>NC_058524.1:225841884-226466884 GCF_904849725.1 Hordeum vulgare subsp. vulgare | reverse complement strand
TGCCTCTCTACCCCTTCTATCACTAGGTGACGTCACCGCACGATATGAACCCAAAACCAAGCACTTCACCCATTACAAGAATCATAGATCAAGTTGGCGAAACAAAACCCACAACTCGAAGAGAATTACAAGGATATGAAATCATGCATATAAGAGATCAGAAGAAACTCAAATAAGATTCATAGATAATCTGATCATAAATCCACAATTCATCGTATCTCGACAAACACACCGCAAAATAAAGTTACATCAGATAGATCTCCATGAAGATCATGGAGAACTTTGTATTGAAGATCCAAGAGAGAGAAGAAGCCATCTAGATACTAGCTATGGACCCGGAGGTCTATGGTGAACTACTCATGCATCATCGAAGAAGCAATGGTGTTGATAAAGAAGCATTCAGTATCCGAATCCCCCCTCCGGCAGGGCAGCAGAACATGCCCCAGATGGGATCTTGAGGAGACAGAAGCTTGCGGCGGCGGAAAAGTATTTTCGTAGATCTCTCCAGTGGTTTTGGATTTTTCAGGAATTTGTAGGCGGAAGAGGTAGGGAAGACGAGCCACAGGGGGCCCACCAGCCGCGCCTAGGGGGCTTGTGGCCTCCCCTGGTGGCCTCTACCTTGGTTCTCACCCCCATGCATATCTTTTCAGAAGTTTTATTCTGTTTGGACTCCGTTCAATATTCTCCTGTGAAAAGGGTCAAAAACACGTAAAAACAGGAACTGGCACTTGGCACTGAGTTAATAAGTTAGTCCCAAAAAAGATATAAAAGGCATACAAAACATCCAAAGTTTGACAATATAATAGCATGGAACCATCAAAAATTATAGATACGTTGGAGACGTATGAAGCATCCCCAAGCTTAACTCCTGCTCGTCCTCGAGTAGGGAAGTGATAAAGACTTAATTTTGGATGTGGAATGATACCTAGCATATTTGTCCTTTGTAACTTCTTTCATGTGACATGAATATTCTGATCCGTAAGATACAAAACAATAGTTTACTGTTGACATGAAAACAATAATACTTCAAGAAAACTAGCAAGGTAATCATGAACTTTTGAAATAACAAGGCCAAAGAAAGTTAACCCTACAAAATCATATAGTCTGGGTATGCTCCATCATCCCTACACAACTAATTTAAATCATCCACAACCCCGGTATTGGCCAAGTAATTGTTTTCGCACTCTTACTTTCTCAAACCTTTTTCAACTTCCACGCAATACATGAGCGTGAGCCATGGATATAGCACTATAGGTGGAATAGAGTGTGGTGGAGGTAGTGAGACAAAAAGGAGGAGATGGTCACATCGACTTGGCGTATCAAAGGGCTATGGAGATGCCCATTAATAGATATCAATGTGAAAGAGTATGGATTACCATGCAATGGATGCACTTAGAGCTATAAGTATGTGAAAGCTCAAAAGAAGACCTAGTGGGTGTGTATCCAACTTGCTTGCTCACAAAGACCTAGGTCAATTTTGAGGAAGCCCATCACTGGAATATACAAGCCAAGTTATATAACAAAGATTCCCACTAGCATATGGTGGTGACAAATCAAGAGACTCTCAATCATGAAGAACATGGTGCTATTATGAAGCACAAGTGTGGAAAAAGATAGTAGCATTGTCCCTTCTCTCTTTTTCTCTCTTCTCTTTTTTTTGGGATCTTGGGCCTCTTTCCATATATATATATATATATATATATTTTTGTGGGCAACTTTGGCCTCTTTTTATTTTTATTTCCTCACATGGGACAATGCTCTAATAATGATGATCATCACACTTTAATTTACTCAAAGCTCAATGCTTAGAACAATGATGACTCTTATAGGAAATGCCTCCGGCAATGTATCGGGATGTGCAACGATCTAGCTTGTCGTATGACTCGCTAGCTATCTTACGATCATGCAATGGCAATATGAAAGTGACGGCACAAGTCATGAGACGGAACGGTGGGAGTTGCATGGAAATATATCTCGAAATGGCCATGAAGATGCCGTAGTAGGTAGGTATGGTGGCTATTTTTAGGAAGGCATATTGTGGGTTTGTGCACCGGCAAAAGTTGCGCGGCACTAAAGAGGCTAGCAATGGTGGAAGGTGAAAGTGCATCTATACCATGGACTCACATTAGACATGAAGAACTCACATACTTATTGCGAAAGTTGTTATTAGTAATCGAAACAAAGTGTTGAACCCATACTCCTAGGGGAAGGGTTAGTAGGTGTTAACCATCGCGCGATCCCGACCGCAACACAAAGGATGACAATCAATAGATCAATTATGCTCCGACTTCCTAACATAGCGGTTCACCAAACGTGCATGTTACGGGAATCACTAACTTCAACACAAGTATTTATAGATTCACAACACCCTACTAACATAACTCTTAGTATCACCAAATCCATATCTCAAAACTAATTGAGAGGAATCAAACTTCTCTTTCTAATCAATGCACAAGAAGATGGAAGCCTCGTTGTATCCTCTTTGGATTCCTATCACCTTTCGGACTACTTTCATAGCACAAGCCAACTACCAAGTTACTCAGAGAGATCACTCTCAAAAAGATTTAAGTGAAGATCGAGAGTTCTTATTTCTCCAAAACATGACACCGTCGTGCTCTAAAAGATCTAAGTGAAGCACATGTGAGCTGAATTGCCTAACTCAAAAGATATAAGCGAAGCTCAAAGAGTATTCTAGCAAAATCACGATGAGTGCATGTATCTCTCAAAAGGTGTGCAGCAAGGATGATTGTGACACAGCAAAAAGAAAAGACTCCTACGATACAAGACGCTCCAAGCAAAACACATATCATGTGGCGAATAAAAATATAGCTCCAAGTAATCTTACCTATGGATTGAAGACGAAAGAGGGGATGCCTTCCCGGGGAATCCCCAAGCTTAGGATTTTTGGTGTCCTTGAATTTGGCTTGGGGTGCCTTGGGAATCCCCAAGGTTGAGCTCTTTCCACTCTTTATCCCTTTGTCCATGAGAACATCACCCAAAACTTGAAAACTTCACAACACAAAACTTAAACAGAAACTCGTGATATCATTAGCACAAGAAAACAAACTACCACCTCTTGAGGTACTGTAGCAAACTTGATTTCTATTTATATTGGTGTTAGATTACTGTATTCTCACTTTCCATGGCTAGTACTCCCGATACTATCCATAGTTTCATCAAAACAAGCAACCAACACAACAAAAACAAGATCTGTCGAAAACGGACCAGTCTGTAGCAATCTATATACTTCTGGTATCTCAAAAATTCTGAAAAATTACGACAGTTTGGGGAATTGGCATATCAACCAGCAGAAAAAAGAATCAACTCAAAAGCTCTTTATGGATAAAATTGAAAAATAATTTCATGAGCGAAAAGTTTTTGTGTTTTTCCAGCGGGATCAAACAACCATCACCAAACTAGTCATAAAGGTTTTACTTGGCTCAAACACAAAAAGAAACACAAAAGACACAATCATAAAAAAATTATGATGGTGTGGACGCAACAAAACAGAAAGCAAAAAAGCAAAGATAAATTCATTGGGTTGTGTAACATCCCAAAATTATAAATTTTGGAATGTTAATATAATTATTAGATTGATTGTTTGTTTGTTTGTTTGAGTGATTGAAACTTGAGTGGAATTTGAAACTTCTCAAAAAAATGAGAGGGAATAAAATGACTTTCCCAAAATTTTCTATTTTGAATCCCTTTTCAATTTTGAGTTTGAATATTTTCAAAACCCTTTGATTAACAAAAAATTAAACGGGAGGAGGAAAATGACCCTCCAAAATCAGAGACTATGTCTTGATTCAAATTTTAAGTATTTGCAATTTATTTGAAATTCAAATTCCTTTTATTTTAAAGTTATTAAAAAAATAGTTTTTTTAATAAAAGTATTTTTTTGATTTTGAAAATATGTTCAAGTTTTAGAAAATTTTATTCTGAAAATTTTGATATATAATATGTCTATATAAAATGTTCTCTCTTTTTCATTTATACGTTTTTCTTCTTTGTTTAAATTTTTTTTATTCGTTCGCAAAAAAAAAACAAATTTGAAAAAAAGAGCTCATGATGCCAAACATCCCAGCCAGCAGGTGTGCATGCGCTGTGTGCGCGCCGGCCGATTCCTTTGGCCCATGAGGCACCTTTTTACTTTTTTTTTAGTTTCCCTACATTACGTATATATTTAGTCTCACATCGCCTACCTATGGACCATTAGACCTCCCTTCCACCTATAAATATAGATCCATAGGAGCATCCAAAAATCATCTATTTCGGATTAAATCAATCTTTTGGTTTAACTAGATTTATTAAATAAAAATATTCTTTTCTCTTCGGCGGGATTTCTCGAAGTCGTCTCCTCATTGGAATTAATTCTTACTCTGCATTCTAAAGGTATTTCTCTTCGTATTATTTTTATATACTCCCGTAGTTTATTATTTCTAGACTAGTATTCCTGCACTAGTATACGGTAGAGTAATTAGATATATTAATTAGTCTTCGTATTTACACATTAGTACTAGAATTCTTTTAGGCATAGCACTTTTCTTCCGTAAAACAGCTTGGCCCTGATTTTTCAAATAGCCATAACTTTTTACTCGTTTATCCGAATTAGATGAAACAAACGCCTAGAGTTTCATCTTGATCCCACCTATCCTGTGAACCTATCATATCAACTTTTCGAAATTTTCAAATTTCGAAATTTGTTCATATTCATATTCAAACTTCTTTTGATCATATCATTTTAACCGTAGCTCCGTTTTAGATGAATCCAATTGCGTCGGATTCGTATCAAAGTAATCTTCCTATTTGTATCATTAGTTTTAACTTTTCAACTTATAATTTTGATCAAATCATATTTATCTATTAGTGCCCAAAAGTGTTCACATCGTTCTAAGCCGATTCAATGTTATATTCAAATATTTGTATCTTTTGATCCGCTATTTGAAATCTAGTAATTCTTTTTTCTACACGCTCATATTGATCTACTATATTCAATAGCATCATTAGTTTCGACCTTTGAACCTTACAAATTTGAGCGATTCAAATTTGTATTCGAACATTCATTTGATCTTATCTTGCAAATCGTACCACCTTTTCAATTGATTCATTTCACCCCTAAACACTCATGTCATATATTTTGGTACATAACCATCGTACTTCAGTTCAACTTCTCTTGACCTTTTTAATGCAAATTTAATTCATACTTCAATTCGCTATAACTTGCATTGTAGTGCTCCATTTCAAGAAATTCTTTCTACAAATAAATTCTTATGCCTTATACTATTTGTCAAACAACATTCATGTTGTCCTCCCAATATTTTTGATCATCTCCCATAGTGTATGCAAGTCGAGCTTATATAGCGATAGTTGATCATCCTTCGACTTTTTTGAGTTGACCCCTTTCATCGTACCTTTTACAACGCCATAAGGCCCTATAATTTTTTATTAAACCTTAGTACGTTGTTATTTTATACCAACTCATGCTTTGTTCTTATGTTCTCTTGGTTCTTCCTTTTTGGCATGAATGTTTATTGAATGCTATTTGTTTACGATAGATTGCTCGGAGTGTGGTGAGTAGAATTATCAGGATTTTGAGAGCGACTATCTTCATCAAGTAATACCAGGCAAGTCACTTTGATCATACTATCACCTATGTTTTATGCATCGTAGTTCTACCATCCTATGCCCAATTGCATGCTGCTTAGGTACTTGGGAATTTTAGTATAGATTGTAGTATCATGTGGTAGGCACACAACAACCCCGACACTTGGCCCCGGGACGACAAATTTCATATTGCAATGCTTGAGTAAACGGGATTTCGGTTGAGTGCATAACACGAGTGATGCGAGGTTGATTAAATAATCAAGACCGGTTAAGACAAGATTTTCAAGACCTCGGACGCAATGTAACTCTGGGTGAAGGACGGTTGATCGGCTCCCTGGAGAACCCAGTGGATGACCCGGGATGCTGGGGACAGCCATGACATCCTAAGGAAAGCTTCACCCAGGCTCAAAGAGACGGACGGATATTTTCAAGACCCAAGGCTTACCTGCACAGCCACAAGTCATTATGGGCTCTGGCTTGGTTGGACAACGCGATGACTCTGGACAGGCGGTGCTAGCAGATGTAGAAGAACGGTAGGAATGGACGGGCACCGACAAGGACTCAGAGGGACCCGTTGAAAGACCATGTTTTGATCATCCGGTCTTCAAACACCCTGAAGTGCGAGGACATACACGGGGGCGATCAAATCTTGTGGGGAACGTGTGCAAAACTCTGCAGAGTATTCAAACCTAATCGATTAGCCGTGTCCACGGTCATGGACAACTTGAGCCAAAGGATCTGAAGTTATCTGGATTTCTCAACACCATTAAATATATTTGATGAGGGTAATTATTGACAACTCGGGTATGAGAACTGGTTGGCGGAACCATCTCATTAACAACCAACTACGTAGTAATATTTCGCTTTTAGCCCCTCTCTTGATGTAGGAGAAAACTTGCTTTTCGCTAAAAACTTATAGCCCCACCCGCCATATATGCATATAGTATAGAAGATTACTTTTCACCCCTCTCTTATGTGACTTGCCGGCATATTCAATATGCTGACCTACACGGCTGCAACGTCTTATGTTGTAGATATTTTTGTTCGACGAGTAAGAGTACGATTCAGGGTTATGGTTTACACTCAATTTGCCGTTGGTGTTTATTGGGACTCCACTCCCTTGACTGCTTCCGCTGAAATATTTAAGGTATATATCAGTTTTACACTATTTACATGTGTTTGCACTTTGATATATACATTGATGTACTGTGTGTGCCAGCATACTGATCCAGGGATGGCACAGAAACAGAGAGGCTTGACTCGTCTTGAGTCGGGTCGCTACAGGTTGCCTCCCAACAAACGCGATTGTTTAATGCCCTTAGCTAGGCATAAGGTGATAGAATCACGTATCGTCGTCTTTGGTGCTCAAACCTTAAGTAGCCCTCATCATGGATTCATAAGGCAATCTTATTTTATTTCTAGGAAAATGCTCCATGCCCTTCTTTAAAGGAAATTGAAATCTAATATTCCCTTCCTTCATATCGATGATAGCACCAATAATCCTTAGGAAAGGTCTACCAAGAATGATAGGACATGTAGGATTGCAATCAATATCAAGCACAATGAAAGCCACGGGTACATAGTTCCTATTTGCAATAATAAGAACATCATTGATCCTTCCCATGGGTTTCTTAACAGTAGAATCCACAAGATGCAAATTAAGAGAGCACTCCTCAATCTCATTAAAGCCTAGAACATCACATAAAGACTTTGGAATCGCGGAAACACTAGCACCCAAATCACACAAAGCATTGCATTCATAGTTTTTGCTTTTGATTTTGATAGTAGGTTCCCACTCATCATGAAGCTTTCTATGAATAGAAACTTCCAACTCAAGTTTCTCTTGAAGAGATTTTATCATAGCATCGACGATATGATCGGTAAAGGCCCTGTTTTGGTTATAAGCGTGTGGAGAGTTTAGCATCGATTGCATCAAGGAAATACATTCAATCAAAGAGCAACTATCATAATTGAATTCCTTGAAATCCAAAGTAGTAGTTTCATTACTACTCAAAGTTTTGATATCCTCTACTCCACTTTCTATGCTTTTAGCATCAAGATAGATAGACTCCGAATCTGTGGGGCGTTTTTCAACCAAGGTGGATTCATATCCAGCCCCATCATAATTAGGTTTGACACTAGAAAACAAGGATTCAATGGGAGTCACACCAAGCACTTTAAGACCTTCATGATTCTCATTATGAGAACACGCCTTTTTAAGCCATTCTTGTCTAGCACAAATTTGGGCGGTTCTTTCTTTACTCTTATTCAAGGAAACACGCATAGCTTTCAAAGTTTCATCCATATTGATCTTGGGAGGTGCACATCTAACTTTTAAAGCATCAATATCAATAGACATTCTATCAACGCTCCTAGCCAAATCATCAATTTTGAGTAGTTTTTCTTCTATGGACGCATTGAAAATCTTTTGCGAGTTGATGAACTCTTTGATATTACTCTCTAGATCAGAGGGTAATTTGTTGTAATTTCCATGAGCATTGTGGTAGGAGTTGCCAAAGTTATTAGAGGGATTACTAGGAAAAGGCCTAGGAACATAGTTTCCTCTAAAAGCATTGTTGTTGCCAAAATTATTCCTACCAAGAAAATTAACGTCCAAGCTATCATTGCTACTCTCAATGAAGGAAGACAAGGGAATATCATTAGGATCTAAAGGAGCACCTTTACTAGCTAACAATTTCATTAACTCATCCATCTTAGCACTCAACGAGTTAATTTCTTCTATAGCGTGCAACTTTTTACTAGTAGGTTACCTTTCAGTGTGCCACTGAGAATAGTTTGTCATGATATTGTCTAGAAGCGACATTCAATCCAGCGTAGAAGATTTGTATAATCATCCAAAGACTCAAGCCATGAGCGGGACTATTTCTAATCATCAATTTCATTCTCTCCCAAGATTGTGCAACATGTTCATGATCAAGTTGCTTAAAATTCATGATATCATTACGGAGAGAGATAATCTTAGCCAGTGGAAAATACTTGGATATATAAGCATCTTTGCACTTGTTCCAAGAATCAATGCTATTTTTGGGCAAAGATGAAAACCAAGTTTTTGCTCGATCTCGCAATGAGAACGGAAATAGCTTCAATTTAATCACATCATTATCCACATCTTTCTTGTTTTGCATATCCCAAATCTCAATGAAGGTATTAAGATGGGATGCGGCATCTTCACTAGGAAGGCCGGAGAATTGCTCTTTCATAACAAGATTCAGCAAAGCAGCATTGGTTTCGTATGATTCCACACTAGTAGCGGGAGCAATCGGAGTATAAATAAAATCATTATTATTAGTATTCGAGAAGTCACAAAGTTTGGTGTTTTCAGTCATGGTGACTTCAGCAAGTAGACAAGCACACAAGAGAACAGAAAACAAGCGAAAGAAAAGGGCGAACGAAAAAGGCAAATATTTTTGTAAATTTTTGTTTTTTCAGAAGTGGGGGAGAGGAAAACCAGAGGCAAAAAAGTAAATGCAAGAGATGAGTTTGCGACACTTACTTGGATAAGCTTCACTTAGAATAATCCCCGGTGCCAGAAATTGACACGTTGACGGGAGACTATTCTTGACTTGATCCTCCCCGACAACGACGCCCGAAATTCTTCTGGCTACCTCTTGAGCATGCGTTGGTTTTTCCCTTGAAGAGGAAAGGGTGATGCAGCATAGTAGCAATAAGACTTCCCTCAGTTTGAGAACCAAGGTATCAATCCAGTAGGAGAATCACGCCAAGTGTCCAGAGTACATGCGCAAACACAAACGAGCTTGCACCCAACGCTATAAAGGGGTTGTCAATCCCTTCAAGATTGATTGCAAAGTGAGATCTGAAGGCGGAAAGTGCAAAGAAGTAAAAGTGTAACACTAAAAATAAGATGTGAAGTAGACCCGGGGGCCATAGTGTTCATTAGAGGCTTCTCTCAAAATAGCAAATATTATGGTGGGTGAACAAATTACTGTCGAGCAATTGATAGAACCGCGCAAAGTCATGACGATGTCTAAGGCAATGATCATACATATAGGCATCACGTCCGAGACAAGTAGACCGATACTTTCTGCATCATACATATAGGCATGCGTCTAGTGTATTGGGTTCATGACGAACAGAGTAACTCCTTAAGCAAGACGACTTGATGTAGAGGGATAAATTCATGCAATAGATATAAACCCCATCTTTTAACCCTGGATGGCAACAACATGATGCGTGCCTCGCTACCCCTTCTGTCACTGGGTCCGGTCACCGCATGGTATGAACCCAAAACCAAGCACATATCCCATTGCAAGAATCATAGATCAAGTTAGCCAAACAAAACCCACAACTTGAAGAGAATTACAAGGATATGAAATCATGCATATAAGAGATCAGAAGAAACTCAAATAATATTCATAGATAATCTGATCATAAACCCACAATTCACTGGATCTCGACAAACGCACCGCAAAAGAAAGTTACATCGGATAGATATCCATGAAGATCATGGAGAACTTTGTATTGAAGATCCAAGAGAGAGAAGAAGCCATCTAGCTACTAGCTATGGACCCGAAGGTCTATGGTGAACTACTCACGCATCATCGGAGAGGCAATGGTGTTGATGAAGAAGCCCTCCGTATCCGAATCCCCCCTCCGCCAGGGCACCAGAACGTGCCCTAGATGGGATCTTGCGGAGAAGCTTGCGGCGGCGGAAAAGTATTTTCGTGGATCTCGCCCGTGGTTGTGGATTTTTCAGGAATTTATACGTAGAAGAGGTAGGGCAGACGAGCCACAAGGGGCCCACAAGCCTGCTAGGCGCGGGCCCCCTGGCCGCGCCTAGGGGGCTTGTGGCTTCCCCTGGTGGCCTCTGCCTTGGTTCTCACGCCCCTTGCATATCTTCTGTTCCGGAAAAAATCTTTTTGCAAGTTTTATTCCGTTTGGAATCCGTTTAATATTCTACTCTAAAAAGGGTTAAAAACACGGAAAAACCAGGAATTGACACTTGCCACTGAGTTAATAAGTTAGTCCCAAAAAAGATATAAAAGGCATACAAAACATCCAAAGTTTGACAAGATAATAGCATGGAACCATCAAAAATTATAGATACGTTGGAGGCGTATCAATCACCAGATTCACATGGCCGAGGAACATGAAGAGAAAACCGCCTTCATCACCCCCTGTGGCACGTACTGCTTTGCACAAATGCCCTTCGGGTTGTAGAATGCCCGGTCCACCTTTGCAAGAGTGATCCAGATTGGTTTTGAGCCTCAACACCACAGGAACCTAGAAGCCTACATGGATGATATAGTGGTCAAAACCAAGGATGAGTCAAGACTCATGCAAGATCTGGAAGAGACATTTGCCAACCTGCGCAAGAATAACCTTAAGCTCAACCCCAAAAAGCGTGTCTTCGGTGTTCCATCCGCCAAGCTTCTCGGGTTCTTTGTGTCCCAACGCGGAATCAACGCTAACCCCGACAAGATAAAGGCCATTGAACAAATCGAGGCACCGAAGCGCGTAAATGATGTGCGACGCCTTGCCGGCTGTGTAGCCGCCCTGGGCAGGTTCATCTCCAAGACTGCCGAACGCACCCTGCCATTCTTCAAAATCTTGAAGAAGGCGGGACCGATGAGTGGACCACCGAGGTGGAAACGACGCTACAAGACCTGAAGCGATACCTTTCCTCTGTGCCAATCCTGGTAGCGCCTAAACTACAAGAACCGTTGCTCCTATACCTAGCGGCAACCAAAGTTGTCAGAATCGTGACTCAAGTCTTAGAATCTTATGACTTTACGATCCAAACAAGCCCCTCCGACTCTATGATTTTGCTCATAGAATCTAAGTTTCTACGATCCTACTAGTTATGATTCTATGATTTATGGTCCTACCAACGGAGCTCCGATCTGATCGGAATCGCGATTCTGACAACCTTGGCGGCAACCAACCAAGTGGTTAGCACCGCCCTAGTGGCGAAGAGGGAAGACAACGAAGATACACCAGCAAAGGCAACACCACCAGATGAGGAAGCGCACACCGGAAACCAGGGACCCCCGACAGAGTCCGGGGGCGACCAAGAGGAACCCCTGCTAGCAGGCGGGCTAGTGCGGAAGAAGAAGATGGTGCACCGCTCGGTCTATTTCGTCGGTTCCCTCTTGCAGGGGGCAGATCGAGATACTCCGGGTGCAAAACTGCTTTTCGTCCTTCACATGGCCTCGAGGAAGCTGCGCCACTACTTCCAAGCACACGAGATCACTGTCGTCACCCGCTTTCCTCTGCAAAGGGTTTTGCGGAACCCCGATGGAACTAGGAGGATCTTGGAGTGGGCGTTGGAGTTGTCCAGTTTCGGCCTCAAGTTCGAAAGCACATCAACCATCCAAAGGAGAGCTTTGGCGGAGTTTATTGCCGAATAGACCCCGACGCAAGACGAGGAAATACCAGAATCAACCCTCCCGGGCGAGGAGTCCAACCAAGAATGGATCATGTACTTTGATGGTGCGTTCTCACTGCAAAGCGCTCGAGCCGGCGTGCTGCTAGTCGCGCCTACTCGGGAACACCTCAAGTACGTAATATAGATGTACTTTCCCCGGGAGAAGTTAACCAACAACATTGCCGAGTACGTAGGGCTGCTTGCCGGGCTCAGGATCGCGGCAGATCTGAGGATCAGGGAGCTCATCGTCAGAGGAGATTCACAACTAGTAGTCCGACATGTCAACAAGGACTACCAGAGCCCATTGATGGAAGCTTACGTGGAGAAAGTGAGGAAGTTGGAAGAGCGCTTCGATGGTCTATAGACGGAGCACGTCCCCCGTGCTGAAAACACCATCGCCGACGACCTATCGAAGCGAGCAACACTTAAGTTACCTGTGGAACCGGTAACTTTTGTGCTACGAGTGACTCAACCTTCCGTAACACCATCCACCAAGCTGGAACAGAGGAGGAAGTTGTTGGGGAACATCGCATGGGAAACAAAAAATTTCCTACGCGCACGAAGACCTATCATGGTGATGTCCATCTACGAGAGGGGATTTCTGATCTCCGTACCCTTGTAGATCGCACAGCAGAAGCGTTAGTGAACGCGGTTGATGTAGTGGAACGTCCTCACGTCCCTCCATCCGCCCCGCGAACCGTCCCACGAAACGTCCCGCGATCCGTCCCACGATCCGCTCCGATCTAGTGCTGAACGGACGGCACCTCCGCGTTCAGCACACGTACAGCTCGACGATGATCTCGACCTTCTTGATCCAGCAAGAGAGACGGAGAGGTAGATGAGTTCTTCGGCAGCGTGACGGCACTCCGGAGGTTGGTGGTGATCTAATCTCAGCAGGGCTCCGCCCGAGCTCCGCAGAAACGCGATCTAGAGAAAAAACCGTGGAGGTATGTGGTCGGGCTGCCGTGGCAAAAGTTGTCTCAAATCAGCCATAAAACCCCCACTATATATAGGAGGGAGGGAGGGGAGGAGGCAGCCTCAAAACCTAAAGGTTTGGCCGAAATTGGAGGTGGAGGAGTCCTACTCCAATCCTACTTGGAGTAGGATTCCACCTTCCCACTTGGAAACTCTTTCCACCTTGTGTTTTTTCATTCTCAAACCTTATGGGCCTTAGTGGGAACTTATTCCAGCCCGCTAGGGGCTGGTTTGTCTCTTACCATAGCCCATGAGACCCCTTGGGGCGTGACACCCCTCCTGATGGTCCCCGGCACCCCTCCCGGCACTCCCAGTACACTATCGATGAGCCCGAAACTTTTTCGATAATGCACGAAAACCTTCCGGTAACCAAATGAAGTCATCCTATATATCAATCTTCGTTTCCGGACCATTCTGGAAACCCTCGTGACGTCCGTGATCTCATCCGGGACTCCGAACAACATTTGGTAACCAACCATATAACTCAAATACGCATAAAACAACGTCGAACCTTAAGTGTGCAGACCCTGCGGGTTCGAGAACTATGTAGACATGACCCGAGAGACTCCTCGGTCAATATCCAATAGCGGGACCTGGATGCCCATATCGGATCCTACATATTCGACGAAGATCTTATTGTTTGAACCTCAGTGCCAAGGATTCATATAATCCCGTATGTCATTCCCTTTGTCCTTCGGTATGTTACTTGTCTGAGATTCGATCGTCAGTATCCGCATACCTATTTCAATCTCGTTTACCGGCAAGTCTCTTTAGTCGTTCCATGATACAAGATCCCGCAACTTACACTAAGTCACATTGCTTGCAAGGCTTGTGTGTGATGTTGTATTACCGAGTGGGCCCCGAGATACCTCTCCGTCATACGGAGTGACAAATCCCAGTCTTGATCCATACTAACTCAACGAACACCTTCGAAGATACCTGTAGAGCATCTTTATAGTCACCCAGTTACGTTGCGACGTTTGATACACATAAAGCATTCCTCCGGTGTCAGTGAGTTATATGATCTCATGGTCATAGGAACAAATACTTGACACGCAGAAAACATTAACAACAAAATGAGACGATCAACATGCTACGTCTATTGGTTTGGGTCTAGTCCATCACATGATTCTCCTAATGATGTGATCCCGTTATGAAGTGACAACACTTGCCTATGGTCAGGAAACCATGACCATCTTTGATCAACGAGCTAGTCAACTAGAGGCTTACCAGGGACAGTGTTTTGTCTATGTATCCGCACATGCACTGTGTTTCCAATCAATACAATTATAGCATGGATAATAAACGATTATCATGAACAAAGAAAT
Organism: Hordeum vulgare subsp. vulgare; assembly: GCF_904849725.1. Lineage (NCBI taxonomy): Eukaryota > Viridiplantae > Streptophyta > Magnoliopsida > Poales > Poaceae > Hordeum > Hordeum vulgare. The sequence goes on along the minus strand of NC_058524.1, from coordinate 226,452,571 downwards.
ATAATAATAACTAATTTATTATTGCCTCTAGGGCATATTTCCAACAGTCTCCCACTTGCACTAGAGTCAATAATCTAGTTCACATCACCATATGATTCCAACGAATCCAACACCCATATAGTTATGGGGTCTGATCACGTCTTGCTCGTGAGAGAGGTTTTAGTCAACGGTTCTGAAACTTTCAGATCCGTGTGTTCTTTACAAATCTTTATGTCATCTTATAGATGCAGCTACTATGTGTTATTCGGAAATACTCCAAATATCTACTCTACTATACGAATCCGTTTCACTACTCATAGTTATTCGGATTAGTGTCAAAGCTTTGCATGGACGTAACCCTTTACGACAAACTTTTTAACCACCTCCATAATCGAGAAAAATTCCTTAGTCTATTTAGTTACTAAGGATAACTTTGACCGCTGATCAGTGATTCAATCCTGGATCACTCTGTGTACCTCTTAACAGACTTGCTGCAAGGCACACATCAGGTGCGGTACTCAGCATGGCATACTTTAGAGTCTACGGCTAAGGCATAGAAGACGACCTTCATCTATTCTCTTTATTGTGCCGTGGTCGGGTTTTGAGTCTTACTCAAATTCACACCTTACAACACAGTCAAGAACTCCTTCTTTGCTGATCTATTTCGAATTCCTTCAAAAACTTGTCAAGGCATGCATCTTGTTGAAACTTCTATTAAGCGTTTTGATCTATCTCCATAGATCTTGATGCTCAACGTTCAAGTAGCTCAATCCAGGTATTCCTTTGAAAACTCCTTTCAAACAACCTTGTATGCTTTACAGAAATTCTACATTACTTCTGATCCATAATATGTCAACCACATATACTTATCAGAAATTCTATAGTGCTCCCACTCACTACTTTGGAAATACAAGTTTCTCATAAACCTTGTACAAACCCAAAATCTTTGATCATCTCATGAAAGTGTGTATTCCAACTCAGAGACGCTTGCACCAGTCCATTGAAGGATCGCTGGAGCTTGCAAACTTGCTAGTATCTTTAGGATCGACAAAACCTCCTGGTTGTATCACATACAATGTTTGCTCAAGGAAACCGTCGAGGAAACAATGTTTTGACATCCTATGTGCAATATTTCATAAATAATGCATCAACTACTAACATAATTCTAACATACTTTTAGCATCGCTACGAGTGAGAAAGTTTCATCATAGTCAACTGTTTGATCTTGTCGGAAACATCTTTGCGACAAGTCGAGCTTTTCTTAATAGTGACTTATCACCATCTTCATCTGTCTTCCTTTTAAAGATCCATCTTTACTCAATAGTCCTATGACCATCAAGTAGTTCTTCCAAATTACACACTTTGTTTTCATACATGGATCCTCTCTCGGATTTCATGGCTTCCAGCCATTTTCGGAATCCGGGCCCACCATTGCTTTCTCCATAACTCGTAGGTTCACTGTTGCTCAACAACATGACCTCCAAGACAGGGTTACCGTACCACTCTGCAGTAGTACGCGACCTTGTCAACCTACGAGGCTTGTAGTAACTTGATCCGATGCTCGATGATCACCATCATCAGCTTTCACTTCAATTGGTGTAGGCGCCACAGGAACAACTTCCTGCGCCCTGCTACACACTGGTTGAAGTGATGGTTCAATAACCTCATCAAGTTCTACCACCCTCCCACTCAATTATTTCGAGGGAAACCTTTCCTCGAGAAAGGATCCGTTTCTAGAAACAAACACTTTGCTTTCGGATCTGAGATAGGAGATGTACCCAAATGTTTTGGATATCCTATGAAGATGCATTTATCCGCTTTGAGTTCGAGCTTATCAGACTGAAACTTTTTCACATAAGTGTCGAAGCCCCAAACTTTCAAGAAACGACAGTTTCGATTTCTCTAAACCTCAGTCTATACTGTGTCATCTCAACGGAAATACGCGGTGCCCTATTTAAAGTGAATGCGGTCGTCTCTAATGCATAACCCATAAACGATAGTGGTAATTCGATAAGAGACATCATAGCATGCACCGTACCAAATAGTGCGTGGCTATGACGTTCAGACACATCATCACACTATGATGTTCCAGGTGGCATGAACTGCGAAGCAATTTCCACATTGTCTTAACTGCGTACCAAAACTCGTAACTCAGATATTCATTTCTATGATCATATCATAGACAGTTTATCCAATTGTTACGACGAACTTCACTCCTGAAACAGAATTGACTTTTCAATATTTCAGAGTTGTGATTGATTAAGTAAGTACTGTTGTATCTACTCAAATCGTCATTGAAGTAAGAACATAATGACATCAACTGCGTGCCTCAGCACCCATTGGACTGCATACATCAAAATGTATCACTTCCAACAAGTTACTATCTTATTTCATCTCAATGAAAACAATGCCTTGCTCATGTGGTATGATTTGCATGTCACTGGTGATTCAAAATCAAGTGAGTATAAAGATCCATCGGCATGGAGCCTCTTCATGCAATTTATACCAACATGACTCAAGTGACAGTGCCACAAGTAAGTGGTACTATCATCATTACCTCGTATCTTTTGGCACCAATATCATGAACATGTGTAACACTACAATCGAGATTCAATAAACCATTGAAGGTGATTATTCAAGCAAATAGAGTAACCGTTATTCTCTTTAAATGAATAATCGTATTGCAATAAACACGATCCAATCATGTTCATGCTTAACGCAAGCACCAACTAACAATTATTTAGGTTTAACACCAATCCCGATGGTAGAGGGAGCGTGCGACGTTTGATCATATCAACCTTGGAAACACTTCCAACACGTATCGTCACCTCGCCTTTAGCTAGTCTCCGTTTATGCCATAGCTTTCATTTCATGCTAATAATCACTTAGCAACCGAACTGGTATCCAATACCCTCATGCTACTAGGAGTACTAGTAAAGTACACATCAACATCATGTATATCAAATATACTTCTTTCGACTTTTGCCAGCCTTCTTATCTACCAAGTATCTAGAGTTGCTCCGCCTCAGTGATCGTTCCCCTCATAACAGAAGCACTTAGTCCCGGGCTTGGGTTTAATCTGGGGTCTCTTCATTAGTGCAGCAACTGCTTTTCCGTTTCACGAAGTATCCCTTCTATCCCTTGCCTTTATCGAAACTTAGTGGTTTTACTAACCATCAACTATTGATGCTCCTTCTTGATTTCTACTTTCGCAGTGTCAAACATCGCGAATCGCTCAAGCATCATTGTATCTATCCTTGATATGTTATAGTTCATCACGAAGCTCTAACAGCTTGGTGGCAGTGACTTTGGAGAACCATCAATATCTTATCTAGAAGATCAACTCCCACTTGATTCAAGCGATTGTCGTACTCAGATAATCTGAGCACACGCTCAACAATTGAGATTTTCTCCTTTACTTCGTGGACAAAGAATCTTGTCGGAGGTCTCATACCTCTTAACAAGGGCACAAGCATGAAATCACAATTTCATCTCTTTAGAACATCTCTTATGTTCCGCGACATTTCAAAACGTCTTCGGCGCCTTGCTTCTAAGCCATTAACTATTTTGCACTGAACTATCGTGTAGTCATCAGAAACGTGTATGTCGGATGTTCACAACATCTACAGACGACGGTCGAGGTGCAGCACACCGAGTGGTGCATTAAGGACATAAGCCTTCTGCGCAGCAACGAGGACAATCCTCGGTTTTACAGACTCAGTCTGCAAATTTTGCTACTATCAACTTTCAACTAAATTTTCTCTAGGAACATATAAAAACAGTAGAGCTATAGCGCAAGCTACATCGTAATTCGCAAAGACCATTAGACTACGTTCATGGCAATTAGTTCAATTAATCATATTACTTAAGAACTCCTACTCAAAAAATACATCTCTCTAGTCATTTGAGTGGTACATGATCCAAATCCACTATCTCAAGTCCGATCATCACGTGAGTCAAGAATAGTTTCAGTGGTAAGCATCCTATGCTAATCATATCAACTATACGATTCATGCTCGACCTTTCGGTCTCATGTGTTCCAAGGCCATGTCTGCACATGCTAGGCTCGTCAAGCTTAACCCGAGTGTTCCGCGTGTGCAACCGTTTTGCACCAGTTGTATGTGAACGTTGAGTCTATCAGACCCGATCATCACGTGGTGTCTCGAAATGAAGAACTGTCGCAATGGTGCACAGTCGGGGAGAACACAATTTCGTCTTGATATTTTAGTGAGAGATCACCTCATAATGCTACCTCGTTCTAAGGAAGATAAGGTGCATAAAGGATTAATATCACATGCAATTCATAAGTGACATGATATGGCCATCATCATGTGCTTCTTGATCTCCATCACCAAAGCACCGGCACGATCTTCTTGTCACCGGTGTCACACCATGATCTCCATCATCATGATCTCCATCAACGTGTCGCCATCGGGGTTGTCGTGCTACTCATGCTATTACTACTAAAACTACGTCCTAGCAATATAGTAAACACATCTACAAGCACAAACGTTAGTTTAAAGACAACCCTATGGCTCCTGCCGGTTGCCGTACCGTCGACGTGCAAGTCGATATTAACTATTACAACATGATCATCTCATACATCCAATATATCACATCACATCGTTGGCCATATCACATCACAAGCATACCCTGCAAAAACAAGTTAGACGTCCTCTAATTGTTGTTGTATGTTTTACGTGGTGACCATGGGTATCTAGTAGGATCGCATCTTACTTACGCAAACACCACAACGGAGATATATGAATTGCTATTTAACCTCATCCAAGGACCTCCTCGGTCAACTCCGATTCAACTAAAGTTGGAGAAACCGACACTCGGCGGTCATCTTTGAGCAACGGAGTTACTCGTAGCGATGAAACCAGTCTCTCGTAAGCGTACGAGTAATGTCGGTCCGAGCCGCTTCGATCCAACAATACCGCGGAATCAAGAAAAGACTAAGGAGGGCAGCAAAACGCACATCACCGCCCACAAAAACTTTTGTGTTCTACTCGAGAAGACATCTACGCATGAACCTGGCTCTGATACCACCGTTGGGGAACGTCGCATGGGAAACAAAAAATTTCCTACGCGCACGAAGACCTATCATGGTGATGTCCATCTACGAGAGGGGATTTCCGATCTACGTACCCTTGTAGATCGCACAGCAGAAGCGTTAGTGAACGCGGTTGATGTAGTGGAACGTCCTCACGTCCCTCGATCCGCCCCGCGAACCGTCCCACGAACCGTCCCGCGATCGGCTCCGATCTAGTGCCGAACGGACGTCACCTTCACGTTCAGCACACGTATAGCTCGACCATGATCTCGGCCTTCTTGATCCAGCAAGAGAGACGGAGAGGTAGATGAGTTCTCCGGCAGCGTGACGGTGCTCCGGAGGTTGGTGGTGATCTAATCTCACCAGGGCTCCGCCCGAGCTCCGCAGAAACGCGATCTAGAGGAAAAACCATGGAGGTATGTGGTCGGGCTGCCGTGGCAAAAGTTGTCTCAAATCAGCCCTAAAACCCCCACTATATATAGGAGGGAGGGAGGGGAGGAGGCAGCCTCAAAACCTAAAGGTTTGGCCGAAATTGGAGGTGGAGGAGTCCTACTCGAATCCTACTTGCAGTAGGATTCCACCTTCCCACTTGGAAACTCTTTCCACCTTGTGTTTTTTCCTTCTCAAACCTTATGGGCCTTAGTGGGAACTTATTCCAGCCCACTAGGGGCTGGTTTGTCTCTTACCATAGCCCATGAGACCCCTTGGGGCGTGACACCCCTCCTGATGGTCCCCGGCACCCCTCCCGGCACTCCCAGTACACTATCGATGAGCCCGAAACTTTTTCGATAATGCACGAAAACCTTCCGGTAACCAAATGAAGTCATCCTATATATCAATCTTCGTTTCCGGACCATTCTGGAAACCCTCGTGACGTCCGTGATCTCATCTGGGACTCCGAACAACATTTGGTAACCAACCATATAACTCAAATACGCATAAAACAACGTCGAACCTTAAGTGTGCAGACCCTGCGGGTTCGAGAACTATGTAGACATGACCCGAGAGACTCCTCGGTCAATATCCAATAGCGGGACCTGGATGCCCATATTGAATCCTACATATTTTACGAAGATCTTATTGTTTGAACCTCAGTGCCAAGGATTCATATAATCCCGTATGTCATTCCCTTTGTCCTTCGGTATGTTACTTGTCTGAGATTCGATGGTCCGTATCCGCATACCTATTTCAATCTCGTTTACCGACAAGTCTCTTTACTCGTTCCGTAATACAAGATCCCGCAACTTACACTAAGTCACGTTGCTTGCAAGGCTTGTGTGTGATGTTGTATTACCGAGTGGGCCCCGAGATACCTCTCCGTCATACGGAGTGACAAATCCCAGTCTTGATCCATACTAACTCAACAAACACCTTCGGAGATACCTGTAGAGCATCTTTATAGTCACCCAGTTACGTTGCAACGTTTGATACACACAAAGCATTCCTCCGGTGTGAGTGAGTTATATGATATCATGGTCATAGGAACAAATACTTGACACGCAGAAAACAGTAGCAACAAAATGACACGATCAACATGCTACGTCTATTAGTTTGGGTCTAGTCCATCACATGATTCTCCTAATGATGTGATCCCGTTATGAAGTGACAACACTTGCCTATGGTCAGGAAACCTTGACCATCTTTGATCAACGAGCTAGTCAACTAGAGGCTTACTAGGGACAGTGTTTTGTCTATGTATCCACACATGCACTGTGTTTCCAACCAAGACAATTATAGCATGGATAATAAACGATTATCATGAACAAAGAAATATAATAATAACTAATTTATTATTGCCTCTAGGGCATATTTCCAATAGAAGCTAAGCTCCGACAAGTACTTTCCGGCGGACTTGCCAAGGAGCCCCACCAAGGATCTTGCCAGAAAGGAAGCTGTTGGAGGAGATACAGAGCCTGTAGGGAAATACACCATCCCGGCAGAAGATATGCCTTTTAGTCCTTGCCGTCGAACCTCAGGCTCCGGCATGGGCGCAACACATAGTCCGGTACCTCCAAACTGGGGACCTGCCCGAAGGACAGGAAGAAGCGGAAAGAGTAGCCCATCAGTCCAGCATGTACCAATTAGTGGATAATGCCCTATACAGAAGGCGACTGAACAACATTAAACTGAAGTCCATCCCCCAAGAGGAAGGACTCGAGTTGTTGGCCGAGATACATGGGGGGATATGTGGCTCCCACATAGGGTCAAAAGCCCTTGTCGGCAAGGCTTTCCGGCAAAGCTTTTTTTTGTCCACAACCCTGCACGATGTGACTGCACTAGTAACCAAGTGTGAAGCGTGTCAGTTCCATTCGAGGAAGCTTCATCAACCAGCCCAAGCTCTCCAGACAATCCCTCTCTCCTAGCCATTCCCGGTTTGGGGGCTCGATATTCTTGGCCCTTTCCCCCGTGCCGCCCGGGGCTTTGAGTACTTGTATGTCGCAATTGACAAGTTCACAAAGTGGCCAGAGGTGGAACCAGTGAGGAAGGTGACCTCCCAATCATCCGTCAAGTTCTTCAAAGGAATTATCTGCCGTTTCGGGGTCCCGAACAAGGTCATCACGGACAATGGCACCCAGTTCACGAGCCGCGCCTTCATGCAGTAGGCCCAAGACCTCGGCAGCAAAATATGCTTCGCTTTTGTTGCCCATCCAAGGAGCAATGGTCAAGCTCAAAGAGAAAACGCCAAAGTACTCTGGGGGCTCCAGAGAAGAACTTTTGACAAGCTACGAAGCCATGGAAAACACTGGATTGATGAACTGCCGGCGGTTCTTTGGTCGATCAGAACGTCACCAAATCCAGCCACCGGCCAGACACCCTTCTCCCTGATCTATGGGGCGGAGGAAGTTCTTCCCACATAACTCATTTATGGGTCATCCCGAGTGCTTGCTTACGATGAGTTTGAGCAAGAGCAATTGCGTTAAGACGATACAGTGCTCCTCGAGGAGACCTGGATTCAGGCGGCTGTGCGAGCCACTTGCTATCAGCAAGCCTTGCATCACTATCATAGTCGTAAGGTCCGAGCCAGAAGTCTTGAGGAAGGAGACCATGTTCTTCGGCATGTTCAAACAAGTTGATGCCGAAGTGGGAAGGCCCATAACGACTAGTACTAGACACCAGGCCCAGAGCTGTCAGCCTGGAAACCGAAGATGGCACACCGGTGAGAAACTCCTAGAACATTGAACATCTTCGAAAGTTCTACCCGTACGGAGAGGTTGCCGGGCCTCCCGACGACCACCTTTTGTATAAGTATTGCCGAAGTTGCATGTAATCCTTCGTACAAAACCAGGCGAAGACCTTGTCCGCAGTTGAATAAAGCATAGCGTTCCACAACATCATTTAGATTTACATGTTAGATCATATGCATGTGTAATCTAAGACTTTGTGAAACGCCGGAGCTAATGGACTGCCAAGGTCCCAACGCATACTTTCTCTTCTTTGTTTTTCTTAAAAGACGCATACAACCCCGCGCACAAGTTTGCCGGGGGGAAAAGATAATGGGGACGCCCACGGCAGCGGAAAGGACAAGGACGATCTACCCAAGATAGGAAGGAAAATCGCAACCTAAATTTAATTTGCAAAAAGTTCAAGTAAGTCTTCGGGCAGATACAACCCTCCCCTTTACGTGTCACCGACACATTCGTATGGAAAACCTGTGCGCGGGGGAACTCTGTCGCAAGCCTCCTAAACATTGTGTCGAAGCGCGCTCGATGGCTTAAGCGACCCACCTCGCATGCCCTTTCTGCTTAAAGAGTGTGCTCGACAACCTATGGGAAAACCCGGAGGGAGGCAAGGCACCTTGCCGACAGTGATGACTCCGGCAAGGGCCACCCCTCGGAAGCGCTTGCTGCAAAGCCAATTGAGCTGGCAAACCCTCAGCAAATCACAAGGACGAACCATGCAAAAAGAGCAAGGGAGGAAGGTAATACTTATCAAGAACAATTTAGTATATTACAATACTAACAGTTGTGAACAAGATACAACAGCTCTTGGTTAAGAATCACAGCAACAGGAGAACAAGAAGAATTAATCCCGGCGCGGACCTTGCACCCTCTTGATCTGGTCCACCTTATCGACAATGGGCATGACCAGGTCCTTGAGTTCCTTGAGGTTCGCCTCTTTTGGCACAGGCCCTAGGGTGAGGTCAATGCCGGGATTCTTGTACTCCAGCTTGGTGAGGATCTTGAGAAGGGCGCCCTGACACAATCTTCGAGACTCGTTTGCCAGGCATGCCACCTCGCCTGCTCGAATCTTCTTCAAAGCATCGATCACACTTTCGAAGAACAGGGTCAGCTTGGTGCTTGGAGACACCTCTGGTTCCAGAGAATAAGCGAAGCCCTGGAGATCCATAGAAGACAGTTGTGCGGCGATCCCTTCCGCGACGTTGACAAGACGTTCAGTTCACAACTCCATGCCGCGTGTATAACCCTCGCGAGCAGTGGAGGCGGCATCGAGTTACTTCGTCATGCCTAGGAGTTTTTGATCCAAGACCTCCTCGCGAGCCTTGATTTCTTCAAGAGCCCGCTCCAGAGGAGCCAGTTTATCCTGCAAGCCGGCAAGGGAGGCGTTGGCGGAGCAAAGTTGAGCACTCTTGTCGGAAATGGCAGGTTGGGTCTCCATCAAGTTGGAGAGAGCCTGCTCTCTCTCAACTGTGAGGGTCGAGATCTCATTGCCGAGGCCTTCAAGATCCTCTTCCAGCATCTTCAACTTTGCCGGCGAGCTACTCCCTGGCACCCTTGTCGGCGACCTCCTGCAACTTGCCGGCATGCTCCAAAGCCTGGGCAGCAAGGGCGTCCTTATGTTGATCCCTGAGCTCTTGGGTACGTTGTGCCACGAGCTTCTCAACTTCTTCGTCCTCCGCGCAGAGCCTGCCGTTGAGCACCTTCTCGCGATCGGCAAGTTCCTCCTCATGGGATTCAAGGACGCTCCAAAGCACATTGAGGCGGGCATCTTCGTCGGAGGTACGACGTTGGGCCTCTTCCTCCTCCTTCCGTATGTTGGACGACTTTAGAAGGAGCTCGTCCTGCTCGGCCCTCAACTTTTCACGATCCAACTTCAACTCCTGATGAGCCTCGGTGAAGTGGGTCCCCGTCTCCACGAAGCGCTTCTTGAAGGCCTCCTCTGCTGCCTCGACAAACGCTGCCCGAGAGTCTAGTTTCTCCTTCCGGGCCTGATAAAGGGCCTGGAGCTGGCTGACGTTGTCCCTCATGGGCTGGAAGAGGTGCTCTTCGCTGAGCTTCCCGCCGCAGGCCTCCGACCCCACCCCCACGATCTCGAGCCCAGCACTGATTGAGACTTCGGCGTCGAAGCTCTCCCCCTCCATGGCTATCCTGGTGCGGCACACCCCTGGCGGGTTGATGTACCGACCCTCGCCGGCGCGAACATACTCGTTGGTTGGCGGGGCCCAGACATACGAGGTTGGTTTCCACCAACATCATCATTGGTGGGCGGAGGCCTAGACATGGGAGGCTGGTCGCCACCAGCATCCTCGCCGGCAAGAGGGGGATCCTCGTCCAGTACCGCCCCCCCCAGCCTCGACGGCAGGAGAATCACTGACGCGCGCTCCGGGTCCCTCGGCAAACTCCTCCATTGGTTCCCGAGTGGCCTGTTCCCGCGCCTCCGCAGCAGACTCGCTCGCGGCAACCTTATCGGCGTCAGCAGCCGCGTCCTGCACGGTCTCCTTGATAACAGAGTCGACATTCATCTCCTTCGTCGGGGAGAAGCCTGAGGCACAAGATAAAGAAGAAGATGATCAGAACGAGATGGGCATCCAGGGCAACAAAAAATTCTCAGACGTCCTTTGCCGATAAGCTTACCCTCGTCGAGTTGGTGAGGGGTAGTTATCCCCTCTCTGGCAACATCGATCGCCGAGGGCTCATCCTCAAATGTCGTGGGACTCGTCGAATTCCGCTCGGGGCTATGACGGGGGGCTGGACACCGGGGTGGTGGAAGCTGCCGGCGGCGCCTCTGAGGCACTCGTCGAAGAGCCACCGCCTGCCGTCAGTTTGGCCCTCTTCGCCATCCTCTGGGCCAACGTCTCCGTATCCCTTAGAAAAAGAACCAGTACCTGATGAGTAAGAGCACAAGGCAAGGGGTTTGAAGAGGGTAAAGAGTCAGGCACGTACTCTCCCTCCTCCCCCGAGTTGAAGGCCGTGAAATCAAAATCCACGTCCCCCTCGACATCCGCCGGGGGAGACGCGACTCTGGGATGCTTAACGGGCGCGACAGGCGGAGCTTGCCGGATGGGGAGATTGGAGCCGGCATGTCGGAGCACTCGCCTGGGCCTCCAGCGGGCTAGAGGCTCCTCCTCTTCCTCCTCTACGTCGGGCGCCCGTTCCTCCGATGGGCCCCCAGTCGCTGAGCTGTTGGGCTCTCTGGCGAGATCCTCCTCCTGCATCGCCTCTTAATCAGATGCTCCCTCGTCATAAAAGCCAACGCTCCCTGCTGCTTCAACAAGGGCCCGTTCCTTGGTCCGGCTAGCGATGTACGCCACCTCCTCGTCGGTGTTCTCACGGACGAGGCCGGTCTCTTCTCCGATGAGTTTCTCCGAGAAGCAGTCAAAGAAGGACAAGGCATCCTCCTCCTTGGGCTCGATCCAAGTCACAACCATGCCATGAGGGTTACACTCCGGTATCATTGCCGTGAGTGCGCTTAAGGCAGAATTTTTGCACAAGGGTACGACGCCATGCGGCAGCCAAGGCCTCATGTCTGACTTGAACAACTTCTGGAAAATGAAGGCATGCCCTATCACCGTCAGGTTGTTGTTCAACCCAGTCCACAGTCGCATGATGTCCGCAGCATTCACGATGGCCGAGGCTAGCCTTCCTCCCCTATTCTGGAGGGGGGTGATGCGCGTGCGGATAAAATCAGCACCCACCATCTCTATCGTCAACCCTGCGGCCCTGAGAAGCATGATCCTGTTGACGGAAATAGTTAGCTTCTTATCATCTGGATCGAGGTCGCTCCAATGCTTGTCGCGGGAATCGATCTTGGCGGTCCTGGGCTCACAGAATGGCAGGTTCTTCTCCTTGCGCATCGAACACCACTGCCCGCACAATTCTTCCCACTTCTCCGGAAGAGCCCCATCTAGATACATCTCCTTGCACCCAGACCTCGGGATCCAAGTGATGGAGCCCGAAAGAGCATCCCCTCGGTGGATGCGAGGGATGAAGTACTCGCGAAAGAGGGAGGTGTTGGGAGTGATCCGACGAAATTCTCGCACAGATGCGCGAATATAGACATGCATGTCACCGCATTCGGCGTGAAATCCAGATGATGGAAGCCGTAGGTGTACATGATGTTGATGAAGAACTTAGAGAAGGGCGCGCAGAGCCCGCAATAAAAGTAATGAACGAAGAAGGGATACTTGTCTAGAGCACCGCCAGCTTCTTCCGGGGTCATGCGGGTGGCCAGATGCGCTTTCATCTCGGCCGCCCACATGTGCTGGTAGGGCTGCTTCAAGAAGAACGTGTCGGGCCTCGGGGGAAAATAGGCGAGCTGCTCCGCATCTTCGCCAACTCTTTCTCCGCAACGACAGGTTTCCCCTTCTTGCCTTTGGCTCCCTTAGGCGCCATAACAACGGAGGAAGTTGTGGCCGTTCAGAGCAAGGCCTTGGGAGCAAAGGCGGGGGAGGTTGAGAAAACTTCGGCTGGAAGAGCGAGGCGGCGGCGATTTCGAGATTGAAAAGAGCTGGGAAGGGACGAAGTGCTTGTGTGCTTGCGTTTTCCCTTCTTGTGCGGAGAGGGGTGGACGCACAGGCCGACCCTTGCATTCCCAACAAATGGGAAAGCGCGCGCCTGGCCGCCTTGCCACTGTGCGCACGCTCCCCACTTCGTGCGTTCGATGCCCTACATGGGGAAAGGTCGTTTGCAATAGCTCCAAAGCTGCAGAGTATCCTGTCATGGAAGTCGTGCACCACTTTGGTCCTAGCCCAGCAATGCGTCACGCGCGTGCGTGGCTCAGGCCCGGGGGCTACTGTCGGTACACTAGAGACTAGGCTCCCTTGGACCCCAGACTTGTGCACGGGCACCGACAACACCTGTGGCAGCAGCGCACGAGGAAGATTGGCAGGAAGACAAACCAAGACCCACTAAGGCCACGCCCCCCTCTCCGAGGGCATAGAGTACAAGAGCACCAGATACAAGGCCCCGCTAAGCCCCCCTTGCCAGGAAGTCTCACAAGGCCCCGGCAAGACCTCCCTGCTGGGAAGACTCGCAAGACCCCGCCAAGCCCTCCTTGTCGGGAAGACTCATAGAGACTCGCAGGGCCCCGACAAGCTCTCCTTGCCAGGAAGATGTTCAAGCCCAGCAAGCCCTCCTTGCCGGGAAAATAATCAGGTCCTCCGACAGGGACACCAAACCAGCAAGCTCCTTTCGCTCGCCAGGTGTCCATCCCTGTTTCTACCATAATCCAACTGCTCCAACACATCCTTCACATGCCAGCACAAGACCCAGGTGTCGATCCAACTGGGTACGTGTAGCGACCATCTCGTTGCAGTTCAGGGGTTAGACAAGGCATTTACTGCCCCTGACACCACCATAGAAGATGAGCGGTGAACCATGTTCACTATGCAACCCGTGAGCACACCGTTGGTGACCCATTTGCCTATAAAAGGAAGCCCAAACCTCATTCTCTAGAGGTTATAGTTTTTTGGATTTGAGAGTCCCTACTCACCAGCTAAATTACTGTAGCAAATCAACCTACAGTAAGCCCCCAATACAAACTAAGTAGGAGTAGGGTTTTACGCACCAAGCGGCCCAAACCTGGGTAAACGACCTTGTCAGTGTTGATTGCTAGCTCCGCTCTCGACGCCACCTCTCTCCCTCCCCCGAACGATCAAGGGACCCTTCGAGTTTCCCATAGGTATCGATTTCCCGCCAGTGGAACGATCAAGGGATACAGAGAGTTGTACTTGAAGTTCGGTCGTACAGGCGATATGTCCATGAGAAGATGATGGAGATTGCTGCCCGATACGCAAACGGCAAAGAGGAAGACCGCATCCGCGACGGAAAAGGGAAAGCAGTGGATAACGATGCTAGCGGAAATTCCAATTGGAAGTAGAAGCGCAAGGCTGATGGTTCCACTCCAGCAGAAGCAGTCGGTCTGGCGGCAGAAGGAAAATTCAAGGGAAAGTCCAAAGGACAATTTCCCCCAAGAACTCCAAGGGTCAGTCGGATTTCTAGATCAACCGTGTGTACTCCACACGAAGAAAGATGGAGATGGCAATCTGATATTGTCTAAACACACCACTCGTTAGTGCAGGCTGTTAATCCAACAGTTTAAAGAGGACCAGTCAAGTGGAAAAGATCCTGAAAAGGAGAACAACACAGAAAAAGATGATTTCCCTGAAGTCCACGCAACTCTGATTATTTTTGCTGATGTAGAGCAGGAGTCGACGGAAGGTCATCAACAGAGAAGTCAACATGGAAGTACCCTCCACCACCACATACCTCAAGTGGTCACAGACGCCCATAACGTTTGATCAATCGGATCACCCAGCTCATATCCCTACTCCTGGTCGACAGGCCCTGGTGGTTGACCCAGTTGTGGAAGGTGTTCGGCTTCGCAAGGTCCTGATGGATGGAGCAAGCAGGTTGAATATATTCCTTGAGAGTTTCTGCATACAATATATTCGACCTGCTTGCTCCATCTATCAGGACCTTGCGAAGCCGATGTCCCGACTCAGCCAGAACGACATGAAGTTTCATGGTGTCATTCCCGGAAAGAAGGCCAAATCACTCGGCCAGATTGCATTGGATGTTGTTTTCGGCTCGGATAAGAACTTTCACAAAGAGAAGCTCACATTCGAGGTGGTGGATTTCCAGAGTGCATATCACGCCATTCCGGGTTGTCCAGCCTATGCTCGTCTCATGGCCCGACCATGTTATGTGTATATTAAGATGAAGATTCCAGGACCCAAGGGAGTCATCATGGTCAGAGGCAATCGACACAGAGCCGAAGAGTTGTTGCAGCAAGGCTATAAAATTGTTGATCAATAGATGGTTGTGGTTGAAGTGGAGGAATACCGGAGAACGTCGACCTTGCCGACTTGATGCGCTCTAAGAAGCCCGCTTCTGAGTCCACTTGTCAGTTGGCAGGCGATGTCAAACCAGTGAACATCCACCCGACATATCCCAATGTTTTTCCGACCATAATATCCACAACGCTCGACAACATATAGGATGTCGAGCTCATCTAGTTCCTCCGTGAGAACTGGGACATGTTTGTATGGAAGCCTGTGACATGCCGGGTGTACCCAGGGAACTGGCTGAGCACCGAATGAGAGTGTATCTGAAGGAAAAGCTTGTCAGAGAGCATTTGCATCAGTCCGCAGCAGAAAAGTGAAAAGCAATCGGATAGGAGGTCGCGCGACTCTTGGAGGCGAAGTTCATATGCGACGTCTACCACTCCGAGTGGCTTGCGAATGTCGTCATGGTCCCCAAGAAGGACAAGTCCCTTCGTATGTGTATCGATTTCAAGAGCATCTATAAGGTCTGCCCAAAAGACGCTTTCCGCTCCCCCTCATTGATCAAATTGTCGATTTGACTGCGGGGTGTGAGCGTTTATCTTTTCTTGATGCCTATTCTGGTTACCATCAGATCCGTCTGTTTGGCCCACATGAAATAAAAACGGCCTTCATCACCCCTTTCAGGTGATTTTGGTATATCACAATGCCTTTTGGTCTGAAGAATGCCGGCGCCACTTTCATGTGTATGATCCAGAAGTGTTAGCTCGATCAGATCAGTCGAAACGTCGAAGCACACATGGATGATATTGTGGTCAAGTCACGCAAAGGTTCTGACATGTTAACTAAACTTGCAGAGATATTCGCCAACCTGAGGAAGTATGAATCAAGGTGAACCCAGCTAAGTACACTTTGAGAGTCCCTAGCGGCAACTTACTCGGTTTCCTTGCTTACGAATGTGGGATCAATGTTAACCCCGAGAAGATTGGCGCCATCATCCGGATGCAAAGCCCCGTGCGAGTGTACGATGTCCAGAAACTCACAGGTTGTCTGGCAGCGTTGAGTCGGTTCATCTCTCGCCTCGGTGAGAAGGCATTGCCTTTATACTGTCTGATGAAAAAATCCGATGTGTTCGAGTGGAATGACGAGGCAGAAGCAACGTTTGTCGAGCTCAAAGCTATACTTTCTACCCAGATGTTGCTTGCTGCTCCACACAGCAAAGAACCTCTGCTCTTATACATCCCAACTACTAATTAAGTCGGCAGCACGGTTCTGACCGTCGAGCGAGAATAAGAAGGCAAAGCCTACAAGGTCCAGCGCCTAGTCTATTACATCTCTGAAGTATTGACCCCTTCGAAGCAAAGGTATCCTCATTACCAGAAGCTCCTTTATGGAATATACTTGTCAGCGAAGAAGGTGGCGCATTACTTCGAAGATCATTCTATATCGGTCATCAGCGATGCTCCACTGTCAGAGATTCTTCACAATCGAGACGCATCAGGTCATGTGGCTAAAGGGGCCATTGAGTTGTTATATTTTGACATCAAATTTGTGGAAAAGAAAGCTATCAAGTCTCTGGCCCTTGCTGATTTCATGGCCGAGTGGGTGGAACAACAGCAACGAGCTCAAGTTCACTCGACACACTAGACTATGTTCTTCGATGGCTCCAAAATGTTAAATGGATCTGGTAATGGTGTGGTATCTGTATCCCCAAAAGGCGACAAGCTCAATTATGTTCTCCAGATTCACTTCGATTCCTCCAACAATGAGACCGAATATGAAGCCCTCCTCTACGGGTTGCGTATGGCCATCTCACTCGACGCCCGACGCCTGATGGTACATGGCGAGTCGGATTTGGTGGTCAATCAAGTGATGAAGGAATGGGATGTCAGGAACCCCGCCATGACTGGATACTGCAATGCAGTAAGGAAACTTGAGAAGAATTTTGAAGTTCTGGAGCTTCTTCATGTTCCCCGACTAGAAAACCAAGCAGCTGATGAACTGGCCAAGATTGGATCCACTCAGAAACCTGTCCCCAGCAATGTGTTCCTGGAGCATTTGCATACTCCTTCGGTACAAGAGGATCCTTTCGCTGAAGAGACCCGACAACCAGTGAGCACCTCCAATCCGACCGAGATTGACGTCCCAGAAGTAGTTGATCTAGTTATGGAAATCCTGGTGCTCACACCCGAGTGGACAGTATCATACATTGCATACATCCTAGGAAGAGAACTCGTGAAGATGAAGTTGAAGCTAAGCAGATTGTCCGCAGATCGAAGGCTTTTACTATGATGGGCGATCAGCTGTACAAAGATAGTGTTACTGGTGTAGCTCAATGGTGCATCTCCCGTGAGGAGGGCCCATTGATCCTGGAAGAAATCCACTCGGGGACCTGTGGCCGTCATGTGTCCTCCCGGACCATTGTTGCCAAAGCAAACCGAGCTGGGTTCTTCTGGCTGCGTGCTAATGAGATGGCCAAAGATATCGTTGATCATTGCGAAGCTTGCCAATTCTGTTCTAACCTGTATCACAAACCTATGTCTGCCTTGAAGACCTTCCTACTCGTCTGGCCATTTGCTGTTTGGGGTCTGGATATGGACGGCCCTTTCCGAACAGTTCCGAGTGGATTTACACACTTGCTTGTTGCAGTTGACAAGTTTACTAAATGGATTGAAGCCAAGCCGATAAATAACTTGGACTCACACACCGCCATCAAGTTCATGAGAGAAATAACATTTCGGTATGGAGTTCCTGACATCATCATAATGCATAATGTCTCTAACTTCGATTCGAAATATTTCGTGCGCTTTTGCTCTACTCAAGGCACTCGGGTGGATTATGCGTCCGTCGCACACCACCAAACAAATGGCCAAGCTAAGCGGCAAAACGGCCTTATCCTTCAAGGTATGAAACTACGAATCATATGGGACTTCGAACATGCAGTTGGAGCCTGGGTAACTGAACTTCCATCTATTTTGTGGGGCTTGAGAACAACCCCTAACCGGTAAACTGGACGCACAACCTTCTTCCTGATGTATGGAGCTGAAGTGATATCCTTCATAATTCTCCCCGTGTGGATTTGTACTCAGAGGCTGAAGCTGAACAAGCGTGACAAGAAGGAGTGGGTCTCTGGGAGGAAGAGCGTGAGATGGACTTAATTCGGTCGACTACATATCAACAGGATCTTCATCGCTTTCATGCAAGACATGTCAGGAGTCGGGCGTTCCACGAAGGCGATCTGGTACTCCGAGTCACCAAGGTACTGAACAACCGAGCTTACCATCTCTACAACCTCAAGAAGAGAGCCGACGAACCGAGAGCTTGGAATGCATACTTGCTCCCACGATTTTATGCTTGACAACTAGCTGGATTGATGTAATGAGAGAGTTTACTGAACAATTATGCTTGTTGAAGTCATAATTTCTACAATTTGTGTCGATTCCGATCGATCAGTTTCACACCCAAAACATACTCTGAGTGAAGAGCGATCTTCTCACTCGGGGGCTTAGCTGGGAACATGTTTTCGCCTAAGTTAAAACCCTTCCGAGTGAATAACAATCTATTCACTCGGACGCTTAGCTGTGAACCAGTCTTTTCCTAAGTATAGAAACTACTCCGAGTGGAGAGCAACTCTCTCACTCGGGGGCTTAGCTGCGAACATGTTTTTGCCCAAGTTCAAACCCTCCCGAGTGGATAACAATATATTCACTCGGATGCTTAGCTGCAAACCAGTCTTCCACTAAGTATAGAAACTACTCCGAGTGGAGAGCAACCCTCTCACTCAGGGGCTTAGCTACGAACTTGTTTTCGCCTAAGTTAAAACCCTTCCGAGTGAATAACAATCTATTCACTCCGATGCTTAGCTACGAATCAATCTTCGCCGAAGTATAGAAACTACTTAGAGTGAAGAGCAATCCTCTCACTCGAGGGCTTAGCTACGAACATGCTTTTGCCTAAGTTAAAACCCTTCCGAGTGAATAACAATCTATCACTTGGATGCTTAGCTGCGAACCAGTATTCGCCTAAGTATAGAAACTAATCCGAGTGTAGAGAAATCCTCTCACTCGGGGGATTAGCTGCGAACATGTTTTCGCCTAAGTTAAAACCCTTTCGAGTGAATAACAATCTATTCACTCGGCTGCTTAGCTGCAAACCAGTCTTCGCCTAAGTATAGAAACTACTCTGAGTGAAGGGCAATCCTTTCACTCGGGGTCTTAGCTGCGAGTCATTCGCCTAAGTTAAAATCCCTTCCGAGAGAATAGCAACCTATTCACTCGGATGCTTCGTGGTGAACAAGTCTTCACCTAAGTATAGCATATCCTTGGAGTGAAGGGTAATCCTTTCACTCGGGGATTAGCCACGAATCAATCGCCTAAGTTAAAAAACCTTTCCAAATGATTTTCAACATATTCACTCGAGAACATTAAAAAATCAAACAAATTCCAAATGCAGATAAATTCAAAGGAATCCTGCACGGATCAAAAGTTGTCCATGCCGACAAAAGATACTCAGGTTCAACACCCGAACTAAGTTTAAACAATACAGTAACACTCGGCATACCGAGGTGAATTAAATTTTGGCAATGATCATAGTTTCATCTCAAGGCTCACGAGGACTTGCAGGCTCAACGAAGGTATCAAGGTGGACCCCATCAGCAATGCGACTCGCCGTGTTGATGAAGGACTCCGTGAGATTTTCAAAATGGAGCTTCTTTGTATTTGCCACTTGGACTGCCTTCAGCTTGTCTTCTCTTGCTTCCTTACAATGGAGTGTGACGAGTGAAATGGCCACATCGTCTCCACATCGCCCAACAGAATTCTTCCATGCCTGACCCTGTTGGGAATCTGGCCCAAGCGGCTCATCACAGCCTCCAGATCAGTCTGGAAAGTGTCTTTAGGCCACAACTCCTTGTCAGTCTTCCCCACCGCAGCTCGTAGTCGAGCAATGTATCCCTGGACCTTCAAGAGGCGAGCATTGAGACGAAACATATCTACAGCCATGGAATCTAGAACATGTGACTTGGAGGGGTCCAGATACCTCCACCTCTTCGATCGCCTTGTCAAAATCTAGGCAGAATTCTGCGCGAGGGAAAAATCAGTTAGTCACAATTCATTCGGTAAAGTTCGAGACGATTCACTCGGTGAAGGAAGCATACTAGTAAGTGTCGCGAGCATCTTCGTCAGGAAGTCCTGTAGAAACTTTTCCATGGCGTTTCCCCTTTTCACCATTTGATCAAGCTTTTTTCCCCATTTGAGTCATTCTTTTTTCAACTTCGTGATTTCTTCTTCCAACTTACCAACGTCCAAGAGCTTCTTCTCAGCAGCCTCAGACCTTTCCTTAACCTCTGCAAGGACCTTGTCCTTGTCTTCGAGTGTCTTCTTCAAGGCATCAAAGTCATTGGTCTTCACCTCCAAATCCAGCTGAAGTTGGTTCTTCTCTGATTCCACCTTGGCGTCCTTAGATCCAATCTCAAAGGCTTTCTGAAAAACATCAAGGAAATAACTCAGTCGACACTAGTATTTTTTCTACTTCCGAGTGGAGAAATACAGTTCAATCGACCAAATAGTGGCCCGCCGCACCCACCTAATTTCTTAAGACTAATGACCTTCATAAACGATCGACATTAGTCTCGGGGACTACACCCAGTGGGTGCACTTGGCGTGCTCCCACTCGATATAAACCACTCGACCAGGTCCTTCCTGGCCAAGTCACGAAAAAGAAAGAGTGTGTTTTCTAGTTAGACCCCTGCGGAGGCAAGCACTCGACAGCGGGCTCGGGGACTACACAAAGTGGATGCACTCAGCGTGCCCCCACTAGATACAAAACCACTCGAGCAGGTACGGCCTGGCAGAGTCAAAAACGGAGAATAACTCTTCAAATCAGACCACTGCCGATGCAAGCATTCGACAGCGGTCTCAGGGACTACACCCAGTGGGTTCACTCAGCGTGCCCCCACCGGAATAGAGACAAACAACCACACAACATACCCCCAGTGGGTGTAAAAGCAGGATTGACAAGACTCAATCGGAAAGCAAGAGTGACAAGATTCAATCAGAAATTAACTTGCAATTGCACTTACTCGGATGTTTGCTTGAAGCACCGAACCGACATCATATGCCAACTTACTAGCTTCATACGCCTCTCTGGTCCGCAGCATCATCAGTCTGGCTTGCATCATAGCTTCTTTCGCGGCTCCAGTTTGATCCTCCAAGACATGTTGCATAGAATATGCAAGCATTGAAGGAGTAGGTATCGCAGCTGTGGTAACGAGAGTTCCCGGAGGAGGCGCAGCCGACACAGTTATCATAACAGTTGAACCAGTCGGAGGAGTTGTAATCAGAGCACTGGAACTGACTGGAGGAACACTCGACATAGGCGCTACAGGCATGGCCTGAGTTTGTTCCGCAGTCGTACACTACGGTTCTTGCTCATCGTCCAAGAGAATGATGTCCAAGTCTGTCAATCGACAGTGTCGGTTAGTTCAGTCGACGAATTTAACCTAGGAAATAGAGTAACCAAATACTCATTATACCTTGTTGAGGAGCAGGCTTGTCGACAGTGTCCTAGTCCATGCGATCTTATTCGGCACCAACGGGCGTCGTCACTGAGGTAGCAGCTCTGGCAAGTAAATTTCACTCGATCATCACAGACACAGAAAGTCACAATGAAAGAACAAAGAAAGAGATGAATACTCACGTAGAAGCAACTCGCACATGCAATCCTCATCCAGGGCAGGGCCTTCCGAGGCTTAGGAGCATCAGGCTTAGGTTGCTTGACAAATTTTTCTACAGAGTCAGTTGCAACAGCTCTGTCGCGCTTCACATTCCTGCTATTGGATGCTAAGGTCTGGATTGGAGCGGCCGTTGGATCATGGCGATGCTTGGACCATGATTCGGGGCGTGGAGGAGACTGATTTTCTTCCTCGTTGTCACCCGAGTCATCTTCACTCTCCTCGCTATCATCAACATAGTCGCCGTCAACACTGCTTTCCCCTCAGATCTCGAACTGATCCCCATTGGGTACAGGAGAATGCAAGTTTGTCCACTCCTACGAGGAAGAGAAGTAGCAGAATCAGTCGGTCAAAGATCCAGTCAATCGACAAAGACATGAAAGTAATCATAAAGGATACAACTCACCAGGTTCCGTGGTTTGTTCTCAGCAGAGTAAGTTGCGAGCCGCTTTGCTCCTATGGGATTGTCGCATGGTCCAATGATGCTCGTGAGCCACTGGGCCACGGTTTCTTCCGAAACATCCTCCGAGTGCGGCCGAGTCGAATCCTTAGGGTCCGAGTAGTGCCACATTCCATGGTCCCTCGCCTGAAGAGGCTGAATGCATCAGGCAAGGAATGTCTCAAGTAGATCCATTCCCGTCACTCCGCTATGGACCAACTTAACCACCTCATTCACCAACATCCCCACCTCAGTCTTCTCATACTCGAACACGTTTATCGTCCTAGGAGCAGTCGGTCGCTCCAAGGTGAACGGAGGAAGGCCAGTCGACATGTTTGGAGACACAATATCATTGAAGTAGAACCATGTCGACTGCTAGTTTTGGACTGACTCAGGAAGGGTCATCTGGGGATATGTACTTCTACTCCTTTTTTGGATCCCCAAACCACCACAGAACTGGATCACGTGAGTCCTACTGTCACTCGTGTTTGCTTTCTTCGCTGCTTGGGAGCGCACAGAGAAGATGTGTTTCCACAGTCCCCAGTGAGGAGGACAGCCCAAGAAGCATTCACACAGTGTGACGAATACAGAGAGATACGCAATGGCGTTGGGTGGAAGATGGTGAAGTTGCACTCCCAAATAATAGAGAGAACAATGAGATGCGGGGGTAGAGAGAAGCCTCGCTCAACGTGAGTTAGGAGGAGGAATCGTTCCCCTTCACGGGGCTCCGGCTCAACCTCTGCTTCTGGCATCCTCCAACACTTCTCAGCCACTATCCCATGCTCACCAAGCTCCAGGACGTCTTCTTTCCATATGGTGCATGGGAGAAAGTCCCCCTGGATGCACCCAGGCGGCAGCGCAGATCGGGCGCCTGGCTTCCTCGATTTCCCACCCTTCTTGGCACGCTCTTACTGAGTGGTCTTGCCATTCGTCATTGCTGCAGGAACGGAGGCGAACCAAAGAAGCGCCTCTGAGACGGAGGTGGAGGGGAAGCAGGAAAGAATCTGATGGAGGCATTGCCTCAACCCTAACGTCGGACAAATTTATAATTGCCCGAGTGAGTCACTGACTGGTGGACCCCCTAGATATCTGCCTATCCTGATAACAGAGGAGATGTGACGCGTGGCGATAATTACGGCACGATAATCAAGGCGTCGTTGCCCCACTTGCCCTGGATGTTCCGTCATCAGTGCACAACGCGTGGAACCCAAAATTTTGAATCCCGTGAAATTCTGACCTGACGAAGTGATCCGTCCCATCTCAAAATCTTGTTAGTCACTCGGATTAACTCCAAGTACTTAAATTCACTCGGACGTGCTTCGCAACAGAATTGATGAAGGTGAATGAGAAAGACTTCAGTCGACACGAAGTTTTATCAATCCCAGAAGTATGTTCAAGGTCAGTATGACAACAAAATCCGCATCAACCCCTTCTTCACTCGAACCCCGATCCATTCGCTGCCTAAAGATGGGGATATGTACCAAGGGTAGGGTCACAGGCCTGACCTAAGTTTCCTACCTAAGGGTACCTCATTATTAGCTGGAAGGTCACAAAGAAGATTCCGATTGGATAACTGGAAGGTCAGTCGGTTCTAAGTCACTCAGAAGATATTCCAATTCACTCGACAACCAACTTCCACTCGGAAGACACTAGTCAGCGCAGAAGACCATAAGCCACCTCCAGGGAGGCCAACGGGTGAGCGTTCAGCTGATGTTCATGAATAGCATTAATTACATACATACGTTATTAGTAACGTACACCTTTAAACCCTATTGATCGAACCCTTAGATGATGGGGCCTTGATGAGGGGTAGCGCACTCTATATAATCCACCCCTCCCCTCTGGCATAAGGGTTCACACCACGTGTAACACGCATTCCACACAGCAAGATCTCCTGAGCATTGAGGCGTAGGGTTGTTACCTCTAGGAGAGGGGCCTGAACTCATACATCTTCCGTACAAGCTTGTCGTAGCTAGGACTCTGCCCTCTCCATTCGTACCCTACACCTCTACTGTCAGGTTCATTCCCACAACAGGTACTATTATAAGTGGATTCTTATTTTTTTTATCATAAGGTACTGTATTCTACCTTCTCCATGGCTTATACTCCGTGATGCAATCCATAGCATCATCAAAACAAGCAAACTATGCAAGCAAAAAAACAGAATTTGTGTGAAGAAGAACAGTCTCAAGTAATTTGTAATGAACCTATATATCAATGCTGTGTAAAAAATTCAACTTAAAATATGTTTCGCCAAAATCAGAGAAATTCTACACTCGACGTCAAAGTTTTTGTTTTTGCATGGTATCAATTCTACTCATCATACAAATCATCCCAAAGGCTTTACACGGCACATACACTAATTAAAACATAAAAACACAATCATTACAGAGGAAATAACCATGTTATCACAAAAAAACATAAAGTAAAAGCAAAAATAAAGATAACTACTAGGTTTCCTCCCAACAAGTGCTACAGTTTTACGCCCCTAGCTAGGCATATTGAATAGTTTCAAGTACTGTAATCTTTGACACTCCACCCATAAGTAGCTCTCATGATTGATTCATAAGGTGGTCTAATTCTATTTCTAGGGAAGTGTTCCATTCCTTTCTTTAATGGTAATTGTAACCTTATGTTTCCCTCTTTCATGTCAGTAATTTCACCTATAGTTCGTAGGAAAGGTCTTCCAAGTATAATGGGACAAGTAGGATTCCAATCAATATCAAAGAAAACGAAATCTACATTCACATGATTTTATTTGCAATGATAAGCACATCACTAACTATACCTAAGGGTTTCTTAATGATGGAATCTGCAAGATGCAAGTTCAGGAAACACTCTTCAATATTAGTGAGACTAAGAACATCACATAAAGATTTAGGTATAGTTGAAACACTAATACCAAGGTCACACAAAGCATTGCGTTCATATTTATTTATCTTAATTTTGATAGTAGGTTCCCATTCATCATGCGATTTTCTAGGAATAGAAACTTCAAGCTCAAGTTTCTCATCATACACTTTTACCACATCTTCTACTATATGTTGAGTAAAATCTTTGTTTTGTTCATGAGCATTGAGTGAGATATTAATGGATTGCAGGAAGGAAATACATTCTACTAAAGAGCAATTATCATAATTGAAGTCCTTGTAATCCAAGATAGTGTCACTAGTGCCTGAGTGCAATGATTTAAGATATGAACCAATTATGTTTTTATAAGTATGAGAGTGTTCCAGATCCTATCTTGAAATTTGTATGCACCTATTACGTGTCATGATCCGCATACCCCAAGGTGACAATAATTGGGATTCTTTTCAGTGATTGTCGGAGTTTGAGGAGTTCATGTATTCACTATGTGTTAATGCTTTGTTTCAATTCTCTATTAAGAGGAGACCTTAATGTCCCTTAGTTTTCTTATGGACCCCTCTATCACGGGAGGGTAGGACAAAAGATGGCATGCAAGTTCTTATTATAAGCATGTCTGACTATATACAGAATACATGCCTACATTACGTTGACGATTTTGAGCTAGTTCTGTGTCGCTCTAGCATGTAACTATTACATGATGAATGTCATCCAATAAATGTTCTTAGCCATCACCGGTCCAAATTCTTACGCTTTTATATATTCAACCTTTCTAAATTACTATTGCTACTACTATTACAATCACTACAAAACTGCTGCTATCATTATTACCGTTATCACTACTATTTTGTTGTGGTACGAAAACTTTTGTTGCAAAGAGATATCCTAGGTCTGGTTGAATTGACAACTCAGCTTCTAAGACTAATAAATAATCGGTGTCTCGCCTTGTGTCGAATTAATAAATTAGGGTGTAATACTACCCGTGAAGATCATTGTGATCACCTACACTTGTGGGTTCTCAGTGTCTGTGTATGTGTCGACCATGCCACCGGTGTACGGTTTCAAGGACGACACACCTATCGGTGGGCCCCTATATTATATATAAATATATATGTATGTATGTACGTATGTATATATGTATGTATGTATTTACATGGGAGCTATTCTGTTTCGCGAATTTGAATATTATTATGTTACTCTCACTTCAACCAAACGATAGCGTCAATACAATGATACGTCCCCAACGTATCTATAATTTTTTATTGTTCCATGCTGTTATGTTATCTTTCTTGGATGTTTTATAATAATTTTATGTCAATTTTATATCATTTTTTTAGACTAACCCTTTGACATAGTGCCTAGTGCTAGTTGCTGTTTTTTGTTGTTTTTTCCTTTCTAGAAAATCCATATCAGATGAAGTCCAACTACTGCTACCTATTGAGCTTGCGTTGGTTTTTTCCCTTAAAGAGAAAAGGGTGATGCAGCATAGTAGTAGTAAGTATTTCCCTCAGTTTGAGAACCAAGGTATCAACCCAGTAGGAGTATCAAGACAAGTCACCAATGTACCTGCGCAAAATCAAACAAACTTGCACCCAACGCTATAAAGGGGTTGTCAATCCCTTAACGGTTAATTGTAAGGTGAGATATGAAGGTGGAAAGTGCAACAAAGTAAAAGTGTAGAGCTGAAAATATGATGTGAAGTACACCCGGGGGCCATAGTGTTCACTAGAGGCTTCTCTCATGATAGCAAGTATTACAGTGGGTGAACGAATTACTGTCGAGCAATTGATAGAACCACGCAAAGTCATGATGACATCTAAGGCAATGGTCATACATATAGGCATCACGTCTGAGACAAGTAGACCGATACTGTATGCATATACTACTATTAATCCACACATCGACCGCTATCCAGCATGCATCTAGTGTATTGAGTTCATAACAAACAGAGTAACGCCTTAAGCAAGATGACATGATGTAGAGGGATAAATTCATGCAATAGATATAAACCCCATCTTTTTACCCTTGATGGCAACAACACGATGTGTGCCTTGCTACCCCTTCTGTCACTGGGTGAGTACACTGCACGGTATGAACCCAAAACCAAGCATTTCTCCCATTGCAAGAATTATAGATCAAGTTGGTCAAACGAAACCCACAACTCGAAGAGAATTACAAGGATATGAAATCATGCATATAAGAGATCAGAGGAGACTAAAATAATATTCATAGATAATCTGGTCATAAATCCACAATTCATCGGATCTCGACAAACACACCGCAAAAGAAGATTGAATCGGATAGATCTCTATGAACATCATGCAGAACTTTGGATTAAAGATCCAAGAGAGAGAAGAAGGCATCTGGCTACTAGCTATGGACCCAAAGGTCTGTGGTGAACTACTCACGCATCACCGGAGAGGCAATGGTGTTGATGAAGAAGCCCTCCATGTCCGAATCCCCCTCCGGCACGGCACCAGAACGGTCCCCAGATGTGATCTTGCGGAGACAGAAGCTTGCGGCGGCGAAAAGTATTTTCATGGCTCCCTCGGCAGTTTTGGATTTTTACAGAATTTATAGGCGGAACAAGTAGGGAAAAGGAGCCACGAGGGGCCCACAAGCCCCCCAGGCCACGGCTAGGGGGCTTGTGACCTCCCCCGGGGTCCTTTGCTTTGGTTCTCAAGTCCCGTGCGGTTATGGAAAAAATCATTCTGCATGTTTTATTCCATTTGGACTCCGTTTAGTATTCTCCTCTAAAAAAGGTCAAAAACACGGAAAAAACAGAAAACTGGCACTTGGCACTGAGTTAATAGGTTAGTCCCAAAAAAGATGTAAAATAGCATATTCATGCATATAAAACATCCAAAGTTGACGAGATAATAGCATGGAACCATCAAAAATTATATATACGTTGGAGACGTATCAAGCATCCCCAAGCTTAACTCCTGCTCGTCCTCAAGTAGGGAAGTGATAAAGACTGAATTTTTGATGTGGAATGCTACCTAACATATTTTTCCTTTGTAACTTCTTTCTTGTGACATGAATGTTCAGATCCGTAAGATTCAAAACAATAGTTTACTATTGACATTAAAACAATAATACTTCAAGCATACTAGCAAGGTGATCATGAACTTTTGAAATAACAAGGCCAAAGAAAGTTATCCCTACAAAATCATATAGTCTGGCTATGCTCCATCATCCCCACACAACGAATTTAAATCATGCACAACCCTGGTATTGGCCAAGTAATTGTTTTCGCACTCTTACTTTCTCAAACTGTTTCAACTCTCACGCAATACATGAGCGTGAGCCATGGATATAGCACTATAGGTAGAACAGAGTGTCGTGGAGGTTGTGAGGCAAAAACGAGGAGATTGTCACATCGACTCAGCGTATCAATGGGCTATGGCGATGCCCATCAATAGATATCAATGTGAATGAGTAGGGATTACCATGCAATGGATGCACTTAGAGCTATATATAAGTCTGTGAAACCTCAAAAGGAGAACTAGTGGGTGTGCACCTAACTTGCTTCCTCACGAAGACCTAGGGCAATTTTGAGGAAGCCCATCAGTGGACTATACAAGACAAGTTATATAATGAAAATTCTCACTAGTATATGGAAGTGTCAAAACAAGAGGCTCTCTATCATGAAGAACATGGTGCTATTGTGAAGCAAAAGTGTGGAAAATATAGTAGCATTGTCCCTTCTCTCTTTTTCTCTCATTTTTTTGTTTGGGCTCTTTGGCCTCTTTTCATTTTTTTTTGGATGGGCAACTTTGGCCTCTTTTTTATTTCCTCACATGGGACAATTCTCTAATAATGATGATCATCACACTTTTATTTACTCACAACTCAATACTTAGAGCAATGATGACTCTATAGGAAATGCCTCCGACAGTGTACCGGGATGTGCGACGATCTAGCTTAGCGTCTGACGTTGAAACATCTCGCTAGCTATCTTACGATCATGCAATGGAAATATGAAAGTGACGGCACAAGTCATGAGACGGAACGGTGGGAGTTGCATGGCAATATATCGCGGAATGGCTATGAAAATGCCATAATAGGTAGGCATGGTGTCTATTTTGAGAAAGCTATATGATGGGTTTGTGTACCGGCGAAAGTTGTGCGACACTAGAGAGGCTAGCAATGGTGGAAGGTGAAAGTGCATCTATACCATGGACTTACTTTAGTCATGAAGAACTCATATACATTATTGGAAAGTTTTATTAGTAATCGAAACAAAGTGCTAAACACATACTCCTAGGGGAAGGGTTGGTAGGTGTTAACCATCGCACAATCCCGACCGCCACACAAAGGATGACAATCAATAAATCAATTATGCTCCGACTTCCTAACATAGTCGTTCACCATACGTGCATGCTACGGGAATCACTAACTTCAACACAAGTATTTCTAGATTCACAACACCCTACTAACATAACTCTAATTATCAGCAAGTCCATGTCTCAAAACATAATTGTTAGGAATCAAACTTCTCTTACTAATCAATGCACTTGAATTATGGAAGTTTTTATTGTATCCTCTTTGGATGCCTATCATCTTTAGAACTACTTTCATAGCACAAGCCAATTACCAAGTTACTGAGAGAGAGCACTCCCAAAAAGATATAAGTGAAGATCAAGATTTTTTATTTCTACAAAATATGACACCGCCATGCTCTAAAAAGATCTAACAGAAGCACCAGAGAAAAGTTATCTAGCTCAAAAGATATAAGTGATGCACATGTGAGCTAAATTTCCTAACTCAAAAGATATAAGTGAAGCTCAATGAGTATTCTAGCAAATTCACGATGAGTGCATGTCTCTCTCAAAAAGGTGTGCAGCAAGGATGATTGTGACACAACAAAAAGAAAAGAATCCTATAATACACGACGCTCCAAGCAAAACACATATAATGTGCTAAAATATAGCTCCAAGTAACGTTACCGATGGATTGAAGACGAAAGAGGGGATGCCTTCCCGGGGAATCCCCAAGCTTAGGCTTTTTGGTGTCCTTGAATTTGGCTTGGGATGACTTTGGCATCCCCAAGCTTGAGATCTTTCCACTCTTTATCCCATTGTACATGAGAACATCACCCAAAACTTGAAAACTTCACAACACAAAAGTTAAACAGAAACTCGTGATATCATTAGCATAAGAAAACAAACTACCAACTATTTAGGTACTATAGTAAACTTGATTTCTATTTATATTGATGTTAGATTACTCTATTCTCACTTCTACATGTCTAGTACCCCCCGACACTATCCATAGTTTCATCAAAATAAGCAATCAGCACAACAAAAACAAAATCTATCAAAAACAGACCAGTCTATAGCAATCTGTATACTTCTTATACTTCTGTTATCTCAAAAATTCTGAACAATTATGAATTAGGGAAATTGGCATATCAACTAGAAGCAAAACGAATCAACTCAAAAGCTCTTTCTGGATAGGAATTAAAAATAATTTCGTGAGCACAAAGTTTGTGTCTTTTTCAGCAAGATCAAACAACCATAACCAAAACTAGTCATAAAGGTTTTACTTGTCTCAAACACAAAAATAAACACAAAAAACACAATCATAACAGAATTATGATGGTGTGGACACAACAAAACAGAAAGCAAAAAAACAAAGATAAATTCATTGGGTTGCCTCCCAACAAGCGCTATTGTTTAACGCCCTTAGCTAGGCATATGGCGATAGAATCAAGTATCGTCGTCTTTGGTGCTCAAACCATTAGTAGCACTCATCAGGAATTCATAAGGCAACATTATTTTATTTCTAGGAAAATTTTCCATGCCCTTATTTAATGTAAATTTAAATCTAATATTCCCTTCCTTCATATCGATGACAGCACCAATAATCCTAAGGAAAAGTCTACCAAGAATGATGGGACATGTCGGATTGCAATCAATATCAAGCACAATGAAATCTACGGGTACATAGTTCCTATTTGCAATAATAAGAACATCATTGATCCTTCCATAGGTTTCTTAACAGTAGAATCCGCAAGACGCAAATTAAGAGAGCACTCATCAATCTCATTGAAGCCTAGAACATCACATAAAGACTTTGGAATAGCGAAAACACTAGCATCCAAATCACACAAAGCATTGCATTCATAGTTTTTAATCTTGATTTTGATAGTAGGTTCCCACTCATCATAAAGTTTTCTAGGAATAGATATCTCCAACTCAAGTTTTCTTCAAGAGATTTCATCATAGCATCAACGATATGATCGGTAAAGGCCTTATTTTGGCTATAAGCGTGTGGAGAGTTTAGCATGGATTGCATCAAGGAAATACATTCAATCAAAGAGAAACTATCATAATTGAATTCCTTGAAATCCAAAGTAGTAATTTCATCACTACTCAAAGTTTTGATATCCTCTACTCCACTTTCAACGCTTTTAGCATCAAGACAAATAGACTCCGAATCATTGGGGCGTTTCTCAACTAAAGTGGATTCATATCCGGCCCCATCATCATTAGGATTGACATTAGAAAATAAGGATTCAATGGGAGTGACACCAAGCACTTTAAGATCTTCGTGATTCTCATCACAAGAACACGCCTTTTTAAGCCATTCATGTCTAGCACGAATTTGGGCGGTTCTTTCTTTACTCTCATTCATGGAAACACGCATAGCTTTCAAAGTTTCATCCATATTAATCTTGGGAGGAGCACATCTCAATTTCAAAGCATCAATATCAAGAGACATTCTATCAACGATCCTAGCCAAGTCATCAATTTTGAGCAGTTTTTCTTCTATGGACGCATTGAATATCTTTTGCGATTTGATAAACTCTTTAATATTACTATCAAGATCAAAGGGTAATTTATTGTAATTTCCATGAGTATTGTTTTAGGAATTGCCAAAGTTATTAGAGGGATTACTAGGAAAAGGCCTACGAATAAAGTTATCTCTATAAGCATTGTTGTTGCCAAAATTATTCCTACCAACAAAATTAACATCCAAGCTTTCATTGCTATTCTCAATAAAGGAAGACAAAGGCATATCATTTGGATCTAGAGGAGAACTTTTCTAGCAAAAAAATTCATTAACTCATACATCTTAGCACTCAAAGAGTTAATTTCTTCTATAGCATGCACTTTTTTACTAGTAGGTGACCTTTCACTGTGGCATTGAGAATAGTTTGTCATGATATTATCTAGGAGTTTTGTGGCTTCTCCTAATGTGATTTCCATGAAAGTTTCACCAGAGACGGAATCCCAGATATTTCTAGAAGCAAAATTCAAACCAGCATAGAAGATTTGTATAATCATCCAAAGACTCAAGCCATGAGCTGGACAATTTCTAACCATCAATTTCATTCTGTCCCAAGATTGTGCAACATGTTCAGGATCTAGTTGCTTAAAATTCATGATATCATTACGGAGAGAGCTAATCTTAGCCGATGGAAAATACTTGGATCTATAAGCATATTTACACTTGTTCCAAGTTTTTCCTCGATCTCGCAATGAGAACGGAAATAGCTTCAATTTAATCACATCATTATCCACATCTTTCTTCTTTTTCATATTGCATAACTCAATGAAGGTATTAAGATGGGATGCGGCATCTTCACTAGGAAGGCCGGAAAATTGCTCTTTCATAACAAGATTCAGCAAGGCAGCATTGATTTCATATGATTCCACACTAGTGGAGGGAGCAATCGGAGTACTAGTAAAATCATTATTATTAGTATTCGAGAAGTCACACAATTTGGTGTTTTCAGTCATGGTGACTCACCAAGCAAATAAGCACACAAGCGAAGAGAAAGCAAGCAAAAGAAAAGGACGAATGAAAAAGGCAAATATATTTGTAAATTTTTGTTTTTCAGAAGTGGGCGAGAGGAAAACGAGAGACAAAAGGCAAAAAAGTAAATGCAAGAGATGAGTTTGCCATAGTTACTTGGTATGCTTCACTTGAATACTCCCCGGTGCCAAAAATTGACACGTTGAAGGGAGACTATTCTTGACTTGATACTCCCCGTCAACGGCGCTAGAAATTCTTCTTGCTACCTCTTGATCTTGCGTTGGTTTTTTCCCTTGAAGAGGAAAGGGTGATGCAGCACAGTACCAGTAAGTATTTCCCTCAGTTTGAGAACCAAGGTATCACTCCAGTAGGAGTATCAAGACAAGTCACCAATGTACCTGCTCAAAAACAAAAAAACTTGCACCCAACGCTATAATGGGGTTGTCAATCCCTTCACGATTAATTGCAAGGTGACATCTGAAGGTGGAAAGTGCAACAAAGTAAAAGTGTAGAGCTGATAATATGATGTGAAGTAGACCCGGGGGGGCATAGTGTTCACTAGAGGCTTCTCTCATGATAACAAGTATTACGGTGGGTGAACGAATTACTATCAAGCAATTGATAGAACCGTGCAAAGTCATGATGATATCTAAGGCAATGATCATACATATAGGCATCACATCTGAGACAAGTAGACCGATACTGTCTGCATCTACTTGTATTACTGCACACATCGACCGCTATCCAACATGCATCTAGTGTATTGAGTTCATAACAAAGAGAGTAACGCCATAAGCAAGATGACTTGATGTAGAGGTATAAATTCATGCAATAGATATAAACCCCATCTTTTTACCCTTGATGGCAACAACACGATGCGTGCCTCGCTACCCCTTCTGTCACTGGGTGAGGACACCGCACGGTATGAACCCAAAACCAAGCACTTCTCCCATTGCAAGAATAATAGATCAAGCTGGCCAAACGAAACCCACAAATCAAAGAGAATTACAGGGATACGAAATCATGCATATAAGATATCAAAGGAGACTCAAATAATATTCATAGATAATCTGATCATAAATCCACAATTCATCGGATCTCGACAAACACACCGCAAAAGAAGATTACATCGGATAGATCTCCATGAAGATCATGGAGAACTTTGTATTGAAGATCCAAGAGAGCGAAGAAGCCATCTAGCTACTAGCTATGGACCCGAAGGTCTCTAGTGAACTATTCACGCATCATCGGAGACGCAATAGTGTTGATGAAGAAGCCCTCCGTGTTCGAATCCCCCCTCCGGCAGGGCACCAGAACGGTCCCTAGATGGGATCTACAGAAGCTTGCGGCGGCGGAAAAGTATTTTCGTGGCTCCCTCTGGCAGTTTTGGATTTTTATAGAATTTATAGGCGGAAGAAGTAGGGCAAAGGAGCCACGGGGGGCCCACAAGCCTGCTAGGCGCCCCCCAAGCCGCGGCTAGGGGGCTTGTGACCTCCCCTGGGGTCCTTTGCCTTGGTTCTCAAGTCCCCTGCGTATCTTCTGTTATGGAAAAAATCATTCCGCAGGTTTTATTCTGTTTGGACTCTGTTTAATATTCTCCTCTAAAAAAGGTCAAAAACACGGAAAAAACAAAAACTGGCAGTTGGCACTGAGTTAATAGGTTAGTCCCAAAAAAGATATAAAATAGCATATTCAAGCATATAAAACATCCAAAGTTGACAAGATAATAGCATGGAACCATCAAAAATTATAGATATGTTGGAGACGTATGAACTACCACGAAACTTTACACATATTTTTTGGACCAGAAGGAAACTTGGGAATCAAGAAAGAGCAGCTGATGAGGCCCAGGGGCCCACTAGACATCAAGGCGTGCCAGAGGCCCCTAGCACAATCTAGAGTCTAGTGGGGCCATCAGGATGCTTCTCCATCGCCCCCGAGCTCTATAAATACCTCAATATTCACAAAACCCTAGAGGAGTCGACACAAAGTTGTTTCAGCGGTCAGAATTTCGAGAGCCATGTACTCCAATCTAGAGCCTGTTCCGGAGAGGAACACGATCACGGAGGGATTCACCATTATCATTGGTGCCCCTCCGATGATGCGTGAATAGTTCATATCAGACCTATAGGTCCGTAGGTAGTAGCTAGATGACTTTCTCTCTCGTTTTGTTTCTCAATAAAATGGTCTCTTGGAGATCCATATGATGTAACTCTTTCTTTTGCGGTGCGTTTGTTGGGATCTGATGAATTGTGAGTTTATGATCAGATCTATGAAATCATATTCATGCTTGATTATTATACCCTCATATTTCTTCTCTGATATTTGGTTTTTGTTTGACTAACTTGATCTCTTATCTTTCAATGGGAAGAGGTGCTTTGTGATGGGTTCGATCTTGCGGTGCTCAATCTCTATGACACAAAGAGACATGACATGCATGTATCGTTGCTATGAAGGACAAAACGATGGGGCTATTCCTACATGAATAGATCTTGTCTAAATCATGTAGTTGTTCTTAAGACATTACTTCGTTTCTCTATGAACTCAATACACTTGATGCATGCTGGATAGCAGTCGATGTGTGGAGAAATACAAGTAGATGCAGGCATAAGTCGGTCGATGTGTGGGACGTGATGCCTATGTACATGATCATTGTCTTGAATATAGTCATAATAATTTGCTATTCTATCAATTGCCCAACAGTAATTTGTCTACCCACTGTTTTCTATTTTCTCGAGAGAAGCCACTAGTGAAACCTACGGCCCCCGGGTCTACTTCTCATAATCTATTTGCAATCTCCACTTTGTTATTTGCTTTTCTACTATATTCGTTATTTTGTTTTTGGTTCTATATTATCAAAAGCCCACAAATACATTGTTGCGTTCTATTTACTATCACTCTTATCTACATATATCGATCTATCCTTACTTTACCCATGAGGGATTGACAACCCCTCTACGCGTTGGCTTGCGAGGATTTGCTATTTGTATGAAGGTGATGCTTACATTGTCTTCTGGATCTTCCTACTGGATAGATACCTTGGTTTCTTAACTGAGGGAAATACTTGTCGTCGCTGTGCTACATCACCCTTTAAGCTTGGAGGGCAACCTATCGCTTAATCGCTAAGGCTGACATCACTTAGAGTCTATGCTATATGCCTAGCTAGGGGCGTAAAATGATAACGCTTGTTGGGAGGCAACCCAATGAATAAAATATATTTTCACTTTTCTTTTCTATTCTTGAGTGTTTGCACAATTATGCTACTATTATAATTGTGTATTTTGTGTTTTATTTAGTGTTTGTGACAGGTAAAGGCTTTGGGATCATGTGGGGTGTTAGTTGCTTTAATTCTCTTGAAAAACAGAAACTTTTGCGTCAAGTAGAAGACATCCTAAAAACACAAAAACTTCAAAAGTGTCTGTATTTTTTACACAAGATTAATATACAAATTCCCTATGGTGTCCTAATGTTTCAGAGTTTTTGGAGTTACAGAAGTATAAGTAAATTTCGAATCTTTACACATTGTTCTATTTTTAACATATTATGTTTTCTTTGTGTTATGTGCTTATTTTAATGATTCTATGGTTTATATCGGGGGGCATAACCCATGGTAAAGTTAGAATACAGTATTTATAATGCAAAAAACAAAATTGGAATAGGTTTTCAATAGTACCTATAGTAAAGTTTGGTTTTCTTATACTAACGGATCTCACTGAAATTTTATTATGTTTTGTGTGATTGAAGTTTTCAAGTTTTGAGTGAGATCACGATGGATGATGGAATAAGGAGTGATTAAATCCTAAGCTTGGGGATGCCCCATGCCACCCCAAGGCAATATCTAAGGAGTACCAAGCACCTAATCTTGGGGATGCCCCGGAAGGCATCTCCTCTTTCTTCTAAAAGCCATCGGTAATTTTACTTGGAGCTATATTTTATTCGTCACATATCATGAGTTTTGCTTGGAGCGTCTTGTATCAATTGTGCCTTTGATTTATTTGCTGGTTAGTTTGTCATAATAAACCTTGCTAGACACACCCATTTGAGATAGCTAAATTATGCTATGATTTATTAGCATCGCTCTTTATGCTTCACTTAGATTTTTTGAGCCATGGAATTGCTCAACTAGTTCACTTATATCTCTTTGAGCATAGTGGTGCTGATATTTTGAAGAAATTTTCTCTCTTGATTCACTTAGATTATTTTGAGATTTGCTGAAATTTTGAAGAAATCCTCTCTTGCTTTACCTATATAATTTTGAGATTTGAAAATTTTAAAGAAACTTGTGGTCTCGTGCTTCACTTATACTTGTGTGAGAGCTTGTTATTTGCACTGTCAATTTTATTTCAACGAAAAATAGTTCTAAAGTGATGAATGTATAGGAAAGGTATAATAAAAACTTTCATGAAGACCATTGGATATTAAGATTGATTCTTTGCAATAGTTTTGTGATATGAAGATAGTAATATGTGAGTTATGTTGATGAGTAATTATGCTCTAGTAAGAATAGTGGTGTTAAGGTTTGTGATTCCCTATGCATGCACATGAAGTAAATAATTATGCTAGTAAATTACATCCTACTTGCGTTGCATTATTCGGTGTTAGTTATGTTTATTGTTCACTTATGATGATTATTGTTCCTTGGTTGGACGCTTCTCAATCTATTGCTAGCCTTCACTTGTACTATGCGGGAATACTGCTTGTGCATCCAAATCCTAAACCCAAAGTTGTGCCAAATGAGTCCACCATACCTACCTATATGTGATATTTCAACGTCGTTTCAAGTAAATTTGCAAGTGCCAACTCTAATATTGAAAATAAAATTATTCTTTGTTTGCCTGTACCGCTCATGAAGGAGC
This sequence comes from Hordeum vulgare subsp. vulgare, assembly GCF_904849725.1. Lineage (NCBI taxonomy): Eukaryota > Viridiplantae > Streptophyta > Magnoliopsida > Poales > Poaceae > Hordeum > Hordeum vulgare. The sequence continues at coordinate 226,414,918 of NC_058524.1, read as the reverse complement.
GAGGGGTGGCCAGTATCTTCCATGTTAAATAGGTTATTCTGAAGATGAGTGTTTATTCACTTGTAATTGCATGAGAGTATGGCGGTAATAGGGATGCCTAGTCCCAAAAGGAAAAAAATAGTTTACGTTGTCAAATAATAAATTCCTTGGTAAGTGTTGGTATGGACGGCACCCGTGGATACGGCTCGTCGTGGAATGTGAAAGAATGGTGGAAAAGGAATAAACTTTATTTTCAGTTTGGGAACTGCCTATAATTTTTTTAGCACGGAGGATATTGGAAATTCTTAGTCATTCTCGTTGACAGGAAAAGCATGTCTCCCTAAAAAAATTATCTCTAAGTTTTTCACTTTGAGCTCTCGCACCTCTACGAATCCCTTTTTCCCTCTGCGAAGGGCCTATCTATTTACCTTATGAAATTTTTTATTTTTTGAATTTGAGTCTTTGTATTCTCTTATAAAGTGCCAACTAAGGAACACTATTATCACACTTGAGCATTGGATGTAGTTAATATTGGAGTGTGTTGCATGAATGGATCAATGATAGAGCATGATGGGCTAGGGATAATGTTCTTTAGCGTTGATATTTTGAAAGACTATTTTGCTTGTTGATATGCTTGAATATTGAAATCTTCTATTGCTTTGCATCATATATAAGTCCATATGTCCATGCAAAAAGAACAAGAATATGATGAACATGTGAGGAAACATTCCACAACAAAAATTATGTGTTTATCATTTACCTACTCGAGGACGAGCATAAATTAATCTTAGGGATGCTCATACATCTCTGATGTACATAAATTAATTTTTGATTGTTCCATGCTCTTATGTTATCATTCTTGGATGTCTTAAAATCATTTTATAGCAATTTTATATCATTTTTTGGGACTAACCTATTGACATAGTGCCTAGTGCTAGTTGTTGTTTTTTTCCTTCGCACAAAATCCATATCACATGAAGTCGAATTGCCATGAAACTTTACAAAGATTTTTTTGGAATAGAAGCAAACTAGGGAATTGAGAATGGACAGAAAACATGGCCCAGGGGGGCAACTAGACATCAAGGCACGCGCGAGAGGCCCCTGGCGTGGCCTGGTGTCTAGTGGGGCCCTCGGTAAGCTTCTCCACAATGATAAGTCCATTTTGCATCATGCTTTCATGTTGATATTTATCGCTTTATGGGCTGTTATTACACTTCACGTTACAATACTTATGCCTTTTCTCTCTTATTTTGCAAGGTTTGCATGAAGAGGGAGAATGCCGGCAGTTGGAATTCTTGCCTGAAAAAGGAGCAAGTTTGAGATACCTATTCTACGCAACTCCAAAAGTCGTGAAAATCAACGAGGATTTATTTTGGAATTTATAAAAAATATTGGGTCGAAGAAGTACCACAGGGGAGCCAGCAGGAGGCCACAAGCCTGCTAGGCACACCCCTGGTCGCGCCTAGTGGGTTTGTGGGCACCCTGGTAGCCCTCTGGCCCCCCTCTTTTACTACAAGAAGGGTTTTGTTCCAGAAAAAATCAGGAGGAGGCTTTCGGGAGGAATCACCGCCGCCATGAGGCGGAACTTGAGCAGAACCAATCTAGAGCTCCGACAGATTCGCCGTGTCAGGGAAACTTCCCTCCCTGAGGGGGAAATCATCGCCATCGTCATCACCAACACTCCTCTGATCGGAGGGGACTCATCATCATCAACATCTTCATCAGCACCATCTCATCTCCAAACCCTAGTTCATCTCTTGTAACACATCTCCGTCTCGCGACTCCGATTGGTACTTGTAAGGTTGCTAGTAGTGTTAATTACTCTTTGTAGTTGATGCTAGTTGGATTACTTGGTGGAAGATTATATGTTCAGATCTTTGATGCTACTCATTACCTCTCTGGTCATGAATATTATTATGCTTTGTGAGTAGTCACTTTTGTTCTTGAGGACATGGGATAAGTCATGCTATAAGTAGTTATGTGAATTTGGTATTCGTTCGATATTTTGATGTGTAGTATGTTGTTTCTCCTCTAGTTGTGTTATGTGAACGTCGACTACATAACACTTCACCGTTGTTTGGGCCTAGAGGAAGGCATTGGGAGGTAGTAAGTAGATGATCGGTTGCTAGAGTGACAAAAGATTAAACCCTAGTTTATGCGTTGCTTCGTAAGGGGCTGATTTGGATCCACCAGTTTAATGCTATGGTTAGACTTTGTCTTAATTCTTCTTTCGTAGTTGCGGATGCTTGCGATAGGGGTTAATCATAAGTGGGATGCTTGTCCAACTAACGGCAGTACCCAAGCGCCGGTCCACCCACATATCAAACTATCAAAGTAGCAAACGCGAATCATATGTACATGATGAAAACTAGCTGGACAGAAATTCTCGTGTGTCCTCGAGAGCGCTTCACCTCCTATAAGAGTTTGTCCAGGCTTGTCCCTTGCTGCAAAATGGATTGGGCCACTTTGTTGCACCTTTGTTAATGTTATTTCTTTCTACTTGCTACGAATCATCTTATCACACAACTTTCTGTTACCGACAATTTCAGTGCTTGCAGAGAATACCTTGCTGAAAACCACTTGTCAGATCCATCTGCTCCTCATTGGGTTCGACACTCTTACTTATCGAAAGGACTACGATAGATCCCCTATAATTGTGGGTCATCAAGACTCTTTTTTGGCGCCGTTGCCGTGGAGTGAAGCGCCTTTGGTAAGTGGAATTTGGTAAGGAAAAATTTATATAGTGTGCTGAAATTTATTGTCACTTGTTTCTATGGAAACTAATCCTTTGACGAGCTTGTTCGGGGTATATTCACCTCGAACGGAAGCACAAGGAGTTGCTCATCAACCTGCTGCACCTACTGAAAATATTTGCTATGCACCTACTGGCTAATCCTTTTACAGGAGATGGAACATCACATCCAGACTTGCATCTAATCTATGTAGATGAAGTTTGTGGTTTATTTAAGCTTGCAGGTTTGCCCGAGGATGAGGTCAAGAAGAAGGTCTTTCCCTTATCTTTGAGGGATAAAGCATTGCCATGGTATAGGCTATGTGATGATACTGGATCATGGAACTACAACCGGTTGAAATTGGCATTTCATCAAAAGTTTTATCCTATGCATCTAGTATATCGTGATCGGAATTATATTTATAATTTTTGGCCTCGTGACAGAGAAAATATTGCTCAAGCTTGGGGGAGGCTTAAATCAATGTTATATTCATGCCCCAACCATGAGTTCTCGAGAGAAATTATCATTCAGAACTTCTACGCTCGGCTTTATCATGATGATCGCACCATGCTTGATACTTCTTGTACCGGTTCTTTTATGAAGAGAGATATTGAATTCAAATGGAATTTATTGGAAAGAATTAAACGCAACTCTTAAGACTGGGAGCTTGATGAAGGTAAGGAGTCAGGTATGAATTTCAAGTTTGATTGCGTTAAATCCTTTGTCGAAACAAATACTTTTTGTGATTTTAGCGCTAAGTATGGACTTGACTCTGAGATAGTAGTTTTATTGTGTGAATCATTTGCTTCTCATATTGATCTACCTAAAGAGAAGTGGTTCAAATATCATCATCCCTTAGAAGTCAATGTAGTTAAACCCAATCCAGTTGAAGAGAAAGTCAATGCCTATAATGATCCTATTGCTCCCAGCGCTTACATTGAGAAACCACCTTTCCCTGTTAGGATTAAGGATCATTCTAAAGCTTCAACTATGATACGTAGGGGCTACATTAGAAGACCTACACCCCCTGAGCAAATTAGAGTTGAACCTAGCATTTCCATTATCAAAGATCTTCTGTCCGACAATGTTGATGGCTAGGATATCCACTTCTGTGAAGATGCTGCTAGAATTGCTAAACCTCATGCTAGAGATAAACATAGGCCTGTTGTTGGCACGCCTGTTGTTTCTGTCAAGATAGGAGATCATTGTAATCATGGTTTATGTGATGTGGGTGCTAGTGTTAGTGCAATACCTCGATCCTTATATGATGAAATCAAAGACGAGATTGCACGTGTCGAGATAGAACCCATTGATGTCACTATTCAGCTTGCCAATAGAGATACTATCTGCCATGTGGGAATTGTTAGAGATGTTGAAGTCTTGTGTGGTAAAATTAAGTATCCTACTGATTTCCTCGTTCTTGCTACCACACAAGATAGCTTTTGTCCCATCATATTTGGCAAACCCTTCCTCAATACCGTCAATGCTCATATTGACTGTGAGAAGCGAACTGTCACATGAGTTCAATTTCTCCAAGTTTGGTAGACAACCTCATGAAAAAGAGTTGCCTAGTAAGGATGAAACTATTGCCCTAGCTTCTATTGCTGTGCCTCCTATAGATCCCTTAGAGCAATACCTTCTTGAGCATGAAAATAATATGCATATGGATGAAAGGGATGAGATAGATAGAGTTGTCTTTGAATAATATCCTATCCTTAAGAATAATTTGTCGTTTGAACTGCTTGGAGATCCACCCCCACCAAAGGGTGATCTTGTATTCAAGCTTAAACAGTTGCCAGATACTCTTAAGTATGCTTATCTTGATTAAAAAGAGATATATCCTGTTATTATTAGTGCTAGCCTCTCAGATCATGAAGAAAAGAAGTTATTAAAAACTCTGAGGAAGCACCGTGCTGCTATGGGATATACTCTTGATGATCTTAAGGGCATTAGTCCCACTCTATGCCAGCACAAAATTAAAACCAATCCTGATTCCAAACCAGTTGTTGATCATCAACGGAGATTAAATCCTAAGATAAAAGAGGTAGTAAGAAAAGAAATACTAAAGCTCCTGGAAGCAGATATTATCTATCCTGTTGCTCATAGTGATTGGGTGAGTCCGGTGCATTGCGTCCCTAAGAAAGAGGTATTACCGTTGTCCCTAATGATAAGGATGAATTGATCCCACAGAGGATTATTACTGGCTATAGGATGGTGATCGATTTTAGGAAATTGAATAAAGCCACTAGGAAAGATCATTACCCTTTTCCTTTTATCGTCCAAATGCTAGAAAGACTGTCTAAACACAAACACTTCTGCTTTCTAGATGGTTATTCTGTTTTCTCCCAAACCAGTTGCACAATCTGATCAGGAGAAAACCACTTTCACCTGCCCTTTCGGTACCTTTGCTTACAGACGTATGCCTTTTGGCTTATGTAATGCACCTGCTACCTTTCAAAGATGTATGATGGCTATATTCTCTGACCTTTGTGAAAAGATTGTTGAGGTTTTCATGGATGACTTCTCCGTTTACGAGTCTTCTTTTGATGATTGCCTCAGCAACCTTGATCGAGTCTTGCAGAGATGTAAAGACACCAACCTTGTCTTGAATTGGGAGAAGTGCCACTTTATGGTTAATGAAGGCATTGTGTTAGGACATAAAATTTCTGAAAGAGGTATTGAAGTCGATAAGGCTAAGGTTGATGCAATCGAGAAAATGCCATGCCCCATAGATATCAAAGGTATAAGAAGTTTCCTTGGTCATTCTGGTTTCTATAGAAGGTTCATTAAAGACTTCTCTAAGATTTCTAGGCCTCTTACCAATCTCTTGCAAAAGGATATTCCTTTTGTTTTTGACGATGATTGTGAGGAAGCCTTTGAAATACTTAAGAAGGCTTTGATAACTGCACCTATTGTTCAACCACCTGATTGGAACTTACCTTTTGAAATCATGTGTGATGCTAGTGATTATGCTGTTGGTGCTGTCCTAGGACAAGGAGTTGATAAGAAGTTGAATGTTATTCACTATGCTAGTGAAACTCTGGATAGTGCCCAAAGAAACTATGCTACTACTGAAAAGGAATTTTTAGCAGTCGTGTTTTCATGTGAAAAGTTCAGATCTTACATAGTTGATTCCAAAGTCACTATTCACACTGATCACGCTGCTATTAAGTACCTCATGGAAAAGAAAGATGTGAAACCTAGACTTATCAGATGGGTTCTGTTGCTACAAGAAGTTGATTTGCATGTTGTCGATAGGAAGGGTGCTGAGAACCCAGTACCAGATAACTTGTCTAGGTTGGAGAATGTTCTTGATGACCCACAACCTATTGATGATCAATTGAATGTCATCAATACTTCACATAGTGCACCGTTGTATGCTGATTATGCAAGTTATATCGTTGCCAAATATATACCACCTAGTTTCACATACGAGCAAAAGAAGAAATTATTCTTTGATTTGAGACATTACTTTTGGGATGATTCTCACCTTTATAAGGAAGGAGTAGATGGTGTTATTAGATGTTGTGTACCTGAACATGAACAGGGACAGATCCTACAGAAGTGTTACACCGAGGCCTACGGAGGACACCATGCGGGAGATAGAACTGCACACAAGGTATTGCAATCAGGTTTCTATTGGCCCACTCTCTTCAAGGATGCCCGTAAGTTTGTCTTGTCTTGTCACGAATGTCAAAGAATAGATAATATCAATAAACGTCAGGAAATGCCTATGAATTATTCACTTGTCATTGAACCATTTGATGTTTGGGGCTTTGATTATATGGGACCTTTTCCAAAATCCAACGGGTATAATCATATCCTAGTTGTTGTTGATTATGTTACTAAGTGGGTAGAAGCTATCCCGACTAGTAGTGCTGATCACAACACCTCTATCAAGATGCTTAAAGAAGTTATTTTCCCTAGATTTGGAGTCCTTAGATATCTGATGACAGATGGTGGTTCACATTTCATTCATAGTGCTTTCTGTAAAACGCTTGCTAAGTATTATGTGAACCATAGAATTGCACCTCCCTATCATCCTCAGTCAAGTGGTCAAGTAGAGCTAAGTAATAGAGATATTAAACTAATTCTGCAAAAGACTGTCAATAGGTCTAGAAAGAATTGGTCTAAGAAGCTCGATGAGGCACTATGGGCTTATAGAACTACCTATAAGAATCCCATGGGCATGTCTCCGTACAAAATGGTTTACGGCAAAGCATGTCATTTACCTCTTGAGCTAGAGCATAAGGCTTATTGGGCAATCAAAGAGCTCAACTTTGATTTCAAACTTGCTGGTGAGAAGAGCTTATTTGATATTAGCTCGCTTGATGAATGGAGAACTCAGGCATATGAAAATGCCAAGTTGTTCAAAGAAAAGGCTAAGAGGTGTCATGATAAAAGGATACACAAACGTAAGTTCAATGTAGGTGATTATGTCTTGCTATATAATTCTCGTTTAAGATTTTTTGCACGCAAGCTTCTCTCTAAATGGGAAGGTCCTTACATTGTTGAGGAAGTATATTGTTCCGGTGCCATCAAGATCAACAACACGGAACTTAATTTTCTGAGTGTGGTAAACGGGCAAAAAATCAAGCATTATATCTCAGGTACTCCCATAAATGTTGAAAGCAATATTATCAATACCATAACTCCGGAGGAGTACATAAGGGATATTTATCAGCCTGTTTTAGACTCCGAAAACGAAGAGGTATGTGATTTGGCAAGTAAACTAACTCCAAAACTTTTCCAATAGGAATTTTTCTCCGTTTGGAATTTTTGAAAAAATAGAAAAATTTAAAGCAGTTCGGAAAGCGCACGAGGATGCGACAAGCCTGCCAGGCTCGGGTCACCCCCTGGTCGCGCCTGGGGGGCTTATGACCACCTCGTGTGCCTCCCGGACTTCCTTTTCTTGCGGAGTACTCCTTCTGGTTGAAAAAAAATCATTATATATTCTCCCGAAAGGTCTCACCCTCGTATCACGCAAATTTCCTCTGTTCTCGTTTCGAGCTTGTTTTCTGCCGCACATTCAGAGCAAGATGTCGTCTCAGGAATCTGTGGGGGAGAACGATCTCCCTCAAGTCTATGGAGAAGTAAATGCTGATCTGAAAAGAATGGATGTCATGGAGGCAAAGGAAAGGCTACCTAAAGAAACTAAGGGCAAACATAAGGAGAAGAATCCGGCGTTGGACGAAGGGTAATCTGTACTCAACAAGGAAGAAGCTGAGGAAGAGGATTTTCTTTAACCTTAGCTCCACCTTTTACCTCCATCATTGATCAAGCTCTTGAGGTTATGTGAAATAACTCGTGTTCGTAATACTTTTCTCACTCGTGAAGTTGTTTTGCTGGAGAAACATATCACAGATCTCCAAGGTATAAATCAAAGATTGATGGCCCTCTTGGAATCGAAAGACAAAAAAACTCCACCACCCTCACCTCCAAAGGAAGACAACTAAGCATGGGTATGGGCAATCCCCTTGGCTTGTGCCAAGCTTGGGGGAGTTGCCCCGGTATCGTATCACCATCACATCTTTTGTCTTTACCTTTTCTTAGTTCGATTCTTCTTGGTTTTATCTTTCTCTAGTAGAATAAAGTTCTTAGTGTCTTAGGCTTGAGTTTTGCTTTGTGTCACCCCCGATGTATTCGAGCTCGTGAGCCATATAATAAAGAGAGTTTTAGTTAAGGGCATTGCTTCATGCCATGATCAAAAGAATGAGAAAAGAACAAAAGCAAGAAAGATCATGTAATGATCTTATGGGAAGTGATGGCTTCACATATAAAAAGAATGTTGATTGAAACTTGTTGAGGGTGGAAAAACGTAGACCTTGGCCATTGTTGCAATTAATAGGAAGTGATAAGGAAGAAGAGGTTCACATATAAATATATCATTTTTAACACCATCTATGACTGTGAGCACTCACTAAACTATTACATGCTTAGAAGTAGATGTTGAATAAGGAAGACAACATAATGAATTGTGTTTGCTTGGTTCCGAACAATGATTATATGACTAGAGATCCCTTAGCATGTGACCATTGCTTCCACCTCATATTAGCCAAAACTTCCGCACTAAGTAGAGATACTACTTGTGCATCCATAAACCTTCAACCCAGTTTTGCATTGAGAGTCCACCATACCTACCTACGGATTGAATAAGATCATTCAAGTAAGTTGTGATCGGTGCAAGCAATAAAAATTGCTCCCTAATATCTATGATCTATTAGTGTGTGGAAAATAAGCTTTGTACGAACCTGTGATGAGGAAGACATAAAAGCGACAGACTGCATAATAAAGTTCTTTATCATAGGAGGCAATATAAAGTGACGTTCCTTCGCACTAAGAGGACACACATCCAAACCTCAAAAGCGCATGACAACCTTTGCTTCCCTCTGCGAAGGGCCTTTCTTGTACCTTTACTTTTTGTCCTTGAAAGAGTCATGGTGATCTACACCAATTCCTTATTTCGCCTTTATCTTGGCTAACGTCATATGCTAGGGAAAGTTCTATATTCGTATGTCAACTTGGAAGTAAGTATTCATGAACTATTATTGTTGTCATTACCCTTGATGTAAATAGTTAGGAGGCAAAACTATAAGCCCCTATCTTTCTGTGTGTCCAACTAAAACTTTGATCTCATGAGTACCATGTGAGTTGTAGCAATTGTAGAAGATGAAAGGATGATTGAGTATGTGGATTTGCTTTACAAGCTCTTATTTGACTCTTTCTGATGTTATGATAAATTGTAATTGCTTCAATGACTAAAGGCTATCGGTTGTTAATTCTCAGTAAGGTTCTTGATCCATACTTTACCTTGTGAAGGAATTCTCACTTTAGCATAAGAGTTCATATGATGGTATTGTTGTTCTGAATATGATCAAGATGGTTGCATGTCCGTATCTTGTTTTTCGACACCTCTCTCTCTAAACATGTGGGCATATTTATTGATCTCGGGTTTCGCTTGAGGACAAGCGAGGTCTAAGCTTGGGGGAGTTGATACGTCCATTTTGCATCATGCTTTCATGTTGATATTTATCGCTTTATGGGCTGTTATGACACTTCACGGTACAATACTTATGCCTTTTCTCTCTTATTTTGCAAGGTTTACATGAAGAGGGAGAATGCCGGCAGCTGGAATTCTGGCCTAAAAAAGGAGCAAGTTTGAGATACCTATTCTGCGCAACCCCAAAAGCCGTGAAAATGAACGAGGATTTATTTTCGAATTTATAAAAAATACTGGGCCGAAGAAGTACCAGAGGGGAGCCAGCAAGAGGCCACAAGCCTGCTAGGCACGGCCCCCCTGGCCACGCCTAGGGGGCTTGTGGGCACCCTGGTGGCCCTCTAGCCCCCTCTTTTGCTACAAGAATGGTTTCGTTCCAGAAAAAATTAGGAGGAGGCTTTCGGGAGGAATCGCCGCCACCACGAGGCGGAACTTGAGCAAAATCAATCTAGAGCTCCCGCAGGGTCGTCCTGCCGGCGAAACTTCCCTCCCGGAGGGGGAAATCGTCGCCATCGTCATCACCAACACTCCTCTCATCAGAGGGGACTCATCACCATCGACATCTTCATCAGCACCATCTCATCTCCAAACCCTAGTTCATCTCTTGTAAGCAATCTCTGTCTCGCGACTCTGATTGGTACTTGTAAGGTTGCTAGTAGTGTTAATTACTCTTTGTAGTTCATGCTAGTTGGATTACTTGGTGGAAGATTATATGTTCAGATCTTTTATGCTACTCATTACTTCTCTGGTCATGAATATGATTATGCTTTGTGTGTAGTCACTTTTGTTCCTAAGGACATGGGATAAGTCATGCTAGTGAATTTGGTATTCGTTTGATATTTTGATGTGTAGTATGTTGTTTCTCCTCTAGTGGTGTTATGTGAACGTCGACTAGATAACACTTCATCATTGTTTGGGCCTAGAGGAAGGCATTGGTAAGTAGTAAGTAGATGATGGGTTGCTAGAGTGACAGAAGCTTAAACCCTAGTTTATGCGTTGCTTCGTAAGGGGCTGATTTGGATCCACTAGTTTAATGTTATGGTTAGACTTTGTCTTAATTATTCTTTCGTAGTTGTGGATGCTTGCGAGAGGGGTTAATTATAAGTGGGATGCTTGTCCAAGTAAGGGCAGTACCTAAGCGCCGGTCCACCCACATATCAAGCTATCAAAGTAGCGAACGCGAATCATATGAACATGACGAAAACTAGCTTGACAGAAATTCCCGTGTGTCCTCGGGAGCGCTGCACCTCCTATAAGAGTTTGTCTAGGCTTGTCCCTTTCTACAAAAGGGATAGGGCCACTTTGTTGAACCTTTGTTACCGTTGTTTCTTGCTACTTTCTACGAATCATCTTATCACACAACTTTCTGTTACCGATAATTTCAGTGCTTGCACAGAACACCTTGCTGAAAACCACTTGCCAGATCCTTCTGCTCCTCGTTGGGTTCGACACTCTTACTTATCGAAAGGACTATGATAGATCCCCTATACTTGTGGGTCATCACACAACATGGGAGCTCTATAAATACGCCAATATTCAGAAAACCCTAGAGGAGTCAACGAAAAATTGTTTTATCCGCTGCAAGTGCTAGAGCCACGAAATCCAACCTAGATCCAGTTCCGGAGAGGAACACGATACCGGAGGGGTTTGCCATCCTCATTGGTGCTCCTCCGATGATCCGTGAGTAGTTCGTATCATACCTACGGGTCCGTAGGCACTAGCTAGATGGCTTTCTCCCTCGTTTTGTTTCTCAATACAATGGTCTCTTGGAGATCCATATGATGCAACTCTTTATTTTGCGGTGTGTTTGTTCGGATCCGATGAATTGTGAGTTTATGATAAGATCTATGAAAACATATTCATGCTTGATTATTATACCCTCATATTTCTTCTCTGATATTTGGTTTTTGTCTGGCTAACTTGATCTCTTATCTTGCAATGGGAAGAGGTTCTTTGTGATGGGTTCGATCTTCCGGTACTCAATCCCAGTGATAGAAAGAGACATGACATGCATGTATAGTTTCTATCACGGATAACACGGTGGGGTCTATTCCTACATGAATAGATCTTGTCTACATCATGTAATCGTTCTTAAGCCATTAATCCGTTTCTCCATGAACTCAATACACTAGATGCATGTTGGATAGCGGTCGATGTGTGGAGTATTACAAGTAGATGCAGGAACAAATTGGTCTACTTATTTTGGAGGTGATGACTATATACATGATCATTGTCTTGAATATCGTCATAATTATTTGCTCTTCTATCAATTTTCCAATAGTTATTTGTCTACCCATCATTTTCTATTTTCTTGAGATAAGCCACTAGTGAAACCTACGACCTCCGGGTCTACTTCACATCATCTATTTGCAATCTCTTCTTTGCTATTTGCTTTTCTACTATATTTGCTCTTTTGTTTTTGGATCTATATTATCAAAAAACCCAAAAATGCATTGTTGCGTTCTATTCGCTATCAATCTTATTTACATCTATCAATCTATCCTTACTTTACCCATGAGGGATTGACAACCCCTCTATGTGTTGGGTTGCTAGGATTTGATATTTGTGTGCAGGTGTTTCTTACATAGGCTTGTCGGTCTTCCTACTGGATTGATACATTGGTTTCTTAACTCAGGGAAATACTTGTCATCACTGTGCTACATCACCCTTTAAGCTTGGAGGGAAACCAATGCACCTACGAGGAACGTCATACAACTGCTCAAAGCACGAGTATTGCGGCAGTACAAGTGCTCGAAGTCATCAGTACAACTACCCATAGTAGCAGAATAATATTTTGTTTCACGAAACTTCATAGTCCTGTCATATATATATATATAATCTATTCTGACACGATCCTTAAAAGTATTATTGTGACACCACCGGCCTTATTTTTACATCACCCACCCCGCCGCTAGAAACACGTCCTTCAGAAACCCGTTCACCCCACCCACAAAACCTCCTTCCAGTCCCCACTCCCCACGCCCACAAACCCATCCTGCTCCCCACACCCAACTCGAGCTTCCCGTGGGCCACCGACCTTCCTCCCAGCCGCCCCACAATCCCCTCACCTGCAGGGCCGAACCACCTCCCTCCCCCTAAACCGCGCCACCCCACCACCTCCCTCCCCTGCGCCTTCTCCCTGACAATCCAAGACGAGGAGGACACTCCGTCCATGGATCCGCCACCCCATACGGCCAGGGCAAAGGTGCCCTCCAGCGTGGTCTCGTGCGATGTCCTGCAGCCGGATCGGGTCAACCACCCACCCTCCAAGGACAGGACTACAATGTCATCTTGCGGTTCAAGCACAACCTCAATCCTCGCCATCCCCTAGCAGCCTTCTGTGCAGTCTGGTGACCGCAGCCATGAAGTTGAGTTCGCTGCTCTATGCAGTTTACTTGATGCGCAGTTGGTCGGTGTTTCCAATGCAGTTGAGAGAGCATGTCCACGCAGTACAGAGCACACGTCACGTCCGCATAGTAATGATCGAAGTGCAGTTCTCTTTGCTACATGGATAGCAGCGCGGAGCGCATGGCGCGTCCGTAAGGAAATTAACAAGTTTTTGGGACAAATCCGTAATGTGCATCTCAGAAGCGATCTCCATGGTGTTCGCTTATGGATGCCTAAGCCATGTAGTTTTTTTTCTCGTCATATTTTTTTCTTGCTTTGTGTAGGGAGGTTATCTTGGGTCCCATTGGAATCGGTTTCTCCGATTTGTTGTTGGTTCTGATGTGTTTGTGATGTACGTGCCACAGAGCCACTTCATCATCTATTGACGTGTGGTTCTTGCACCAGCAGCTCCCCTTGGTCGTGGGAAGAGAGGCATGCAGTTCATCCACTGATGGTTGTGGTCAGATACGTGTGACCATACTCCACCCACCATCGACGACATGCGTCATTTTGCAGCTCAATCATTTTTTCCCTCGAAATCATTTCTAGTGCACTCAATAATAAAGATAAGAGACCATGGTTGTTCATTTTAAGTTCATTTTTTTGTTTTGAGGAATGGAGGGCTTATTGAATGATACTTTTGTTGTTGGAAAAAGACATAAAATTTAATGCAGTTTGTTAGCACGAGATGGAATTATAATAGTGAGTATAATGTAATGGATCCAGTTCCATGCAATTGTAATCATGTAAAAAATGTGACCGCTCATCGCGAGGCAAGAAGAACAGGAGGATCTCCACCTGGCCCCCATGTAGTTCAGTTGACGGGTGTCTGTGGTGCAGACCGCGTCTCCGTGCAGTCCGCCAGCCAGCGATGCGGAGCACATGTGTGCAGTATTTGCAGTGCGCTTGGTCCTTGGATGTGGTTCACTTTTGAGAGTGATTTTGTTCACTTGCACCGAACGTGAAAGTATGAAAAATGTAGCGAAAAACAAGAAGAAAAATTAATGCGGTTACCTTTCCTATTTGTCGCGGTTCATTTATCACCACTTCACTTCCTTGTCTTGAAAATTTCACGTTCGACAAAAGAAAACCATGTAGTTCGCTTGCACGTACGATGCAGTGTGGTTTTTTGGTCTGAAGTAGTGCACTATTCTCTATGATGCAGTTCACGTGTTGATTTTGGAGTCGCGGAAAATAAAGTATTCGCATTTCGGTAAAATAAAACCTACTCATAAACCATAAGGAATTAGAAAGAGTGTTCTAGATTAAAAAGTTGCACCTTCTCGATATTTGTACACGCCGTATCATTATCATCATTCTGGTGAGTGGTTTGGAAACTTTTACGAAAATACGCTCGCTGCAACTCGTAGACAGCAGCAACGCTTTCAAAATTCCTTTAAAACCATGAGGAATCTCACCAAATGACTGACATATGAAAGGTGTGCCACTTCACATGACCAGTCCGTTCATCATCATAATGCTTTGCATGATCATATAGAGCTCACATAGTATTTTAGCACAGCCACAGTTCATCATATTATTGATACATGTCACGCTAGATCTTTTCACACCCTCGTACACTACCAAAGGCATTCATACACAGTCATATCATCCTATGAGTCTTCATATTGAGTTTTAAGTAAATAAAAGTGTGATGATCATCATTATTGGAGCATTGCCCCATGAAGTAAATAAAAATGGCGAATGCCAAATGAGCCCATCATAATAAAAAAATGAATGAGAGAAAAAGAGAGAAGGGACTTTGCTACTATCCTTTGCCACACGTGTGCCTGAAAGTGGCACATTGTTCTTCATATATATAGAGAGTCTCATGTTATATCCTTCATATACTAGTGGGAATCACATTTTCATAAACTTGGCTTGTATATTCCAATGACAGGCTTCCTAAAATGGCCGAGGTCTTTATGAGCAAGCAAGTTGGATGCACACCCCACTTAGGTTCAGTTGTGCTTTCATACAATTATAGCTCTAGTGCATCATTTGCATGGCAATCCCTACTCCTTGCATTGATATCTCCAAAGCCAGTTAGTACGCTTAGTTGATGTGAGACTATCTTCTCCACTTTTTATCCCTTTGATACCTACCACCATATTCTATTCCACCTATATGTTGTCTCCAATGGTTCACGCTCCTGTATTGCATGAAGAATAAAAATTTGATGCATATTGGAAAAGTACGATTCAATTGCCTGACTTGGGCACCGTGGTGCTTGATATTTGTATTAATGTGGTGAAGATGGAGCCATACCTTGCTAACATAATAAGATGAATGGGGGTAACACAATCTCTGAGAATAGTATACTTTTAAAGATTAATGATTTTGTTTCTTATACTTATAAGTATTGCTATGCTAATCTATACTTATACTAATTAGAGGCTCTCAAGTAATTGCCACGTTAATCAGAAATTAGGAACCGTTCATCTGTGGTGGGACCGAATTATTATGGTGTAGATTAGCCATTGTAAAAACATAAAAAAATCACGTTACAAAGTTCCCTAGAAAAGCCACGTTACAAATATGTTTTTTTATGTGACCATGTTACAAAATCATGCATGTCGTTATGGATCGCAAGAAAAAACTGCCACGTTTCGCAAAAAAAAAATTGTCACGTTTTCTACCACGGTATTGAGATGCACCTCAAATCATCTTTTTTTTATCCTTTTAAGAACGTACTTACCAGATTCAATTTACAATGCAGCGCTGCCCAGCCTCCGCGTACTCCACTTTCAAAATTCATCTTGCCGCCAGACACGCCGATCTTACAAAGTGCTCATAGCTTCCCAGCCAATTAGCGCTGACTACGAGCTTGCATTTTCCATTCGATGAGAAAAAGCAGGACTGCTTGATATTGACGTATCCCCACAATAAATGGAACACATGAGATAAAAGCATAGAAGAGGTACTTGGAAGGAAAATAAGGTGCGAGTTCCCTCATCTACTCTACTTCCATGTTTCTTCCAACAATTTTTTCATGGGCTGCCGGATGTGATGCATTGTATAAGAAAACGACTGATATGATTTGGCTTTGGTAAATGGGATTTCTTTATGGGAGCTTTAGATATGTTTCTACCATATATAATAGATGTAGATACAATTGTTGCTTCCTTATTTTTTATTTATTTACGTGTTTGGATATTTTTCAAACCTTATATATATACCAATGAATTATGTTGTTTTGTAGGTTTGTCGAATGCGTCCATGGATGCTCAGAACAACATTTGATTACCCGTGCCCACACATATGTAATTAGGTTTGCAAGATACTTGCTTTTGTTCACCATATGTATCTTGAATGACCTTATTTTCAATTACTCGAGATTTCAGGAGCAACGTCTTAACGAGAACTTCCATTTAGGTGTTCCAAGGTATTAGCGAGGTTCAACAAAGAAGGTTGCATATAATTGATTTATTTAGTTGTTGCACATCCATATGTGTCAACAGTATTGTCAATAGATAACGAAGAATGTAATTTTCAAAATATGTCGTTAATCATGGAACCTCCATGGATAACTACGGAATGAACAAAGTAATAACTGATGGCGATCTACGAAGAGGTGGTTGCTACCCTTGGAAACGACGAATCAAAGAGTCAACTTCAAACGGTCAATAAGAATTGGAAACTAAAATTAATCCCGCGTGTCTTAAATACTAAACTAGACACCAAAGTTACAAGTATTGATTCATATCTTACATTAAGAAAACTAGCCCGTCTGAATGGACGGGTTGACGACTAGTGTTTATTAATACATCATTTCTCAATGAGCATACATGCATAAGGTTACTTAGTGTGTAGCATGTCACATCAAAAATCTGTTTTTATTATTTACCTACTCGAGGACGAGCAGGAATTAAGCTTGGGGATGCTTGATACGTCTCCAACATATCTATATATTTTTATTGTTGCATGCTGCTATATTATCATTCTAGGATACATTTTGGGTATTTATTTACCAATTTATATTATTTATGGGTCAATAGGTTAGTGCTCAAAAATAATATATATTGGTAAATAAATACCCAAAAAGTATCCTAGAATGATAATACATCAGCATGGAACAATCAAAAATTATAGATACGTTGGAGACATATCAAGCATTCCGAAGCTTAATTCCTGCTCGTCCTCACGTAGGTAAATGGTAAAAACAGAATATTTGATGTGACATGCTACCCATTATATAACCTTATGCATGTATGCTCATTGAGAAACCATGTATTAACAATCATTAACATCGCAATACTTATAAGTATAAGCAACAAAGTTATTAATATTTCAAAGTATACGATCCTCAAAGATTGTTTTACCCACATTCATCTAATCATATTAGCAAGGCATTGATCCATATTCACCACATTAATATAAATGCCAATCACCATAGTGCCCAAGTGAGGCAATTGGATCGTACTTTTTCAATATGCATCAACTTTTTATTGTTCACGCAATACATGAGGGTAAACCAGTGGACATAGCATAAAGGTGGAATAGAGTATGGTGGTAGGTATCAAAGGGGTAAAAGGTGGAAACGATAGTCTCACATCAACTAGGCATAACAAGTGGATATGGACATGCCCGTCGATAGATATCGATGCAAGGAGTAGGGATTGCCATGCAAATGATGCACTAGAGCTACAAGTGTATGAAAGATCAAGTCAAGCTAAGTGGTGTGTGCATCCAACTTGCTTGCTCATGAAGACCCTAGCCATTTGAGGAAGCCCGTCGTCAGAATATATAGGCCAAGTTAATGAAACAGTGATTCCCACTAGCATATAAATGGTATAACATAACACTCTCTATATGAAGAACAAGGTGCCACTTTGAGGCACAAGTGTGATAAAGAATAGTAGAAAAGTTCCTTCTATCTTTTTCACTCATTCATTTATTATGATTATTATGGTGGGCTCATTTGGCCTCACCCATTTTTATTTCCTCACTCGGAAAATGCTCTAATAATGAATGATCATCATACTTTTATTTACTTACAACTCAATATGAGGACTGATAGGACGGTATGACTCTGTATGAATGGCTCTAGCAGTGTACCAGGATGTGCAAAGATCTAGTGTGACATGTATCAAAAATATTATTAATGGTGGCTTTTCCAAAAATACTATGTCATCTCTATATGATTATGCAAAGCAATATGATGATGAATGAACTAGTTATATGAAGTGACGATGGAATTTGCATCGCAATATATCTCAGAATAGCTATGAAAATGCCATGATAGGTAGGTATGTGGATATTTGAGGAAGATATAATGATGCTTATGTGAAATACGGTCTGTCATGTCACGGGGTTTGGATACACCAATGAAAGTTGCACCAATCCTCGAGGTGAGAATGGGCAATGCACGGTACCGAAGAGGCTAGCAATTATGAGGAGGTGAGATTGCGTATGTCCATGGTATCACATTAGTCATAAAGAACTCATATACTTATTACAAAGTATTATTAGTTTTATCACAAATAAAAGTACTACTCGGATGCCCCGAGGTAGGGGGTTGGTAGGTGTTAACCATCGTGCGCCCCCGACTCAAAACAACCCTAGGATTTCAACGAGGAATAGAAATGCTCACACATCATCACCATGCCTTTTTAATTTTTATATGAACATGACATTAACATCTCTTAATATAGACACCTCTCTGAATTAATAATAATGCACTCACACCTTTTTCATATCACCACATCAATATCATTAACCCATAATGTCTCTATATGTGTCACATGATGGTTTCAATTATCACTCTTTAAACACCTATTATTTTTGGTTTAGTCTTATGACCCATGAAAATTACCGTCACCACTTATTTAACTCTCAAACAGATATAAGTGAATAACTCGAGCATAACATTTCTATAAAATCTACACGCCACAGTGCTCAAAAAGATATAAGTGAAGTACTAGAGCAACTTCTAAGCTCAAGAGATATAAGTGAAGCACATAGAGTAATCTAACAAATTATGATTATGGTGTGTCTCTCTCAAATAGTTGTCTCCAAAAAACAATGATTGTGGCAAACTAAAAGTAAAATTAAATAAAATGAAACGATGCTCCAACCAAAACTCATATCATGCAATGAATACAAATGTAGCTCCAAGTGACACACCGATGCATTGAGACGAAAGAGGGGATGCCTTCCGGGGCATCCCCAATCTTAGACGCTTGAGTATTCCTGTAATATTACCTTGGGGTGCCTTGGGCATCCCCAAGCTTAGGATTTTGCTGCTCCTCATGCCTTTGCTCATCGGGATAATACCGAAAACTTGAAAACTTCCATCACATAAAACTCAACAAAACTTCATGAGATCTATTAGTATAATCAACATATCAAACACTTTAGGTACTGTTATAAGTTGGTTCTTATTTTATTTTAACATAAGGTACTGTATTGTCATTTCTCCATGTCTTATACCCCCTCGATACAATCCATAGTATCATCAAAAGAAGCAAACTATGCAAGCAAGAACACAATATGTCTCAAAAGAACAATCTATAGTAATCAGTAATGAACCTATACTTCTGTAACTCCAAAAATTCGGAATAATTATTAAGACCTCAGGAATTTGTATATCAATACAAGGTAAAAAATCAGCTTAATAATACATTCTAGTAAAATCAGAGAAATTACGCACTCGACGTCAAAATTTCTGTTTTTGCACCGTATCAATTCCACTCATCATGCTAATCATCGCAAATGATCTACTTGGCATAAAAACTAATTGACACGTAAAAACACAATCATTACAATATTAATAATAATTTTATCACAAACAAACAGAAATTAAAACCAAAAATAAAGATAAATATTGGGTTGCCTCCCAACAAGCGCTATTGTTTTACGCCCCTAGGTAGGCATATTGCATAGTTTCAAGTGTTGTCATCTTTGCCACTCCACCCATAAGTAGCTCTCATGATTGATTCATAAGGTGGTCTAATTTTATTTCTGGGGAAGTGTTCCATTCCTTTGTTTAATGGGAATTGGAACCTTATGTTTCCCTCTGTGATGTCAATGATTGCACCTATAGTTCGTAGGAAGGATCTTCCAAGTATAATGGGACAAGTAGGATTGCAATAAACATCAAGCACAATGAAACCTATAGGCACACAATTTGTATTTGTAATCATAAGCTCATCGTTAATTATACCTAAGGGTTTCTTATTGGTAGAATCCGCAAGATGCATGTTTCGGGATAAATCTTCAATATTAGTGAGACCAAGCACATCACATAAAGATTTAGGCATAGTTGAAACACTAGCACCAAGGTCACACAAAGAATTGCATTCATATTTATTTATCTTGATTTTTATAGTAAGTTCCCACTCATCATGCAACTTTCTAGGAATATAAACTTCAAGCTCAAGTTTCTCATCATAAGCTTTTACCAGGCGGATACTTGACATGTTCCCCTCGGGATACCTTCTTCTTACATAAGCATCTGTCTCTGAGGTTGACATAACAGATCTAGCTAATGATACAGGAACCATTGGCGAGATGCAAGGAAGCAGGCAAGTCGATTTAGCTTCTACTATATATTGAGTAAAAGTTCTGGTATGTTCATAAGCATTGGCTGAGCTAATAATGGATTGCAGCAAGGAAATACATTCCACTAAAGAGAATTTTTCATAATTAAAGTCCTTGTAATCCAAGATATTGGGCACATCACTAGTTAAAGCTTTGACCTCTCCGAACCCACTTTTTCGGTTTTAGCATCAAAATCATCACCCTCCAAGCAAACGACATGCTCATTAACTAGAGTTGCCTTATCTCGAGACCCATTATAACTAATATTCAGATAAGTAAACAATGATTAAATATGATAAGTACCGATCATTTTAAGATCTTCATCATGATTTCGGTAAAAAACGGGTGGAAGAGATTTTTCTAGGAATTCGCGCTTAGGTTTGAACTTAGCGGTCCTCTATTTACTTTCATTAATAGAAGGATAGATTTAATAGTCTCATTAAAATCATGATTAGGAATCAAAGCTTTACTTTTAAGAATTTCTACATGAAGAGCATTTTTTATCCATGTTTTTAGCCAATGTATCAACAACATGCAATTTTTGTTCTACCATAGTATTGAAAAACTTTTGAGAATTAATGAATTCCTTAATTGTTTTCTCAAGATAAGATGGTATCCTATTAGAATTTGTATAAGAATTTCCATAGTTTTTAGAGGAATTACCATGATATGACCTAGAATTGAAATTACCTCTATATGCATTGTTGTTGAAATTATTTCGCAAGACAAAGTTCACATCAATTGCATCATTATATTGGTCAATCAAAGTAGACAAGGGAATATCATTGGGATCAACATGAGTATTTTTATTACCAACCAAATTCAAAAGAGAATCCACTTTTTCACTCAAAGTAGCGATTTCCTCAACGAAATTTACCTTCTTACCAGCTGGAGCTCTCGTTGTATGCCATTCATAATAAGTAGTCATGACGTTGTCCAGAAGTTTTGTGGCCTCTCCTAAGGTCACATGTAATAAGGTGCCACATGCAGCAGAATCTAGAAATTTTCTAGACACAGAGTTTAGTCCAACATAGAAGTTTTGGATAATCATCCACACGTTTAAACCATTAGTGGGGCAATTCCTTATCATTAATTTCATTCTATCCCAAGCTTGTTCAACATTTTATTTATCATGATATTCAAAATTCATTATTTGATTTATAAGGTATACAATCTTATCAGGAGAAACATACTTAGCAATAAAAGCATCTTTACACTTATCCCATGTCCTAGTACTTTTATTTGGTAAAGATGAATTTCAAGCTTTAGCTTTATCTCTTAGTGGAAAAAGAAACAATTTTAATTTCACAATATAATTATCCATATCCTTTTTGTTTTGCATATCACAAAGTACAACAAAGCTATTAAGATGTGAAGCGGGATCCTCACTAGGACTTACCAAAAATTGATCTTTCATGACAAGATTCAGCAATGCAACATTAATATCAAAAGCCTCTGCACGAGTTGCGGGCGGTATAGGAGTACTAATAAAATCATTGTTATTAGTATTTGAGAAGTCAAAAAACTTAGTAGTATCTTGAGACATGGTGACTGATCAAGCAAAGTAACAAGCATGACAAGTAAACTAGAGAGCGAAGATGCAAAATAGTGATAAGCTAAACAAGCAAAGGTAAATATTTTTTTAGTTTTATTTTTTATGAGACAAACTAAATATACTAGCAAATAAAAATAGGAACAAGTGAATGAAAATTTGTGTGAAGTTACTTGATAGTTGGTGATTATACTCCCTCGCAACACCGCGAGAAATTCTTCATGATACTTGTGATGTGCGTTAGGTTTTCCTTGAAGAGGAATGGGGTATCGCAGCACAATGTGGGTAAGTATTTCTCTCATTTATGAAACCAAGGTTTATCGAATCAATAGGAATATCAACAGCAACCATCTTCAATAGCTGCACACAAAAGAAGAAACAACTTGCACCCAACGCGGGCAAGAGAGTTGTCAATCCCCTTTGTCTTGTTATTTTCAAGCAAGTGAAATGTGTACATAATTGTAAATTGCAAAATAAAATGAAAACAAGTAAATGGAATCAATGTATTGATGGTTTTGTAAATATATGGCGAATAGACATGGGGGCCATAGTTTTCCTTCATGGCATCTCTCATGAAAACAACATACTGTGTGTAGACAAATTACTGTTGTGCAATTGATAGAAAAGTGGATAGTTATGCAATATTCACGGCAATGATAATGTGTATCTAGGCATCCCGTCCATAAACAAATAGGTCGACTCCCGCCTACACCTATTACTATTACTCAACTTATCAACCGCTATCCAGCATGCATCTAGAGTATTAAGTAAAATAGAGTATTGCATGGAGACCGTTGACATGATGTAGACAAAGTAAACTCATGCAATATGAATAAAACCCATCGTGTTATCCTTTTTAGTAGCAACAGAAAGACACATCTTAACCCCTTCTGTCACTATGATATAGAAATTTACCAGGTTGAACCTACTACAATGCACCTCTCTCACTGAAGAAATATCTATCTAGTTGGCCAAACTATTTCAATAATTTGGAGAGAATTATGAAGCTATCATAATCATGCACATAAGAATCATATAAGTATTCAGAGAAGACATAAATATTTATCATAAATTATCCGAACATAAACCCATAATTCATCGGATCCCAACAAACGCACCACACAAAAGGATAACATCATATGGATCAAAGCGAAGATGCGATGATCACTGTATTGAAGATCAAGAGAGGGAGATTTCCATCTAGGTACTAGACATGGATCCGTAGGTCTGCGGTGAACTACTCACAAGTAAACATGAGGGCAGCAAGGTTCATGAAGAGGCCCTCCGTGATCCACCCCCTTCGGCGAGGTGCCGGAATGGAGCTCCACATGGCCTCCCATCGAAATAGAGACTTGTGATAGCATAAAAAAGTGTTTCGGGACTTCCTCTAGAGTTTTTGGGACATATGAGAATTTATAAGCCACAGAACAGAGTCGGGAGAGCCTCAAACGGCCCACAAGCCATCAGGGCACAACCCCACTAGGTTGCGCCGTGTTGGCTTGTGGGGCCCTCTGGTGGCCTATAGCCTTCTTCCGATAACTCGCACTGGTCATGAGGTCAATAGGTTAGTGCTCAGAAATAATATAAATTGGTAAATAAATACACAAAAGTATACTAGAATGATAATAAATTAGCATGGAACAATAAAAATTATAGATACATTGGAGACGTATCAGCCTTCATCCGACACGGGTACTATGGATGACATGATTGGGAAGTATGGCTAACATGTTTCAGAATTTTATAAATCACAAACGTCTATCAATAGTGTAGCATGTGAGATAGATTCAACCTTACATACGGTTATACAAGGATAAACGTACGCACTCTTATATCCTATCGCAGACAGACATAGTGGAACTGAATGTATGTGATAGCCCCCTTATCATCCATGCTTTACAATCGTGAGGTGTTTGCAAGATGATGCACATCGTAAATGGTATGCCACAAAATAGCGTGTACGATGTTAATGTGATCTCACACGAATAACAAAGATTGTCCGTATCGGGAGTACGACATATCTCAAACGATTGACCGATGACTCTCGTTTGTGATATATGCGCACATCCCGTATGCTTAGTTTTGCCAAACAGTTGCGTTCACTGGTCACCATCGCCAACGTTTTTTCCATGTCGTGTGGGATGGACCACCCTAACACCCACATACGCAAGGTGATGGTTTAAAAATGTCTCGCGGAAAGGGGTTAAAAATTGTTTGTATATCACATCACTGATATCTTAGAAATTATAAATATATGTGCGTCTCCGGCACAAGGAGAGGATGTGGTGGCCTTTGGACCATGCAGGCTCGAAGTTTTTCAGTAAAATTCGTGTACCAGATGGCCGTTGATGATGCATCTAGAGAATAGGCTACGACACGCAACTCCTCACCTGATGGAAGTTGGACCTATTGGAACTTAATATGGGGTAGTTTGGCGAACCCCGATATACAAAATCGCTTTGAGAGTTGTTGTCAATTCTCTATCAACATGCCAGAATAAGAACATGTGGGGTTTGGAAATTTCAGGTGTTTGTCCTGTGTGTGGTACTGACACAGGTGGATGTTTTCATGCACTATGTTTCTACCCTCTTGTCGTTCAACTATGGAACTGCATGTTGTTTGATCAAAAAGAGGCGTCTAGACGGGGTGATTAGACAACTTGGCCAAATAAAAACCTAACCTTTTATCAATTTTATTGGTTGGCAAGTTTTAGCAATTCTAGTGAGTCTAGCGCACCCTACACATGCAAGTCTACGATTATAGAAGCGTAAAATAAATACATGCACATGTAAATAAGGAGTATAGATAGGAAGATCAAACGCAATGAAGACATGGAGATTTTTGGCGTGCTTCTCATACGTAGTGTTATTATCCGTCTATGTTAATGGAGACTTCAACCCATGGAGGGTAACAGATGCTCGAGTCCATGGAGGGCTCCACCCATGAAGAGTCCACGAATAAGCAACCTTGTCTATTCCACCATGGCTTATGTCCATGAAGGACTAGCCTCACTAGGGGTACAACTTCATGAGTTAGTGATCTCCTTGTCCTTACAAACTTCTTGGTTCAACACCACACGGTTTGGAGGCTCCCAGTCGACACCTAACCAATCTAGGAGACACCACTATCGAGAATCATTTCCTTTCCTCCGCACATGTAGTCCTCCAAGTTTCCCATAAGACTTAGATTCCTCATAATCTTCTCATATTGAATGTCAACTTCTCATCTTCATCATAGTAGCCATGTTCCACATTGTCATCATCAAATGGAATATCCTCATCACAAAGATCAAGAGAATCTTTAGAATTTTGATCATGACAATGTTCAAGATTATGAAGATAAATGGCTTCAACAATGATGTTATTATTGGTTATGACATCTCCTTTAGCACGCATGAGTTCATAAAGCTCAAACACATAGTTATCAAAGTTATGATTACTAGGATTCATTTTGTGAAAGGCAATAGTTTCATGGAGAATGGCACCTAGAGTTTTTCCAAGAGTAGTTTGGATATATTTTATCCAAATCTTTCCACAAAGTTTGGGCACACTCAATTTTTTTCATTTGATCAAAAATGATTATTGGTAATCCTCTAATGATGAGATTGACAGTTCTAAGATTACAAAATATATCAATTTCTTCTTTGTGTGAAGGATTTAAGGGGTCAATGGGAGGTACATAAGGGTTATCAACATAATTTCTCAAATGGAATTCATCAAATAGATCAAACACCATGTCTTCCATTGATTATAGTACTCCCCACTCAGAATAGGCACTCTATAACTAAGACTCCCCAAACTAGGCACATCCATCTTCCTCGAGTGGTGATAAACCCAAAGAAATGGAGACCAAGGCTCTGATACCAATTGTTGGATCGAAAAGAGGCGTCAAGAGGGGAGTGAATAGACTACTTGGCCAAGTAAAAACCTAACCTTTTCCAAATTTTATTGGTTGGCAAGTTTTAGCAATTCTAGAAAGTCTAGCACACCCTACACATGCAAGTCTATGAGTATATTAGCGAAAAATCAAGACATGCACATATCAATAAGGAGTAGATATAGGAAGATTAAACGCAATGAAGACACACAGAGTTTTTTGCATGGTTTCGATAGGTGGTGCTATGTATGTCCAAGTTGATGGAGACTTTAACCGACGAAGGGTAATAGATGCATGAGTCCATGGAGGGCGCCACCCACGAAGGGTCCATGAAGAAGCAACCTTGTCGATTCCACCATGGCTTACGTCCATGCAGGACTAGCCTCACTCGGGGTAAATCTTCATGAAGTAGGCGATCTCCTTGCGCTTACAAACTTCTTGGTTCAAGTCCACATGATTTGAATGCTCCCAATTTGGCTTGGTAGAAGAGATTGATTAGGTGTAAACAACTTGGGGAGGCTAGAAATCAAGATTCATATGGTTGGAGTGGGAGATCTTGATCTCAACACATGAGTAGGTGGTTCTCTCTCTTAGAAAATCAATGGTGGAAGTGTTTGCTTGTTTTGAGTGCTCTCTCTAGGGATGAGAGGGAGGTGGAAGGGTATACATATATCCATCTCCAAAAATACAATTATTACAATATTATTTCCCAACTCGGTGGAACCGAAGTAAAAACTCAGTTGCATCGACTAGTGGAAAATGTCCTAACTTTTGGGTTCTCGATGAGATCGATAAAAAGAATCTCGGTGAGACCGATCGGTTGGCCTAGGCAGTTCCACACACTTGGTGGAACCGATTTCAAAAATAGAAATTTCGATTTTTGCAAATGGGCAACAACGAGGTGGTCACTTCTTTTTTGCCGTCTTGAAGCGAATCTCGGTTGTACCGAATTGCTAGGCTTTGGATTTAGTTCTGTCTAAGGAAAACTTAGTGTGGCCGATATATGTGCTTGCAATGTCCCCTTTTTGGTTATTGATGACAACATAAAATCAAAGCTTCAATCTAAAATAGGCAGTAATATGTGATAGCTTTGAGAAACATACGACTGAGCGAGGCTCCCCTTAAATGTGTGCAATAATTTAAGGAATGGTTTCTTTTGAAATGCATGAACACACATATAGTAGAGAAGACATGACAAGTCATATGTACCTTGGCTACATGCATCAGATATGTGAGAATGAAGTGTGCCTATGTTCAAGACTCCCACTTGCAAACAATATGTGCAAAAAGCAAGAGATCATCTTGACCAAGGATATGATGCATATACTTACCTTGATGTTCTGGAGCATCTTCACTGGAGAAACACACTTGAGAAAACAAGGTTAGATAACACAAGGGTACTTCTTTTCATAAAAATGCACAGAACTTCAATTTTACCAAGTTTGGAAAACATGCAGGAAATTGTATTCTCTCAAGGTTAACATGTATCCAAGAATAGTGGTAGAACTTTCTCCCATTAATGTAGATTTTAGTTTCTCCTCTCCCCCTGAATCTTAGCATGTAGATATTGGGAGTAGGTAGGGTGAGACAAGTCTAGCAAGAGAATATAGAAATAGAAGCACAGAATATGAATCCAGGTCACTCACTCTTTTATCTCTCCTTTTAAGGATATTGAGTTGAAGTGAATTGATACTGATCTCTCCCCCTTAGTGATTAGCCTTGGGCTTTGATGATTCTCCCAATAAAGCTTTGAATTTAAGCTTTGATATTTCTCCCCCTTTGGCATCAATTTCCAAGAGGGGTCGGAGCGTAAGGGATCCTTGAGAATAAGGTTCATGAAGAACATTGTCTGAAAATGTTATGAATATGGCAAAGAACACGAGCAGTAGCAAATGTCAGAGGCTCCGAGACAAAACTAATCGATAAAAACGATAAGGAAGTTAAGGCTCTGGGGAATAATGATGATATTGAAGAATTCCATGTCCGTAGTACTGAAGGTACTCTGAGTAGTTTATCTGCTACATCGGTGAAGCCGATTGCTCTAAGTCAGATTATTCGAGTTGCAAACAGAAACTGTGCAAAGGCACTCTTGGCCTTTTTTGTCAAATAAAATTTCTTGAAATACTTCACAAACTTGTAAGGAATTGCAATAATACTTCCAATGATTTTTTGACTCAATCTGAAATAAACTAGGTAGAACTATTAGTCCAAGAGATAATGTATGTTATCATGAAAAATCAAAAGCTCCAAGGAAGCATATGTGCTTTCACATGTCTGAAGTCTGGCACTTACCAAAAATAAGAAATGTTACAAATACGGGCATGGAGTGGTTACTTGATGTACTCCATCGCTTGGAGAAGTGGAGCATGTCGTGGTTTTATTCACCCTTTGAAGAAGCTGGCACAATCGTAATGAGGTCGTACATAACAAATTACTACCAACCATGAGTGCTTCACCCATGTTTCTATGTAGCTACTTGGATTCACTAATTGCAATTACCCATGTATCAAGTTGTGATCTAGTAAAGGGAAAATCAGTTATCGCTTATGGCCTGATGCTGGAAACATCACACGAATAAATGTTAGACAATTTTTTAAAATTGTATGATTATTATTTTTATTTTATGAACTTTTTTTCCAAACTTCAGAATTTTTATATGTAGCAAAACACATGTTTAAACATGTAAACATTTTGAAGTGCCATGAACAACTTTCTGAAAGGTACATAAATTTTATTCCAAACTAATCAAACAATTTCTTACATTTTACGAAAAATACTAAAAACTTGTGAATGTCTTTTTAATATCACAAATATTTATTAAATTTTCCGACCTTTTTTCATCTTTATGGTACATTTTTAATGCATGATGTCCATTTTAAAAAATTAAATGAAATAATTTTTAAATATATACTTAGTGTAACTTGATATATAAATGAAATTAAATAGAAAAAATAATTGAAACTAACTAACGAAGTAATGAGCCAACACGAGAAATGAAGAATGTAGGTTCCTGTTGGGCCATCCCAAAAGAGGCTCGCTACATGTGGGACATAGGCACGCCCACTAGCGAACCAACCTATGATAGGATGGTTAGGAGGACACTGCTATCCAGAGTCCACCACAGTTGAAAGTCTTGGTGCTCGCATTTATCCTCGATTCATTTCAGCATTTTTGATGAGTTTCATTTAGTGGAAGGAGATGTTACCTTCAAGTACAAGACGCCTATAGTGACTTCGTAAACTCTCAAAATTATATGCCATCTCAGTCTCTCAAAGATTATCATAGGGATAGGGTGTGTGTATGTGTATTTATAAGAGTGAGTGCATGCACATTTATACGAGCGCTTGTGTCTGTACTGTGTTTAAAAAAACTATGCCCACCATGGTGTGATTGGGGTATATGGCATAAAAGGGGGAAACTTAATGAGATGAGTGATTTGGATTGCATATGTTTTCTTTAAAGTTTTGAGTTTGTGTCTAATGGAATTGGAATTCTAAATACATTGTCGCACTTGATGGTTGGGGCTATCAGAGGGCTAGTTTGTCATAAAAAAATAATGCCAAAAATTTAAGCTCTAATTTCTCTGCCAAGAAAAGCATTGCAAAATCATTAGTTATGGGCTATCCATAAACCTTACCCCAAAACTTCCCTTGTGGTGACAACTGGTACGATGCATATGTGTCATTTGTCGCAGTTAGAAAGTTTGGTGAGCTTACTCCTCCACACGCGATGGATGAGTAGTTAATCGTTTGTGCTTGTTTTGTAAATGTTAGAAATCTTTAGGGTTTCTTAGTGAATGCCTAGATTTTTCATGATAAACAGATAAATTTGTGTTCGATCGATAGAATATGTGTCTAGAGGGGGTGAATAGACTATTTGTATAAATGAAAACCCTAGTGTCGTGGGTATAAGCCTGACAGTAGATGTGTAGGGTACGAAAAGGATGGGCAGAGCCTTAGCTACGGCGAGGTTTTATGAGTTCAGGCCCCTCTGCGGTGGAGGTAATAGCCCTACGTCTTAGTGTTCTGGGAGCTTGTTGTCGAGTGGAATATGGAATACAAATGAGTTGCCAACCCCTTCACCAGCGGGGGAGGGTGGCTTATATAGAGTGCACTGCCCTCCACAATGGTTCTAGTACAAGGGTGGAGTAGTGGCGATTGAATGCATACGTTACAGGTAACGTACGTCCTAAATGCTAATAAATGCACTGGGAAACGTACGACCGTTTACCTCCAGGGGGTTACGATGTTCCGAGCGGCATCCAGTCGGTTAGTTGGATGTTCTGTGAATGCTAGTCTCCGACTGGATGGTCGAGGACCTGTTACCGACTGGATGATGGGGACTCCTTAATTCAGTCGGAACTGACTAAAGGCCTCGTCTCTTATGAGGGGTAGTCCTTGGGTAGGACTTATAAGGCAGGCCTATGACCCTACCCTAGGACTAGAACCCCATCATTAGTCCCCGAATGGATTAGGGTTGGAACGACGAAGCGATGCTTGAAGTTTGGATCCGACTGGAACGAATGTGACTTTGGCGTTGCTTGCCTCGAGCCATTTTATCTTCTCTGACCAACGATCCGAGTGGAAATCTTTCTAGAACAAACTATCGGAAACCGAGTGCTTCCAGGGTATCTCTTGACGTGACCAGTCATCTGACAGCGGCGGATTTTCCGGGATCCTCAAATTTCTGTTTCCGTGCGATCGGCGGGGATGACGCCAGCGCGCTCTTGTAGCGCCTGACGCCTCGATTCTCGCACCTTCAACTTCTCCACTGATATCGCCGCGGTCGGTAGGGGGATAAGGTTTCGGGGCCACCTGCCAGCGACCCAGTCGGAACCTTACTTAAATCCCAGCGACAAGGGTTTTTCATTATGCCCGCCGGATCTTTTGCTTTTGCTTCGTCCTCCTCGCCGTCTCCAGCGCACCTAATCTTGCCTTTGCTTCGTCCTCCTCGCCGCCTCCAGCGCACCTAACTTCTCCACTCCTCCATCCCCTCTGTGGATTCGCAACTTCCGCCATGACCAAGGGTCAGACCAGCAAGATGTAGGCGAGGAAGAAGAAGGGGAAGGCGGCGGGTCCTGCTCAGCGGCGGCAGTGGCCGTTGCCGGTGGGGTGGATCCAAGGCGACTTCCTCCCCTCCACGGTGACGAAGGGGGATCTGCTGCAGCTGGTGGAGGACAGGATGATCGTGCACAAGTCTTGGAGGCTGCCGGCGGAGAATGAGGTCGAGCTGGCACCCCGGGAGGGGAGCGCGTCCTGCTGCTCAGCCATGTCTATCGAGGTTTCTCTCTGCCCCGCATGCTTTCTTCAAGGGCATTATGAACCACTTCGGGGCACAGCTTCATCACTTTCCCCCGAATGCTATTTCCCATCTCTCTGCTTTCATAGTTTTGTGCGAGTGCTTCATCGGCTGCCCTCCCCATTGGGGGTTGTTCAAACACATATTCTCTGCTAGATCTCAAACTATCAAACGGCTCAGCCAGTCGGATGATAAAACGCATCTTCTCCAACTCTGCGGAGGCTTAGGTTTCCAGAAAAAGAGTCGGAGTAGTTATCCTGCTCTTCAGCTGAGTGAGTCGGTTAGGAACTGGCAGTCGACGTGGTTCTACTGCCAAGACGTTGCCTACCCGAATGCCTCGACAGGGTTGCCTCCTTTTAGCTTAGATCGTCCCGCTCCACCTAAGCAGCTCGTGCTCACAAAGGCGGAGAAGATCGACATCCAGCCCCTGGTCGACGCACTCGTAGACGTCGTCAGAAGGGGGGGTCACCGGCATGGATTTGCTGGAGACTTTCCTTGGTCGGCGCATACAACCACTGCAGGCTCGCGACCACGCCATGTGGCACTACACGGGGCCCGAAGACTCCACTCGGACCAACGTCTTGAGCGTGACCGAGGAGAAGGTGGCGTCGTGGGTGCTCCAGATCACAGGCGCCTGCGAGAACCCCAGAGGGTCTCGGCGAGTGAGGGCTTTCAGCGCGGACAATCGTCCTCCGAACCAGGTGAATACCATTTGTCGAGTGCACGTATCTGTTTTAGTTCTATCACTTTCTTGAATCTCTGCCCGTCGTTTGATGTCGCCGACTGTTTTTCACGCAGAAGTGGACCAACTGGTTTTCTCCTGTCTCGAACGGGAACCCGGACGAGGAGGAGGGAGAAGGAAGCCAGGAGGGCAATGTGGAGAGCTGCGAGTATGTCTCCGACAGTGGGGAGACGGAGGAGGAGTGTGGTGAAGAAGAGGAGGATGACGAAGAGCAGGACTCACCGCCTCCGCTGCGAGAGCACCGGACCAAGCGCCGACATGAACCTGCGGTTCCTTCGGCCCCTCCGGCATCCTCGAGTGCTCCGCCTGCTGCTCCTGTGGTTCCGAGTGCTCGGAGCACCAAGTGGGCCAGGGACGTTGCTGTCGAGCCCGTGGGTCAGCCTTCCAAGGCGGCCAAACCGAGTGGGTCTAAACCTCGGAAGGCTTTGCCGCGGATAAGGGTCGTCGTTCCTATCACCTCGACGTAAGTGCTCTGTTCTTCCTACTTGTTATGATATTCAGTTTGAAGGTCGAATGAATTTCACTCGACAGGGTTGCCACCTCTGCCACCTCTCCGGCGCGCCAGGAGGATGATCCCATGGACGCGGACAACGTCATCTCGTCCCATCCAGGTGCGTTGTAGTGACTCCGAGAGTGTTATACTATCGCGACGCGAATTCTATCTTAAGTCTTGCCTCTTTCTTTTTCTGAGATCTTGTGTCGTTCGGTCTATCAGGGGCGATTTGCGTGGACGAGGGCGACCAGGGGAGACCTAAGCAAGCCGCGGAGCCTGTTCTCGAGGCTGCCCCTCCAGTCACTGCTCTCGCCGCAGACGTGCTGCCGACCGAGGCAATGCCGCCGACTGAAACGGCGCTGGTGGCTGATGAACCTACTGGAGCGGGTCTTGGGATGCCCCAGGAACTTCCAACGATGCCAGGCTCATCGAATTTCGAGTTCAACATCCAGCGTCTCCCGAAGGAGCAAGTGGGAGCGTCCAAGGGGGCCATGGTGCAGGCGGAGGTGATGGCGGGAGAAGCCAAGAGGGCATACGACTCCATCGCATCCCTGTACCAGCGGAGTTTGGAGCTGCATGAAGATATCCGAGTAAGTGGGCTAGTAAGTATTTACTTTTCTCTTGTAACCCACTGGGTGTTCTCGGATATCGGATGATGTTTGCAATGGGTTCACTCTGAGTGAACCCAGTGGGTGTAGTCCCCGAGACTTCTGTCGAGTGCTTGCACCGGCAGTTGTCTTTATACATATTGTTTTTGCCTTGGTCAGATCTTGAAATAGTATGGTCGACCGCAAACAGTTGTGGCAGTCGGGGTGCACTTACTGTAAGAGTCCCCGAGAGTAATTTTACTCAGGTCGGGTAGTATTAGCCTCGTAGGCGTGGGTGGTAACATGTATCTCAATAGGGCGGGCCTGCTTGAGTTGCATGCCAGTGGGGTCACTCTCAGTGAACCCACTGGGTGTAGTCCCCGAGACCGCTGTCGACTGCTTGTGTCGGCAGGGGTCTGAAGAACTTAGACTTTTATTGTTGAATTATCTGATTATCTCTTGGTGCTGGCTGGCAGAAAACTTGTGAAACGGGGACAGCATACGAGACTCTGAGGGCGGAGAAGATTCAGTTTGCTGGTGAGCGGGATGCGGCACTGCTTGCAATGGATGGTATGAAGGTGGTTCTGGCGGAGCGAGAGAAGTCGTTGGAGCAGGCTCGTGAAGCAAACAAAGTGCTGACTGAGGAAGTTGAGAAGATGGGGAAACAAAGGACTGCTCTGATGGGACAAATGGACGTGTTGAACAAACGGTGCAGAGCGCAGGAGAAATACGTCAGTGACTGGGCGACGCATCTGGCTGGTATGTCCTGCTTTTTCCGAGTGCTTGTGGTATGTGCGTCACACTCGGCGCTTATTGTTTGCGTGTCCTGTTGTCGCAGATTTTTGAATTGACGCCAAAGCTGAAGCTGCTGCTGATGTGGAGCGGTCGATTCGCGAGAACATTCCACTCGGCGAGGATGCCAATCGAGATCTGCTCCGAGCGCACATTCGCGTGGGCAAAGTTGGCCCTTTCATCGGTCGACTGTGAGAAGTTGTCGGCCAGATCGACAAGGAGCTTTAGCCTGAGGATGAGTCGCGGCAGGAGCTGGAAAACTTGCTGAGTCGACTGGAGGAGGTCCCCGACTGAGCGCAGTCATGGAAGAAATATGTGGCTCGTTGTGGTGCAGATGTTGCTCTGTCCTTGGTCCGAGTTCATTGCAAGGATGTGCACGAGGCGAAGCTAAAAACGTTGAAGGTCGCCAACACGAAGAAACTTCAATTCGAAGACTTCACGGAAACCTTCCTTGAAAGTGTCACTCGCATCGCCGACGGAATCGACCTGGACACCTTCGTGGAGCCGTCCAGTCCTGGCGCCGATCCAGACGACGCGTAAGAAAACTTATGCTCGGTATGCCGAGTGTTGCTTTGTAAGAAACTTTGGCCACTGCTGTTGGTCGTCACATTCTTGTTTCGGTGTGGGTAAGCTTGATCCACACCGAGCCAGTATCTTTGTTTGAATTTTAAATCGAATCCTTTTCTCTTCTGTTGCAATTTTGACTCAAGTTTTGTTTGGCGTTTCTTGGTGAAGCCAAAGGCAAACATTCGGAACATGTCAGTTGTGTTGGCATCTGCATGGGCCTCACTGAGGGTCCGTGGAATTTCCGATTGGATCCGTATTATCACCGAGTGGATCGTAGGATCGCCGAGTGGATCGGTAGGACGTAATCGGAGGTCAAAGAGTACTTGGGCGATGCGGGATCGCAGCTAGGTTGTCGAGTGCGACTATCAGGTCGTACTCGGGGCGAGTTGGTACTGATGTAGGTGTCAGTTTTTTTGACATCCGCATGAGCCTCAATGAGGGTCTGCAACTCATGTAGTTGTCAGTTGTTTTGACATCCGCATGAGCCTCAATGAGGGTCTGCGACTCATGTAGTTGTCAGTAGTTTTGACATCCACATGAGCCTCAATGAGGGCCAGCAACTCATGTAGTTGTCAGTTGTTTTGACATCCACATGAGCCTCAATGAGGGTCTGCAACTCATGTAGTTGTCATTTGTTTTGACATCCACATGAGCCTCAATGGGGGTCTGCAACTCATGTAGTTGTCAGTTGTTTTGACATCCACATGAGCCTCAATGAGGGTCTGTTGAGTTCCCGAGTGTACCTGTAGGATACAATCGAAGGTATGTGGGTGTTTTAGGCGATTCTGGATCGCAGCTAAGTCCCCGAGTGTGGCGTTAAGTGAACACACTACTGGAATCAGAGAATTTGCCATCTGTCTGGTCTTTGCCGTCTGCTGGCTGATGGCAAAGAATCTCTTTGCCGTCAGCTACCAAAAAATTGATGGCAAAGATCTCACAAATGGCAAAGAAGTGCTTTGCCATGAGTCGCTTCTTTGCCGTCAGCTAGCGGACGGCAAAGATGGACCAAGCTGATGGCAAAGACATGGCTGACGGCAAAGATGAGCCATGCAGACGGCAAAGAAAAATCACAGTGGTAGCCATTACGTTTGCCATCTGCCGGCTCTTTGCCGTCCGCCAAAAGCTCCTTTGCCGTCTACCTGGGAGCATAGCGGACGGCAAAGACATCAACCCACTAACCGCTGCCCACTGTAACGCTCCAACCCCACCTCGTTGTTTCAAAAAAAAACCCACCTCGTCGCCCTCCTCCCGCATGCTCCCTCCCCCATCCAGCTTGCGCCCACCGGCCGGCGCCTCCCCGCTCTCCCCACCGGCCGGCGCCTCCCCGCCCTCCCCACCGGCCGGCACCTCCCCGCCCTCCCCGCCCTCCCCACCGTCGCCACCTCCTCCCCACTGTCCGGCGCCTCCCCGCCCTCCCCACCGTCGCCACCCCCCTCCCCATCGGCTCCCCTCCCCACCGGCTCCCCCCTGCAGGCCGCACCTCTCCTCCGATCCGGCCACGCCGTCACGAGCAGGAGCAGCCCCCCTGACGCTCCTCCTCGCCCCGGACGCCCTGGAGCCTCGTCGCCACCCCCCCTCCGTCGCCCGCACACTCCTCCGCCGCCCCATCCCGCCGGCGACTTCGCCACCTAGCCGGAGCAGCCACCTCCCTGGAGGAACTCCTCTCCCCTGCCCGCAAAACGGTGAGATTCATCTGTATAGGAGAAAATGAAAAAAAATGAGTTTGTACTGCTATTTACCATCAATTTGGTAGTAACTAGAGGGCAGCAGCGGCACTATTTTACAACTCCATCTATTATCTATATTCAAAGGTGACCCTAAGTGAATATGAGAGAACAAATTGAGTTCTGGTTACCTTGCCATTGCAACTGCAAGTGTCTTGTAGTACACAACAAGAAACTATCCTCGTGTTCTTGAAATTTAAATCTTTTGCAGAATTTTTTACCTCTCATCAATCCATCATTGAACACATATATCCACTACTGCCCATAACTGGTTGGAAAACCTGATAACTCTAGCCTCCTGACGGAGTGCAGAGTAAATAGCACCTATGCGCAATGTCCGTTTGTTCCAAGACACACATGCAAAATTCAGAGATATCATGCTATGGTCTAGGGATGACTCTGATTCCTGAACTGAAGATGAACGAAACAATAAGCCAAAGAGCAAATCTTACCTGGATCACCTTGCTGCCATCTTCCATAGTAAAAAGCATAGGAAATTGCCAATTAGAGAACAACCTGAAAGAACAATAAGTGCCTCATAAAAATAAATCCGTGGAGAGCTCCACTTGCAATGAAACCACTGCGATCTTTATGCATTTTATAATTTATCAGTGCAATTTAGCAACTGGGCCTCATAAAAAACAGTTGCAAAAAGCAGCGGCTGCCCTTTCATCAAACATCTTCCATAGTCTTTGTCATGGCCGCCATACCTCAGGGCCGGCAGATCCCCTATGAGGGAGAGAGGAAGAGAGAGACTTAGAGAGAGGGGGAGAGAGTGTGGAATGGATTGGGGACTCACCAACTCGCGGAGCTCCAGGACCACAACACAAGGGAAGCTAGCCCCGATAACCTCCTTCCCCCGAGATGGTGCACACACAGGTGCGGGCCTCCTGTTCAGTGCCGAGGAGGAGGTAGACTGGCCGCAACAGTGGTGCGACGAATCAAGCTCCTCCAGTCGAGCACCGAGCGAGGCGACAACGAGAAAAGCGGGAGGATACAGGCATGTGGCTGCGCGAGGGAGGCACCGCCGAGTGGCACAACGTCACTTGGTCTTCTTCATCGTGGGAGAGGACAGGCGCCGGCAGAGATCGTGATGGTTGGGCAAGGAGAGAAGGGAACGCATCAGGATAGAGGGGTTGGCGTGATGGCCTGAGGTAGCTTCTCCATGAAGGAAAGCTGGCTACGTGGGCCAATGTCAACAAGCTGCCAAGCAGACAAGTTTTTCCAATCGCTGGCCTGAATTTTTTTCTCTTCTCCTGCCCAATAGCTAGGGGATGACGTGGATAGCGCGAGGAGGCGCTCTTGCAGCGTAGCTTATTGTATTTGATTCTTGGACACATGACACAATATACCTACACAAAGAAAATATTCTCATGCTAATATCTATTCTCTTTGAATAAATGATACAAAATAAAGGAGGTGACACCTTCGAATATGTAGAATGGCACAATGTTGTTATAGAAATTATGCAAATACAAATATCTTTTTGTGTGCTGTGGAAATATGATTAACATATAAATGTCAGTTTTACTTAATGTGTTGTGTTAAACAAAGGCCATACCAAGTTCCCAAAATTGCTACAATTTTTTTTTTGTGGGAAATAATATTTTTAATCTAAATCATATACTTCAAATGGATGTCCTAATGGAATGAAATCAACTAATGACACAACTAACCTAGAAATTAAGAAGTGGTAAACCAATCATGCAAAAAAGGAATCATGTTGTATCAAACACGTATAGACTATAGTATGATGGCACACCAAGATGTGGTTTTTGTACAGGCTTGATAAATTAAACTTGTAAGGACAACTTTTTACCTCAAACTAAAATTCTGGACAGAATGGTCTAGAAAACAAATTTTAATCGCTGCATGGGTGAGTGCCCTGTGTTACAATTTCACCATTCAATGATGCAGAATGGATGGAGGTAGCCAGTGATGCATATTTTTATGGTAGTCCCTATGTGCTCCTAGTTCTTGCTTTTCCTGAATCAAAGCAACACACAGGACATGTCAACTGCAACATTATATACATAAGGCAAATAGAGGTACATAAGCGAGGAGTTGCTTTGATTCCTGTGTGTACCAGCGTAACACATAACAATTAGATCAGTAACCATGAGAGCTGCTGCCTATAAATCGAACATGCCTTTTCTTGGTCTTTTTACTGGATAGCAAATAGAGGACATAAGCGAGGAGTTATGCAGCTGAAAGAGGTCATGAGAACATCACGTTTCATCCCATGATTAAAAGTAAGTCATAGATCGATTTAACAGAAAAAAAAATCCTTAACTCCAGATTTACAGTGACATGTGACAACTTTGGTTTAATTGATTTTCCTAATGATTTGGTGTTCAACAAAATAAATTCTGAGACTACTGCGAACAATGGTGCGTGTCTGCATGTGGAGCATGTCATTAGCCCTCCATCCCCTATGGCGCTTAGTTTGTGTCATGGCTCTATGTTTGGCCGTTTTGATATGCGCGTGTTAACTTCCTGTTGGTTGTATGCATATCAATTATATAGACCCTGGCATCGACTATCTATATTTACACCAACTCAATGTGATGTTAAGATGGGTAAAAGTGCCCCCAATATGGAAATAGATTCATGTAAAAACACCCTCGACCCCCGACCCCCGACCCCCGACAACACTCACCCTCGACCCCCGACCCCCTACCCCGACCCCCGACGCCACTAACCCCCAACCCCCGAGCCCCGACACCTCT
This sequence comes from Hordeum vulgare subsp. vulgare, assembly GCF_904849725.1. Lineage (NCBI taxonomy): Eukaryota > Viridiplantae > Streptophyta > Magnoliopsida > Poales > Poaceae > Hordeum > Hordeum vulgare. The sequence goes on along the minus strand of NC_058524.1, from coordinate 226,375,921 downwards.
TAGGCCTCTTGTTGATCGAAAAGACCCCAATCCCCGACGCCAGTGACCTTCGACCCCCGATGACACTGACCCACATAGTTATGAGTTAGGTCATATAGTTATGTTAATTATAAAAACATCATATTTGTGTTGATCGGGTGAATTTCAATGTGCAGTTGTTCGACGTCCTCCACGTGCGTTGGACGAGCTCCGCCCTTGCGTTTGTTGGTGAGCAGAAATGACTTCTCCTCCTACCCCCTTAATTTGCTCTGTCCCGGTCTTCGTGCCGATGAAACTTGCTAGCTATAGGTTTCTTCAATCACGAGTATGCGTGACCAGTATGCGTCTCCCATTCGAAAGGGCGACATCTATAAATATGCATTTCTTTGCATATTTATAACCGCTATCCTTTCGAATTGTCACTTCTTGACCGATTACATAATGGTGGCCTTCCACATGTTCTTCTAGATAGTGATGATGATGATGCATTTATTGATGATAGTGATGATCATGATGCATTTATTGACCCCGAAGCATATATAGACGAGGATGATTGTTATTAGTTCATGTCAGGTATTCAACTATTATACTATATATATATTTTGAGTTCATGTTAGGTATTCAATTTTTATTAGTCATGTTGGTATTTATGTTGTACTAATTTCATTTACTCTTTGTCATGACAGGTGTTGAAAGATGGTGGGAAAGGGTCGAAAGCACGCCGCGGCTGCTTCTTCGTCGGCGGGTGATGGGATGGGTACTTCCATTCCTGCCTCGCCTCTTCGGAGAGTGTTGCTCTCTACTATGCAAGGAGCGCCCCCCGTGAGAGGAGGTCGACCACCCGCGAAGCCGAGAGGCACTAAAGGTACACGTTGTATTCATGTTGGTATTTATGTTGTACTCATGTTGTATGCATATTGGTATTTATATACATTTTATTACTCATGTTGGTATTTATGTTGTACTAAAGGTACACGTGGCCGCGGGAGAGGTAGGGCTACACGGTCTCCGCCACCACCCCAAGCTGATTCACCTGAGCACAGGAGGACTTCTAGGGTGGATTCGTCTGAGGTGGAGGCTACACCGTCTCCGGTTCACGAGCCTCCGGTCGACGAGCCTCAGGTCGACGAGCCTTCGACCCACGAGACTCGTGTCCCAGAGGCTTCCTTCCAGAAGACTGCGGAGCACAACAAGGATGAGGGTACGTCCCAAGGGACCCAGTGGGATACCTGGCCTGAGCCAACTGGCCATGCTTGTAGCGACGAGGAGCTGGGTGAGGGGGATACCGTCTACCAGCGTGGTAGTTCGGGGCTCCCGCTCGTGCCAGCGACCCCCGAGCAGAGGTGGTCGATTAGGCCAAATGGGGACAAGTAAGTTAATTTACTCTTATTTAACCTTTTGCCTTCGCGTTTTCTCAAATATCTAATGTTTTGGCCTTAATTTGTCATACTGTAGGGGTTGGGTTGTTGCCAAGGGTGTCCGCAAGCCCAATAGCGTCCTTGGTGTTCTTTGCCGTCAAAACATCCCAGGGTTTGTTACGTTGCCCGGTTGGGAGCGAGAGGTAGGAATGACCTGGGAGAACTACTTGGGTGCCCCGGCCCCGCCGGAATTGGAGATCGACGGTGTTTTGTGTGACACGAGGGCGGACATGGTGATCCGAAAGTTCTGGGTAATTTCTCTTTCACACAATTATAAATTAACCATAGCTATTTATTGTACTAATCGGTGTTGTCTCGTTTGCAGACCTTCTACAGGTGTGAGGAGGGATACGAGGACGACGCGGCAAAGGTTATCGAAACCGAATGTCGCCGCCTACTTCAAAACTTTCGGCACGAGGCTCGGGTGCAGACTGTTCGAGACTACTATGCCACGCGGCGTATTAGGATTGATAAGGCGAAGTGCCGTGATGCTAAGATGGAGAAGGAGCATTACATGAAGGTAATTACATATTATTAAGGCTTTGTAGTTAGTTTCCTTGATTTGGTTCTTACGCACTCAAATTTCTCTTTATTAACTTAGGTGCCCCCGAGATGGTGTGTGGATAAGATGGATTGTTGGGAGGCCTTGGTGGATCAGTGGTGCTCTGAAACGTGGGAGACCAGCCACAACAACGCCAAGGAGAGGCGTGGCAAAATGGTTGGCGTGCCACACCATCAAGGGAGCGTCAACTAAATCCAATTTGGCGAGAACTGGGTATGTGGTTTGCTTCATGCCTCATGCAATTCATTCTTAATGCTATCTTGAGCCCTTTAGCAATACAATTTTCCGCTCTCTCTCTTTTAGGCGCGTCACAATAAGACAGAGGCGCCACAGATGTACGACCTGTATGCGATCGACCATACTGCCTCGTACAAGAAGGTCAAGGCATTCTCTGAGTCTGACCTCGAGCATCCAAAAAACTTCACCAACATCTCCTCCCACGACAAGCTCGTGAAGTACAGAGATCACGGGAAGGTAAGGAAAGGGGAGGACTTTAACCCGAGCGAGGGGCCTATTGATCCAGAGCTGGTGATGATAGCTGGCAACGGGAGGCCCCATGGCTCGATCGCCATTGGAGACGGCCTTATACGTTGTCCTAGCACTCTCCGGCAGATAAAGGCACGCCAAACGAGCTCTTGTCCGGAGATAACACGTCGTCCACGGCCAGTCGAGCTTGCCATCGAGGTTAGTTTAATGGACTCAACTATCTTTCCGCATTATGTTGTGCGTTGGAACCAATATGATTACATTGCTAACAATAAGTTGTGTTGCAGGCTGCTATTCAGAAAGAGAGAGAGGCAATGCAGGCGGCTATGGCGGAGCAGGATAAGGAAATTAGGGAGCTGGAGGAGAGGACGACTGCATTGGTGGAGGCGAAGAGGGCACGGAATGACGCGTCTACCAGGGCTATATACGAGCTCTTCGTGGTAAGTTTCTTCTTCATGTTATTTCAAATCTTGCATTTGAATGTCCGTTTCATTAATAAATAAAAAGTTTGACTTGTCGAAACCAAATGTACAGTCTATGTGCGAGAAGAACGGCCAAGTCCCTCCGCCGATGCCAGTCATTAACGTGGCGGGGACGGTGAGTTTCATTTGAGTGGAGTGATCTTAAGAGTGTCCTCATGCTAACTACACATTGCAAACGATGTTCGGTGCAGAATATGTCCCAAAACGCATAGCACGACCCTTCCACAGTCGAGCCTTCTCCAGGTGAAACAAGCCAGAGCCACCGTGCTTCACCCTAACTTACGTATGTTATTTCTAGTGTTTTAATAAAAAATAGCTAGACTTCCATCTAATGACATAATTAGCTTAGTTAGCTCCAAAATAGCTAGACTTCCATCTAATGACATAATTAGCTTAGTTAGCTCAAAAATAGCTAGACTTCCATCTAATGACATAATTAGCTTAGTTAGCTCCAAAATAGCTAGACTTCCATCTAATGACATAATTAGCTTAGTTAGCTCAAAAATAGCTAGACTTCCATCTAATGACATAATTAGCTTAGTTAGCTCCAAAATAGCTAGACTTCCTTCTTCTTCCTCCTTCTTCCTCCTTCTCCTTCTCCTTCTTCTTTTCTTCTTCTTCTCCTATTCCTTCTCCTTCTCCTCCTCCTCCTCCTCCTCCTTCATTTACTTCTTCTTCTCTTTCTCTTCTTCTACGTAGTTTAGACTCATCCAAGAAAGGCTAAATTGGCTAATTATCCTACGAAATGACATAATTAGCTTAGTTAGCTCCAAAATGGCCTATTTAATAAAAAATGACCTATACTTAACTAATTATCCTCGAAATGACATAATTAGCTGCAAAAAGGCATTCTTAGCCAATTTAGCCCGAAGAAGGGGCCAAAAGGAGAAGAAAGAGTAAAAATGAAAGGAAGGAAGAAGAAGAAGAGGAGAAGAAGGAGGAGAGGGAGGAGGATAAGAAGAAGGAGAAGAAGGAGAAGAAGAAGGAGAAGGAGCTCCTCCTTCTCCTTCTCCTTCTTCTTTTCTTCTTCTTCTCCTCTTCTTTCTCCTTCTCCTCCTCCTCCTCCTCCTCCTTTTACTTCTTCCTTCTCCTTCTTCTTCCTCCTTCTTACTCCTTCTCCTTCTCCTTCTTCTTTCCTTCTTCTCCTCCTCTTCCTTCTCCTTCTCCTCCTCCTCCTCCTCCTCCTTCTTTTACTTCTTCTTCTCTTTCTCTTCTTCTACGTAGCATAGACTCATCCAAGAAAGGCTAAATAGGATAATTATCCTACGAAATGACATAATTAGCTTAGTTAGCTCCAAAATGACCGATTTAATAAAAAATGACCTATACTTAGCTAATTATCCTAGAAATGACATAATTAGCTTCAAAAAGGCATTCTTAGCCAATTTAGCCCGAAGAAGGGAACAAGAGGAGAAGAAAGAGGAAAAATGAAAGGAAGGAAGAAGAAGAAGAAGAGGAGAAGAAGGAGGAGAGGGAGGAGGAGGAGAAGAAGGAGAAGAAGGAGGAGAAGGAGAAGGAGCCTTCTCCTTCTTCTTCCTCCTTCTTCCTCCTTCTCCTTCTCCTTCTTCTTCTCCTTCTCCTTCTTCTTTTCTTCTTCTTCTCCTCTTCCTTCTTCTTCTCCTCCTCCTCCTCCTCCTCCTCCTCCTTCTTTTACTTCTTCTTCTCTATCTCTTCTTCTACGTAGCTTAGACTCATCGAAGAAAGGCTAAATCGGCTAATTATCCTACGAAATGACATAATTAGCTTATTTAGCTCCAAAATGGCCTATTTAATCAAAAATGACCTATACTTAGCTAATTATCCTCGAAATGACATAATTAGCTCCAAAAAGGCATTCTTAGCCAATTTAGCCCGAAGAAGCGGACAAGAAGAGAAAAAGAGGAAAAATGAAAGGAAGGAAGAGGAAGAAGAGGAGAAGAAGAAGGAGGAGAGGGAGGAGGAGAAGAAGAAGGAGAAGAAGGAGGAGAAGGAGAAGGAGCTCCTCCTTCTCCTTCTTCTTCCTCCTTCTTCCTCCTTCTCCTTCTTGTTCTCCTTCTCCTTCTTCTTTTCTTCTTCTTCTCCTCTTCCTTCTTCTTCTCCTCCTCCTCCTCCTCCTCCTCCTCTTCCTTCTTTTACGTCTTCTTCTCTAACTCTTCTTCTACGTAGCTTAGACTCATCCAAGAAAGGCTAAATTGGCTAATTATCCTACGAAATGACATAATTAGCTTAGTTAGCTCCAAAATGGCCTATTTAATAAAAAATGACCTATACTTAGCTAATTATCCTCGAAATGACGTAATTAGCTGCAAAAAGGCATTCTTAGCCAATTTAGCCCGAAGAAGGGGACAAGAAGAGAAAAAGAGGAAAAATGAAAGCAAGGAAGAGGAAGAAGAGGAGAAGAAGAAGTAGGAGAGGGAGGAGGAGAAGGAGAAGGAGGAAGAAGGTGGAAGAAGAAGGAGAAGGAGCTCCTTCTCCTTCTTCTTCTTCCACCTTCTTCCTCCTTCTCCTTCTCCTTCTTCTTCTCCTTCTCCTTCTTCTTTTCTTCTTCTTCTCCTCTTCCTTCTTCTTCTTCTCCTCCTCCTCCTCCTCCTCCTCCTTCTTTTACTTCTTCTTCTCTATCTCTTCTTCTACGTAGCTTAGACTCATCGAAGAAAGGCTAAATTGGCTAATTATCCTACGAGATGACATAATTAGCTTAGTTAGCTCCAAAATGGCCTATTTAATAAAAAAATGACCTATACTTAGCTAATTATCCTCGAAATGACATAATTAGCTCCAAAAAGGCATGCTTAGCCAATTTAGCCCGAAGAAGGGGACAAGAAGAGAAAAATAGGAAAAATGAAAGGAAGGAAGAGGAAGAAGAGGAGAAGAAGAAGGAGGAGAGGGAGGAGGAGAAGAAGAAGGAGAAGAAGGAGGAGAAGGAGAAGGAGCTCCTCCTTCTCCTTCTTCTTCCTCCTTCTTCCTCCTTCTCCTTCTCCTTCTTCTTCTCCTTCTCCTTCTTCTTTTCTTCTTCTTCTCCTCTTCCTTCTTCTTCTCCTCCTCCTCCTCCTCCTCCTCCTTCTTTTACTTCTTCTTCTCTATCTCTTCTTCTACGTAGCTTAGACTGATCCAAGAAAGGCTAAATTGGCTAATTATCCTACGAAATGACACAATTAGCTTAGTTAGCTCCAAAATGGCCTATTTAATAGAAAATGACCTATACTTAGCTAATTATCCTCGAAATGACATAATTAGCTCCAAAAAGGCATTCTTAGCCAATTTAGCCCGAAGAAGGGGACAAGAAGAGAAAAAGAGGAAAAATGAAAGGAAGGAAGAGGAAGAAGAGGAGAAGAACAAGGAGGAGAGGGAGGAGGAGAAGAAGAAGGAGAAGAAGGAGGAGAAGGAGAAGGAGCTCCTCCTTCTCCTTCTTCTTCCTCCTTCTCCTTCTTCTTCTCCTTCTCCTTCTTCTTTTCTTCTTCTTCTCCTCTTCCTTCTTCTTTTCTTCTTCTTCTCCTCTTCCTTCTTCTTCTCCTCCTCCTCCTCCTCCTCCTCCTCCTCCTTCTTTTACTTCTTCTGCTCTATCTCTTCTTCTACGTAGCTTAGACTCATCCAAGAAAGGCTAAATTGGCTAATTATCCTACGAAATGACATAATTAGCTTATTTAGCTCCAAAATGGCCTATTTAATAGAAAATGACCTATACTTAGCTAATTATCCTCGAAATGACATAATTAGCTCCAAAAAGGCATTCTTAGACAATTTAGCCCGAAGAAGGGGACAAGAAGAGAAAAAGAGGAAAAATGAAAGGAAGGAAGAGGAAAAATGAGAAGAAGGAAGAGGAAAAAGGAGAAGAAAGAGGAAAAATGAGAAGAAGGGGACAAAAGGATAAGAAGAAGGAGAAGAAGGAGAAGAAGAAGGAGAAGAAGGAGAAGAAGAAGGAGAAGGAGCTCCCGCTCCTTCTCCTTCTTCTTCTCCTTCTTCTCCTTCTTCTCCTTCTTCTCCTTCTTCTTCTTCTCCTCTTCCTTCTCCTTCTCCTCCTCCTCCTCCTCCTCCTCCTTTTTCTTCTTCTTCTCCTCTTCCTTCTCCTTCTCCTCCTCCTCCTCCTTCTTTTACTTCTTCTTCTCTTTCTCTTCTCCTATAGTTAGCTAGGGTTCCACCAAAATGACATAATTAACTTAGTTAGCTTCTAAATGGTCTATACTTAGCTAATTTCTCTCCGGAATAACCTATATATACACTACTTCATCTAGTATTATTTTTCTAACTTTCTTATTTGTCATTTTGCAGATTACCTTCACTTCACGGGAAGCTTGGTTGATGGAATGCTTGAAGATGATTTCTTGTACCATGGGTTGTATTGAAACTATTGTAGTATATGAATATATGAAACTTTGTATGCACGTGGATGAAACTGGTGTAATATATGTTTTGGTACGGATGTAACTTGCATAATATGTATGCACTATGGATGAGAGTTATTTTAATATGGTTATGAGTACGGAAAGAAATTTATTTATGTCAAATATATATATATATCCTGATTATTGTTAAAAATGCTAGATATAACAAAAAATAAATAAATAAGGGGCTGGTTCCCCTCTTTGCCGTCTGCCAACACATGGCAAAGGGGGGAGGCACATGGCAAAGGGGGAATCTGCCCCCTCTCTCTCCCCTCTTTGCCGTCTGCCAACACATGTCAAAGGGGGGAAGGCACATGGCAAAGGGGGAATCTGCCCCCTCTCTCTCCCATCTTTGCCGTCTGCCAACACATGGCAAAGGGGGGAAGGCACATGGCAAAGGGGGAATCTGCCCCCTCTCTCTCCCATCTTTGCCGTTAGCCAACACATGGCAAAGGGGGGAAGGCACATGGCAAAGGGGGAATCTGCCCCCTCTCTCTCCCATCTTTGCCGTCTGCCAACACATGGCAAAGGGGGGAAGGCACATGGCAAAGGGGGAATCTGCCCCCTCTCTCTCCCCTCTTTGCCGTCTGCCCCCACATGGCAAAGGGGGTAAGGCAGACGGCAAAGAGAGGAGGCCTGCCGTTAACACTTAACGGGGACGTTGCAATATATGCCGTCCCATTTATTTTGCCGTCTGCCCCCTCATGGCAAAGATTCTTTGCCGTCCGCTTTGTGAAAGTAGACGGAAAAGAGCCTCTTCACTGGAATTTTTTTTGCCGTCTACTTCGCCATGAGGGGGCAGACGGCAAAGCCTTTGCCGTCCGTGGTTGCCCCCTTTGCCGTCCGCCTTGGCAGAAGGCAAATTTCTGAATTTCAGTAGTGACACTCGAAGAAAGTTAAAACTTAGGCGATTCTCGATCGCAGCTAAGTCCCCGAGTGTGACGTTAAGTGCACCCTTGGAGAGAGTTAATACTTAGGCGATTCTGGATCGCAGCTAAGTCCCCGAGTGTGACGTTAAGTGCACACTCGGAAAAAGTTAATACTTAGACGATTCTGGATCGCAGCTAAGTTTCCGAGTGTGGCGTTAAGTGCACACTCGGAGAAAGTTAATACTTAGGCGATTCTCGATCGCAGCTAAGTCCCCGAGTGTGACGTTAAGTGCACACTCGGAGAAAGTTAATACTTAGGCGATTCTGGATCGCAGCTAAGTCTCCGAGTGTGACGTTAAGTGCACACTCGGAGAAAGTTAATACTTAGGCGATTCTGGATCGCAGCTAAGTCCCCGAGTGTGACGTTAAGTGCACACTCGGAGAAAGTTAATACTTAGGCGATTCTGGATCGCAGCTAAGTCTCCGAGTGTGACGTTAAGTGCAAACTTGGACAAAGTTAATACTTAGGCGATTCTGGATTGCAGCTAAGTCCCCGAGTGTGACGTTAAGTGCACACTCGGAGAAAGTTAATACTTAGGCGATTCTGGATCGCAGCTAAGTCCCGAGTGTGACGTTAAGTGCACACTCGGAGAAAGTTAAGACTTAGGCGATTCGGGATCGCAGCTAAGTCCCCGAGTGTGACGTTAAGTGCACACTCGGAGAAAGTTAATGCTTAGGCGATTCTGGATTGCAGCTAAGTCCCCGAGTGTGACGTTAAGTGCACACTCACAGAATGTTAATACTTAGGTGATTCTGGATCGCAGCTAAGTCTCCGAGTGTGACGTTAAGTGCACACTCGGAGAAAGTTAATACTTAGGCGATTCAGGATCGCAGCTAAGTCCCCGAGTGTGACGTTAAGTGCACACTCGGAGAAAGTTAATACTTAGGCGATTCTAGATCGCAGCTAAGTCCCCAAGTGTGACGCTAAGTGCACACTCGGAGAATTTTAATACTTAGGCGATTCTGGATCGCAGCTAAGTCCCCGAGTGTGACGTTAAGTGCACACTCGGAGAAAGTTAAGACTTAGGCGATTCTGGATCGCAGCTAAGTCCCCAAGTGTGACGTTAAGTGCACACTCGGAGAAAGTTAATACTTAGGCGATTCTGGATGCAGCTAAGTTCCCGAGTGTGACGTTTTGTGCACACTCGGAGAAAGTTAATACTTAGGTGATTCTGGATCGCAGCTAAGTCCCCGAGTGTGACGTTAAGTGCACACCCGGAGAAAGTTAATACTTAGGCGCTTCTGGATCGCAGCTAAGTTTTTTTTTTGAGACCGGAGTCTGTGACCGCGGAAGAACTTTGAACCTGCAAAAAACTCAATCTTCTTTATATTATTTCGCCAATACTTGTTCTTTACATTGCTTCAGTCGACGGCCACGTGTAGAAACGCTTCAGGAGATCTCCGTTCCATGCTCGTGGCTCGTCTATCTCCCTGTCGATGTTGTAGATTCTGTATGCTCCGTTGTTCAGCACCTTTGAGATGATGAAGGGTCCTTCCCAGGCAGGAGCCAACTTGTGAGGTCTTTGCTGATCTACTCGGAGCACTAGGTCGCATGCTTGGAACGTACGACTCCTGATGTGTCGCGCGCGAAAACGCCGCAGATCTTGTTGATAAATAGTTGAACGAGTCAGTGCCATCTCGCGCTCCTCCTCTAGAAGGTCCACTCCGTCTTGCCTTGCTTGTTCTGCTTCAACTTCGGAGAAGAGTTCGACTCGTGGAGCATTGTGAAGCAAGTCACTCGGAAGGACTGCTTCTGCTCCATAAATGAGGAAGAACGGTGATCGTCGTGTAGATCTGTTCGGGGTTGTGCGGAGACCCCAAAGTACTGAAGGTAACTCGATGACCCATGCGCCAGCAGCATGTCCCACCTCTCGCAGGAGTCGGGGCTTCAAACCTTGCAGAATAAGTCCATTCGCCTGCTCTGCTTGTCCATTGGATTGAGGATGTGCTACGGAAGCAAAATCTACTCGGATACCTTGGCTTGCGCAGAAACCTTTGAATCTGTCTGAGTCGAAGTTTGTTCCGTTGTCCGTGATTATGATGTATGGCACACCGAATCTGGAGATGATGTCCCTGACAAACTTGATGGCTGTTAGGGCGTCCAGCTTCTTGATGGGCTTGGCTTCAATCCATTTTGTGAACTTGTTGACTGCCACCAACAGATGTGTGTATCCACCTTGGCCTGTCCTGAATGGACCGACCGTATCTAATCCCCATACTGCAAACGGCCACACAAGAGGGATTGTCTCCAACGCAAATGTCGGCTTGTGGGACTTGTTGGAGTAGAACTGGCAGCCTTCACATCGGTCAACCATATCTTTAGCCATCTCGTTAGCCTGCAGCCAGAAGAAACCAGCCCTGAATGGCTTGGCGACGATTGCTCTCGAAGAGGCGTGATGACCGCGGGTCCCCGAGTGAATATCCTCCAGGATCAGCTGCCCCTCCTCTGGGGAGATGCATCGTTGAAGAACGCCTGAAACGCTTTCCTTGTACAATTGGCCATCAATGACAGTGAATGACTTCGACCTGCGGACTATCTGCCTGGCCTGGACTTCGTCTTTTGGCAGTTCCTGCCTCAGGATATATGCAATGATTGGCACAGTCCAATCGGGGATGACAGCAAGAATCTCCATGACCATATAAACCACAACAGGTACATCGACTTCAGTCGCATCTGTTGAACTCTTTGGTTGTGTTGGTTCCTCTGTAAAAGGATCTTCTTTGACTGAGGGAAGGTGGAGGTGCTCGAGGCAGACGTCACTCGGGACTGGTCTCCGAGTGGATCCGAGTTTTGCCAACTCATCAGCTGCTTGGTTCTTCAGTCTCGGAACATGGTGAAGTTCTAGACCTTCAAACTTCTTCTCAAGCTTCCTCACTGCATTGCAGTATGTGGTCATGGTGGGGTTCCTGACGTCCCACTCTTTCATCACTTGATTGAACACCAAATCCGAATCGCCGTAGACCATCAGGCGACAGACGCCGAGTGAGATGGCCTTACGCAACCCGTAGAGGAGAGCTTCATACTCTTCCTCGTTGTTGGCGGAATCAAAGTGTATCTATAGCACGTACTTGAGTTTGTTGCCCTTTGGCGATATGATCACAACGCCAGCGCAGGAGCCATTCAACATCTTGGACCCATCGAAGAACATTGTCCAATGGGCCGAGTAGATGTGGGTCAGTTGCTGTTGTTCTACCCATTCTGCTATGAAGTCAGCCAGAGCTTGAGACTTAATAGCTTTCTTGGCCTCGAACTTGATATCGCAGTACAACACCTCCATTGCGCACTTCGACACTCGCCCTGACGCGTCTCGATTGTGGAGAATTTCCGACAACGGAGCATCAGAAACGACAGACACCGAGTGGTCTTGGAAATAATGGGCCACCTTCTTCACAGTCATGTAGATCTCGTAGATAAGTTTTTGATAGTGGGGATACCTCTGCTTGGAAGGAGTCGGGACTTCAGATACGTAGTACACTGGCCACTGAACTTTGTATGCTTTGCCTTCTTCTTCTCGTTCGACTGTAAGAACAGTACTGACGACTTGATCTGTAGCCGCGATATACAGAAGAAAGGGCTCTTTACTGAGCAGAGCAGTAAGAACCGGCTGGGTGGAAAGTAGGACTTTGAGGTCGTCGAATGCGACTTGGGCTTCGTCTGTCCCCTCGAAAGAATCTGATTTCTTCATGAGTCGGTACAGAGGAAGTGCTTTCTCGCCGAGTCGACTGATGAACCTGCTCAAAGACGCTAGGCAACCTGTGAGCCGTTGAACATCGTGTATTCGGACTGTCCTCTCCATTCGGACAATGGTCCCGATCTTTTTGGGGTTGACACCGATCCCTCGTTCGGAAACGAAGAAACCGAGTAACTTTCCACTGGGAACACCGAATGAACATTTGGCGGGGTTGAGCTTGATATCGTACCTACGAAGGTTGGCGAATGTTTCTGCCAAGTCAGTCAGCAGGTCGGAACCTTTTCGTGACTTGACTACGATATCATCCATATACGCCTCCACATTCCGACCGATCTGGTCGAGGAGACATTTTTGGATCATGCGCATAAAGGTAGCTCCTGCATTCTTCAAACCGAATGGCATAGTGATGTAGCAAAAGCACCCGAATGGGGTGATGAAGGGTGTTTTTAACTCATCGGGACCATACAGACGGATCTGATGATAGCCCGAATAGGCATCAAGAAATGAAAGACACTCGCAACCCGCAGTCGAATCGACTATTTGATCTATGCGGGGGAGCGGAAAATGGTCTTTCGGGCAGACCTTATTGAGATGCTTGAAGTCGATGCACATTCGGAGCGACTTATCCTTCTTGGGCACCATTACAACATTGGCGAGCCACTCGGAGTGGTGAACCTCGCGAATGAAGTTGGCTGCCAGTAACTTGGCCACCTCTTCCCCGATTGCCTTCCTCTTGTGCGTGGCGGACCAGCGCAGGCGCTTTCGGACGGACCGAGTGGCAGGATCCACATGCAGTCAGTGCTCAGCCAACTCCCTGGGTACACCTGGCATGTCAGAGGGTTTCCATGCGAAGATGTCCCAATTCTCACGGAGGAATTGGGTGAGCTCGGCTTCCTATTTAGGATCGAAGGTGGTGGAGATGTTCGTCGGGGCAGCAGTGTCGTCCGTCGGGTGGATGTTGACCTTCTTCATCTCTCCCGCCGACTGGAATGCAGACTTTGAAGCTGGTTTCTTCGAGCGCATCAGGTCGGCCGGGTCGACTGTTTTCTTGTACTCGTCGGGCTCGAGGACGGCCATCTGCTGGTCGGCGATTCTTGATCCCTGCTGCAGACACTCTTCGGCTCGCTGACGATTGCCCGTGATGGTGATCACGCCTTTTGGGCCTGGCATCTTCAGCTTCAAGTATACGTAACACGGCCGGGCCATGAAACGCGCATACGCTGGGCGGCCCAAAATTGCATGGTAAGCGCTCTGGAAGTCCACCACTTCGAACGTCAGCTTATCCTTGCGGAAGTTCTTGTCGGGGCCGAAAACGACGTCCAACGCGATCTGGCCGAGTGACTTGGCCTTCCGTCCAGGGATGACTCCATGGAATTGCATGCTGCTCTCGCTGAGTTTGGACATCGGAATGCCCATCCCCTTGAGTGTGTCGGCGTACATGATGTTCAAGCCGCTACCACCGTCCATGAAGACTTTGCGCAGTCGAACTCCTTCCACCACCGGGTCGACGACCAGAGCCTGTCTCCCCGAGTTGGGTACGTGTGCTGGATGATCCGACTGGTCAAAGGTGATCGCAGTCTGAGACCACTTGAGGAACTTGGGGTTGGTGGGGGTGGCCATGTTCACCTCCCTGTTCACCAACTTCAGTCGACTCTTGCTCTCGACGTGAGCAAAAATCATGAGAGTTGCATGGACTTGTGGGAACGGATCCTCCTTATCCTCCTCATCCTGTTCGTTGTCCTTTTCACTCGGTTGTCCTTCGCCGAACCCCCGGATTAGGAGGCGACACTGTCGAGTGGTATCCTTTGGATATATGGGGTTGCCTTCTTCGTCCATCTTCGTATGAACTGGACAAGGCTGGTCCAGGATGGGATTATTGAACTGCTTCTTCTTGGGGGTAAACTGCGCCTTCCCTTTGCCCTTGAACTTGGCATTGGTCACGGCTGCAGCTTCTGCCTGCGGGGTGGACGGAGCTTTCTGCTTCTGCTTTCGAGTGTTATTCCCATCTCCATCACAGACTGTCTTGTGCTTGCCGCTTCGGATGCAGTCCTCTTCTTCGCCATTGGCATAGCGAGCTGCTATCTCCATCATCTTGCTCATGGAGATGTCACCTGTTCGGATGAACTTTAGGTACAGATCTCTGTACCGCACGCCTGCCTTGAAGGTGCAGACTGCTTGATGCTCGGTGACGTTCTCCACTGTGTGGTAGAGGGTTGTCCAATGCTGAATGAAGTCACGCAGGGGCTCATTCTGCTTCTGGACGCAATGCTGGAGCTCCACGAGGCCTGCAGGGCGCTTGCACGTCCCTTCGAATGTCTTGATGAACACTCGGGCCAGATCTGCCCAACTGTAGATGCTGGAGGGGGCCAACTGGTTCAGCCACGCTCGCGCCAAGCCGTCGAGCATCAGAGGGAGGTGTTTCATGGCGACATGGTCGTCCCCTCCTCCGATCTGGACTGCCACTCAGTAGTCGTCCAGCCACGTTTCTGGCTTGGACTCTCCTGTAAACTTGCTGATTCCCGTTGCCAATCTGAAGTTTGGCGGGATGTTAGCCGAACGGATGGCTCGACCGAAACACTCGGGACCAGACACGATGGTCCTACTTCCACTCGGACGGTCCATATCATAACCATCGCGGTGGGCTCAGCCCCTGTCCACCCTTCGCTGAGCGATACGCCCTCTTGCGTCAGGCCTTGGGTCATAAGCGTCACCGACTGAACGCTGATCATCATGATGTCGGGGCCTGTAGGGCCCACCCCACAGAAGGGTGCGTGAACGGCGGCGATCTTCGTGATTTATGGAACGGCTGCCTCCTCTGTGCCGCTGATGGGAACTAGGGATGTGAACCGACCGATGTGTATTCGCATGAACGGAACTATTATGGATCATGTTATGCGACTGGGAGACTGCCGAATTCTGCTGCTGCGCCGTGTGCAACAGGGCTCGGATCTGCTCCATTCCCCTACCAGCCTCTGAATCAGTCGGTTGGAGGGAATCAGCTTTCTTGGCAGCTGCAGCCAAGTTGAGGAGGGGTGTGCGGTACAACTTCACGTTGCTCCGCCGAGTGTGTCGACTGGCAGAACGGCAAGGCAGACGACGCGCGCCGGACGTGCCGCCGATCTCGTGTTCGTTCCGGCCAGCTTGACGGGGATCTTCATGGGAGTTGGCCATGTGTACTTCTGCTGCAGGCCCACGACCCACGTACTCGGAAGGAAACTCAGTCGGAACCGAGCCCGACTGCTGGGACACCGGGGCAACTACAACAGACTCTAGAACTGCCACTTGTGAAGACGCGTTCTGGCGCGCCCGGGCGTGTTGCACCCAACACTGAAGTCGCGGACGGCGGGACCGCTTGCTGCGGCGCGTGACGGCGGTGTAGGTCGACATCGGAGCCGACTGCTGGAGAAGAAGAATGCCGTGGGCGCCGGCATGGAAGTGCGTAGCCCCACAACGGGGAAGCGCCTCGACGTCGAGAGGCGCATCCCGAAGCCACGCCGAATCGTCGACGATGAAGGAGAGAGCGCCGAAGAAGATCTGGTGACCCATGCTCGAATCTCCACCGAACGACATGACAAAAGGAAGTAGTCGCAAACTCGCCGGAAGTCTCTTAGACGCCTGCCCCACGGTGGGCGCCAACTGTCGTGGGTATAAGCCTGACAGTAGATGTGTAGGGTACGAAAAGGATGGGCAGAGCCTTAGATATGGCGAGGTTGTATGAGTTCAGGCCCCTCTGCGGTGGAGGTAATAGCCCTACGTCTCAGTGCTCTGGGAGCTTCTTGTCGAGTGGAATATGGAATACAAATGAGTTGCCAACCCCTTCACCAGCGGGGGAGGGTGGCTTATATAGAGTGCGCTGCCCTCCACAACGGTTCTGGTACAGGGGTGGAGTGTGGCGATTGAATGCATACGTTACAGGTAACGTACGTCCTAAATGCTAATAAATGCACCGGGAAACGTACGACCGTTTCCCTCCAGGGGGGTTACGATGTTCCGAACGGCATCCAGTCGGTTAGTTGGATGTTCTTCGAATGCTAGTCTCCTACTGGATGGTCGAGGACCTGTTACCGACTGGATGATGGGGACTCCTTAATTCAGTCGGAACTGACTAAAGGCCTCGTCTCTTATGAGGGGTAGTCCTTGGGTAGGACTTCAGGGCAGGCCTATGACCCTACCCTAGGACTATAACCCCATCAGCTAGCCTTTTCCCAATTTAATGGTTCGCAAATTTTAGCTATTCTAACAAGTCTAGTGCACCCTACACATGCTAGTCAACATATATCGCATTGGAAAAAAAAAGACACTTCACATGTAAGTGAGGAGTAGAGTTTAGGAAGATCAAACACAAAGATTGGCAAGGTGATTTTTGGCGTGGTTCCGGTAGGTGGTGCTATCGTACGTCCATGTTATTGGAGACTTCAACCCAGGGAGGGTAACACCTGCGACAGTCCATGGAGGGCTCCACCCACAAGGGGTCCATGAAGAAGCGGCCTTGTCTATTCCACCATGCCTTACGTCCACACAGGACTAGCCTCACTAACGGTCGATCTTCACAAAGTAGGCGCTCTCCTTGCCCATACAAACTTCTTGATGACCTCCAAAACACAAAGCAGGAGGCTCCCAGGCAACACCTAACCAATCTAGTAGGCAGCACCCTCCAAAAGGTAATAGATGCGGTAGAACGATGAACTCCTTGCCCTTATGCTTCAAAAGATAGTCTCCTCAACACTCAATCACTCTCTCACAGATTTGGCATGGGTAGGAGAGATTTATTTTGTGGAAACCAACTTGGAGAGGCTAGAGATCAAGCTTCAAATGGTTGGATCAGAATATCTTGATCTCAACACATGATTAGGTGGCTCTCTCTTAGATAAATGGATATGGCAAGTGAAAGTGTGTTCTGAGTGCTTCCTCTATGAATGAGAGGAGGTGGAGGGGTATAGATAGGCATCCCCCAAAATCCAACTGTTATAATTTTCCCAAATTAGTGACACCGAAATGAATCTCGGTGGTACCGAGTTGCACTAAATGTGGCACTTTCTGAATTCTCGGTGAGACCGATATATGAATCTTGGTGGTACCAATACGATGACCTAGAGCAGTTTCCAAATCTCGGTGAGACCGGTTCCAATCTCGGAAATTCCTATTCTTCGAATTTTCTCAACAGAAAGTTGGCCCCTAATCTCGGTAGCACTGATATGAAAGTTGGTGGTACCGACAGATTAGGGTTTGGCAAAGGATCTATCTCGAGGAAAATCGTATGATCGAGTGGAAAAAGTTAATGGCACCGATTTTGCTGGTTTAGCTTGGTACAAAGATATTTTTTGGGAGAATGAGTGAATATTTTTGGTGGCTATTCTAAGCACTTGCGCAACCAATTCATCATAGTACATCACCCCCTTTTAATAGTATTGGTTTCCTATGGACTCAAAGTGATTTCTCACAAATGTAAAATGTAGAGTCCTCTTGCTTGAAGCTTGAGCCAATGTTATTCCTTTCCTTGCATCAAGGGGCTTCTCCTCACAATCCTTTGGCCGATGCTCTGTGTGGACTATACCTGAAATATACTAGTAAAAGTGTTAGTCCAAGAGACAATGTATGGTGTCATGAACTATCAAAACCACCAAGGGAGCATATGTGGTTTTAATCTCCCCTTTTTTTAATTGATGACAAAATACAATCAAAGATTCAAATAAAGACAAGCATTATAATATGACAGCTCCGAAAGATAGATGACTAGTACAAGCTCCCCCTAAATGTGTGCCATCCCTTTTTAAAGGATAGTTGCTTTGGACTGCATGGGCACACACATGGTAGAAGGACAAGCCAACTCATATAAATCTTGGCTAGATGCATCAAACATATGTGAATGAAGAACTTCCATGTTCAAGAGTCACTCTTGCAAATAATATGTGCAAGAGACAAGAGATCGTCCTCAACAAGGATATGATGCATATACTTACCTTATGGTTCTTGAGCATCTTAGCACTAGGAGTACACTTGAAAAACAAAAGTTAGATAACACAATAGTACTCTGATTTGATGATATATATGTCTCCAAGAGAATTTAGAACATTGGGAAAAGGATGAATATGTAAGATTACCTCTCCCCCTAATCTTGGAATGTAGATATTGGGAAAAGGTAGGGTGAGAAAAGTTCAATCCAAAGATAGCAATAAAAAATTATATCTCTCTCCCCCTTTAATGGTATTACTCCCCCTAAGTATGTAAGCTTTGATATATCTTCCCCTTTGGTAGATCCCCCCTTAGGTAGATATTCCCCTAGGAACATATATCTCCCCCTTTGACTGAAGCTTTTGGGAGCCAAAAAGGACAAAAGGTAAGGGCTCATTGAGAGAAAGGGGTCGTGGATTCTTGTCGGGACCCCGATCCTAAGCCATAGGAATCCAGCCTGTAACACATCGCATCTCTTTGTGGTCTCACGCACGGTTAAGCCCACAGCTGCAGCCTTATCTTAGCCTGGACCGTTTGCGCCTTTTGACTCACGTATGCAATTATGTCGCTAGCATTCCAATGACAAAGAACCCGGATCGACATGTCTAGTCATAAACCAAAGTGGCAGTTCCGCACAGGGACATGCATACATGACCCAGCAAAGCAGGTGTCGGTCACCAGCGAATGTAGACGAGTCGTAGCAAGCTACAAGGACTCCATTACATCGCGTGACATTTCCCCAAAGAGGACAAACACAGCAACTAAGAAGGACACATGCCGGTCAACCAACGTGTCCGGAGCAGTAGCGAGCTACCATGGCTCGTTGGATCACAAAGGGGCATTTCCCTGTAAGGAGTGCTACTAAAGTTTACGGCTAGGTAATCGAACCCCATACATATCGAGTACGACACACGTACGCATGGCATACCGATATGTATAGATACATCGATGGCATCACAACATAACCATAAACATACAAGCTTTATTTAAGAGGCTCGGAAGAGCCACACACATAATATTACACAGTAAGGGTCTCATGACCCATCATAGCAGACATTCAGTTACAAGCCAGCGGAAGTGTTTAAAACTGTTTGAGTACAGACAGGTGAAACTAGAAGGCACATGGCTTGACTATACTACAGACCCAACCTAGGGCCAGATCGTAGCTGGGACACCAGCTACTCGTCGTCGTCGATGTCTAGGAAGAACCCTCCGTTAGGGTCATTAACAACCTCTGCAACAATTATTAAACAAAGATGAGTTCGGAGGTACTCAGCAAGACTTTAGGATAACTATCTACTCATGCAATGTATCAATAAGGAATTGTGGGGTTTCATGCGGAAAGCCAGCATTTGACTCATGGCTAGACAACTTACATTTTAAAACAACTTTTGAGAACTTGATCTCTCACACAGGAGTCCACTAACACGACAACAATACTCCATCATGGAATCATTCCGTCTCCATACGGAAATGCCGTCCACGACACTCACGCTTATCTTGACAATTTTATGAGTAGCCATTTAAGTTATCTATGAACAACATATGTCTCCAAGTAGTCCATATCCGCGGACGCGGCTATTCGAATAGATCATAACCCTGCAGGGGTGTACTTCGTCACACACGCTCTCGCCACTTATCGCCATGTGCACGTCATGCACCTTGGCAACCTTCAAGCGGAAGCCCAGCGAGGGAGTCGGCCACGACCGTTAACCACACTAGTACCTAGTCCAGGTTTATCGCCTATCTGAGAGTAACACGCACGAAAGTCCGGCCGAGGTTTCCGCCACGGCCTCAAACGATGTGCGCAGGGTTCCCAAGCCCAACATACGGGTGCCACTTGGTACACCGTGCCACTGCCTACCGCATCACAGCCCACCTCTCAGGTTAGCGCTATGCACGGCCTCCAGCATGACTATAAACACCAGAAACTACTTGCAACTCCTGGACCGAGTACTAAGCGATTAATAAGTCGAGAGGGTCAATTAAGTATCCCAACGTGTGGTAGTATCTAGTCTTGGATTACATACACGGAACTCAGTTCCTAAGGACGGTTCCAATGAAACAACCCGCCATGTACTCCTACACAGCCTTTCACCGGTACCTTTACCAAATCAGGTTCAACACACAACCTTTACTTACTGAACACATTCTCACAATTCTGTTCATCTCCCAGATGACAGACCATACACAACTCTAAGCATAGCATGCATAGCAGGATAAGGCACATCATGGCTCAAGCAACTACCAGGTATGCTAGGTTGCAAGGTTCAGCTATTTACTGTGACAAGGATAGGTCATGCAAAGGAAGTGGGTTCAACTAACGTGGCAAAAGCATTTGAAGCATTTGATCCTAATGCAATAAGTACGTGCAGGAGCGAGAACATGGGATTTATCGGGATGATCAAAATGGTTGCTTGCCTTGTTTCTCAGAGGAGGGACAATATCCGTCAATCGGATATTCGGTGGAATCCGGAGGAGCGGAGCCTACCGAAAAGACTGACAACAATCAATCACAAGCATATGAAACAAGATGATGCATGAGCATGGCATGAGGATGCAAAATGGTATACTATTATAGCTAACATTTATTAGGTTTGAAGTTGATTTGAATCAAATTCAAATATTACTTCAAACGAGGTATTCTCGGATACCATTTTCATTGATTCGACCTGATGCTCAGATCAAGTTGCTTTTAACATGCATGGAGTGACATGTTAGGTTGCTGGTTTATGATTTGGACAGTGTTTGATCATATAATTTGTAGTGAAATTCAAATAATTTCCAAATACCATCTCCAAAGTATTTATAAGAATTAACTTATTCATTAATCTACATGTTTGGGTTCAGTAACATTTTCAAACATGTTTGAAAATGACATATTCAGATTCCTTGAATTTTTATGATACTTCTTCATATATAAATTATTTTCATAGGACTTACAGATTATTTTCTATGATTTTTAGAAGTTTTAGACATTTCTGGAATTATTTTTATATTAGGAAATCCCTTTATTACGTCATAGTGACGCCTCTGGTCAACAGAGACTGGGCCAGGTCAAACCTGACCAGTGGGGTCCACTGGTCAGTGGCCAGGGACTAATCCCTGAGTTGACCAGCCCCTAACTGGGGTTTGACCCACCCTGGGGCCCACTGTCAGTGGCTAGGGGGTGTTTAGTGGGTAATTAGTTTGACCACGTCGGCCCCCTCCGGAATATGGCCGGCGGCGACCACGGGCGCGGCGGAGGACTCGCCGGAGTTGAGCTAAACGGCGCTACAGGCATCGGTTTTGGGCGCGTTTTAGTGCTACGGCTAGCTAGTGAAGCGCCGCATCTAAAGGGGGAGGAGCTCGACCCAGTGGTCACCGGAATCCACGCCGGCGACGAGTCCAGCGGAGGCTGTGGCTCGGGCATCGTCGGGTGTGGCATTGCGGGGCACTAGCGAGCTGGGGAAAAGGCTCTACGGCATCTACAGAGCTCCAGCAGCTCATTTCTGAGCTCGGTCTCGCGAGCGGGGTACCACAACAACGACAACGACATGGCCAGCGACGAGGACCTTCGGGCTCCGGCGGTTAACGGGGTTAGAGGAGGGGAATGGCCTCGGGAAGAGGGGGAATGGGAAGAGGAGCTCACGGCGGTTCTTGTGAAGCTGCCGGCAGGGTCGGGGTCGACCGGAAGGCGACGGATCGACGGCGACCGGAGCTTCGGGGAGAGAGAGATCCGAGAGGGGAAAGGGGATCGAGAGGCCGAGGGGAGGAAATAGGGCCACGGGGAGGAGGAGAAGTAGGGTCGGGGCGTCGCGCTGGCGCTCCTGGGGGCCTCCAGCGGCGAGCAGGCAGGCAGGAGGTGGCCGGGGCTTGGCCGCCGTGCTCATCTTCTCCTCTGCCTACTGGCAGGAGGAGGAATATGACCGGGGAGCCCCTGGTGGGCTGGGCCGGCGACAGATAACACGTAAGTTCTTCCTTTCTCTTTTCCTTCTGTTTTATTTACTAACATTGTTTCCCATTTATTTTGGCTCCACAAACAAACCATAAATAGTTTGAAAAATGCTGGGGTGTTAGTTGGAATATTTCCAATCACCCATAAAGTTTTCAACATTTTTGAAAACTATAAATCTTTGAATTCAAATTTAAAACTTGAAACCAATAGTCTTTTGCATTTATTTAAAATGCCAAAAGTATAAAGGAAATGGTTTCCTTCATTGCTTATTTGTTTTCAAGAATTATCAGAAAAGTTGAACTTTTCTTGAGGCCATTTTGGGTTCATTGATTTGAATAAGTTTATAATTCCTTTGAATTAAGAAGTGGCTAGGGTTTTGAGTTTCCCTTCACCACTTACTTTGATCTTGTTGCCATTTTCTTGGATGCAATCCAAAGAAAATATGAGCACAATGCTAAACCTTGGCTAGGGTTCCAGGGATGTGACAATTCTTCTCTCTTTGATAAGGGCTCCTTGAATTTGACTTTTATCCCCCTTAAGAATTTGTTAAGATTTCCGTGAATTATCTCCCCCTATGTTAGGGATCCTGGATGTTTCTCCCTCTTATATTGTGGAATTACTGAGGATTTCTCCCCCTCGAAAAATTTGGGTAACAAGATTATATCCTCCTTTGGCAAAAATGGAACTGACCTTAAGAGCTTAGGAGGTAATAATGGATGAGTGAACATTTTTCTCCCCCTTAGGCAAAAGTCTAGAAATATCACAAAATCATAGACAGTGATAATTTTCGGAATCACCAAGGCAGTATAGTTCGGTAGAACCGAGAATTATAGTAGGCCTCTCAAAGGAACCGGTTAGACCGAGTTTCCCAGGTTAGTGAGACCGAGTTGCAATGAAAATCAACTTCCTAACTAATAATGGACATTCAATATCCATAGACTTCAAAAAGAAAATATCCGAAGATTAAAAAAAATATAAGAGAATAATTATAACATATTTTTTTGTTGAAATATATACATGCATATATATGAGAGTTGAATGGATCCAAGAAAGCATGCAATGAAAACATGAACCATACAAGATTCTCCATCTAGATGTAGGGAGGTGACTAGGTCACCTATACTAGAGTATATTGACTTGAGGAGTCAGGCAAGAATGCTTGATCATAGGTCATACTCATCGTTAAGCACAAAATGGGGTTACCATTTTTTGATTAAGCTTTTTTATGTCTTCATATCACTTGAGTTGCTTTACCTCATGACTTGGTGCAAAGATTTATCAAGGATATGAGTACATACCTTCGAATGATGTGGCATGTAGGCGAACTTGTCGTGGATGCTAAAAGTTGATCATGATCATCTTGAGTTGGGAGCTATCCTTGTCGTTTTGGTCCATTTTTCATCTACATTGGTTAGTCATGCAAAGAAGAACATAATATATCCAAATGACATGAGTGAATTTCATCATCATATAATTGTCAAGGATATGATTTTGTTTTCTTCTTCCTCCATCTCCGAAGAGGGGGTTGTTGATACTTGGCCATGACAAGATTGATGTTGATGTGAGTTGATGTCAATCTTGTGGAGTGTATTTCTTACAAGTACCTACAGAAGGATAGATGCAATACAAGGGATCATAGTTTTCCAAGATATAAGATAGTGTCATATCAATAGTATCATGGAATAAACAATCAAGTTCATGCCCTTGCATGCACTCGAGTGAGTCTAGCTCAAGTTTGAATCATCAATGATGTTCAACTCACTCCTCGAATGAAAAAACACTTTCTCATAACGTGGTTTGGTAAAGATATCTTCTAATTGTTTGTTGGTACGAACATGCTTGAGATCTATATCCCCTTTACCAACATGATCATGAATGAAATGATGCCGCACTTGAATATGTTTAGTTCAAGAATATTGCACAAGATTATAGGGAATTTTAATATCACTTTCATTGTCACACAATAATGGAACATGTCCCACATGAATGCCACAAACCTTAAGAATTTGAGTCATCCGTAGTAATTGCGCACAGCATGATCCGACGGCAATGTATTTCGCTTCGGCAGTAGATAAAGATACCAAGTTTTGTTTCTTGATGACCAAGACACAAGAGATCTCCCAAGAAAATGACATGTACCCGAGATGGATTTTCTATCAACCCTATCTTGAGTATAGTCCGAGTCGGAATAGCCAACGAGATTAAAAGAAGATCCCTTGGGATAACATATGCCAAAGTTTGATGTATGTATCAAGTACCTCACGATTATTTTCACAGCCAATAGATGACACTCTTTAGGTTCCGCTTGATATCGAACACATATGCAAACACTCAACATGATACCCGGACGGGTGGCACATAGATATAGCAATAAGCCGATCATTGATCTATAAACCTTTTCATCAATCGGTTTGTCCTCCTTTGTGAGGTCAACATGTCCACAAGTAGGCATGGGGGTTCTCATACCTTTGCACTCTTGCATGTTGAACTTCTTGATTAATTTCTTGGTGTACTTGGTTTTATAGATAAACATACCTTCTCTGAATTGTTTGATTTGCAAACCAAGAAAGAATTTCAGCTCACACGTCATAGACATCTCATAGTTCTGTAACATAAACCTTCCAAATTTCTCACTAAAATTTGGGTTAGTAGAACCAAAGATACTATCATCCACATATATTTGGCACATAAATAGTTCTCCATTAACTCTTTTAGTGAATAAGGTTGCGTCAATTTTACCAATCTCAAAACCCTTTTCAATGAGAAACTTCGTTAGGCATTTGTACCAAGCTCTAGGGGCTTGTTTAAGACCATATAAAGCTTTACAAAGTTTGTAAACATGATTAGGTTTCTTAGGGTTCACAAAGTTGGGAGGTTGTTTGACATAAACCTCCTCCTCAATTTCACCATTTAGAAAAGCACATTTAATATCCATTTGGTAATGAGTAATATCATGGTGATTGGCATAAGCGAGAAAAATGTGAATGGCTTCAAGTCTAGAGAAGGGGACATAGGTCTTACCGTAGTACATACCTTCGACTTGCGTCTATCCTTGGGCTATGATATGTGCCTTGTTGCGTACGACTTCACCATCTTCATCTTGCTTGTTCCGAAACACCCATTTCGTACCGATGATGTTGTGCTCGTCCTTGGGCTTTTCAACAAGTGTCCACATTTGATTCCTTTGGAAGTTGTGTAGCTCTTCGTGCATGGCATTCACCCAATCCGGGTCTTGAAGGGCTTTTTCAAACTTCATAGGATCAATGATAGATAAAATGAATAATTCTGACAAAAGTTACCTAAACGAGATTTAGAGTGAGTGATTCTCCCAGTTTGTATGTCACCGAAGATTTGATTCAACAGATGATCCTTGTCCACTCTTCCTCGAACTCGGGACAACTTCTTCTTGTTAGATGGTGGAGCTTCTTCATCATCATATTCTTGTTCTTTGTTGTTGACTATGTCATCTCCTTGAGGTGGTGGTGAAGAAGGTTGAGGTGGATCATCACGATGTGCTTCTTCCTCTTCATCATGTCGTGTACCGCTTGTGGATGCCTACATGTCGTTTTGTGGTTCGCATTGCCGCGAAGTAGGAGCTTCTACTTGAGTTGATGAAGTACTTTACTTCACCTCCATGGGAAGAATCTTGCCGATAGGTATATCTTGGATGGCCCCCGAAGGTTCCTTACCTCCTACATCATTTGGCAATTGTTCGACTTGCGAACTGTTAGATTCATCAAACTTCACATCTACCGTCTCTTTAAATTTTTTAGTGAAGTTGTTGTAGACACGGTAAGTGTGAGAGTTTGATCCGTAACCAAGTAGGAAACCTTCATGAGATTTAGGAGAAAATTTAGAGAGACGATGTTTATCAAGAATGTAGCACTTAGAGCCGAATAGTCGAAATTATCCAACTTGGGTTTTGTTACCGGTGAGTAGCTTGTATGCCGTTTTATTGAGAAACTTGTGTAAGTAGAGTCGGTTTATGGCATGATAAGCTATTTACACGGCTTCTGCCCAAAAGTGTCTTGGCGTCTTGTATTCGTCAAGCATCATTCTGGCCATCTCTATGAGAGTACAATTCTTCCTCTCAACAACTCCATTTTGTTGAGGTGTGTACGTTGCCGAGAACGCATGTGAGATACCTTCTTCGTCAAGAAAAGTATCCACATTTGTGTTCTTGAACTCCATTCTATTGTCACTCCTAACTTTCTTTATCTTCACTTCAAATTGATTTTGGGCTTTCCGAGTGAAGTTCTTGAAGATCTTTTATACCCGCGACTTATCATCAAGAAAGAATAGCCATGTAAATCTGGAAAAATCATCAACAATGACTAAACCAAAAGAATTTCCACCGAGGTTCTTGTAAGCATTGGGACCAAAGAGATCCATGTGAAGTATCTCGAGTGGCCTTCTTGTAGTCATGATGTTCTTCATGGGATGACTTCCACCGACTAGCTTTCTCGCTCGACAAGCACTACAAAGTCTATCTTTGTCAAAGATAACATATTTCACACCAAGAATATGATCACCTTTGATAAGCCTTCTATGCCATAACCAACCTTTAGAAGATTTTGCGATGAGACATATACGGGATTTGGATTTTTAAGTGAAATCAAGAATGTATAGATCACCTTTGTGAAAACCAATAAAGACCATGTTATGATTGTCTCTATGAAACACTTGGTGATCAACTTTCGTAAATAGCGCACTGAAACCAAAGTCTGCTAGCCTAGATATGGAAAGAAGATTGTGTTGGGGAACGTTGCATGGGAAACAAAAAAATTCTGACGCTCATGAAGACCTATCATGGTGATGATCATCTATGAGAGGCAGATCCGATCTACATACCCTTGTAGATCACTAAGAGGGGCGCTTTAAGAAACGCGGTTGATGTAGTGGAACGTCTTCGCGATCCAAATCGCTGTCGTCCCACGATCTGTCATTATCTAGCACCGACGGACGGCACCTCCGTGTTCAGCACACGTACAGCTCGATGACGATCTCTGCCTTCTTGATCCAGCAAGAGAGACGGGGAAGTAGATGAGTTCTCCAGCAACGTGATGGCGCACCAGTGATGGTGGTGATCTATTCCTGCAGGGCTTTGCCTAAGCACCGCAAAATCCGATCTAGAGGAGAAACTACAAACTAGAGGAGAGGGTTGCACATGGCTGAAATTATGTCTCAAAAACCCTAAAACCTCTAGTATATATAGGAGGAAGGAGGGGCTAGCCTTGAGAACCAAGGGAAACCCCCTTGGGCTCGGTCGAAGCTAGAGAGGAGGAGTCCTCCTCCAATCCTACCTGGAGTAGGAATCCTCCCCAAGTTGTCCACCTGTTTTGGTTTTTTGCAGTTTTACCTCATGGGATTTCTTGGGTTGACCAGTTAGCCCACTAAGAGCTATTGCGCCACCATCAAGTCCATGCGGCCCTCTTGGGGAGTGGTGGGCCCCCGGTACCCATTTGTCACTCCCGGGACACTACCCGCAATGCCCGAAATTCTTCCGGAATCCAAATACAAACTTCCTATATATCAATCTTCGTTTACGGACCATTCCGGAACTCCTCATGACCTCCAGGACCTCATCCGGAACTCCAAACAAAACTTCGGTCTGTAGCACCTATAACTCAACTATACCGAAACGTCACCGGACCTTAAGTGTGCAGATCCTGCGGGTTCGAGAACTATGCAGACATGACCTGAGACACTCTTCGGTCAGTATCCAATAGAGGGACCTAGATGTCCATATTGGATCCTTCATATTCTACAAAGATCTTATCGGTTGAACCTCTATGTCAAGGATTTATATAATCTCGTATACCATTCCCTTTGTCCTTCAGTATGTTACTTGCCCGAGATTTGATCGTCCGTATCTCCATACCTATTTCAATCTCGTTACTGGCAAGTCTCTTTACTCGTTCCGTAATACAAGATCTCGTGACTAACTCTTTATCACATTGCTTGCAAGGCTTATATGTGATGTTGTATTACCGAGTGGGCCCCAAGATACCTCTCCGTCACACGGAGAGACAGATCCCAGTCTTGATCCATGCTAACTCAACGGATACCTTCGAAAATGCATGTAGAGTACCTTTATAGTCACCCAGTAACGTTGCGACGTTTATACACACAAGGCATTCCTCTGGTGTCAGTGAGTTACACGATCTCATGGTCATAGGAATGAAAACTTGACATGCAGAAAACAATAGCAACAAAATGACACGATCACATGCTACGTTCATAGTTTGGGTCTTGTCCATCACATCATTCTCCTAATGATGTGATCCTGTCATCAAGTGACAACACTTGTCTATGGCTAGGAAACCTTAATCATCCTTGATCAATAGGCTAGTCAACTACAAACTCACTAGGGACACGGTTTTGTCTATATACCCACACATGCATTTATGTTTCCATTCAATACAATTATAACATGGATAATAAACGATTATCTTGAAACATGAAATATAATAATAACTATTTTATTATTGCCTCTAGGGCATATTTCCAACAGGCTCACACTTGCACTAGAGTCAATAATCTAGTTTCGCATGTTCATGTGATTTACAATGTAAGGAATCTAACACCCATACAGTTCTAGTGTTGTTCATGCTTCGCTCGTGGTAGAGGTTTAGTCAGCGGATCTGCAACATTCAGATCTGTGTGCACTTTGCAAATATTTATGTGTTCCTCCTTGATGTAATCGAGGATGGCATTGAAGCGTCGCTTTATGTGTCTGGTCGTCTTGTGAAACCTTGGTTCCTTGGCTACATCAATGGCACCAGTGTTGTCATAGAACAAACTGATTGGATCCAGTGCACTTGGCACCACTCCAAGATCTGACATGAACTGCTTCATCCAAACACCCTCCTTGCCCACCTCCGAGGCAGCTATGTACTCCGCTTCGCATGTAGAATCATCTACGACGCTTTTCTTGGAACTGCACCATCTTACCGCACCCCCGTTAAGAACAAATACGTATCCGGTTTGCGACTTAGAGTCATCCGGATCAGTGTCAAAGCTTGCGTCGACGGAACCCTTTACGACGAGATCTTTGTCACCCCCATAAACGAGAAACATTTCCTTAGTCCTTTTCAAGTACTTTAGAATATTCTTGACCGCCGCCCAGTGCTCCACTCCTGGATCACTTTGAAACCTTCCTGCCATACTTATGGCCAGGCTCACATCCGGTCTTGTTCACAGCATTGCATACATGATAGATCCTATGGTTGAAGCATAGGGGACGACACTCATCTTTTATCTATCTTCTGCAGTTACTGGACATTGAGTCTTACTCAACTTTATACCTTGTAACACAAGCAAGAACCCCTTCTTGGATTGTTCCATTTTGAACTTTTTCAAAATTTTATCAAGGTATGTGCTTTGTGAAAGAGCTATCAGGCGCCTCGACCAATCTCTATAGATCTTTATGCCCAATATCGAAGCAGCTTCTCCTAGGTCTTTCATTGAAAAACTTTTATTCAAGTAATTATTTACGCTTCCCAAAAACTTCACATTGTTTCCAATCAGCAATATGTCATCCACATATAATATTAGAAACGCTATAGAGCTCCCACTCACTTTCTTGTAAATACAAGCTTCTCCAAAAACTTATATAAACCCAAACGCCTTGATCACCTCATCATAGCGTTGATTCCAACTCCGAGATGCTTGCACCAGTCCATAAATGGATTGCTGGAGCTTGCACACCTTGTCAACATTTTCTGGATCGACAAAACCTTTGGGTTGTATCATATACAACTCTTTCTTAAGAAACCCGTTAAGGAACGTTGTTTTGACATCCATCTGCCAGATTTCATAATCGAAAAATGCAGCTATTGCTAACATGACTCGGACTGACTTAAGCATCGCTACAGGTGAGAATGTCTCATCGCAGTCAACTCCTTAAACTTGTGAAAAACCCTTTGCCACAAGTCGAGCTTTATAAATGGTCACAATACCGTCCGTGTCCGTCTTCTTCTTAAAGATCCATTTGTTCTGAATAGCCTTGCGACCTTCATGTAATACTTCCAAAGTCCACACTTTGTTTTCATACATAGTTCCTATCTCGGATTTCATCGCATCTAACCATTTGTTGGAATCTGGGCCCACCATTGCTTCTCCATAACTCGCAGGCTTATTGTTGTCTAACAACATGATAGACAAGACGTGACTCCCGTACCACTCGGGAGCAGTACGTGCTCTTGTCGAACTACGAGGTCGGATAGTAACTTGATCTGAAGCTTCATGATCATCATCATTAGCTTCCTCTTCAACTGGTGTTGCCTTGATAGAAATTTCTTTCTACCCTGCGCCACCATCTTGTTGAAGCAGAGGTTATGTAACCTCATCAAGTTCTATCTTCCTCCCACTCAATTCTTTCGAGAGAAACTCTTCCTCAAGAAAAGCTCTGTTCTTAGCGACAAACACTTTGCCCTCGGATCTGAGATACAAGGTATACCCAACTGTCTCTTTTGGGTAACCTATGAAGACGCACTTTTCCGCTTTGGGTACCAGCTTTTCAGGCTGAAGCTTTTTGACATAAGCATCGCATCCCCAAACTTTAAGAAACGACAACTTTGACTTCTTGCCATACCATAGCTCATATGGTGTCGTCTCAACGGATTTTGATGGTGTCCTATTTAAAGTGAATGCAGTTGTCTCTAATGCATATCCCCAAAATGGTAATGGCAAATCAGTAAGAGACATCATAGATCGCACCATATCTAACAAAGTACGATTACGACGTTCAGACACACCATTACGTTGTGGTGTTCCAGCGGGTGTCAATTGTGAAACAATTCCACATTGTCTTAAGTGAGCACTATGACATCCTCAACTTTTTGCTACAGTAATGATTGTAATTAAGCGACAGTGATCCCGCGCTAATGATGTCACGTCATCGTTAATGATATCAAGGATCTCGTGTTGGTTGAAACCGCATCAAAGTTCGATGCTTTAAGATGAAGTCAAACGAGGAAAGAATTCGATTGATGAAATGAAAATGTCGGTGGAGTTATAAAAATTCCCTAGCGAAGTATAAAAATGAATCGAGCACTTTTGGAATATTTGATAAGCCCAATATATTTAGAGGTGGAGCCTTAAACAAAATAAGTAAAGAGAAATATAGTAAATATAAAAGAAATAAATAAAAGAAAGAAGTAAAAGTATACAAAATAAATTATAAGAGATAGTAAATAAAATTAGGTACTAAAAAGACTTAGAAATAATAGAAAAAGGAAAACAAAACAAAAAAAGAAAAAGGAAAAAGAAACCCCCCCACCCCCTAGCCCAACTAGGCCTAGAGGCCCAGCCGGCCAGGCCACGCCCCACCCCCCAAACCCTAGCGAGAGCTTCACCCCTCCCCTGCCTCGCTCGGTTCCCCACCCCGCCGCCACCTTCTCCCTCTCGCTCGCCACTTTCCCACGACACCCGAGCCCCCCCCCTCGTGGCTCTCTCACCCTCTCTCTCCCAGGAGCCCACCTCCCTCTCCCTCCACCGGCCTCTTCCTCCCCACCCCGAGGCCTCCTCCTCCCCTCGTGCCTCCAGATCTCCCTCCCTACCCCAAGGACTCCCTCCTCTCGGCCTCGACTCACTCCCCACAGGCCATCCCGACCACCACCTCAGCTGGTTCCCCCCATCCCGGCGACCACCATCCCTCCGGCGAGCCACCCCCGTCGACCGAGCCCCTCTCGTCGGCCTCCCCTGCCTCCTCAACCGGCCGAGGTCGGGCCCCATCTCGCTGGACGGAGCTCCCCGTCGGGCTCCATCCCGGGGCCCCTCTCGGCACGACCTCGCCGGCACGTCACCACCGTCATCACCATCACCGCAACGTATTCCTCCTCTTCTTCTACTCCGCCTCACAAGAACTCTGGCTTCACCGGGCCCTCTCGACAACGTCGGTGAGCCCCTCCTCGGGCTCCTCCCACCATCTTGTTCTCCTCGCCGTACCGGTTCCGTTCCGGCAAACGGGGTTTCGATCCGTCGACGGTAAAAACCGGTAGGAAGGATTGAATATTTTCTTCTTCTATGTTGAGTTAGCACACAGAACTCTGTGTTGTCTCTTGTGTTAACAGAGAGAGTTGTGAGAGGGATGAGAGTTAGAAAGAAATAAAAACAAATGATGTATTCCGTATGTATGTATGTATGTATTTGATGCCCGTATTTATGTATGTATTTGCGTATATAGGTATGTGGAGGAATACGATATTTGTATTGTTATGTATCTGTGAATAAAAATATGTATTTGGCCTAAAGCCACTTACCGGTGGGGCCAACGCACCCCGCTGTCTATGACAGGGAGGCCCCACACCCCTTTTCAAAGAAAAGTGAAATTAAAATATAAAAATAAAGATAATGTTTTTATTAAATAAATAAATAGATATATTAGTTAATTAATTAATTAGAATAATTAGAATACGACACGTGGGTCCCCCACTAAATTAATCTGATTAATTAATATTTAATCTTAATTAAAACTTGTGCCTATGACGTTCGGGACCCGCTGGTCAGTTGACCAGTCAACTGATGATGTCAGCATGACATCATGCTGATGTCATAATAGCTGTTTATTAAATTATTTAAATATGTTTTTAATTCCTAATTATTGAATAAAAATTTAAAATTAATATTAAATAATCCGTTAGTCAGATCAAAATATTTTCAACATGAAAGTTGATCAGTAGAGCGAGACGAACCCGGATACATGGTCCATTCGTTTGTCACGCGTCCCTAGCATAGCAAACATGGAACTTTTCCATCGTTTCCAGTATGACGGGTAGTAGCCCGAGACCCAGGAAATATCGTCAGATATTCTTCCGACCCGTCTATGACGGATGTTGCTGCGTTAGCTCATGTCTAGCCTGCATCTTGCCATGTCTTGCATTTTTGTGCACCGTTGCTATTATTTATTGTTTCTTCCCCCTCTTCTTACCGGTAGACCCCGAGACTGACGCTGCTGCCGGGTACATCTACGACCCTGTCGATCAGTCCTTTGCCGCAGAGCAGCAAGGCAAGCAAACCCCCCTTGATCATTCCTATATCGCCTATTCTATCTTCCTCATGCTTCCTATATCTGATGCATAGCTTATTTTTGATGAACTGCTACTTTCAGTCATGTACTTTAAATCTGCTTAGTATAGGTGGAGAAGTCATCCCCTCTGACCCCGTAGTCCAGTTGCCTGCTTGTTTTCAAATCCCGATCCCTGATCGACGAGCCAGACCCGACACAACACATACACCCCCCTTAGTTGTACGACGCTACAGAGATACTATCAGGTACCGAGGGTGACACCTCGCTAAGTACTCCTGATGATATCTCTGTAGTATAGCTAGCCGGACGTGGTTATCAAGGGTGATTCCTCTTTCACCATTCCCGACGATGCCCTTGTCATGCAACCCCTCAAGTGTAGGACCCCCGAGGGTGATTCCTCTAAGCCCACCTTGACGGATACATCGTTCGGAATCCAATGAGGGTGATACCTCGGATTCCCCCCGATGTTATACCCACACAGTTACTCGACCATGTTACTGGGATCTTTGCTGATTAGTTGTAAGACGGGTGGATTCCCGTGAGACTGTGTTGTTGGCCTAATTAAAATGTTAATGGATTTGGGTATTTGATCTGGGTTGGTCGGAGACCTTTTCGCACTAACCGGCTACGCGGGAAGAATTATGGGTACTCGGCGTCGCGGTATCAGCCGAAGCTTTTCAGATGTCAGCAATCGTAGTGGCGCACGCCCGAGTGGTCCTGAGATGCATTGCGCTTGTGATTAAGGGATGCTAAGACTGACGTCGGCCGCCCTCGCATCGTGCAGGAGCGCGGAGGGGAACTGGGCCCATGAACCCTTTGCGCTTAGGATTTAGACCGGCGGGCTGACCTCTCTGATTAGTCTTAGGTGGGGCTGCGACGTGTCGATATTCCAAGGCCTGGCAGGACCCAGAAAAGTATGTCCGGCCAGAGTGTTATCGAGCGTGACGGGACATGTGGTGCACCCGTGCAGGGATGAAAATTAACTATTCGAATAGCCGTGTTACACGACGACTTGGAGTTGTGCCCCGATCTTATACAACTACAATTGTTACTTAACTGGATTTAGTTTGCCTCGGGATTGCTAACTCGCAGGGAGTCAAGGGAGGATCTTTAGGCGTGACCTCACTTTATTATTGCTGCAACAATATGACTATTAATGTTTTACCCCCTGTTCTACTCTCGTCTATTGCTGCAAGACCCTCAAGATGCTAGTCTTCGATAGGACTAGGTCTTCTCTCTCTATTCTCGCATTGCTGCAGTCAGTCCACATATAACCCCCCCCTTTGATACTGATGCATACTTAGAATAGTTCTGATGTAAGACTTGCGAGTACTTTGGATGAGTACTCACCGCTGCTTTGCTCCCCCTTGTCCCCTTGATCCGTTTGCTGCGGCCAGATGATGGAGCCCAGGAGTGGAGTTTCGTGCCGATGCCTGCCGCCCCGATGGTGTCATCTACGTGGAGGCCGCTGATGATCAGGAGTAGTTAGGAGGTTCCGAGGCAGGAGGCCTCGCCTCGTTCGATTGTGTTTCTTTTGTGCCAGCCTTCTCTAAGGCACCCCATGTTTTATGTCTTTACTCAGATATTGTTGCTTCCGCTGACTCGTGTGTTTATCGAGCTTCTGTATTCTAGCCCTCGAGGCCCCTGGCTTGTAATATGAAGCTTGTATTATTTTATTTGTGTTTAGAGTTATGTTGTGATATCTTCCCGTGAGTCATTGGGTTTGATCGTACGCATTTGCGTGTAGATTAGCGTACGATTAAACCGAGGACGTCACAAGCACCAAACTCGTAACTCAGATACTCTCCTCCTCGATCAGATCGTAGGAACCTGATCTGCTTGCTACGATGATTTTCAACTTCACTCTGAAATTGCTCAAACTTTTGAAACATTTCAAACTTGTGCTTCATCAAGTAGATATAGCCATACCTACTCAAATCGTCACTGAAGGTGAGAAAATAATCATATCTACCGCGCGCATCTATGCTCATTGGTCCGCACACATCAGTATGTATAATCTCCAATAAGTCACTTGCACGCTCCATTGTTCCAGAGAACGGAGTCTTTGTCATCTTGCCCATGAGGCATGGTTCGCATGTCTCAAGTGATTCAAAATCAAGTGACTCCAAAAGTCCATCAGCATGGAGTTTCTTCATGCTCTTAACACCAATATGACCTAAGTGGCAGTGCCACAAGAAAGTGGCATTATCATTGTTAGCTCTATATCTTTTGGTCTCAATGTTATGGATGTGAGTATCATCACGATCGAGATTTAATATGAACAAACCCCTAAAATTGGGTGCATGACCATAAAAGATATTACTCATATAAATAGAACAACCATTATTCTCAGACTTAAATGAGTAACTGTCTTACAATAAACAAGATCCAGATATGATGTTCATGCTTAACGCAGGCACTAAATAACAATTATTTAAGTTCATAACTAATCCCGATGGTAACTGAAGTGAGACCGTGCCGACGGCGATCGCATCAACCTTGGAACCATTTCTCACGCGCATCGTCACTTTATCCTTCGCCAGCATTCGCTTATTCCGCAGTTCCTGCTTCGAGTTGCAAATGTGAGCAACAGAACCGGTATCAAATACCCAGACACTACTACGAGAGTTGGTGAGGTACACATCCATAACATGTATATCATATATACCTTGTTTGGTGTTGGTCGCCTTCTTATCGGCCAGATACTTGGGGAAGTTGTGCTTCTAGTGACCAGTCCCTTTGCAATAATAGCACTCAGTTTCCGGCTTAGGCCCACCCTTGGAATTCTTCATCGCAGGGGCAACATTTTTGCCACTCTTCTTGGAGTTACCCTTTTTGCATTTGCCGTTCTTCTTGAAACTATTGGTCTTATTGACCATCAACACTTGATGTTCTTTCCAGATTTCTGACTCAGCGACTTTCAGCATCGCAAATAACTCGCTGGGTGACTTATTCATCCCTTACATGTTATAGTTCAACACAAAGCTCTTGTAGCTAGGTGGCAGTGATTGAAGAATTCTGTCAGTGATAGCTTCTTGCGGGAGATCGATCCCCAGCTCAGCTAGACGGTTTGAGTACCCAGACATTTTGAGCACATGTTCACTGACAGACGCATTCTCCTCCATTTTGCAAGCATAGAATTTATCGGAGGTTTCATACCTCTCAATCGGGCATTCTTCTCAAAGACAAACTTCAACTCCTGGAACATTGATAACCCACAAGTATAGGGGATCGCAACAGTTTACGAGGGTAGAGTATTCAACCCAAATTTGTTGATTCGACGCAAGGGGAAGCCAAAGAATATTCTCAAGTATTAGCAGTTGAGTTGTCAATTCAACCACACTTGAAAGACTTAGTATCTGCAGCAAAGTATCAGTAGCAGAGTAGTGTGATAGCAACAGTAGCAATAGTAATAGTAGCAGCAGCGACAACAATAGCGACAATGTAACAGTAGCAGCAGTGACAGCAGTAGCGATAGAGTAACAGTAGTAGCAGTGACGGCAGTAATGGCAAGGTAACGTAGCAAGGACCAGTAGGAAAAACTCGTAGGCATTGGATCGGTGATGGATAATTATGCCGGATGATATTCATCATGCAACAATTATAACACGGAGAGATATGTAACTAGCTCCAGTTCATCAATGTAATGTACGCATGCATTTCGTATGTAGTCATACGTGCTTAGGGAAAAGAACTTGCATGACATCTATTGTCCATCCCTCCCGTGGCAGTGGGGTCCTAATGGAAACTACGGGATATTAAGGTTCTCCTTTTAATAGAGAACCGGAACAAAGCATTAGCACTTGGTGAATACATGAACTCCTCGTACTAGGCGCGGCCAGGGGGCCCGCGCGTGGTGGGCTTTTGGGCTCCTCGCTCCACCCCTCCGGTTGATTCTTGCGCCAGTATTTTTTATATATTCCACAAAAAAACCTCGCAAATTTCCAGGTCATTTCGAGATCTTTTATTTCTACGCAAAAACAACACCATGGCAATTCTGCTGAAAACAGCGTTAATCTGGGTTAGTTCCATTCAAATCATGCAAATTAGAGTCCAAAACAAGGGCAAAATAGTTTGGAAAAGTAGATACAACGGAGACGTATCAACTCCCCCAAGCTTAAAGCCTTGCTTGTCCTCAAGCAATTCAGTTGACAAACTGAAAGAGACAAAAGAAAAACTTTTACGAACTCTGTCTGATCTTATTGTTGCAATTATTTCTAACTCATATTCAGATTTTCAGCAAGATCATAAGCAAACCACATTAGCAATGTCATTTAGGTCTCAAGAGGAACTCATATCAATGGCATAATCAACTAGCGAGCAATAATAATGAGCTTCAAATGTTAACACTTCAATCAAAACAAATATGAAGCAATATGAAAAAATGGTATCTCGCTAGCTCTTTCTGAGATCGCAAAACATAAAATCAGAGCACCTTCAAAGACCAAGGGCTGACTGAACATTGTAATTCATGGCAAAGAAGATCCAGTCACGGTCATACTCAACAACGGTTAAAAGCAAAGCATAAAAAATGACAGAGGTGCTCTCTAATTGGTTCTTTTATAAGGAGAGGATGACTCAACAGAAACATAAATAGACAGGCCCTTCGCAGAGGGAAGCACTGATTTGCACAGGTGCCAGAGCTCAAGCTTCTAAAACAGAGATAAATAATTTTGGGTGGCATGCTATCATTGTCAACGCAATGACCAAGAGTTTTCACCATCTTCCATGCTACACATACTATAGGCGGTTCCCAAACAGAAAAGTAAAGTTTTGACTCCCCCACCACCGATCAATCACACTCCACGACTAGCCGAATACTCGGGTGCCGTCCATACCAACAACAGTCCAGGGGGAGTTTTGTTTGCAATTATCTTTTCAATTTGAGCATAGAACTAGGCATTCCAATTACCAGCCTCTTTCTCGTGAGTGATAGTGAATAAACACGTATCGAGGATAACACGCCTAGCATGGAAGATAGTGATCGCCCCTTGTCACCACATGAGTGGTTCGGGCATGCAAAATAGATTATTACTTGAAGATTTAGAGAGTGGCGCATGCAAATTTACTTGGAACGGTAGGTAGATACCGCATATAGGTAGGTATGGTGGACTCATATGGAACAACTTTGGGTTTATGGAAGTGGATGCACATGCAGTATTCCCGCTTAGTACAAGTGAATGCTAGTAAAAGACTGGGAAGCGACCAACTAGAGAGCCACAACAGTCATCAAAATGCATTGAAATTAACCAACATTGTGCAAGCATGAGTAGGACAAAAATCACCATGAACATGAATATCATAGAGGCTATGTTGATTTTGTTTCAACTACATGCGTAAACATGCGCCAAGTTAAGCCACTTGACATGCAAAGGAGGATTCCATCCTATCATACTACATCGTAATCATCTCAAAATTCATGTTGGCATCC
Organism: Hordeum vulgare subsp. vulgare; assembly: GCF_904849725.1. Taxonomy (NCBI): domain Eukaryota; kingdom Viridiplantae; phylum Streptophyta; class Magnoliopsida; order Poales; family Poaceae; genus Hordeum; species Hordeum vulgare. The sequence goes on along the minus strand of NC_058524.1, from coordinate 226,337,663 downwards.
AAGACAAACCATTATAAGCTTCTTGCTAATTAAGCATGGCATCAGAAACTATGATCTCTAAGTTGCCATTGCAAACATGTTTCTCTCACAACAAAGCTGAATGAGGAACGATGAGCTAGTCATATTTACAAAAACAAAATAGATCGAGTTCATACCAGCTTTTCCAGGCTCAGTCACTTCATCATATATCATCATTATTGCGTTTCACTTGCACGACCGAATGATGTGAACAATAATAAGAGTGTTCGTGCATTGCACTAAGCTGGAATCTGCAAGCAAACACAAAGGAGAAGACAAAGTAATACGGCTCTTTGACAGATAAACAGATATGCATGCAAGAGCCACTAAACATTGTAACCATGGTATTCTACCTTGACCCAAAGAAAAGGAAAACTATTTACACGGGAAAGCTCCCAACAAGCAAAAGAAGAACGAGAAATATTTTTGGGTTTTCTCAAACTAGACAAACACATGAGAAGAAAGCGAGAAAAATAAACTAGCATGGATGATATAGTGGCAAAGTGTGAACACCGACTATCAAAGTGAAAGTGTGAGCATGAATATAAAGTCGATGAGAAACACGTACTCCCCCAAGCTTAGGCTTTTGGCCTAAGTTGGTCTACTCCCAAGGAGGGAAATAACTGTCTCCGAGGTACTCCGGAGTGTACTGAGGATGCCACTCATGTGTGAGCTCCTCTGGCTCCCACTGATAAACTGGCGTCTGGTACTCGACTGGTAGCTCTGGCACGGGCGCCTGTGGTGGTGCTATGCCCCAATATGCGTAGATGTCCGAGGGCATAATAATGCAGCTGCCTAGATGAAGATTGAACAAAGAAGGAGCAGGCAAGGTAATAGTCTCACGAGTACCCTGACTAAATACCAGGTTATAAATCATCCTCTTAATTATATCTTTATCAAGAAAGTCATGGCAAACCATGCTATCATAATCTAGATATCTCTCGGGAAGAAGAATCTCTTCTTCCTCGTGCAGTCTAATAGGTATCTCAAAATGTCTAGCAAGGCGGGTAGCATAGTTACCTCCATAAACAACACCTTTAGAACGGTTCGTGTTCAACCGTTGAGCTACTATAGCGCCCAAGCTATAAGTTTTATCATTATAAAGGGCTTCGCGCAAAACTGCAAGATATGGGGAGCTAAGGGCCCCAGCCTTCCCACGGCCAATCAAACATTTTCCCACGAATAATGAGAAGTATCGAAGCACGGGAAAATGTATGCTAACAGCTCTAGCGCAAGATACTCCTCTCTCCTCCCCTACAACAATAGTATCTATGAAAGCCTCCAAGTCCTGTGAACGAGGTTCATGAATATCCCCAACATAAGGTAATTTGCAAACATTGCAAAATCCTGAGGTGACATGCGCTGGGGGATATCATATAATTTGAATTCGACCATAGGAGGACTCTTCCTTGGATTGAAATTAAAGCTTTGCACGAAAATATTAGTGAGGAGGAGGTATTGCGGACACTTATCTTCAACGAAGGCGGTAAGGCCTGCATTCTCCACCAAGTTGTAAAAGTCCTCATAAAGTCCGGCGGCGCGTTAGAACACATCGCTTGGCTACTCGCACGCTTGAACTTCTGCAACTCGGGGGACCGGATACTTGGGTTTCTTGTTCTCATTTTCATCATCCTTGGGGTCACGGCTTGAAGAGCCTCTTAGGAACCTCCTCATCTTTTCCCTTTTCTTTCTCTAAAAATTTCTGAAATTTTTAGTGACTCTAAGGAAAAGTGAACAAGGCTCAACGGAACTCATAGCAACTACTCCGACAAGTGCCTAGAGGCCATATCACGCATCAAAACTACTTGGGACCAGCTAAAATTAGCATGCAAAGCTCAAGAACAGGGTCACCAAGGTAGCAAAAATACGCAACGAATAAGGCACTAGAGCAAAAACTAATTGGACCAATGGAGGAGTCACATACCAAGGAACAATTCCCCCAAAATAATTTGGTGAATGGGGCTTTGCACAAGGAGATCGAAAATCACAGCAAGAAGAGCAAGTACACGGGTTTGAGCTATAGAATGAATTTTTCTGGAGGTAGGAGAAGGAGATGTGAGATGGAATAAGTGGAGCGGGACACGTGGGCCCCACAAGCCTGGTAGACGCGGCGAGGGGATGCCCGCGCCTCCAAGGCTCGTGGCCCACTAGTGCATCCCCTGACTAGCTCTCCGTCTCAGAATTTTTTGAAAATTCCAGAAAAAGTCATACTTAATTTTAACGGCATACGGAGAACTTTTATTTTTGGGACACTTTTCTACGGGACGCAAAAAACAGAAAACAGGAGACACTAAAGCTAAATCTATCATTTTTCTTCTAAGCTACCGAAAGTAAAGGTTTGGAACAGAGGGTTGTGACTCTCAGATTCATCCATCTCATGGTCATCAAAAAGAAATCTGTCAATGAGGTTGATCAAGTCTCCTTGACAAACTTTTTTCGAATCGTGTAAAAAACGGAGAATTTTCCAATGGTCACTAGGTTACCTCAATGGGTATGTGCATATCCCCAACAAGCAAATCATACTTCATCTTAACAGTAGGTATAGGGCATTCAAAGCTCCCAATAAGAATCAATGAAGTTTTTTCAATAGCATTGATGCAATGTACTCGATATTGTTTCTTTGGAAAGTGCACCGTATGCTCATTACCGTTGACATGGAAAGTGACATTTCCTTCGTTGCAATCAATAACAGCCCCTGCAGTGTTTAAAAAGGGTCTTCCAAGTATGAACGCCATGGCATCATCCTCGGGAATATCCAGGATAACAAAGTCCGTTAAGATAGTAACGTGAGCAACCACAACAGGCACATCCTCGCAAATGCCGATAGGGAAAGCAGATGATTTGTCGGCCATTTGCAGAGAGAATTCAGTGGGTGTCAACTTATCCAGTTCAAGTCTACGATAAAGATAGAGAGGCATAACACTAACACTGGCTCCAAGGTCGCATGAAGCAGTTCTAACGTAGTTACCTTTAATGGAGCAAGGTATAGTGGGCACTCCGGGATCACCTAGTTTCTTAGGAGTTCCACCCTTCAAGGTATAATTAGCGAGCATGGTGGAAATCTCAACCTCAGGTATCCTCCTCTTATTAGTCACAATATCTTTCATGTACTTAGCATACGGAGACATTTTGAGCATATGTGTCAAACGCATTTGCAGAAAGACAGGTCTAATCATTTCAACAAATCGCTCAAAATCCTCATCATCCTTTTTCTTGGTTGGTTTGGGAGGAAAGGGCATGGGTTTCTGAACCCATGGTTCCCCTTCTTTACCATGCTTCCTAGCAGCGAAGTCGTTATTATCGTATCTCTTATTCTTAAGCTGTGGGTTATCAAGATCAACACTAGGTTCAATCTCCACATCCTTATCATTGCTAGGTTGAGCATCTTCATGATCATCACTATCGATATTATCGTTAGGCTCATGTTCATCACCAGATTGCGTTTCAGCATTAGAAACAAAGACATCGTTTGGACTCTCGGGTGTAACAGCAAGAGGGTTGCTAGCATGCAAGTTCCTATCATCTTTCTTCTTCCTAGGATGACTAGGTGCCTCGATGCTAACTCCTTGAGAATCTTATTCAATTCTCTTAGGATGAGCCTCATGATACAAAGGTTCCTGGGTCATTCTACCGCCTCTAGTGACGACTCTAACAGAATTGTCATTGAACTCATTGAGGAAGTCATTCTGAGCCTTAAGTAGTTGTTCTACCTGAGTAGTAACCATAGAGGCATGTTTACTCAGCAGCTTAAGATCATTGACATTTCTGTCCACACAAACACTTAAATGACTAAGCATACGAGCATTCTGTTCCAATTGTCTGGTAGCATAATCATTGAAACTTTATTGTTTGGCAACAAAGTTACCAAATTCATCTAGGCATAAGCTAGCAGGTTTATCAAAAGGAATGTCACTCTCATTGAATCTTCGAAGAGAATTTACCTCAACTACCTGTACCGGGTTATCAAGACCATGGATTTCTTCGATAGGTGGTAGATTTTTGACATCTTCAGATTTGATGCCTTTCTCTTTCATAGATTTCTTAGCTTCTTGCATATCTTCAGGACTGAGGAATAGGATACCTCTTTTCTTAGGAGTTGGCTTCTGAGGTGGTTCGGGAATATTCCAAGAATTCTCATTGCACAAGATATTATTCAATAGGATCTCAGCTTGTTCCACAGTTCGTTCCCTAAAAACACAACCGGCACAACTATCTAGGTGGTCCTTAGAAGCGTCGGTTAGTCCATTATAGAAGATATCAATTATTTTATTCTTTTCAAGAGGGTGATGAGGCAAAGCATTCAGTAGCTGGACGAGCCTCCCCCAAGCTTGTGGGAGACTCTCTTCTTCAACTTGCGCAAAGTTATATATTTCCTGCAAGGCAGCTTGCTTCTTATGGGCAGGGAAATATTTTTCAGAGAAGTAGTAGATCATATCCTGGGGACTACGCACACAACCAGGAGCAAGAGAGGTGAACCAAGTCTTAGCATCATCCTTTAGTGAGAAAGCAAACAACTTAACGATATAGTAGTGGCGGATCTTTTCCTCACTCGTGAATAGGGTGGCTATATCGTGCAGCTTAGTAAGATGTGCTACAACCGTTTCACACTCATAACCGTGAAAAGGATCAGATTCGACCAAAGTGAGTAACTCAGGGTCGACAGAGAATTCATAATCCTTATCGGTCACAAAGATAGGCGAAGTAGCAAACTTCGGGTCATATTTCATCCTAGCGTTCAAAGATTTTTCTTTCCACTTCCGCAGTAATTTCTCAAGATCATAGCTATCCTTACAAGCAAGAAAGTCCTCAGCTATCTCTACCTCCATAACATAACCCTCAGGCATATCAGGCAATTCATATCTAGGAGAGCTAGTTCTAACAGGCGAAATAGCAGGTTCTACTTCAATAATCTCAGCAGTTTCAGAAGTATCATCACATCTAGAAGCAACTCTAGCAATTTGTGCATCAAGGAATGCACCTAGTGGCCAAGCAGTATCAAGCAAAGCATCATCACAAGCATCATGGACAGCAGAAGTAGCATCATCAAGCACATGCGACATATAAAAATTTCTAGCAGGAGGTGGTGTCGCAAACTTACTCATAACTGAAGGTGAATCAAGTGCAGAGCTAGATGGCAGTTCCTTACCTATCCTTGTAGTTGAGGGCAAGACTTTAGTTTTTGGATCTCTAGGATTCCTCATTGTGATCAGCAGACGTAAATCCCAAGTGACTCACAGAATAGAGCTATGCCTCCCCGGCAACGGCGCCAGAAAATAGTCTTGATAACCCACAAGTATAGGGGATCACAACAGTTTTCGAGGGTAGAGTATTCAACCCAAATTTGTTGATTCGACACAAGGGGAAGCCAAAGAATGTTCTCAAGTATTAGCAGTTGAGTTGTCAATTCAACCACACCTGAAAGACTTAGTATCTGCAGCAAAGTATCAGTAGCAGAGTAGTGTGATAGCAACAATAGCAACAGTAATAGTAGTAGCAGCGACAACAATAGCGACAGAGTAACAGTAGCAGTAGTGACAGCAGTAGCGACAGAGTAACAGTAGCAGCAGTGACAGCAGTATAGGCAAGGTAACGTAGCAAGGACCAGTAGGAAAAACTCGTTGTCATTGGATCGGTGATGGATAATTATGTCGGATGATATTCATCATGCAACAGTTATAACACGGAGAGATATGTAACTAGCTCAAGTTCGTCAATGTAATGTAGGCATGCATTCCGTATTTAGTCATACGTGCTTAGGGAAAAGAACTTGCATGACATCTATTGTCCATCCCTCCCGTGGCAGCGGGGTCCTAATGGAAACTACGGGATATTAAGGTTCTCCTTTTAATAGAGAACCGGAACAAAGCATTAGCACTTAGTGAATACATGAACTCCTCATACTATCGTCATCTCCGGGAGTGGTTCCGGCTATTGTCACTCTGGGGTTGCCGGGTCATAACACATAGTAGGTGACTACAACTTGCAAGATAGGATCAAGAACACACTTATATTGGCGAGAACATAATAGGTTCAGATCTGAAATCATGGCACTCGGGCCCTAGTGACAAGCATTAAGCATGGCAAAGTAGTAGCAACATTAACCTCAGAACATAGTGGATACTAGTGATCAATCCCCATCAAAACTAACTCGATTACATGATAGATCTCATCCAACCCATCACCGTCCAGCAAGCCTACGATGAGATTACTCATGAACGGTGAAGAGTATCATGGAATTGGCGATGAAGGAAGGTTGGTGATGACGATGGCAACGATCTCCGCTCTCCGGAGCCCGGAACAGACTCCAGATCTGCCCTCCAGAGGAAGAACATAAGGTGGCGGCGCCTCCGTATCGTAAAATGCGATGAACTCTTCTCCTTGATTTTTTGGGACGAAAGGGACTAAATAGAGCTGGAATTGGAGGCAGTGGAGCTGTGAGGGCCTGATGTCTACTACGCAACCTTCTCCTTGTAGACGTTGTTGGGCCTCCAAGTGCAGAGGGTTGTAGGACAGTAGCAATTTTCCCTCAAGTGGGTGACCTAAGGTTTATCAATCCGCATGAGGCATAGGATGAAGATGGTCTCTCTCAAGCAACCCTGCAACCAAATAACAAAGAGTCTCTTGTGTCCCCAACACACCCAATACAAAGGTAAGTTGTATAGGTGCACTAGTTCGGCGAAGAGATGGTGAAACAAGTGCAATATGTATGGTAGATATAGGTTTTCGTAATCTGAAATTACAAAAAAACAAGGTAACTAGTAACAAAAGTGAGCACGAACGGTATTGCAATGCGTGGAAACAAGGCCTAGGGTTCATACTTTCACGAGTGAAGTTCTCTCAACAATGATATCATAATTGGATCATATAACTAGCCCTCAACATGCAACAAAGAATCACTCCAAAGTCACATATAGCGGAGAACAACCGAGGAGATTATTGTCGGGTACAAAACCACTATAAAGTTATTCTTTCTGATCGATCTATTCAAGAGTTCATACTAGAATAATGCCTTAATATACATATCAACCAAGACCCTAATGTCACCTAGATACTCCATTGTCACCTCAAGTATCCGTCGGCATGATTATACGATATGCATCACACAATCTCAGAATCATCTATTCAACAAACACATAGAACTTCAAAGAGTGCCCCAAAGTTTCTACCAGAGAGTCAAAACGTGTGCCAACCCGTATGCATAGGTTCCCAATGTCACGAACCCGCAAGTTGATCACCAAAACATACATCGAGTACTCACATTAATCCACGTGTGCCAACCCATATGCACAGGTTCCCTAATGTCACAAACCCGCAAGTTGATCACAACAGATAGACACTTGCAAGACATACATCAAGTGTTCTCAAAGACTCAATCCGGTAAGATAACTCCAAAGGGGAAACTCAATTCATTACAAGAAGGGAGAGGGGGAAGAACATCATAAGATCCAACTATAGTAGCAAAGCCCACGGTACATCGAGATCAAGACATCTCAAGAACACGGGAGAGAGAGATCAAACACATAGCTACTGGTACATACCCTCAGCCCCGAGGGTGAACTACTCCCTCCTCGTCATGGAGATTGCCGGGATGATGAAGATGGCCACCGGAGATGGATTCCCCCTCCGGCAGGGTGCCGGAACGAGCTCCAGATTGGTTATTGGTGGCTACAGAGGCTTGCGACAGCGGAACTCCCGATCTAGGTTTCTTTCTGGAGGTTTCCATATTTATAAGACCAGATGGCGTCGAGAACAAGTCAGGGGTACCCACGAGGGAGTCACAAGCCCTTAGGGCGCGGCTAGGGGGTGGGGGCGCCCCCAGGCTTGTGGCTTCCTCGGGACTCTTCTCCGGTATCGTTTTCTTCCGGTATTTTTGATATTTTCCAGAAAAAATATTTTCGGGGATTTTCTTCCGTTTGGACTCCGTTTCAAAATTTCCTCTGAAAGGGGTCAAAAACATGTAAAAAACAGGAACTGGCACTTGGCACTGAGTTAATAAGTTAGTCCCAAAAAATATATAAAAGGCATGCAAAACATCCAAAGTTTGACAAGATAATAGCATGAAACCATCAAAAATTATTGATACAGATGTATCAAGCATCCCCAAGCTTAACTCCTGCTCGTCCTCGAGTAGGGAAGTGATAAAGAATGAATTTCTGATGTGTTATTCTACCTAGCATATTTGTCCTTTGCAACTTCTTTCACGTGGCATGAATGTTCAGATCCGTTTGATTCAAAACAATCATTTTCTATTGACATGAAAACAGTAATACTTCAAGCAAACTAGCAAAGTAATCATGAACTTTCAAAATAACAAGGCCAAAGAAAGTTATCCCTACAATATCATATAGTCTGGCTATGCTCCATCATCCCCACACAACTAATTTAAATCATGCACAACCCCGGTATTAGCCAAGTAATTGTTTTCGCACTCTTACTTTCTCAAACCTTTTTCAACTCTCACGCAATACATGAGCGTGAGCCATGGATATAGCACTATAGGTGGAATAGAGTGTGGTGGTGGTTGTGAGACAAAAAGGAGGAGATGGTCACATTGACTCGGTGTATTAAAAAGGCTATGGAGATGCCCATTAATAGATATCAATGTGAATGAGTAGGGATTGCCATGCAAAATATGCACTAGAGCTATGAATATGTGAAAGCTCTAAAGGAGAACTAGTGGGTGTGCATCCAACTTGCTTGCTCACGAAGACCTAGGGAAATGTTGAGGAAGCCCATCATTGGAATATACAAGCCAAGTTATATAATGAAAATTCCCACTAGTTATATGGTGGTGACAAAGCGAGAAGATCTCAATCATGAATAACATGGTGCTATTTAAGAAGCACAAGTGTGGAAAGGAGATAGTAGCATTGTCCCTTCTCTCTTTTTCTCTCTTTTTTTTTCATTTGGGCTCTTAGGCCTCTTTTTTCTCTTTTTTTGGGCTCTTTGGCCTCTCTTTTTTCCTCACATGGGTCAATGCTCTAATAATGATGACCATCACACTTTTATTTACTCACAGCTCAAAATGATGATGACTCTATAGGAAATGCCTCCGGCAGTCTACCGGGATGTGCAACGGTCTAGCATGACGTATGACGTTGAAACATCTCGCTAGCTATCTTACGATCATGCAATGGCAATATGAGAGTGACGGCACAAGTCATGATACGGAACGGTGGAAGTTGCATGGAAATATATCTCGGAATGGCTATGAAAATGCCATAGTAGGTAGGTATGGTGGCTGTTTTGAGGAAGGAATTTGGTGGGTTTGTGCACCGGTGAGAATTGCGCGGCACTAGAGAGGCTAGCAATGGTGGAAGGTGAAACTGCATCTATACCATGGGCTCACATTAGTCATGAAGAACTCACATACTTATTGCGAAAGTTTTTATTAGTAATCGAAACAAAGTGCTAAAGGCATACTGCGAGGGGAAGGGTTGGTAGGTGTAAACCATCGCGCGATCCCGACCTCAAGACAAAGGATGACAATCAATAAATCAATTATGCACCGACTTCCTAACATAGCGGTTCACCATACGTGCATGCTACGGGAATCACTAACTTCAACACAAGTATTTCTAGATTCATAACACCCTACTAGCATAACTCTAATATTACCATATCCATATCTCAAATCCAATTGAGAGGAATCAAACTTCTCTTACTAATCAATGCACAAGAATATGAAGGTTTCTATCCTCTTTGGATGCCTATCATATTTAGGACTACTTCCATAACACATGCCAATTACCATGCTGATTAAGAATCTCAAAATGATCTAAGTGAAGCACGAGAGTTCAACTATTTCTATAAAATATAGCCATTGCAATGCTCTACAAAGATAATAGTGAAGCACTAGAGCAAAAGACAAACTACTCCAAAAGATATAAGTGAAGATCAAAGAGTAGTTGAACAACTATTTGGCTATGTGAAGACTCTCCCATCTAAGAATATCAGATCCTAGGTACCTTATTCTAACAAAATAAAATGACGCTCCAAGCAAAACACATATCATGGGGTGAATAAAAATATAGCTCCAAGTAATGTTACCGATGGATTGAAGACCAAAGAGGGGATGCCTTCCCAGGGCATCCCCAAGCTTAGGCTTTTTGGTGTCCTTGAATTTGGCTTGGGATGCCTTGGGCATCCCCAAGCTTGAGCTCTTTCCACTCCTTATCTCATCGTCCATGAGAACATCACCCAAAACTTGAAAACTTCACAACACAAAACTTAAACAGAAACTTGTGATAACATTAGCACAAGAAAACAAACTACCACTTCTCTTGGTACTGTAGCAAACTTCAATTCTACCTCTATTGATGTTGGTATACTATATTCTCACTTTTCCACGGCTAGTATCCCCCGATACTAACCGTAGTTTCATCAAAACTAGCAACCAACTCAACAAAAACGGAATCTGTCAAAAACAGACCAGTCTGTAGCAATCTGTATACTTCGTATACTTCTGGTACCTCAAAAAATCTGAAAAATTACGAATTCCTGGGAAAAAGTATATAAATCAGCAGAAAAAACAATCAACTCAAAATCAATTTCGGAATAAAAATGAAAAATCATCTCGTGAGCGAAAAGTTTCTATCTTTTTCCAGCAGGATCAAACAACCATTACCAAGACTAATCATAAAGGTTTTGCTTGGCTCAAACACAAAAAGAAAAACAAAAAACACAATCACAACAGAAGTATGATGGTGTGGACGCAAAAAAACAGAAAGAAAAAGATAAATTCATTGTGTTGCCTCCCAACAAGCACTATCGTTTAACGCCCTTAGCTAGGCACTGATTTCAATGATGCTCACATAAAAGGTAAGGATTGAAGCACAACGAGAGCATCATAGAGCATATGGCTAGAACATTTAAGTCTAACCCACTTCCTATGCATAGGGATTTTGTGAACAAACAACTTGTTGGAGAAAGAATCAACTAGCATAGGAAGGCAAAACAAGCATAGCTTTAAAAATTTCAACACATGGAGAGGAAGCTTGATACTATTGCAATAAGTACAAGCATATGATCCTCTCTCATAGTAATTTTCAGTAGCATCATGAATGAATTCAACAATATAACCAACACCTAAGGCTTTCTTTTCATGATGTACAAGCATAGGAATTTTACTACTCTCTACATAAGGAAATCTATTCTCAAGAATAGTAGTGGGAGTATCGTAAAAGACTCGAGCACTACAAATTGTGTCCACAATGAAAAAGCAAGGTTTAGCAAAGGGTTTTCCGAGAGTATGACCAGTTTTATCATCCCTCTTTTTTAAAGCATAAGTATCCTCACAATAATCATCATATATAGGGGGCATGCTTTCATCAAAATAATTTTGATCATTCAAAGTGGAAGAACTAAAAAGATCATCTTCATCAAATATAGCATCCCCAAGCTTGTGGCTTTGCATATCATTAGCATCATGGGTATTCATAGAATTCATGCTAACAACATTGCAATCATGCTCATCATTCACATATTCTATGCCAAGCATTCTATGTAATTCTTCTTTCAGCACTTGAGCACAATTTTCCTTCCCATCATGCTCACGAAAGACAATGAACAGATGGAGCATATGAGGCATCCTCCATTCCATTTTTTGTAGTTTTAGAGCGAAAGAACAAGAAACAAAAAGATTCGATTGCAAGATCTAAAGATATACCTTCAAGCGCTAACCTCCCCGGCAACGGCGCGCGAAACATGCTTGATGTCTACTACGCAACTTCTCCTTGTAGACGTTGTTGGGCCTCCAAGTGAAGAGGGTTGTAGGACAGTAGCAATTTTCCCTCAAGTGGGTGACCTAAGGTTTATCAATCCGCAGGAGGCGTAGGATGAAGATGGTCTCTCTCAAGCAACCCTGCAACCAAATAACAAAGAGTCTCTTGTGTCCCCAACACACTCAATACAATGGTAAGTTGTATAGGTGCACTAGTTCGGCGAAGAGATGGTGAAACAGTGCAATATGGATGGTAGATATAGGTCTTCGTAATATGAAATTACAAAAAAGCAAGGTAACTCGTAACAAAAGTGAGCACGAACGGTATTGCAATGCGTGGAAACAAGGCCTAGGGTTCATACTTTCACTAGTGAAGTTCTCTCAACAATGATAACATAACTGGATCATATAACTAGCCCTCAACATGCAACAAAGAGTCACTCCAAAGTCACTAATAGCGGAGAACAAACTAAGAGATTATTGTCGGGTACGAAACCACCATAAAGTCATTCTTTCTGATCAATCTATTCAAGAGTTCGTACTAGAATAACACCTTAAGATACATATCAACCAAGACCCTAATGTCACCTAGATACTCCATTGTCACCTCCAGTATCCGTGGGCATGATTATACAATATGCATCACACAATCTCAGAATCATCTATTCAACCAACACATAGAACTTCAAAGAGTGCCCCAAAGTTTCTACCGGAGAGTCAAAACGTGTGCCAACCCCTATGCATAGGTTCCCAATATCACGAACCCGCCAGTTGATCACCAAAACATACATACAGTACTCACATGAATCCACGTGTGCCAACCCATATGCATAGGTTCCCTAATGTCACAAACCCGCAAGTTGATCACAACAGATAGACACATGCAAGACGTACATCAAGTGTTCTCAAAGACTCAATCCGATAAGATAACTCCAAAGGGGAAACTGAATTCATTACAAGAAGGGAGAGGGGGAAGAACATCATAAGATCCAACTATAGTTTCAAAGCCCACGGTACATCGAGATCAAGACATCTCAAGAACACAGGAGAGAGAGATCAAACACATAGCTACTGGTACATACCCTCAGCCCCGAGGGTGAACTACTCCCTCCTTGTCATGGAGATCGCCGGGATGATGAAGATGGTCACCGGAAATGGATTCCCCCTCCGGCAAGGTTTGGGAACGGGCTCCAGATTGGTTTTTGGTGGCTACAGAGGCTTGCGGCGGCAGAACTCCCGATCTAGGTTTCTTTCTGGAGGTTTCCGTATTTATAAGACCAGATGGCATCGAGAACAAGTCACGGGGACCCACAAGGGAGCCACAAGCCCTTGGGGTGCGGCCAGGGTGGTGGGGGCGCCCCCCAGGCTTGTGGCTTCCTCGGAACTCTTCTCCGGTATCTTTTTCTTCCGGTATTTTTGATATTTTCCAAAAAAAATCTTTTCTTGGATTTTCTTCCGTTTTGACTCTATTTCAAAATCTCCTCTGAAAGGTGTCAAAAACCTGGAAAAAACAGGAACTTGCACTTGGCATTGAGTTAATAAGTTAGTCCCAAAAATTATATAAAAGGCATGCAAACATCCAAAGTTTGACGAGATAATAGCATGAAACCATCAAAAAATTTAGATACGTTGGAGACGTATCAGGGCCCCACAAGCCTGCTAGGCGCGGCCAGGGGTGCCGCGCCTGGTGGGCTTGTGGGCTCCTCGCTCCACCCCTCCGGTTGATTCTTGCACCAGTATTTTTTATATATTCCACAAAAATTCCTCGTAAATTTCCACGTCATTCCGAGAACTTTTATTTCTGCGCAAAAACAACACCATGGCAATTCTGCTGAAAATAACGTTAGTCCGTGTTAGTTCCATTCAAATCATGCAAATTAGAGCCCAAAACAAGGGTAAAAGTGCGACGCCCTCGGTTTAATCGTACGCTAATCATACACGCAAATGTGTACGATCAAACCCAAGGACTCATGGGAAGATATCACAACACAACTCTAGACGCAAATAAAATAATACAAGCTTCATATTACAAGACACGGGCCTCGAGGGCTAGAATACAGAACCTCGATAAACACACGTGTCAGTGGAAGCAACAATATCTGAGTACACACATAAAACATGGGGTGCCTTAGAGAAGGCTAGCACAAAAGAAACACAATCGAACGAGGCGAGGCCTCCTGCCTGGGAACCTCCTAAACTACTCCTATCTTCAGCGGCCTCCATGAAGAAGACACCATCGGGATGGCAGACATCAGCAGGAAACTCCACTCTTGGGTTCCATCATCTGGTCGCAGCAACGGATCTAGGGGACAAAGGGGGAGCAAAGCAACGGTGAGTACTCATCTAAAGTACTCGCAAGACTTACATCAGAACTATGCTAAGTATGCATCAGTATCAAAGAAGGGGGGGTCATATGTGGACTGACTGCAGCAATGTGAGAATAGAGAGAGAAAAGCCTAGTCCTATCAAAGACTAGCATCTTCAGGGTCTTGCAGCAATAGACGAGAGTAGATCAGGTGTAACACAAATAATAGTCATATTGTTGCAGCAATATTAAAGTGAGGTCACGCCCAGAGATCCTCCCTCGACTCCCTACGAGGAAGCAATCCCGTGGCAACTAATTCCAGTTAAGTAACAATTATAGTTGTATAAGATCAGGGCACAACTCCAAGTCGTCCTGTAACCATGGACACGGCTATCTGAATAGTTAATTTTCATCCATGCAGGGGTGCACGACATGTCCTGTCACGCTCGATAACACTCTGGCCGGACACACTTTTCTGGGTCATGCCCGGCCTCACAATATTGACACGTCGCAGCCCCACCTAAGACTCAACAGAGAGGCCAGCACACCGGTCTTAATCCTAAGCACAAAGGGTTCGTGGACCCAGTTCTCCTTCGCGCTCCTACACGATGCGTGGGCGGCCGACGTCAGTCCTAGCATCCCTTAATCACAAGCGCTATGCATCTCGGGACCACTCGGGTGCGCACCGCTACGTTGCTGACATCTGAAAAGCTTCGGCTGTTACCGCGACTTTGAGTACCCATAATTCTTCCCGCGTAGCCGGTTAGTGCGAAAAGGTCTCCAACCAACCCAGATCAAATACCCAAATCCATTATCATTTTAATTAGGCCATCAAAACATTCTCACGGGAATCCATCCGACTAACATCTAATCACCAATGATCCCAGTAACATGGTCGGGTAACTGTGTGGTTGTAACCTCGGGGGGAATCCGAGGTATCACCCTCGTTGGATTCCGAACGATGTATCCGTCATGGTGGGCTTAGAGGAATCACCCTCGGGGGTCCCACACTTGAGGGGTTGCACGACAGAGGCATCGTCAGGAATGGTGAAAGAGGAATCACCCTCGATAACCACGACCGACTAGCTATACTATAGAGATATCATTAGGAGTACTTAGCGAGGTGTCACCCTCGGTACCCGATAGTATCTCTGTAGCGTCGTACAACTAAGGGGGGTGTAAGTGTTGTGTCGGGTCTGGCTGGTCGATCAGGGATCGAGATTTGAAAATAAGCGGGGCAACTGGACTACGGGGGCAGAGGGGATGACTGATCCACCTACACTTAGCAGGTTTAAAGTATAGTGCTAAAAGTAGCAGTTCATCAAAAATAGGCTATGCATCAGTTATAGGAGCTAACTACAAGAGTAGCAAAATAGTAATGCAAGCAGTAGGAAGAAAGACATAAGCGATATAGGAATGATCAAGGGGGGTTTGCTTGGCTTGCTGCTCTGCGGCAAAGGACTGATCATCAGGGTCATAGATGCACCCGACAGCAGTGACACTCTTGGGGTCTACCGGTAAGAAGAGGGGGAAGAAACAATAAATAATAGCAACGGTGCAACACAATGCATGACATGGAAAGATGCAGGCTAGACATGAGCTAACGCAGCAACATCCGTCATAGACGGGTCGAGAGAATATTTGACGATATTTTCCGGGTCTCGGGCTACTACCGGTCAGACTGGAAATGATGGAAAATTTCCACGTTTGCTATGTTAGAGACGCGTGACACACGAATGGACCGTGTATCCGGGTTCGTCTCGTACTGTTGATCAACTTTCATGTTGAAAATATTTTGATGTGACTTACGGTTTATTCTATATTAATTTTTAAAGTTTTATTAATTATTAAGGAATTAAAAACATATTTAATTAAATTTATTAAAAGAAATTATGACATCAGCATGATGTCAAGGTAACATCAACAGTTGACTGGTCAACTGACCAGTGGGTCCCATGCGTCATAGACACAAGTTTTTAAATAGGTTTAACATTAATTAATCAGATTAATTTAGTGAGGGACCCACATGGCATTCTCTATTAGGTTAATTGATTATTCTCATTAACAGATTATCTTATATATCTATTTAACTAATTCATTAACTAATTAATTAATTATTATATCTAATTATTTATTTATTTAATAAAAAAATATATCTTTACTTTTATAATTTTCTTAACAACGGGTGTGGGGCCTCCGTGTCAGTGGGAGTGGGGGGGGGGGGGGGGTTGGCCTCACATGGCAATGGCCTAATGGCCACATACACAAACAACTCTTGTACACACATTTTATACACACACATATACCATATACATACACATCCATGCATACATATACATACATACACATATAATATATACATGCATCTAATACATACATATCTCATCTCTCTTTTCTAACAACTCTCTCTACATCTCTCTCTCTGTTCTTTGTCAATAGAGATACACATAGGGAACCTCCACCT
This sequence comes from Hordeum vulgare subsp. vulgare, assembly GCF_904849725.1. NCBI lineage: Eukaryota > Viridiplantae > Streptophyta > Magnoliopsida > Poales > Poaceae > Hordeum > Hordeum vulgare. Next base: position 226,321,154 of record NC_058524.1, on the reverse strand, counting down.
CCAACAAGAGACCAACGACGTCGGAACGAGGCGACGATCGCCGGAATGGAACCGGAGGTGAAGGAGAGGGAGAGGGGCGTTCTCACCGAGCCCTGTAGATGTGCAAGAATGAGCTCGGGGGGGCTCGATGGAGGTCTGCCTCGGCGTCGAGGAAGCTCCAGTGGGGAAGGGCCACCATGGGGAGCTCTGGCCGGTGGGGGTGAAGGGGGTGAGGGGCGCTGCCGGTGTTGGTTGAGGGAGGGGCGCCGCCGGGAGAGGGGAGGTTCCGACCGCTGGAGGTGGTCCGGTTGTGGGAGCGAGGTGAAGGCGTCGGAGGGAGGGGAAGGGCCCGCGGGAGGGCTGACGCGGTAGGGGCTCCGGCCGGAAGTGGGGTGGGGCGAACGGATCTCGTGAGGAGAGAGGGAGGGAGATCGAGTTGGGGGGCGGGGGCCTCGGGGAGGCGCGGCACCGAGGGAGGGTTTCGTGAGGGGAGTGGGGCGGGGTCCTGGTGCGGTTGGTGGAGAGTAGTGACGGGGGGAGAGATCGAGAGGCCAGGGGGGTACGTCAGGGTCGCGGTAGGTGGGGCGCTGGGGGCCGAGGGGTTGGTGGCCTCGTCTCCTCCTGGCGGCGGTGGGTGGAGTGGGAGGCGGGCGCTTAGGGTTTCCTGGGGGTGCTCGTGGGTTCGGCCGGCTAGGCCACTTTGGCCCAGTCGGCCACGGGCTTTGTTGCTTCTTCTTTTTTTGTATTAATTTTTTTTGTATTTCATTTTCAGTTTTATTTTACCCTTTTGCTTATTTATTTATTTTTATATTTTTCTGCATTCTAGTCTAGAAAATATATTAACCATGATTTATCTGCTACAATTCAAACATTTTTATTATTATTATTATTTTACATTTGAAAACTTTATTCGTTTGTCTTTAAATTAAATATGATAACTGCTTTGATTTTCATTAAGTGACAATCTAGCTCAGTTAAATATGATGACCTAGCATCATTAGGGTGCGGTTACTGTAGCTCAACTACCGGGGTGTCACAACTCTCCCCTACTAACAAGAATTCTTGTCCCGAGAATTAAGAGGTAGAAGGAAAGAGCTCGGGGTATTCATCACGAAGATGATCCTCGCGTTCCCAAGTGGCCTCATCTTCAGAATGATTTGACAATTTCACTTTGAGGAACTTGGTGACTTTGCGACGAGTCTTACGTTCAGCTTGGTCGAGAATACATACCGAATGTCCTTTATAAGAAAGGTCTTGTTGTAGCTCAAGCATATCATGATCCACTACTCGAATATGATCCTTCAAGCAGGGTCGGAGCTAGGACACATGGAAGACATCGTGAACCTGAGAAAGGTTCGCCGTCAGTTCCAATTGATAAGCCACTTTTCCACGCTTGTCGAGAACAGTGAAAGGACCATATAGCAAGGAGCTAACTTGCCCTTGATCCCAAAACGATGTGTTGTGACGCGAAGATAAGCCTTTTCGCCAGGTTGATAGACCATCTCTTGATGATGACGATCATACTGACTCTTCTTACGAGACTCAGCAACCTTCAGATTCGCATGAATAATGCGGACTAGATCTTCAGCGTGTTGGAAATCATACGGGCCGAAGAGTGATCGGTCCATTGAACGGTGGCTCGAGAATTTCATACGAAGCCAAGTGTAAAGGATAACTAGAAATCAAGGTTGTACAGGAGAGTTAGGTTTCAATCGTGTGGAACTTTGGGTTATGGGTACACCATGTGGGCCGAGAGTAGGCAGAGGGATGACATATTATATGGTCCTGGTAGCAAGACATGTCATAGGATAGCCTGTCAGCTATGTTGGCAACAACATCGGTACCAAGGGCGGGGGACGAATAGAACCATCTTCCTGCTCGTTGAAGCGAGGCGGACCAATAGGCAAGGTTCTCGTCCACCGGCGGCTACCGGAATGTTATCCACAATAGTAACAGGGTCTCACTTACAGAGTCATATACCAAGAATTTTACCTAAGCAGGGAATTAACACTGCTTAGATAAGTTATGCCACAAGAAAGGTCAAACAGACCAATAGGAAGGAAAATGTGTTCACACAAACAAAGAATCTAAAGTATACCATTCCCGAGGAAAACATAGAGGATGGCATACATGATAGGTCATTAAGTGCCTTTCCATCTGGATAAAGAGGCAAGAGGAACGATGATGTTTACCCATACCATACGGTTGGGATAATTGAGCAGGAACAATTTAGCATTGCGCTTCCAATGTTCCTGTTGAAATTTGAAATACCACATACATGCTTCGGGGTAGCATCGACCTGGTCATCAGATAAAGGTTGGACTTACCAGTATACAAAAAGGATTCATGAGGAACAACTTATGAAATAAGTCATATAGTTTCTGCATGGAATATGGTGAATCCTACATACGGGAGATTTTATAACAATAGGTCCTTCGGCCCGGTGTTCCAGACAAGACATCACCGTACCGGTTACATAAAGACCAAAGTTATGTATCTTCCCGAGATTCAAATCTGATTGGTGTCGGGACACCTCAGACTCAAGATGCCTGGGAAGAAAGATGAAGATGCAAGATTCTCAGGGTATGAACTTCACAAGTAATCCTTGAATCATGAGTTCTATTGTAAGACACATGAACACCATGTCAAGACATCCGTCCCCATGTGAAATTCTTATCTCAAAAGGCAACTGGGTTCTCATTTTGGGAACCATCATCGAGGATGCCAAGGTCCCATGTGTAAGTCTGGATTAGCTTTTATGAAGGAACTTATTTTCCTTGATCAAATCAGTCAGTGGCGTGGGGTGCTAAGAGAAAGTTATATGAAGTGAATATAGCAAATCTTCAAAACATATAACACTTCGCACAGGCGTGAATGACTTGGGATGATCTTAGAGAGAGCAAAACAAAACTTTCACATATTCACGGCGGCAAGAATGCACGTGAACCTTGCGAAAACACTTCTTATATCAAACATATCCTTCATGAGCTAGGCACAAGGATAATGCCTTCAAGAGCTTCATCGCCGAACCATGAATGAGTTGAGGGTGTGGTCGATGGGCTCAGCAACAATCCCTCAAGACTTTGACAGGGGTGAATTTTCAAAATTATTATAACAAGGAGATAGCATTTGTTAAATCAAATGGTATAATGTCGTATGCTCGAGGGAACAACAACAATTAAACATTGGTCGAAGGGTGCACTCGGAAATACGGACGGAGTAGCACAACCAATGTAAAACATAATGAGTCAACATCCAACACACTAAGAATGAAACAATCAGTTCTTAACCTCAGGGCAATAGGGTTGACAGAAGTATTGGAATCACACATCAGAGTTCACTTGTCTGTACACCGGTTAGAAGCAACACGGGACCAAGAAATGGATGGTGATGGCGAGAAGAATTACTATATCAAGAATTCTTAAGACGTGTGCAATCCTCACGACATTCTTGACATACCAAATAGTAATACTCCAAGGTAGAAGGTAACATAAGCTGAATTAGCAAGGAACTCAAAGGACTACACAAAACATGATAAATTTGTGTTTGGAGGGAAGGCAATAAGGTTGATGATTATTTCACAAATCATCACAGGGGCAAGGATAATAATTCTCGACATGCATTCGACTCATACCCTGCAAGAGCTCAGAATGCTGATGATGATCATGACACATTTGTCGAGAAGCTTCACGAAGATGTAATCGATCAGCGACAACATCAAGCAAGGGAATGATGAAGCAAGAGCTTGTCGGAATCACAAATAAGACTTCTAGCTTAGAACTGAGATTGCCTTTCAGGACAACCAACATGATGTGGAAAGCTCGATGCAACCTAAACACATAGTTGGAATTGTGTTCCATGGATGAACGGTATAGGTAGCATGGTCGAGCTCCAACATGACGATGATGATGTAGCTTAACAGCTTGGAAGGACATGATCGAGTACAAACTCGTAAGCAAGGAAGATTACTAAGAGTTGTTGAATTCCAATGTGTACTCGATTGAGTTATCGATGTATTTGCGTGTCCAACCACTCAAACACGAGGAAACTGGAATTAATGAAAATATCATAATTGATGAGGAGCTCACAAGAAGATATGTAGCTCCATGATATTCTCGGGATACATGGGACAACACTCAAAGGTAGATCAACATTAAGGCTTGGACAGATGTATTGATCTGAATAAGACAAGTACCTTAACTCGTCTGAGAATGAAATCAAGGTAGGACAACATGGTCGGAACCACGAATGCAAAGGACAAGATCACAGATACCATATTGAACCACAGAATGAATGATTATTGATACGAGAAGCTGCTATGGTAAGATCAACGTCGTTTCCATGGGCATGAACACAAAGTTCAAAGTCGACTCCCACTTCATCAATGCATTACCCGCCATTTACTCCTCGAATTTGATCAGGTTGCAGCTTGGAAAGATTATCTGGCAAAGACACCAGAAGAGCAAGACTCATGAAAACTTTTCGAGTCATATTAATTTAGGAAGGCATAGGTTCAACCCATCGCGGCATCTTAGGAACATATACCGCAAACTTCAAGAGTAATTAACACATTCTTAACAACAGAGTATGGCCGACAAAAGCATAGGATACAGTTTATCACAGGCAGAAGACACAATTTACCAAGGGCATTATGTATGAGGGGAACAATCATAAGAATTTTCGAAAGCAAAGGATGTCGTCGGATAATAACTCAGAATGAGTCTGGAAATCCACAAAGGACCTCATGTGAGTGTCGGTACTCAATCAGAGGGAGATGGGATGAAATGCATCAGGTTATAGAACATCTGAAAAATATTGATACTTCATTATCGAAGAAATTAGGATTTCCATGTTGGTGTATCATAATCAGATGCTCCGATCAAATACAAGTAAGCTAAATGGATTTAGATGGAAAACCAACCAAAGTTGATTTGTCGAGGACCAGCTCTGTTTGAAAGGTCGTCTAAGCCGGAAATTAATTTATGAGTATCAACAGATGATTGTGTGCATTCACACAAAGGTAGAATCAATGAGATCACAGGAAAATCACAAAGGATTATAATGAATGCTGTTAGACATACGGATTTAACCATAGCACAAGCAGGTGAGTAAGGTCAAAAGCAATAGTCTACTGGGGATTCCGGAAGATCGAATAGCAATTCGAAGAACTTTCGAAACCCATGATAACTGATAATGGACGAATCCCCGATAAGATAATTTGTTGCATCTCGTAAAACAAGAGCAATTGGAGAAGAAAGTATGAACGACATTTGTATGTCGTCATCCATAGGGGTTGACGGAGGAAGGGAAATCGCAGAAGCGATGAGCACAAGTTTTTAAGAGAACATCGAAGAGTAACTACAATTATTTTGACGGATAAAGCCATCGTCCGTAATACGGGGCTCTCTGGGAGGAGTTAGTTACGAGAACCTGGAGTTAGAGTTAGCAAAATCCTAACTTTAACCCTAAAGAGAAGAGAGAGTAGAACCCAGAGTATAGGAAAGGAGTAAAAGATACTAATACCACCCAATTGAGATGTGGGCCCGTAAGCCACAACATCAGTGTTAGTAAAGTTTTTCAAACACTAGACTCAACTTCGGCCAAGGAGTAGGAAAGGGGGCTACCTACAGGCGGTCGGCTCTGATACCAACTTGTGACGCCCTCGGTTTAATCGTACGCTAATCATACACATAAATGCGTACGATCAAACCCAAGGACTCACGGGAAGATATCACAACACAACTCTAGACACAAATAAGATAATACAAGCTTCATATTACAAGCCAGGGGCCTCGAGGGCTAGAATACAGAAGCTCGATAAACAGACGAGTCAGCGGAAGAAGCAATATCTGAGTACAAACATAAAACTTGGGGTGCCTTAGAGAAGGCTAGCACAAAAGAAACACGATCGAACGAGGCGAGGCCTCCTGCCTGGGAACCTCCTAAACTACTCCTATCTTCAGCGACCTCCATGAAGAAGACACCATCGGGATAGCAGACATCGACAGGAAACTCCACTCCTGGGTTCCATCATTTGGTCGCAACAACGGATCAAGGATACAAAGGGGGAGCAAAGCAACGGTGAGTACTCATCCAAAGTACTCGCAAGACTTACATAAGAACTATGCTAACTGTGCATCAGTATCAAAGAAGGGGGGGTTATATGTGGACTGACTGCAGCAATGCGAGAATAGAGAGAGAAAAGCCTAGTCCTATCGAAGACTAGCATCTTAAGGGTCTTGCAGCAATAGACGAGAGTAGATCAGGTGTAACACAAATAATAGTCATATTGTTGCAGCAATATTAAAGTGAGGTCACGCCCAGAGATCCTCCCTCGACACCCTGCGAGGAAGCAATCCCGAGGCAACTAATTCCAGTTAAGTAACAATTGTAGTTGTATAAGATCAGGGCACAACTCCAAGTCGTCATTTAACCGTGGACACGGCTATCCGGATAGTTAATTTTCATCCCTGCACGGGTGCTCCACATGTCCCGTCACGCTCAATAACACTCTGGCCAGACACACTTTTCTGGGGCATGCCCGGCCTTGGAATATCGACACGTCGCAGCCCCACCTAAGGCTCAACAGAGAGGCCAGCCCGCCGGTCTAAATCCTAAGCACAAAGGGTTCATGGGCCCAGTTCCCCTTCGGTCTCCTGCACGATGGTTGGGCGGCCGACGTCAGTCCTAGCATCCCTTAATCACAAGCGCGATGCATCTCGGGACCACTCGGGCACGCGCCGCTACGTTGCTGACATCTGAAAAACTTCGGTTTATACCGCGACGCCGAGTACCCATAATTCTTCCCGCGTAGCCGGTTAGTGCGAAAAGGTCTCCAACCAACCCAGATCAAATACCCAAATCCATTATCATTTTAATTATGCCATCAATACAATCTCGCGGGAATCCACCCGACTAACGTCTAATCACCAATGACCCCAGTAACATGGTCAGGTAACTGTGTGGTTGTAACATCAGGTGGAATCCGAGGTATCACCCTTGTTGGATTCCGAACGATGTAACCGTCAAGGTGGGCTTAGAGGAATCACCCTCGGGGGTCCCACACTTGACGGGTTGCACGACAGAGGCATCGTCGGGAATTGTGAAAGAGGAATCACCCTCGATAACCACGATCGACTAGCTATACTACAGATATATCATCAGGAGTACTTAGCGAGGTGTCACCCTCGTTACCCGATAGTATCTCTGTAGCTTTGTACAACTAAGGGGGGTGTATGTGCTGTGTTGGGTCTGGCTCGTCGATCAGGGATCGAGATTTGAAAACAAGCGAGGCAACTGGACTACAGGGTCAGAGGGGATGACTGCGCCACCTATACTTAGCAGATTTAAAGTACAGTGCTGAAAGTAGCAGTTTATCAAAAATAGGCTATGAATCAGATATAGGAGCTAACTACAACAGTAGCAAAATACTAATGTAAGCAGTAGGAAGAAAGACATAGGCGATATAGGAATGATCAAGGGGGGTTTGCTTGCCTTGCTGCTCTGCGGCAAAGGACTGATCGGCAGGGTCGTAGATGTACTCGACAGAAACGACAGTCTCGGGGTCTACTGGTAAGAAGAGGGGGAAGAAACAATAAATAATAGCAATGGTGCAACACAATGCATGACATGGCAAGATGCAGGCTAGACATGAGCTAACGCAGCAACATCCGTCATAGACGGGTCGGAAGAATATCTGACGATATTTTCCGGGTCTCGGGCTACTACCGGTCAGACTAGAAATGATGGAAAAGTTCCACGTTTGCTATGCTAGAGACGCGTGACGAACGAATGGACCGTGTACCCCGGTTCGTCTCGTTGTGCAGATCAACTTTCATGTTGAAAATATTTTGATCTGACTTACGGTTTATTTTATATTAATTTTTAAAGATTCCTTAATTATTTAGGAATTAAAAACAGATTTAATTAAATTGATTAAAAGCAATTATGACATTAGCATGATGACAAGCTGACATCAGCAGTTGACTGGTCAACTGACCAGTGGGTCCCATGCGTCATAGACACAAGTTTTTAAATAGGTTTAATATTAATTAATCAGATTAATTTAGTGAGGGACCCACGTGGCATTCTCCATTAGGTTAATTGATTATTCTAATTAACAGATTATCTTATATATCTATTTCACTAATTAATTAATTATTATATATAATTATTTATTTATTTAAGAAAAACATATATCTTTACTTTTATTATTTTCTTAACAACGGGTGTGGGGCCTCCCTGTCAGTGGGAGTGGGGGGGTTTGGCCCCACATGGCAATGGCCTAATGGCCACACACACAACTCTTGTACACACATTTTATACACACACATATACCATCTACATACATAATACATACATCCATTCATACATATACATACATGCATAATATATACATGCATCTAATACATACATATCTCATCTCTCTTTTCTAACAACTCTCTCTACATCTCTCTCTGTTCTTTGTCAACAGAGAGACACATAGGGAACCTCCACCTCCAACAAGAGACCAACGGCGCCGGAACGAGGTGAGGATCGCTGCAATGGAACCGGAGGTGAAGGAGAGGGAGAGGGGCGTTCTCACCGAGCCCTATATATGTGCAAGAATGAACTCGGGGGAGGCTCGATGGAGGTCGGCGTCGGCGTGGAGGAAGCTCTGGTGGGGAAGGGCCGCCATGGGAAGCTCCGGCCGGTGGGGGTGACGGGGGTGAGGGGCGCCGCCTGCGTTGGTTGAGGGAGGGGCACCACTGGGAGAGGGGAGGTTCCGGCCGCCGGAGGTGGTCCGATGGTGGGAGCGAAGTGAAGGCGTCGAAGGGAGGGGGAAGGGCCCGCGCGAGAGCTGACGTGGTAGTGGCTCCGGCTAGAAGTGGGGTGGGGCGAACGGATCTCGTGGGGAGAGAGGGAGGGAGATCAAGGTGGGGGAGCGGGGGACTCCGGGAGGCGCAGCGCCGAGGGAGGGTTTCGTGAGGGGACTGGGGCGGGATCTTGCTGCGGTTGGTGGAGAGTAGTGACGGGGGGGAGAGATCGAGAGGCCACGGGGTATGTCAGGTTCGCGGTACGTGGGGCGCTGGGGGTACGAGGGGTTGGTGGCCTCGTCTCCTCCTGGCGGCGGTGGGTGGAGTGGGAGGCGGGCGCTTAGGGTTTCCTCGGGGTGCTCGTGGGTTTGGCCGGCTGGGCCACTTTGGCCTAGTCGGCCAGGGGCTTTGTTGCTTCTTCTTTTTTTTGTATTTTATTTTGTATTTCATTTTCAGTTTTATTTTACCCTTTTGCTTATTTCTTTATTTTTATATTTTTCTGCATTCTAGTTTTGAAAATATATTAACCATAATTTATCTGCTACAACTCAAACATTTTTTTTACATTTGAAAATTTTATTCGTTTGTCTTTAAATTAAATATGATAACTACTTTGATTTTTATTATGTGACAATCTAGCTCAGTTAAATATGATGACCTAGCATCATTAGGGTGCGGTTACCGTAGCTCAACTACCGGGGTGTCACAAAAAGAATTTGGAAAAGTAGATACGACGGAGACGTATCAAACATGTCATATGCTCCATGGCGTTCAAAGCGTCTTTGAAGTCTCCGTTCTCAGCCATACAAAACTGCACATTGAACTAGTGAGTAGTCATCCTTACGAGCTTGCCAAGCGTTCAAAACATCTTTTTCAGCCGTAGCGGGTGGTTCACCTCCTAGCGCTGCATCAAGGACATAATTCTTTTGCCCAGCTTGAAGGATAAGCCTTAGCATTCGAGCCCAGTCTAAAAAGTTGCTACCATCATCTTTCAGCTTTGCTTTCCCTAGGAACGTATTGAAATTCAGGGTTTCTACTGCGCGAGCCATTGATCTACAACATAAAATTTTGCAAAGATTACTTAGACTATGTTCAAGACCATTGAGTTTAGCTAATCGTATTACTTATAAACCCCCACTCAAATAGACATCCCTCTAGTTATTCGAGTGTCGCATGATCTAAATTCACTAACTCTAGTCCAATCATCACGTGAGTTTAGTATAGTTTCAGTGGTGAACATCTCCATGTGGATCATATCTACTATATTATTCATGCTCGACCTTTCGATCTCTTGTGTTCCAAGGCCATGTCTGTACATGCTAGGATTGTCATGTTTAACCCGAGTGTTATGCGTGTGCAACTGTTTTTGACCCGTTGTATATGAACGTTAAGTCTATCACACCCGGTAATCACGTGGTGTCTCGAAACAACGAGCTGTCGCAACGGTGCACAGTTGGGGAGAACACAATTTCATCTTGAAATTTTAGTGAGGGATCACCTTATAATGCTACCGTCGTTCTAAGCAAAATAAGGTCCATAAAAGGATTAACATCACATGTAATTCATAAGTGACATGATATGGACATGATCTTGTGCTTCTTGATCTCCATCACCAAAGCACCGGCATAATCTTCGTCGTCACCGGCGCCACACCATGATATCCATCATCATGATCTCCATAATTGTGCGGCTATCGAGGTTGTCGTGCTATATATGCTATCACTACTAAATCTACTACCTAGCCATATAGTAAACACATCTGTAAGCACAAACGTTAGTTTAAAGACAACCCTATGGCTCCTGCCGGTTATCGTTGCATCGATGTGAAAGTCAATATTTAACTATTACAACATGATCATCTCATACATCCAATATATCACATCATGTCTTTGGCCATATCACATCACAAGCATACCCTGCAAAAACAAGTTAGACGTCCTCTAATTTGTTGTTGCACGTTTTACGTGGCTGCTATGGGTATCTAATATGATCGCATCTTACTTACGCAAGGCCACAACGGTGATATGCAAATTGCTATTTAACCTTATCCAAGGACCACCATGGTCAAATCCGAGTCAACTAAAGTTGAATAAACACACACCCGCCAGTCATCTTTATGCAACAAGTTGCATGTTAGTCGATGAAACTGGTCTCTCGTAAGCGTACGAGTAAGGTTGGTATGGGCCACTTCAATCCAACAATACCTCTGAATCGAGAAAATACTAAGGGGGGCAGGAAATCGAACATCAACGCCCACAAAAACTTTTGTGTTCTAGTCAAGATTTCATCTACGCATGAACCTAGCTCATGATACCACTGTTGGGGAACATTGCATGGGAGACAAAAAAATTCCTACGCACACGAAGACCTATCATGGTGATGATCATCTACGAGAGCGAGATCGGATCTACATACCCTTGTAGATCACTAAATGGGAAGTGTTAAGAAACGCGGTTGATGTAGTGGAACGTCTTTGCGATCCAAATCGCCGCCATCCCACGATCCGTCCCTATCTAGCACCGTACGGACGTCACCTCCACGTTCAGCACGCGTACAGCTCAATGACGATCTTCGCCTTCTTGATCCAACAAGAGAGACGGGGAAGTAGATGAGTTTTCCAACAGCGTGACGGCGCGCCGGTGATGGTGGTGATCTATTCCTGCACGACTTCCCCTAAGCAACGCAAAAATCCGATCTAGAGGAGAAACTACAAACTAGAGGAGAGGGTTGCATGTGGCTCAAATTGTGTCTCAAAAACCCTAAAACCTCTTGTATATATAGGAGGAAGGAGGGGCTAGCTTTGAGTACCAAGGGAAACCCCCTTGGGCTCGGCCGAAGGTAGAGAGGAGGAGTCCTCCTCCGATCCTACTTGGAGTAGGAATCCTCCCCAAGTTGTCCACCTCTTTTGGTTTTTCCACTTTTACCTCATGGTATTTCTTTGGTTGACCATTCAGCCCACTAAGAGCTATTGCGCCACCTTCAAGTCCATGTGGCCCTCTTGGGGAGTGGTGGGCCCACCTAGTTGGCCCCCGGTACCCATTCGTCACTCCCGGTACACTACCGGTAATGCCCGAAATTCTTCCGGAATCCAAATACCAACTTCCTATATATCAATCTTCATTTCCGGACCATTCCAGAACTCCTCGTGACGTCCGAGATTTTATCCGGGACTCCGAACAAAACTTCGTTCACCGGCACCTATAACTCAACTATACTGAAACATCATTGAACCTTAAGTGTGCAAACCCTGCGGGTTCGAGAACTATGCAGACATGACCTGAGACACTCTTCGGTCAATATCCAATAGCGGGACCTGGATGTCCATATTGGATCCTTCATATTCTACGAAGATCTTATCGGTTGAACCTCTATGTAAATGATTCATATAATCTCATATACCAATCCCTTTGTCCTTCGGTGTGTTACTTGCCCGAGATTCGATCGTCGGTATCTCCATACCTATTTCTATCTCGTTACCGGCAAGTCTCTTTAATCGTTTCATAATACAAGATCCCGTGACTAACTCTTTAATCACATTGCTTGCAAGGCTTATATGTGATGTTGTATAACCGAGTGGGCCCCAAGATACCTCTCCATCACATGGAGTGACAAATCCGGTCATGATCCATGCTAACTCAATGGACACCTTTGGAGATGTCTGTAGAGTACCTTTATAGTCACCCAGTAACGTTGCGATGTTTCATGCACACAAGGCTTTCCTCCGGTGTCAGTGAGTTACATGATCTCATGGTCATAGCAATGAATACTTGACATGCAGAAAACAATAGCAACAAAATGACAAGATCACATGCTACGTTCATAGTTTGGGTCTTGTACATCACATCATTCTCCTAATGATGTGATCCTGTCATCAAGTGACAACACTTGTCTATGGCTAGGAAACCTTAACCATCCTTGATCAACAGGCTAGTCAACTAGAGACTCACTAGGGACACAGTTATGTCTATATACCGACACATGCATCTATGTTTCCATTCAATACAGTTATAGCAAGGATAATAAACGATTATCTTGAAACAGGAAATATAATAATTATTATTTTATTATTTCCTCTAGGGCATATTTCGAACAAATTATAGCTAAGGGATTCAACAAGCATGACATTTTGAATAGAGCTATGATGAAATATGGCCACCTTACCAAGACCAGGTACTTTACCCTTGGAGTTGTCTCCAAATGTCACATAGCTTCGAGGTCCACGGTTTGGTGTGATCTCATGGTACATGTATTTATCTCTGGTTATGTGATTGGTGCATTCACTATCAAGTATCCTCTCTTTTCCTCCGTCCATGTAGTCTATATGGCTCGCCATAATACTAAGGTTCCGCATGGTCTTCTCTTATTCGATGTCGAACTCATCATCTCCATCATAGTAGACATGCTCTGCATTGTCATCGTCGCACGAAATATCCTCATCATTAGAATCAAGAATTTCATGAGAACTTTGAGTATGACAATGTTCATGCTTATCTATGTTAATTGGTTCAAAAATGACATAGTTAATGGTAATGACATCTCCTTTAGCACGCATGAGGTCACGAAGCTCAAATAGGCATTTATCAAAATTAGGATCATTTGGCTTCATTTTGTGAAAGGCAATGCATTTATGGAAAATGATATCGATATTTTTCACGGAATAGTTGGGATATCTTTTATCTAAGTTTTTCCATCAAGTATGATCACACTCAAAATTTGGCATTTGATTAAGCACATTTCTTGGTAGTCCTCTAATGATGAGATTTACAGTTTAAAGATTACCAAGCATATCAAGTTCATCATCATGAGAAAGATGTAGGGGATCAATGGGAGGCTCATAGGGATATTCAACATACTTGCACAAATGGAATTCATCAAATATATCAAGCATTTCATCTTTCCATTGTCTATAATACTCCCAATCAAGAACAGACACTCTACAACTAATATTCCCCAAACTAGGCACATCCATCTTCCTCCAATGGTATTTAAACAAAGGCTATGGAGACCTTGCTCTGATACAAATTTTTGGATCGATTGAGGAGGTGTCTAGAGGGGCGGGGGTGAATAGAGTACTTATATAAATGAAAATCCTAGCCTTTCCTAATTGTAATCGTTAGCAGATTTTAGCTATTTTAACAAGTCTAGTGCACCATACACATGCTAGTCAACACATATGGCAGCGGAAAATAAAGACATTGCACATGTAAGTAAGGAGTAGACTTTAGGAAGATCAAACGCAAAGATTGACACAACAATTTTTGGTTCAACTCCACAACACAAAGTAGCAGGCTCCCAAGCGACACCTAACCAATCTTGGAGGCACCACATTCCGAAACGTAATGGATGCGATGGAACGATGAGCTCCTTGCTATTGTGCTTCAAAAGATAGTCTCCGAAACACTCAATCACTCTTTCGCAGATTTTCCATGGGTAGGAGAGATTGCTTTTGTGGAAAGCAACTTGGGGAGACTAGAGATCAAGTTTCAAATGGTTGGATTGGAATCTCTTGATCTCAACACATGAGTAGGTGTCTCTCTCTCTCAAAAAAATGGATCTGGGAAGTGTAAGTGTGTTCTGAATGCTTCCTCTCCGAATGAGAGGAGGTGGAGGGGTATATATAGGTATTCCCCAAAATCCAACCATTACAACATTATTGCCCAACTCGGTGACATCAAAACGAATATCGGTGGTACCGAGTTGCACTAAATGTGGAAGCTTTTGAATTCTCGGTGAGACTAGTATCTGAATGTCGGTGGTACCTATACGATGACCTAAAGCAGTTTCTAAATCTCGGTGAGACCGATTCCAATCTCGGAAATTCCGGTTCTTGGAATTTTCTCAACAGAAATTTGGTCACTGATCTCGATGGCACCGATATGAAACTTGGTGGTACCCAGAGATTAGGGTTTGGCAAAGTATCTATCTGGAGGAAAATTTATAGGGTCGAGTGGAAAAACTTGGTGGCATTGATTTTGCCGATTTAGCTTTGGAGAAAGATATTTTGTGGATAATGAGTGAACATTTTTGGTGGCTATCTCTAAGAACTTGAGCAACCAATTCATTGATACGTCTCCGACCTATCTATAATTTTTGATTGTTTCATGCCAATATTAAACAACTTTCACATATTTTTTGGCAATAATTTATATGACTTATTGGACTAACCTATTGATCTAGTGCCTAGTGCTAGTTCTTGTTTTTTGTGTGTGTTTTGTTTCACAGAATTCCATATCAAACAAATTCCAAACGCGATAAAAATGTATGGAGATTTTTTCGGGAATACTTGTTAATTTTCAAAAGTGGAATCAACGCAAACGGAAGCCCACAGTGAGCACAAGACACCAGGGCGCGCCCTTGTGCATAGTCACGGCCTGGTGGCTGGTTCTCCCCTCGTATGTCGGTTGGAGCTCTACTTCGGGTGCAAGGAAGCTAATTTTTGGATAAAAATCCCCTCAAAATTTCAGCCTGACCGGCGTTACAGATCTCGAGGAATATAAGAAATGGTTTACGGCCAGAAAACAGAGATGGGAGAGAACACGAAACAGAAGAGAACACATAGGGAGATCCAATCTCTGAGGGGCTCCTGCCCCTCCGCCGCCATGGAGGCCATGGACCAGAGGGGGAACTCTCCTCCCATATATGGGGAGGCCAAGGAAGAAGAAGGAGGGGGCTCTCACCACCTCTCTCCCGGGGGCGCCGAGTGCCACCGGGCTAGGATCGTGACGGCGATCTACATCAACAATCTTATTAGCGTCAACACTAACTTTCTCCACCTCTATGCAGCGGTGTAACACACCTTCTACCTATTGTAATCTCTACTTAAATATGGTGGTCAACTCCATATATTATTTCCCAATGATATTTGGCTATCCTATGACGTTTGAGTAGATCTGTTTTGTCATGCGGGTAATCGTGATCTTGGTTGGTACGATTGTATATTTTATCTATGGTGCTGTCCTACGGTGCCCTTCGTTCTCGCGAAAACGTGAGGGGTCCCTGCTGTAGGGTGTTGCAATATTTTCATATTTCTATTATGGTGGGTGGTGTGAGTGACAGAATACATAGATCCGAGTAAGTGGGCTATTGTGTATGGAACTTAAGAGGACTTGATACTTAATAATATGGTTGGGTTTCACGACCTTAATGATCTTTAGTAGTTGTGGATCCTTGCTAGAGTTCTAATCATAAGTGGGTATGATCCAAGTAGAGAAAGTATGTTAGCTCATGCCTCTCCCTCATATAAAATTGCAACAATGATTACCGGTCTTGTTATCGATTTCCTAGGGACAAATAACCTTCTTGTTGACAAAACCCTTTTACTAAACAACTAACTTTTATTATCTTGAAAAGTACTCGTAGTTTTATTCTTGAAAAGTAGTTCTAGCATCGCACCTACAAACTAGTTTTATACTTATTCTAGGTAAAGCAGACGTTAAGTGTACATAGAGTTGTATCAGTGGCAGATAGAACTTGAGGGAATATTTGTTCTACCTTTAGCTCCTCGTTGGGTTCGACACTCTTATTTATCGAAAAATGTTACAAACGATCCCCTACACTTGTGGGTTATCAAGACCTTTTTCTCGCGTCGTTGTCGGGGAGTAATAGCGAGGGGTGAATATTCTCGTGTGTGCTTGTTTGCTTTATCATTAAGTAGTTTTATCTTGTGCTCTTGTTTTCTATCTTTAGTTATGGGTAGGTAATGTAAAATACAAAAAATAGATGTACTTGCTACTCCAAAAAGTTGAGGAACCTCTACTGTTCCATACTACCGAAGAATATTACTTGGATTATCTTTGATCCACTTGTGCTCGTGCTGAAAACCCAACTAGCTTAGTTGAGGGAAAATCATTAAATGAGCGTGCTCATTATGTGCGACACCGCATATCTAAAAAAGGAAACTCTTGTGGCATCAAATCAATTCTTTGTGTTGCTATGCTTGGAATTTATGTGAAATTTATGATTTTACTTGTTGTTCTGAAGAAACTAAAAAACACCTTCCCTACCAATGTGTGTTTATTGACAATAAAATATTATCTTCTTATGCCAAGGAGGGCTATTGTTATTTTGATGTTGAGAAAATTGAAGAATTTGTTGCTTTTAAGGGTGCCTATGAAATTGCTTCTTTGATTTGAAAAGTATGATGCTACTCTTTATGAATCTGAAATTTTTGTCATACTTCAATATTGCTATGAAAACTATGCATACAATACATATGTTAAAAAATTTATTGAAAGAATGACCGCTGCCTTGGAAGAGATTAATATTTTGCAGGAACCTATGGAAGAGGAAGTTGCTGAAATTATGGGCTCATTAGATGAAAAAGATGAGGAGGAGAGCAAACAACAAAAGGAGGATGAGCGGATTAGCTACCCGTGCCCACCTTCTAATGAGAGTAACTCTTCCACTCATACATTGTCTAATTGCCCTTTGTGCTTACCAAAGGATGAATGCTATGATAATTGCTATGATCCCATTGATTCATTTGAAATATCCCTTTTTGATGAAATTGATGCTTGCTATGCTTGTGTCCATGATGCCAATATGAATTATCTTATGGAGATGAACTTGCTATTGTTCCTTATGTTAAACATGAAATTGTTGCTATTGCACCCACACATGATAGTCCTATTATCTTTTTGAATTCTCCCAACTACACTATATCGGAGAAGTTTTCACTTATTAAGGATTATATTGATGGGTCATGTTTTGCTACTACACGTGATGATTGTGATGAATATAATATGCATGTGCTTTCTTCTCCTACTTGCAATTATTATGACAGAGAAACTACATCTCCACCTCTTTATCTTTCCAACATGATAAAATTGCAAGAAACTGCTTATGCTATGTATTGGCCTTTACTTGATGTGCATGAATTGTTCTTTTATGACATGCCGATGCATAGGAAGAGAGTTAGACTTCGTTATTGCATGATATATATTACTTTGTGTGCACTAATAAATTGCAAATCATTGTTAATTAAAATTGGATTTGATATACCTTGGGATCTAGGTGGATCAATTACTTGAGCACTTTATGCCTAGCTTAATGGCTTTAAAGAAAGCGCTGCCACAGAGACAACCTGGAAGTTTTAGAGAGTCATTGTATTCTGTTGTGTGCTTTTATAAAGTTTAAGAACAAAAAAATTATACATGGGAACCTGAAACTTCACAAAAAGAAAAGTGAAAGTGAGAGAGATGATGAGCATCGTTGAAGTGGGGCCTAGCCTTGAACTTTGTGCATGCCCATGGAAACTTTGTGAATCTTAAATCACAGAAACTTTTCAACAAAAATAATTATACCCTTGTACAAATCCATTGTATTATAAAAATACTGTGCCAAGATTTGCCTTTAGGATGATCCATAAGATGAGTAGAAACAATGCTAAATGCGAAAAAGAAACTTTGACTCCATTGCACGAATTTAAATGTTTTAATGGAGCATAATATTGATATGAAATTTTAAAACAGTATTTTCATAAAAATTCTATACTTTTTCCTAATTTTTCATTAAAATTGGAGTTACAGAAGTATGGTCAAAGTTCAGATTACTACAGACTGTCATGTTTAAGACAGATTCTGTTTTTGTTGCATTGTTTTGTTTGTTTTGATGAAACTATCGATTTTATCGGTGGTATAAGCCATGGAAAAGTTATAACACAGAAGAGATAATGCAAATATAAAATATTAATGGGTTTACAATAGTACTTAAAGTAGTATTTTTCTTTCTTATACTAACAGATCATACGAGTCTTTTGTTAAGTTTTGTGTGAAGGAAGTGTTCGAAGATCGAGGAGGTCTCGATATGAGGATAAGGACGAGAGGCAAGAGTTAAATCTTGGGGATTCCCAAGGCACCCCAAGTAAAAATCCAAGGAGACTCAAGCGTCTAAGCTTGGGTATGCCCCGAAAGGCATCCCGTCTTTCTTCAACAAGTATCGGTATGTTTTCGGATTCGTTTCATTCATGTGATATATGTAAATCTTGGAGTGTCTTTGGTATCTTCCCTTTTATTTTATGTACCATGCGGGTATGATATATTCCATGGCTTATTTATAGAATGATCATTGCACTTCACTTATATCTTTTGAGTATGGCTTTATAGAATGCTTCATGTGCTTCACTTATATCATTTGAAGTTTGGATTGCATGTTTCTCTTCACATAGAAAACCATTATTTGAAGAATGCTCTTTTGCTTCACTTATTTTTTAGAGCATGGTGTTTTATAGGAAGAATTAAACACTCATGCTTCACTTATATCTATTTAGAGAGTCAAAAGGAATTTGTCATTTACATGGTTAGTCATAAAATCCTACATAAAACTTGTAGATCACTGAATATGATATGTTTGATTCCTTGAAATAGTTTTGCAACATTAAGATAGTAATATGTGGGTGCACTAGTTGATAACTGTGGATTAGTGAGAATATTGATGTTAAGGTTTGTGATTCCCGAAGCATGCACGTATAGTCTCTGTTTATGCTATGAAGTTGGAGCATAATTTATACTTGAATGAAAACCTTTGTGTTGTTATAATCGGAGTCGCACGATGGTTAACTCCTCCAAACCTTCTCCCTAGGGGCATGCAAGTAGTTCTTTGCTTCGAGGGAGCTAATAAAATATTGCTATAAGTATGTGACTTCTTTCTAACTAATGTGGATCCATAGATTATACGCACTCTTACCTTTCCAAATTTGCTAGCTTCTATGGTACCGCGCATTGCCCTTTCTCAACTCGAGAGTCGGTGCAAACTTCGCCAGTACATCCAAACTTCGTGATATGATATGCCCTATCACACATAAGTCTTATTATATCTTCCTCAAAACAGCCGCCATACCTACCTATTATGCCATTTACATAACCATTCCGAGATATATTGCCATGCAACTTCCACGGTTTTCATTTTGATGACTTAGCATTCGTTGTCATATTGCTTTGCATGGTCCACTACTAGAAAAAAGCCTATAGCTAATAAGGACATTAATGGCGCACCATGCATGTGGTGCGCCACTGCTATATAGCAGTGGCGCACCACATAATGGTGCGCCATTAGTGTCCATATTACTAATGGCGCACCATGTGTCTGGTGCGCCATTACTATCTTTGACCTGGCCCCCACCCTTTGCTACACTTACCAGTGGCGCACCATGGGAAGTGTGCCATTACTAGTTTTAACTAGTAATGGCGCAACACATCCAGGGTGCGCCACTACTAATTTTTTTTCAGTTTTTTTTAAACTACTAACGGAGCATTCTTACGAGGTGTACCATTAGTAACCCTGGTTACTAATGGCGCATTCTTCCTGGGTGCGCCATTGGTAACCTGGGAGGAGTAGATATTTTTGACAGCCCACTTCACACTCACTTTCCCCCCACTTCATACTCTCCACCACTTCACACTCACTAGTCTCGGCTGCCTCCTCCTCCTCACCTCATTTGCACCATATATTCACCCAAATTAAGTGGTTAAATTTTCTTTTTTGATAGGTAAGTAAGGGGAAACCTTTGTTTATGTTCTGGATCTACTTTTTTGTCCCTCCAACACGTGTACACACTTTTTATGGCCTAGATCTACGTATGTTTGTCGTGTTGCATATGTTTTTGTTTGCATGTACCGGTATTTGAAATGCGATAGTTGCCAATATTTTTTCGGAATGTTGATTCATTTCCGTTTCGGCGAGAATTTGGCACTATGCATTCTTTTTGGTCTTATTTTTAGGCAAAGTCATGCCAAAAAAATTTGGTTCTAACATATCGTTTTGCTCTACCCCGCAGGTGACCATGGTCCGCACGATGACCGAAGGCATCGTGAATAGGTTTTTGAGCTCCGTGAAGGCCGAGATGCTTCAAAAGAATGAGACGGAGATAAGATGTCCGTCTTGAAGATGCAAGCTGAAGAGCCTTATGGACCCAGATTCCAAACAGGTGCGGGACCACCTACTCGTGCGTGGTTTCATGGATGGCTATCAGTGGCAAGGTGATGAAGATGATTGTGAAGTCGTCCATGGGGTCCGGGCAAGAAAGAAGGAAGGGTTGCAAGAAAATAGTGGCGAGGGCGATCGAGAAGACGAAGAATCTCCAGGACATGATCACGAAGTAGATGCAGGACACAGTCATTATGTAGAAGATGCCGGACATGATGATGAGGAAGATCAAGGCAAAGGGCATGATCATGAAGATGAAGATGCCGGAGCAGATGACGATGGACCATCGATGGGCTGGGTGCAGGACCCTCATAGTCAAGAGCTGCTTCTCAAGCAGACAGGTAACGCAAGAGCTGCCGCCCAAGAGAAAGCCAAGCTGGATCAACTGGAGATAGACGCGGTTACTCCATTGTATGAAGGATGCAGGCCCGAGGATACCCACCTGAAAGTAACGCTCATGGCTCTAGAGATGAAGGTAAAACACAAAATGACCGACACATGCTTTGACGAGAACATGTCATTCTGGCACGAACATCTTCCCATGGGGAACAAGTGCCCGGACAGTTTCGAGGACGCGAAGGAAATCGTGTGTCCTCTGGATTTACCGCACATGAAATACCATGTGTGCATGAACGATTGGATCATTTATCGGGACGAGCACGCGGAGTCTACCATATGTCCGGTGTGCGGCGTTACTCGATACAAGAAGAGGAAGAAAGCTCCTCCAAAAGTGGTGTGGTACTTTCCGATCACTCCTCGTCTGCAGCGGTATTTCGCAGACCCTAAGCAAGCAGAGCTCCTGCGTTAGCATGCGGATAGGGAAGAGAAGAAGCGAGAAGATGACGGAAATGATCCAGAGATAAATAAAAAAGAAAAGATGTTGAGTCACCCTAAGGATGCGAGCGAGTGGAAAGCGTTGGACTTCGAACACCCAGAATTTGGGGACGATCCAAGGAACATCATTTTGGGTGCGAGCACCGACGGAGTCTACCCGTTTGGCAGCCAGAGAAGCACACATAGCACCTGGCCTGTGTTTGTGTGGATGTACAACCTTCCCCCCTGGGTGTGCATGAAGAGGAAGTACATTCACATGAGTATGCTAATTGCAGGGCCAAAACAACCAGGGAATGACATCAATCTGTATCTGGGGCTGCTGAAAGAGGAGCTAGACACACTGTGGAAAATGCCACCCAATACGTGGGACGCCGCAGCGAAACAATATTTCCCTATGAGAGCCGCACTGCTCACGACGGTGCACGACTATCTCGGTTACGGATATATCGCATGGCAGGTGGTCCACGGATTTTGTGCATGCGTCAGGGGCATGGATGACACAACGTATCGCCAGCTAGATAGAGATCCCGGGTCTTCGAAAACCGTGTTCATGGGACATCGAAGGTGGCTTCGCGATGATGACGCATGGAGAAAACGCAAGGATCTCTTCGATGGTGAAACCGAACCCCGAAGAGCCCCACATACGAGGAGCGGCGAGGAAATAGACGCGCTGTTGAAAAATTGGAAAGAGTGCCCACCACCGGGAAAGAAGCGAAAGGCGCCAAAGCCGCTTCTGAAGGTATGGAAAACGAGGTCTGTTTTCTGGGACTTGCCGTACTGGAAGATCCTCCGTGTGCCTCACAGCCTTGATGTCATGCATATCACGAAGAACATGTGCGAGAGTCTGCTTGGTACCCTGCTCAACATGCGAGAGAGGACCAAAGATGGGCAGAAAGCAAGGGCGGACTTGTAATGAATGGGCATCAGGGAGGAGCTTCACGCAAAATGCCCTAATAATGATGATGATGATGATGATGAGGCGAAGGACACGGAAAGTCATCACAAAGGCAAAAAGGCCAAGAAGATCGAATATGACTACCCTACCGCGTGCTTCACTCTAAGTCAGAAGGAGATCGATCAGTTTTTCACCTGCCTCGTAGGAGTAAAACTTCCTTACGGTTACGCGGGGAAGATAAGCAGATACCTAGACTCAGCGAAGGAGAAGTTCAGCGGGATGAAGTCTCACGACTGTCATGTGCTGATGACGCAGATACTTCCAGTTGCAATCCGTGGGATCATGGACGCGCACGTCCGTGAAACGCTATTTGGCCTATGCAACCTTTTTCGACGTCAACTCTCGGAAGTCAGTTGGCGTGAGGCAACTCAGAAGGCTACAAGAAAAGATCGTGGTGATACTATGCGAGCTTGAGATGTACTTCCCGCCCACATTCTTCGATGTTATGGTGCATCTGCTGGTCCATATCATGGAGGATATCATCTAACTCAGGCCGACGTTCCTGCACAGCATGATGCCGTTCGAAAGGATGAATGGTGTCAGCAAAGGATACGTTCGCAATAGGGCACGTCCAGATGGAAGCATAGCCCATGGCTTTCTGACTGAAGAGTGCATCTCCTTCTGCACGAATTATCTAGAAATCAAGAACCCCGTTGGTCTGCCCGTCGACACGCACCTCGGCAGGCTCGCTGGCTGGGGTCACCGCGAGGGTCGCTGCAAAATGCATGTCGACTTCAAGGGTCGACTCGCCGACTTTGAAAGAGCAAACCTAGTCACGCTACAACACATAGACGTGGTCAATCCTTGGGTGGTTGAGCACAAAACCTTTATTGAGAAGACGTACAATGACTGAGGCCAACAGAGGACATACGGAGATATAATCAAAGAGCACAACTCATATTTGCCGTGTTGGTTCAAGGACAAGCTTCTGTCGTACCCTTTACACGAGGATTCTTCCACGAAAGAAAAACTCATATTCGCCTTGTCACAGGGCGCCGAGCACAACCTGATGACCTATGAGGCATACGATATCGACGGGTACACATTCTACACCGAGGAAAAGGACATGAAGAGCGATTATCAGAACTCCGGGGTAACGATGGAATCCTACACCGGTAACCACAAGGACAGATACTACGTAAGGATCGAGGAGATCTCGGAGCTGAGCTACGCTGGAGAGAAGGTTCCGATGTTCCGTGTCAGATGGGCCAAGAGCGTCCTAAAAGAAGACCGGTATTTCACCACCATGGTTATACACGAAGCCAAATCGAAGACCGCGGGCGCAAACGTCACCGCGAAAAATGATCCATGGGTACTGGCTTGCCAAGTGGACCGATGCTTCTTCATTACCGACCCGTCAAAGCCCAGTCGTGTTGTCGTGAGGAGAGGCAAAAGGAACATCATCGTAATGGATGGAGTCGCCAATGAGCAAGACTTCGACAAGTACGGCGACCCGAAGATGGAAGATGACAACGACGATGAAGTAGCACACAACACAAGAAGAAGCAGGACCACCCTACCTAAAGGACGTCCGTTCAAGAGAAGAATTCAAGGGGTTCCGAGGCTAAATTATTCAACCGCGAGAAGGAAGGGCAAGAAGATCATTGTCAAATATAGCTAATTAAGATCGAATCACAACGTGTCGGCCGCGTGTGTGTGTCAGTGGCAAGCTCAATCTTTGATGACTGTTATTTCACGTCAGTTGATTTCAACCATGTCATGTAATTCTAAATCTTTGCACCATGTGATGTAATTCTAAACCGTTGGGCTATTACATTACTTTTCGGTTATTAAGTCATGTGCATGCAGAAACCTTGTTAAAAGTATATGCATAAGTGGTAGAAGACTAAAGTTGATGCAAAAAACAAGATCATCATGAGAACAAGATCATCATGCAATATGTAACAAAATTATTACATGCAACTACAAATCCAAAATTAGTAATAATTTTAGTTATTACATGCAACTAAAAATCCAAAAGTGATAACCAAAAACAAGATCATCATGAGAACAAGATCATATTGTTACAAAATTATTACATGCAACTAAAAAGTGATAACCAAAATTATTACATGCAACTAAAAATCCAAAAAAATAAAAAAAAGTTAGTAATGGCGCACCAGGAGAAGGTGCGTCATTGCTATCCCTCCCCACTTATGGCACGCCTCTAAAAGGTGCACCACTGATATGCCACTTATGGCGCACCCCTAAATGGTACGCCATTGCTAACCCTCCCTCGTTCTATCCCCTTCTTCCCTCCCCGCACTCGCCTCTCCCCCGCATCTCCACTCCAACCGCACCCCTCCGTCCCTCCCATCTCCCCTCGTTAGCCACAGCCGCCGCCCTCCTCGTCAGGCACCGCCACCCTCCTCATCACTGCCCCCAGGCCCCGGCCACCGCCGCGGCCCCCATTCGCCGCTACACACGTCCCCGCCGTTGGATCACGCCCTCGCACACGTCGCCGCCGCCGGACGTGTCAGGCGGCCATCACCGCTGCGGAGGTGAGCACCCCCGCCCCTCCCTCTTCCCCATCTCTCCCCCGCCCTCCCTCTTCCCCATCTCCCCACCGTCCTCCCCTCCTACCACCTCTTACTTCTGATGGCGCGTCACCCCCTGCAACCCTATTCGTCCATCTCCGTCTACCGGTGCGCCTCCTCGCCGCCGTGGAAGTACCGCACCCTCTCCCCACAGTCTTGTTCCGCCTGCTTGCTTAAGCTGCTGTTGCAAGTTACCTAGCGGCATTGGTGTTCGTCGCTCGGCTCTCTTTTCATCATCAAACCTGCCATGATGAACATTTCAGAAAAATTGGGATGAGCACGGTTACTTAACTTCAAAAAGTTTGTTTTGTTTCACTTAACTTCAAAATATTAGATGTTTACTCTTTCTTGTGTTGTTCTTGTTTAGTTCTTTTGCATCATATATCAACTGAAATATCTAATGACATGAGAGGACTAGTAAATCTTTCGGTTTTAGTGTCCTAAATGAACAAAGACTCTACTGCACCGGAGTTTTTGGTGCCCACGTGTGTTCCTTGCCTCTACTATATGATTATAGTAAATCTTTCGGTTTCAAAATGGAGGGAGATGTTTATAGTCTATTGTATTTGATTTGTCATGTCAATAACCTTGTGTTGTTGATGCTAGTCTAGATTAACCTGAAAACATAAACAATCTAATATCATGACGTACCCCATCACTTGTGATTTACGCAGGATGTAAGGTTTTAGTTTCGTGAAAAACACTGAAAAACACAAAGATATTTTGTTTCCACAGAAACTGAAAAGCACCTCATGCGATTTACGGAAGGAACTGAATCTACTAAAAATTATGAATCACTTTCTACACCTAATACTCCTATTAGAAATAGAATATTTGATGTGCTTGATCCTTCATATTAGTTTGATGAGGATATTACTAGAGAGTTTATGGCTTATGATGGTGCCAGTTCGAAAAACTATATGTTGTGTCATCCAGTGGACCATTATCTCTCTCAAGCCACAATGTAACATAACCACTACTTGAATTGAATGCAGTTCTTGTAATGTTTCATGCATCAGAGTAATAGGGGCACTTGATACAGAGGGATTAAGTCCTCCTCTATGCAACTGGCACAATCAAATAATTTATAGAGATGTTTTAGCTACCCACTTACCCTGATCTCCACCCCCATCTTCTTCAGTAGTAGAACCACTTGCTCAGTAAGTGCTCTAATGTCGATGGTGAATCTGATTTAGTTCATGAGAATCATGCCTAATTTAGTGATCATAAACAAAACCATCTGCTAATTTTTCATTTAATTATGTTCAACTCAAGTAGGGTTTTGTTCGTAAGTGGTATTTCTTTTGTGTGTGTGTGTATGAACATTCATGCTGTCATTTAGTTCTTTCATGACTTTGTGTCTCTCCAGCACATTTCAACATATGAGTGGTACACAATTTATAGCTCTATATCATCTACATAGGTGTTCTGTTTTCTACCACATGCAACATGCCCTGGATCATGGATCTCCATAGGTGTATTTGGTTAGCTTATTGCTTGGTGAAATAATGATATTACTTAGACAATGAGCTTATCTGAAATCTGAAACACATTTACTTACTTACTTACTTACGATGGAGAATGAATTTTATTACTTGGACAATGAATTTTTTATGTTGATCACTGATTTATGCATTTTGATTGCAGTGGTTATGTTAAATTTATTTTTGAAGTATTAAATCTTCCATCTTACTATTTTTTGGCATCTTGCTTGTGCAGTAAGGTTGTAATGACTCATATTTGTTACCCCTTTCTCCTGAAACGTAGATTAATTTCCGTTTCGGTTGAGAATTGGGCACTCCTAGGTTAAGAAAATTAGCAAAGGTCATGCCAAATTTTCTTGACCTAGAAGGTGACTGATTCAACCCCGTGCAATAACTTTAGTAGCCTTTTTTCATATTTAGAGCGAACATGGCCAACAACGATGAGGCCGGCGGTTCGGGCAAGCCATTCTGGGAGCTCTCCCAGGAGCTAGAGGAAGAACCTCACCGCTATGAGGACGCCGCGGAAGACACCGATCACGACTACACAACCCATAGTGGCGTCAGGGATGACATCACTCATGGTGCCGCCGGGGATGCCACCACTGATGATGGCAGCGAACGCACAGATGGCAGCCAACCGAAGAAGCAATGGAAGGACCGGCGCCCGAACGTGCTCGGCACCGTCAGGGAGGAATTTACTGAAGTGTCCTCCAGTGGGCATCCAACGGGGCCCGAAGAATTAGTCGGTGGGTACGCGGGACAACTCGGGTGCATTCTTCGGAGCACCGTCTCGATTAACACCGAGAACTTAAGGCATCAAGGCCGAGCGAATTTGCGCAACCTCCTCTTCACGAAGCTGCATGAACGATACAAGTTCCCCGGTGACGTCGCAAACATACGCCTCGTAGGGAATAAAGTGAACAGTGCCGCCCTCACGAAGATGAGCACGGCCGTGGGTACTTGGAGAGCCTCGGTGAAGAGAAGGATTCTAAGAGGTGATAGTTATGAGAAGATCAAAGAGACAAATCCTTCGATCAGCGAAGCTAACTACCAGGAGTTCAAGATCAAGTGCGAGAGCAACGCATCCGCGGAATCAAGTTAGTGGGGGAAAGATATGCGGGACTTGAACTTAGGGGTCCACAAACTCGGTCCCGGCGGTTACAGAGTGGCGGTACCTAAATGGGACAAGGAGGATGCGGAGTGTGCCGAGCAAGGCCTACCGCCCCTCTTCGATAAATACCCTGAAAAGCATACCACGAACTATGTCAGGGCCAGGTACAAGGTGGACCTGGTAACAAAGGAGCTTACCACGGATCCGAAGGTGAAGGACCTTGAGCGTGTTCTGGTAAGGAATACACCCTCGCGTAATTAGCTCCATATGGTTGCATTCTAATTAATGAAGCCAAATTTCTAAATGGTTCACGTTACTTCCGCGGGAAACTGAAAGCGGTAGCGCGGGGTCTCTGAGCTCGCCGTCTGCCCCTTGGGACAACACTTAAATAGGGCGTTGAACGTAATGAAACACAAGGATAAGCTCGGTAATCCGTCGCAGTTGGTCGTGTGGCTGGCGAAGGCTTGTCCACGAAATGATCGGAATACTATAAGGCTGGGCGAAAGGATAGAAAGACCACCTCGGAAAAACAGGAGCGCGAGGTTAAAGAACTCAAGGCACAAGTGGCGCGGATTCCAGATATAGTCCAAGAGCAAGTGTGAGACCAACTTGGAGCGACGATCACCGCCATTATGCCTTCCTTGCTTGAGGGGTTGCGGGGCTGGATTGCGAGCGGCCAACAGGGGCCGCCCCCAATTCTCAGCTTCACACGCAGCAACTCACACAATGTGTCGGCATCGGTGTCTCCGGCGGAGGCGGCATTGCAGGTGCCTCGGGCGTCGGCACCGGTATTGGAGGTTAATGCACCCGTGTGTGGGAAGAATATGCCAGCCAGCATCTCGGCATCCAGCGGCCCCTCCGTCACTTGCACGCCCGCCGTTGGCGGTGCCTCGACATTAACCGAGCTCGAGGCCATCACGGTAACTATAAGCCTCGGCCGATGACTTCATCTCCTTGCCTTTTTGACTGGGCATCCCTGACGCCCTACATGTTTTCGCAGGGCGCCGCCAACGTTCCATGCACTCTCCTACACCTCGTGGACGGTGAGTTGATCGATGTCGCCAAGGCCAAAATCGTTGAACCAGGCAACCGCGTGTTCCACGGTAATCCGATGCCACCCACCGTGTATAGGGTTCAACTGGTTCGGGTGCTGCGGGGCTGCTATGACTTGTTACCTCCGTATCTAACCGTTGGGGCCGACGAAGATGATGTGATGACCCTCAGCGCCTGCTTAAACTGGTCCATGCTTTGGCCAAAGAGCCAGATTCGTTTGGGGGCGGGGGACACCACCCCACAGACAACACCGCCAGTCGTGCCGGCGCCAAGCCATGGCAAGACCGCCGCAAGGCTACCGCCGTCAACTGATCCGGACATGCATATGGCACAGGATCCGGACGACGACGACGATACAATTTCCAACGTCGATAAGTACATCAACGAACATGGGTACGGTGACGATGACGCCTTGTTCGGGCCTCCTTCTCAAGAATCCAACCGTGCAAAAGACGATGGCGATCTAGCTGGTACCACGGAGAAACCCAATTTCAACAGGCATCGACTGTTCAGTTCTTAGGAGACGCCTCCAGCTCCTGTCTTCACCGAGACTCAAATAGCAGAGGTGCGAAATATTATCAGCCCCAACACACTCAACAAGGTGGTCTCTGAGCAGAACTCGATCCCATTACAGCAGAAGAAGCAGAAGGGACGGAAAAGAAAAACTAACAAGGGTGTGAGCCAGCGGGCACCGAGTACGATCCATGCTCAACGACGGGCCACCAATATCTAAGGATATTTAGCAGAGGGTGCATGTGGCGGGGTAGGCCAATGCTACCGAATAGTATGGTCAATGCTGCAACCGGTGCTATGCGGAGTCTGCATGACGTTGTTCTTTATATGGAGAAGCGGCGTCTCTCCGAGAATGATGGGGCATACCCGGTTTTCGTGGCCAAGGTGCCAGAGGGCAAGGGCTTTGTCGATAGCAACATCGGGCGTATGATCGTCCTGCGGTTTGAGGACATCTTCGCTATGCTTAACCTTTATCCGCTGCACTACACCTTCATTCGGCTATTTTCGCTCAGTATGGAGATGCGGATCATTAGAGACAAGACCCCGGACATCGTGATAGTCGACCCCTTCTACATGTGTGCCAAGCTCTTGGACGGCGCTGGGGACCGTTAAGTCGCGAGTTCATACCTCGAAGGCGTCATTCTGGCGAACGCAGATAAGGATAACTTCCTCGTGCCTTACTTTTCTGAGTAAGTCATCCCCTCATCGCCCCGTAACTTATGATTTCTTAGATTTCGATCGTTCTTTTTTTTCTAACATTCGGTGTTTTGTGAAGTGACACACATTGCACACTCATCCTCTTAAGCCCGAAATATTCCATGGCCACGTATTTCAACTCGGTCCGTCAGTCGAAGAAAGACTACACAAATATCAAGGAAGTTCTTGATGATGTCCTCCCCGGCTACGCCAAATCTGGAGGCACCTTCAGGAGGCCAATTCTTAGGTATGGCAAGCACGTGTTCACCCACGTAACGACGTTCCCCTGCGTCAGGCAGTCACAAGGATGCCTACTACACCCTCCATCACATGCGGGTGATCGTACGGGACCAGCATCACCGTATGCTACCAAATGAGCTCAAAGATTGGGCCGCACGCTTGTCGGAAATCCAGGACGGGGACATCAGACAAGAATTCTTTCGCATCCAGTCGGAGTTGGCGGAAATCATCTATCAAGATGTCCTCGGTAGATCGGGGCAGTTCTACCTAAATTGTCCACCGTCCAACAGTGATACTGACACAATGCTACAAATACAGGCTGACAACGACCGCACAATCATGACCATCACGAAAGATGGCGGCTTCATCCATGCTCCGGTCCCTGAGTCGAGTCAAAAGTACTAATGCTATGTTGTAATTAAACTTTAATGAACTTGTATGTCTCTTTAGTTTGGACAGTCGTTGAACTTATATGTGTAGTCGATGCTATTTATTAGTAGGACCATGAATCGTGCTATTAATGTGTTGCTTTTCTCTTCCGATCCTTTTGTTGCATAGTTATATATTGCTTATATATTATCTGTGAATTCCTTTTGTTTGTCTAGTGCATAGAGATGCCGTCGTATGTTGTGTACAAGGGTGAGGTTCCCGGAGTCTACGACGACTGGGAGGAGTGTCGGAGACAGGTTCACCGTTTCAGAGGTAACAATTACAAAGGGTACACCACTAGGGCGGAGGCGGACGCTAGATACGCGCGCTATCTAGCGAGAGAGAGGAGGGAGCGGAGGAGGAACCGGATGAAGATCAGTTTCATCGCGATGATGCTCATCGTGACCGCAACCCTCTTCTATGTGATGATAGTTTAGATATCGACTTGTAATGTGAAGACAAACTCGCTACTCGCGGTCTCGAGACTTGTAATGTTCTAACTTTGTTCGGTATTTTGAATTCGGAGACTAATATGATAAATTGTATTCGGAGACTAATCTTCTATTGTATTTGATAAATCTGTTGTTTATATATATGTTGTGCTATTTATATTTTGTGCTATTATGTATATTTTAACCTGTATAAATATCAGAAAAGAAAAAAATCCTAATATTCATAGAAGTGGCGCACCTCCAGGAGGTGCGCCATTAGTATCTCGGATAGTAATGGCGCACCAGGTGGTGCGCCATTATTGTCTTGGATAGTAATGGCGCACGAGTTGGTGCGCCACTGTTATGAATATTAACAGTGGCGCACCAGGGGTGCGTCATTACTATTTATTAGTAGAGACGTGATAATAATGGCGCACCTATAGTGCGCCATTAATAGGTAAAGTAGGTGTGTGCTACGGTAACAAAAGTCCTTCCTTGGCGCTAGGAATTCTTCTTGCTACTTCTCTTGTTTGCGTCGGGTTTCCCCTTGAAGAGGAAAGGGTGATGCAGCACAGGAGGAGTAAGTATTTCCCTCAGTTTGAGAACCAAGGTATCGATCCAGAAGGAGGGTCTCGTCAAGTCCACAGTACCTGCGCAAACACAAACAAGCTTGCACCCAACGCTTCAAAGGGGTTGTCAATCCCTTCAAGATTGTTTTCAAAGTGAGATCTGAAGGCGGAAAGTGCAACGAAGTAAAAAGTGTAAGGCTGAAAATATGGTGTGGAGTAGACCCGGGGGCCATAGTGTTCACTAGAGACTTCTCTCAAAATAGCAAATATCACGATGGGTGAACAAATTACTGTCGAGCAATTGATAGAACCGCGCAATGTCATGACGATATCTAAGGCAATGATCATACATATAGGCATCACGTCCGAGACAAGTAGACCGATACTTTCTGCATCTACTACTATTACTCCACACATCAAACGCTATCCAGCATGCATCTAGTGTATTGAGTTCATGACGAACAGAGTAACGCCTTATGCAAGATGACATGATGTAGATGGATAATCTCAAACCAATGATGAAAACCCCATCTTTTTACCCTCAATAGCAACAACACGATGCGTGCCTCGCTACCCCTTCTGTCACTGGGTGACGTCACCGCACGGTATGAACCCAAAACCAAGCACTTCTCCCATTGCAAGAATCATAGATCTAGTTGGCCAAACTAAACCCACAACTCGAAGAGAATTATAGGGATATGAAATCATGCATAAGAGAGATCAGAAGAAACTCAGATAAGATTCATAGATAATCTGATCTTAAATCCACAATTCATCGGAACTCGACAAACACACCGCAAAAGAAGATTACATCGGATAGATCTCCATGAAGATCATGGAGAACTTTGCATTGAAGATCCAAGAGAGAGAACAAGCCATCTAGTTACTAGCTATTGACCCTTAGGTCCATGGTGAACTACTCACGCATCATCGGCGAGGTGATGGTGTTGATGAAGAAGCCCTCCGTGTCTGAATCCCCGCTCCGGTAGGGCACCAGAACATGCCCCAGATGGGATCTTGCGGAGACAGAAGCTTGCGGCGGCGGAAAAGTACTTTCGATTATCTACTAATTTTTTTGGGATTTTTAGGGAATATATAGGCGCAACCCCTAGGGCCGAGGGCACCCAGGGGTCCCACAAGCCTGTGGGCCCCGGCCTCCCCCCTGGCCACGGGGTGGCTGATTGTGGGGCCCCTGTGGACCCCTGCCTTGGCTCTCAAGCTTCCCGATCTTCTTCCGTTACGGAAAAAATCTTTTCGGGCATTTTCTTACGTTTGGACTCTATTTCAAAATCTCCTCTGAAAGGGGTCAAAAACATGAAAAAAACAGGAACTGGCACTTGGGACTGAGTTAATAAGTTAGTCCCAAAAAATATATAAAAGGCATGCAAAACATCCAAAGTTTGACAAGATAATAGCATGAAACCATCAAAAATTATAGATACGTTCGAGACGTATCAAGCATCCGCAAGCTTAACTCCTGCTCGTCCTCGAGTAGGGCAGTGATAAAGAATGAATTTTTGATGTGGAATGCTACCTAGCATAGTTGTCCTTTGCGACTTCTTTCACGTGACATGAATGTTCAAATCCGTAAGATTCGAAACAATAGTTTGCTATTGACATGAAAACAATAATACTCCAAGCAAACTAGCAAGGTAATCATGAACTTTCAAAATAACAAGGCCAATGAAAGTTATCTCTACAAAATTATATCGTCTGGCTATGCTCCATCATCCTCACACAACTAATGTAAATCATGCACAATTGTGGAATTGGCCAAGTAATTGTTTTCACACTCTTACTTTCTCAAACTTTTTATAACTATCACGCAATACATTACCGCGAGCCATGGATATAGCACTATAGGTGGAATAGAGTGTGGTGGTGCTTGTGAGACAAAAAGGAGGAGATGGTCACATTGACTCGGCATATCAAAAGGCTATGGAGATGCCCATTAATAGATATCAATGTGAGTGAGTAAGGATTTCCATACAAGATATGCACTAGAGCTATAAGTATGTGAAAGCTCAAAAGGAAAACTAGTGTGTGTGCATCCAATTTGCTTGCTCACGAAGACGTAGGGCAATTTTGAGGAAGCCCATCATTGGAATATACAATCCAAGTTATGTAATGAAGATTCCCACTAGCATATGGTAGTGACAAATCAAGAAGCTCTTAATCATGAAGAACATGGTGCTAATGAAGAACATGGTGCTATTATGAAGCACAAGTGTGGAAAAAGATAGTAGCATTGTCCCTTCTCTCTTTTTCTCTCTTTTCTTTTTTTCATTTAGGCTCTTAGGCCTCTTTTCTTTTTTTGGGCTCTTTGGCATCTTTTTTTTTATTTCCTCACATGGGACAATGCTCTAATAATGATGATCATCACACTTTTATTTACTCACAACTCAAAACTCACAATGATGACTCCATAGGAAATGCCTCCCGCAGTATACCGGGATGTGCAATGATCGAGCATGGCGTATGACGTTGAAACATCTCGCTAGCTATCTTACGATCATGCAATGTCAATATGAGAGTGACGGCACATGTCATGAGACGGAACGGTGGAAGTTGCATGGCAATATATCTCGGAATGGCTATGAAAATGCCATAGTAGGTAGGTATGGTGGCTGTTTTGAGGAAGGAATATGGTGGGTTTCTGCACCGGCGAGAATTGCGCGGCACTAGAGAGGCTAGCAATGGTGGAAGGTGAAAGTGCATCTATACCATGGACTCACATTAGTCATGAAGAACTCACATACTTGTTGCAAAAAAATTATTAGTAATCGAAACAAAGTGCTAAACGCATACTTCGAGGGGAAGGGTTGGTAGGTGTTAACCATCGCGCAATCCCGACCTCAACACAAAGATGACAATCAATAGATCAATTATGCTCCGACTTCCTAACATAGTGGTTCTCCATACGTGCATGCTATGGGAATCACTAACTTCAACACAAGTATTTCTAGATTCACAACACCCTACTAACATAGCTTTTAATATTATCATATCCACGTCTCAAAACTAATTGAGAGGAATCAAAACTTCTCTTTCTACTCAATGCACATGAAAATGGAGGTTTTTGCATCCTCTTTGGGTACCTATCACCTTTGAGACTACTTTCATAGCATAAGCCAACTACCAAATCATGCACCGCCGTGCTGTAAAATATATAAGTGAAGCACTAGAGCAAATGTATCTAGCTCAAAAGATATAAGTGAAGCACTATGAGCAAAAGTATCTAGCTCAAAAGATATAAGTGAAGCACTATGAGCATTCTAGAAAAATCACGATGAGTGCATGTCTCTCTTTCTCAAAAAGGTGTGCAGCAAGCATGATTGTGACACAACAAAAGGAAAAAAACTCCTAAGATACAAGACGCTCCAAGCAAAACACATATCATGTGGTGAATAAAAATATAGCTCCAAGTAATGTTACCGATGGATTGAAGACGAAAGAGGGGATGCCTTCCCGGGGCATCCCCAAGCTTAGGCTTTTTGTTGTCCATGAATTTGGCTTGGTATGCCTTGGGCATCCCCAAGCTTGAGCTCTTTCCACTCCTTATCTCTTTGTCCATGATAACATCACCCAAAACATGAAAACTTCACAACACAAAATTTAAACAGAAACTCGTGATAACATTAGCACAAGAAAGAAACTACCACTTCTTTTAGTACTGTACAAAACTTGAATTCCATCTATATTGGTGCTGGTATACTGTATTCTCACTTTTCCATGGCAAGTACCCTCCGATACTAACCATAGTTTCATCAAAACAAGCAACCAACTCAAAAAAAAAAGAATCAGTCAAAAACAGACCAGTCTGTAGCACTCTGTATACTTCGTATACTTCTAGTACCTCAAAAAATCTGAACAATTTCGATGGACTGGG
The DNA here is from genome assembly GCF_904849725.1 of Hordeum vulgare subsp. vulgare. Lineage (NCBI taxonomy): Eukaryota > Viridiplantae > Streptophyta > Magnoliopsida > Poales > Poaceae > Hordeum > Hordeum vulgare. The sequence continues at coordinate 226,285,717 of NC_058524.1, read as the reverse complement.
AAAAAAGCATATCAAGCAGCAGAAAAAAGAATCAACTCAAAACCTCTTTCTGAATAAAAATGAAAAATCCTCTCGTGAGCGAAAAGTTTCTGTCTTTTTCCAGCAGCATGAAACAACCATTACCAAGACTAGTCATAAAGGTTTTGCTTGCCTCAAACACAAAAACAAACACAAAAAACACAATCACAACAGAATTGTGACGGCGTGGTCGCAACAAAACAGAGAGGAAAAGATAAACTCATTGGGTTGCCTCCCAACAAACGCTATTGTTTAACGCCCTTAGCTAGGCACAAAAGCGATAGAATCACGTATCGTCGTCTTTGGTGCTCAAACCATAAGTGGCCCTCATCATGGATTCATAAGGCAATCTTATTTTCTTTCTAGGAAAGTGTTCCATGCCCTTCCTCAAAGGAAATTGAAATCTAATATTCCCTTCCTTCATATCGATGATAGCACTGATAGTACTTTGGAAAGGTCTACCAAGAATAATAGGGCATGTAGGATTGCAATCAATGTCAAGCATAACGAAATCCAGGGGTACATAGTTCCTATTTGCAATAATAAGAACATCATTGATCCTTCCCATGGGTTTCTTGACAGTAGAATCAGCAAGATGCAAATTAAGAGAACACACATCAATCTCATTAAAACCCAGAACATCACATAAAGACTTTGGAATCGCAGAAACACTAGCACTCAAATCACACAAAGCATTGCACTCATAAATTTTGATTTTGATTTTGATGTTAGGTTCCCACTCATCGTGAAGCTTTCTAGGGATAGAGACTTCCAATTCAATTTCTCTTCAAGAGATTTTATCATAGCTTCGACGATATGATCGGTAAAGGCCTTGTTTTGGCTATAAGCGTGTGGAGAGTTTAACATGGATTGCATCAAAGAAATGCATTCAATCAAGGAGCAACTATCATAATTGAATTCCTTGAAATCCACGGTAATAATTTCATTACTACTCAAAGTTTTAACATCTTCTACTCCACTTTCAATGCTTTTAGCATCAAAATAGATGGACTATGAATCATTGAGGCACTTTTCAACCAAAGTGGATTAATATCCAGCCCCATAATGATTAGGTTTGACACAAGAAAACAAAGATTCAATGGGAGTCACACCAAGAACTTTAAGATCTTCGTGATTCTCATCACGAGAACACGCCTTTTTAAGCCATTCATGTCTAGCACGAATTTGGGCGGTTCTTTCTTGGCTCTCAATCATGGAAACACGCATAGCTTTCAAAGTTTCATCCATGTTGATTTTGGGAGGAGAACATCTAACTTTCAAAGCATCAACATCACTAGAAATTCTATCAACGCTCTTAGCCAAATCGTCAATTTGGAGTAGCTTTTCCTCTATGGACGCATTGAAAATCTTTTGAGAGTTGATGAACTCTTTGATATTACTCTCTAGATCAGAGGGTGATTTATCGTAATTTCCATGAGTATTGTTGTAGGAGTTGCAAAAATTATTAGAGGAGTTACTAGGAAAAGGCCTAGGAACATAGTTTCCTCTAAAAGCATTGTTGTTGCCAAAGTTATTCTTACCAACAAAGTTAACGTCCGAGCTAGTGTTGCTACTTTCAATCAAAGAAGACAAGGGCATATCATTAGGATCCAAAGGAGCACTTATACTAGCAACCAAATTCATTAACTCGTCCATCTTAGCACTCAACGAGTTAATTTCTTCTATAGCATGTACCTTCTTACTAGTAGGTGACCTTTTAGTGTGCCACTGAGAGTAGTTTGTCATGATGTTGTCTAGGAGCTTTGTGGCTTCCCCTAACGTGATTTCCATGAACGTTCCACCTGAGGCGGAGTCCAAGATATTTCTAGAAGCGAAATTCAAGCCAGCGTAAAAGATTTGAATAATCATCCAAAGACTCAAGCCATGAGGGGGACAATTTCTAATCATTAATTTCATTCTCTCCCAAGATTTTGGAACATGTTCATTATCAAGTTTCTTTAAATTCATGATATAATTACGGAGAGAGATAATCTTAGCCGGCGGAAAATACTTGGATATATAATTATCTTTGCACTTATCCCAAGAATCGATACTATTTTTGGGCAAAGAAGAAAACCAAGTTTTTGCGCGATCTCGCAACGAGAAAGGAAAAGGCTTCGATTTAATCGCGTCATTATCCACATCTCTCTTCTTTTGCATGTCGCAAAGTTCAATGAAGGTATTGAGATGGGATGTGGCATCTTCACTAGGAAGGCCAGAGAATTGCTCTTTCATAACAAGATTCAGCAAAGCGGCATTGATTTTGTATGACTCCACACTAGTGGCGGGAGCAACCGGAGTACTAATAAAATCATTATTATTAGTATTCGAGAAGTCACAAAGTTTGGTGTTTACATTAATGGTGACTTGAGCAAGCAGGCAAGCACACAAGCAAACAAAGAGCAGGCGAGAAAAAGGGCGAACGAAAAGGGCGAACGAAAAAGGCAAACAAAAAAGGCAAATTGGTGAAGTGGGGGAGAGGAAAACGAGAGGCAACTGGCACACAAAGTAAATGCAAGAGATGAGTTTGCAACACCTACTTCGATGAGTTCTTGACTTGATCTTCCTCCCCGGCAACGGCGCCAGAAATCCTTCTGCTACGGTAACAAAAGTCCTTCGTTGGCGCTAGGAATTCTTCTTGCTACTTCTCTTGTTTGTGTCGGTTTTTCCTTTCAAGAGGAAAGGGTGATGCAGCACAGGAGCAGTAAGTATTTCCCTCAGTTTGACAACCAAGGTATCGATCCAGAAGGAGGGTATTGTCAAGTCCAGAGTACCTGCGCAAACACAAACAAGCTTGCACCCAATGCTTCAAAGGGGTTGGCAATCCCTTCAAGATTGTTTGCAAAGTGAGATCTGAAGGTGGAAAGTGCAACGAAGTAAAAAGTGCAAGGCTGAAAATATGGTGTGGAGTAGACCCAGGGGCCATAGTGTTCACTAGAGGCTTCTCTCAAAATAGCAAATATCACGGTGGGTGAACAAATTACTGTCGAGCAATTGATAGAACCGTGAAAAGTCATGACGATATCTAAGGCGATGATCATACATATAGGCATCACGTCCGAGACAAGTAGACCGATACTTTCTACATCTACTACTATTACTCCACACATCGACCGCTATCCAGCATGCATCTAGTGTATTGAGTTCATGACAAACAGAGTAACGCGTTAAGCAAGATGACATGATGTAGAGGGATAATCTCAAACCAATGATGAAAACCCCATTTTTTACCCTTGATGGCAACAACACGATGCGTGCCTCGCTACCCCTTCTATCACTGGGTGAGTTCACCGCACGGTATGAACCCAAAACCAAGCACTTCTCCCATTGCAAGAATCATAGATCTCGTTGGCCAGACAAAACCCACAACTCGAAGAGAATTACAAGGATATGAAATCATGCATAAGAGAGATCAGAAGAAACTCAAATAAGATTCATAGATAATCTGATCATAAATCCACAATTCATCGGATCTCAACAAACACACCGCAAAAGAAGATTACATCGGATAGATCTCCATGAAGATCATGGAGAACCTTGTATTGAAGATCCAAGAGAGAGAAGAAGCCATCTAGTTACTAGCTATGGACCCGTAGGTCTATGGTGAACTACTCACACATCATCGGAGAGGTCATGGTGTTGATGAAGAAGCCCTCCGTGTCTGAATCCCCGCTCCGGTAGGGCACCAGAAGGTGCCCCAGATGGGATCTTGCGGAGATAGAAGCTTGCGGCGGCGGTAAAGTACTTTCAATGATCTCCTGATTTTTTTGGGATTTTTAGGGAATATATAGGCGCAACCCCTAGGGCAGAGGGCGCCCAGGGGGGCCACAAGTGTCACATCCCTGAAATCCCTAGTAGACCTTAGCAAGTTTGAGCTCATGTGTTCTTTCTTTGCATTCTAAGAAAATGAATTGAACCCAAGAAAGAAGTGAAATCAAAGCAAAACTCCAACATTGTCCATATTCAAAACAAAACCCTAGCAACTCTATATGCAAAACAATTCAAAAGTGGTGACAAATCAACGAACCAAAATGGTTTTCATAAAAGTCCATCATTTTTGATAAATGTTGGAAAGAAAATATCATGGGTGATATATATTTTCAAAATACTTTTGGCATTTTATTTTAAACTCAAAAGCCACTGAAATCAATTAATTAATTGATTTCAAATACCTCCTAGTTTTATAAAATGTTGAAAACTTCACATGGGGTTGGAAATATTCCAAATAACACCCCAGAGTTGTTTACCTATTTTCTTTAAATTAGTTGGAGGCAAAACAAATAAAAGAAATGTCAGAAATATCAAATAGAAAGAGTAAAAAGGAAAAGATAAAAATATTACCTATCCTGTGCTACTAGCCGGCCCAGCCCACCAAGGGCGAGGAGGTCTTCTCCCTCCTCCCGCGAGTGTGCAGGAGAGGTGTCGGTCGCACGCTCGCCGACGGCCACCTCCTGCTTCGCGCTGGAGGCACCCCCCCCCCTCCGACCCTATCTCCTCGTGCTGAGAAGCCCCGAGGTGCCCTCCTCTCTTTCCTCTCCTCGCACGCGTCTCTCCTCTCCCCTAGATCCTTCTCTGCGACCACCGAGCAAGCTCGCCGCCTTTGCTCACTGCTACCCCGGCAACCCCCCCCCTCCGGCCTACCTGAGAGGCTCAGAAGCTCCGCCGTGTTCCTCTTCGTACTCTGAATGAAGCCAGAAGGGCTGAAGTCCTCTGTCGCTGCAGCTGTGTCGTTGTTTCCATCTCCGGTCACCGGATCTGCCGCCGTCGATTCGGCCTGCTCCAAGCCACTCCTTCGTCGCCGATGCCAGAAATGGAGCCGCCGTGAGCCCCTGCTCCTTTCCCCTCTCTTTCCTGCGCGATGGCGTCCCCCTGAGCTCCTCCCCGACGAGCCCGACTTTCGGCCGCCGCGCGCGCTCGTCACCGATGTCCCTCCGGCCATCTTCGGTCCCTCCTGCTACCCCTGGAAGACGAGCCGCTTCGCCAGCTTCGATTAGCCGCAAGCCGCGCCCGATTTGGCGCCGTGTAGCGCGTTTTAGCGCCATTCCGGCGAGCCCTCCGCCGCGACTATGGTCGCCGGCGACCACCCTCCGGTGGGGGCCAACGTGGCCAGTCGTTAGCAAGCTAACCCCCCCCCCCCTTAGAGCCACTGACAGAGGACCCCACGCGTGGGTCAAACTCCCATTAGTGCGGGTCAACGCGGGATTAAGCCCTATCTCACTGACGTGTGGCCCCCACACGTCAGGTTTGACCTGGCCCACGCGCAATTGACTGCTGACGCAATGCTGATGCAGTGCTGACGCAGTAATTGATTTTCAATTATAAAATTATTCCAGAAAATACCTAAGACTTGTAAAAATCATAGAAATTAAAATATAACTCGGATGAAAATAATTTATATATGAAAAAGTATCAGAAAAATCCAAGGAATCTGATTATGGCATTTTCATGCATGTTTGAAAAAGTTAACAACACCAAATAGGCAAAATGATGAATAGGGTAAATTTAATAAATAGTTTGGAGTTGGAAATTGATACTTATTTGAATTCCACTTCAATTACTATGCTCAAACATTGGTCAATGCAAATCAGTACCTCAAAATACTAACTCCATACATGTTGAAACAATTTGTTATGAGCATCAGGTCGAATCAATTAAAAGGGTACCCGGAACAATAACCAACTTGAAGTGATGTTTGAATCCTAATTCAAACCAAATTCGACTTAAGAAATGATAGCCACATTAGCCCTGCCACCTTCCATTTCATGTCTTGATCATGCATCATAGTGTTGCATTCCCGTGAAGTAATTGTTGTTCTTTCTTGTTTGCCGGTGTTGTTCCCCCTCGCTAAACGATGTTTCCGACAATGTGATCGTTGACATTGATGAAGACTCATTGCTATATTCAAACGTGTCAGGCAAGCAAACCCCCCTTGAGCATATTGATATAAACCCACCCTCTCGCTCCTGCTCTCTTTTACTGCATTAGGACAAACACGATTCAACTGTACATGTTATCGGTAGTTGAACCCATTCCTCTGCATGACCTGATTTTGTCACAGTAAATAGTTGAAACCACTTAGCATGAGTAGCAACTGCTTGAGCCTTGTTGTGCTTACTCATCCATGCTTGTTTACAATGCCTGCTATGCTTAGTCGTGTCGGGTCTGATCCGTCTGGATGATGAATTGGAATGGTTGTGTTCATGTCCTACACTGTGAGAGTAAAGGTGTGAATCTAATTTGGTAAAGGTAGCGATGAGAGGCCATGTAGGAGTACATGGTGGGTTGTCTCATTGGGACCGTCCTTAAGAACTGAGTTATGTGTGTGTTATCCAAGACAAGATACTACCATGCATTGGGCCCTGAAATATGACCCTGCTTGGCTTATTAATTGCCTAGATCTCTGTCCAGGAGTTGCAATTAGTTTCTAGTGTTTGTAGGAAAAGTGTTGGCGGTCGTGTTTAGCTCTGCCCCACGGGGTAGGCTTCACTACGGTAGATACACAGTGGCACGGTGTACCAAGTGGCAACCGAATGCTGGGCTTGGGAACCCTGCGCGCATCGTTTGGGGCCGTAGAGGAAACCTCGGCCGGACTTCCTTGCGGGTTCAGTCTCAAATAGGCGATAAACCTGGACTAGGGTCTTGTGTGGTTAACGGTCGTGGCCGACACCCACGCCAGTGCTTCCGCTTGAAGGTTGCCGAGATGCATGACGTGCATATGGTGATAAGTGGTGGGAGCGTGTGTGAAGAAGTATACCCCTGCAGGGTTATTCAATCTGTTCGAATAACCGCGTCCTCGGTTATGGACTACTTGGAAACATTACGTGGTACATAGACAATTTAAATGGATACTCTAAAACATGCAAGATAAGTGTGAGTGCTATGGAAGGCCTTCTCGTAGGGAGACGAGAGTGGATCCATAGTAGGGTATTGAATTGGTGAATATGTGGACTCGTGTGCGCTATCCCACCTCAAAGAAAGAACTTGTAGTCGTAGTACAGGTTAGCCAAGAATCAAAGCTGGCTTGCTGCAATCATACCACACAATCATTCCATTGAAACATGATGCATATGTAGATAGTTCTGATGTAAGTCTTGCTGAGTACCTTTGTACTCACGGTTGCTTTATTTATGTTTTGCAGAGAAGATTTAGTCTCATTAAAGGTTTCTACGCGACGTGTTCGATGTTGACCGGAATAGCTTGGGAATCCCAGACAGAGGTCTGGCTCCTTTGGTAGGGTCGTAGTAGCTTTTCAGGCTCTTCCAGCCACTTTTAGTAGATGTCTGTACCCAGACATGAATTGCTTCCGCTTGTTGTTTGTATGACTTGAGTGTCGGGTCACGAGACCCCTGTTTGTAATATCATATTATGTTGACTCTTATGAGTCTTTAATAAATGCTTGAGTCATAGAGTTATGTTGTGATGCCATGTTGTATCTACACATATCGTGCATAATGTGTGTATGTTTGAAATGCATTAGATGTGTGGGATTCGACACCTAGTTGTTTGCCTTTAGTAGTACTCTTTACAGGGAAATGCCTCTTTGTGCTTCCATCGAGCCTTGGTAGCTTGCTACTGCTCGGAACACATTGATTGACCAGCATGTATCCTTCTTTGCTGCTGTGTTTGTCCCCTCGGGGAAATGTCACGCGATGTAATGGAGTCCTTGTACCTTGCTACGACTCGTCTACACACGCTGATGACCGACACCTGCTTTGCTGGGTTATGTATGTCTGTCCCTGTATGGTTGTACCGCTGGGGTTTATAACTAGTCATGTCGACCCGGGTTCTTTGTCGTATGAACGCTAGCAACATATTCATATACGTGAGCCAAAAGACGCAAACGGTCCCGGCCAAGGTAAGGTGGCAGCCATGGAGTTTACCATGCGTGAGGCCGCAAAGTGATCTGATGTGTTACAGGCTAGGTTCTTATGACTCAGGATCGGGGTCCCGACAACAAGCATGTGAGCCGCGGCCTCCCCCCTGGCCATGGGGTGGGGGCTTGTGGGGCCCCTGAGCCCCCTGCCTTGGCTCTCAAGCTTCCCAATCTACTTCCATTACAGAAAAATCTTTTCGGGGATTTTCTTCCGTTTGGACTCTGTTTCAAAATCTCCTCCGAAAGGGGTCAAAAACATGGAAAAACAGGAGCTGGCACTTGGCACTGAGTTAATAAGTTAGTCCCAAAAAATATATAAAAGGCATGCAAAACATCCAATGTTTGACAAGATAATAGCATGAAACCATCAAAAATTATAGATACGTTGGAGACGTATCAGTGCGCCACTAATAGCCCTTTTTCTAGTAGTGGTCGTAAGATAACTAGCATGATGCTTCCATGGCTTGTCCATTTTTTGATATCTTTGCTACGCTAGATCATTACACATCATTCATATAGAATCATATTTTGTTCTAGGTATCGAGTTGTAATATTGAGTTGTAAGTAAATGGAAGTGTGATGACCATTCATTGTTAGAAATGTCCAGTGAGGAAAGGATGATGGAGACTATGATTCCCCCACAACTCGGGATGAGACTTTGGACGAAAAATGAAAAAAATGGGGGAGGCCAAATGAGCCCACCACACAAAATAGAAAAAAAAGAAGAAAAAAATAAAGAAAGAAAGAAAGAAAAAAGAAAAAAAGAGAGAGAAAAGAGAGAAGGGGCATGCCAATTCCACACTTGTGCTTCAAAGTAGCACCACGTTTTTCATAGAGAGAGTCTCCTATGTTGTCACTTTCATATGCTAGTGGGAACTTTTCATTATATAGTTATATGCACACCCACTTAGTTCTCATATTGAGCTTCCATACACTTATACCTCTTAGTGCATCGATTGCATGGCAATCCCTACCCCTCGCATTGATATCTATTGATGGGCATCTCCATAGCCCGTTGATACGTCGAGTTGATGTGGGACTTTCGTCTTCACTTTTACGCCTTTCAAACCTACCACCATATTCTATTCCACCTTTATGTTATATCCAAGGTTCACGCTCATGTATTGAGTGAGTAATCAAAAGCTGAAGCGCGTTAAAAAGTACGATCCAATTGCTTGATTTGACGTCGGGGTGCTCATGATTTATACCTTATGCTAGGAATACCAAGCATGAAAAGCTATTTGATTTTGTAGGGATATCTTTGTTGGGGAATGTTGCATGGGCAAAAAAAATTCCAACGCACACGAAAGACTTATCCATCATGCTGAGCATCTATGAGAGTGGAGATCGGATCCACATACCCTTGTAGATCTCTAAGCGGGAAGCATTAAGATACACGGTTGATGTAATTGAACGTCTTTGTGATCCAAATTGCAAGTCGTCCCGCTATCCAATCACGATCTAGCGTCGAATGGGCGGCACCTCCGCATTCAGCACACGTGCAGCTCGATAACGATCTCCACCTCCTTGATCCAGCAAGAGAGACAAAGAGGTAGCTGAATTCTCCGTCAGTAGGACAGCGTGATGGTGATGATGGTGGAGCCACTCCGGCAGGGCTTCGACGTACCATACGGAACGCGCTACGGGGTGTCACGAGGTGGTGGAGGGAGAGAGGGCTGCACAGTGGCTTGTGGTGCAAAAAGCCTCTCTACCCTCCACTATATATAGGCGGGAGGGAAGGGTGGTGCCCTAGGGACTTTCCCTGGGTTTGACCGGCCCAAAGGAGGAGGTAGGAGTCCTCCTCCAAGTCAGTTTGGAGGAGGAGACCTCCTCTCCCTATTCGGTTTGGCCCCACCTCTCTCTCTTCTCCACTTTGGCCGAAATAGGCCCTCTTGGGCTAGCTTCCCAGCCCACGAGGGGCTGCTGCGCCACCCTTGGGCCTGTTTGGTCCCCTCCAGGGTGGGTGGCCCCTCCCGGTGGAACTCCAGAACCCACTCGTCACTTCTTGTACTTTACTGGTAATGCCCGAAATCCTTCCAAAAACCAAATTGATACTTACTATATATAAATCTTTGTCTCCGGACCCTTCCGGAACTCCTCGTGACGTCCGAGATCTCATCTGGGACTCCGAACAACATTCGGTTACCAACATCAATAATTCAACTATACTGAAACGTCACCGAACCTTAACTGTGCAGACCCTCCGGGTTCGAGAACTATGTAGACATGACCGAGACACTCTCCGGTCAATATCAAATAGCGGGGCCCACATGTCCATATTGGGTCCTACATATTATACAAAGATCTTTAATTGGTGGAACCTCTATGTCAAGGATTCACTTAATCCCGTATAACGCTCCCTTTGTCCTACGGTATGTTACTTGCCCGAGATTCGATCATCGGTATCTGAAAGCACAATTTCTCCCGAGGGTGGTTTTGATAATTGATCACAACATATGCATCATTGGACTAATATGTTATCCAAGTATATTGCAGAAAAAGTTCAAAACATGTTATGGCTTAAGGTTAATGTGGAGATGCCCCTGGATGCAAGAAAGGAATAACATTGGCTCAAGCTTCAAGCTAGAAGACTCTTCATTTCATATTTGTGAGAAATCACTTTGGAGTTCATAGGAAAGCCAATACTATTAAAAGGGGGGAGGTAGTAAAATGAACTGATTTCTCAAATGCTCAATGTTAGCCTCCAAAATACTCAGTCATTTTTCCCACATATCCACTCTGTCAAGTTCCACATACACAAGTTCACTTTCACCAATGTTTCCATATCGGACCCACCGAGTTTGACCTCAGACAGAAACCCTAGCCATTCCCACCAAATCGGTGCAACCGAAACCAAGTCGGTACTACCGAGTTCAGTGTGACCAACATTTTGTTGCCAAGATACACAAAATCGGAATCTCCGAATTTGAGTACTGGTGCCACCGAGTTTGGCCATCTGACCATTAGTCACCTTTTCGGTGCCACCGAGTTTCATATATCGGTCTCGCCGAGATTCAAAAGTTCACACCTTTGTTCTATTTGGTACCACCGAATTGTCAACTTTGGTGTCACCGAGTTTGCCCTTTTGTGTGCAATGGTTGGATTTTGGCTGCTGCCTATATATACCCCTTCACCCACCTCTCATTTGTGGCAGAAGCACTCAAAACACACACTTCACTGCCAGATCCATTTTCTGAGAGAGAACCACCTACTCATATGTTGAGACCAAGATATTCCAATCTCATCATTTGAAACTTGATCTCTAGCCTCCCCAAACTATCTTCCACCAAATCAACCTCTCCTAACCATGCATATTCTATGAGAGAATGATTTGTGTTCAGGATACTATCTTTAGAAGCACAAGAGCAAGGAGTTCATTGATCTACCACATCTATTACCTTTTGGAGGGTGGTGCCTCCTAGATTGTCTAGGTGTTGCTTGGGAGCCTCCTACTTCGTGTTGTGGAGTTGAACCAAGATGTTTGTAAGGGCAAGGAGATCACCTACTTCGTGAAGATCTACCGTGAGTAAGGCTAGTCCTTCGTGGACGGAAGCCGTGGTGGAATAAACAAGGCCGCTTCTTTGTGGACCCTCTGTGGGTGGAGCCCTCCGTGGACTCTCACAGTGGTTACCCTCTGTGGGTTGAAGTCTTCACTAACATGTACGTACGATAACACCACCTATCAGAACCATGCCAAAAATCATAATGTCAACCTCATGTGTTTGATCTCCCTACCTTACTCCTCTACTTTGTACTTGCATGTTTTACTTTCGGCTGCTATACTATTGTACTTGCATGTGTAGGGTGTGCTTGACCTGCTATAACTGTCGTAGATGTTTCGCAAGTAGAATTGGGAAAAGGCAAAAAAATATCTTGTCAAATAGTCTAATCCCCCCACTAGACATACTTTCGATCCTACAAGTAGTATCAGAGCTTTGGTCTCCATTTCATTGGTTTAACAACCTAGGAGACTATGGCATCTAGTGGGGGGAATTATCATCGTAGAGGTCCATATTTCGATGGCACTAATTTTGCTAGTTGGAAGCATAAAATTAAAATGCATATTCTTGTCTTTAATCCTCATGTTTGGGTTGTTACTAACTTCTTTGGAGAAGGGCATGAGCCACATCGTGATGCGACAGTTGATGAATTGAAGATGTTGCAACTTAATGCTCAAACCTGCGACGTCATCTTCAATTGCCGAGGGCCCAAACAATTCAACAAAATCAGTCGTCTTGAGAATGCAAAAGAAATTTGGGATGCTTTGGTTAATATGCACGAAGGTACTGATTATGTCACAGAATCTAAGTTGGATGTGCTTCAGAGTCAGCTTGACAAGTTCAAGATGAAGGTTGGTGAAGGTGTCGCTGAAATGTACTCTAGGATACCTCTCATCACCAATGAGATTGCCGGCTTAGGAAGCGAAGAGATGACCGACAAATTCATCATCAAGAAGATACTTAGAGCTCTTGGTGGCAAGTATGACACAGTGAGCACATTGTTCCAAATGATGCCAAATTACAAAGATCTCAAGCCAACTGAAGTGATTGGTAGGATTGTTGCTTATGAGATGTCACTCAAGGACAAAGATGAGTTGCACAACAAGTAAAGTGGTGCTTATAAAGCTTCATGTGATGCTCCCGCTACTTCAAAGGACAATCGTGTCACTGATGAAGAGATAAGCCTCATGGTCAGAAAATTCAACAAGTTCTATAAGAGTAGAGGCAAAGAGAGAAGCTCAAGCTCGAGACATGAAGTGACGCGTTCATTCAGTCATGACCAAAACTGCTACAATTGTGGGAAGCCCGGACACTACTCAAATGAGTGCTACGATCCCTACAAAAGAAGGGAAGAGTCACCTCGAAGACGAAGCTCAAGAGATGAGTCACCTCGCATAGAGAGAAGGAGTAGAGAAGATCACTATGAACGAAGACACTCACGGAGAGGCAAGGAATCAGAGAAGAAGGACAAATACACCAAGAGCAGTTCAAGATGAAGACATCAAGCTCATGTTCGTGAATGGGTGTATGGCTCCGAGTCTGATCACCACTCCAAGAGAAGCTATCACTCCCATTCCGACCATAGTCAAGATGAAGGTGTTGCCGGCATTGCACTTGTTTCCACCAACTCCTACGACTTACTTGATTCACCAAATGAGGGAGTCGGAAACTTCTTCATGGCTTGTTAGTGATGATGATGACTTGGTAGGAGAAGATGACTTGCTTCTTCATAAAACTAGTGATTGCAGTGAAAATGAACTTGCTATTTATCATGCTAGGCGAGAGACATCGAATGATGATGATAAGAAATAAATTGAATGACTAACTCAAGAATTTAAAACTCTTAAGTTAGCTCATGAGACTACTCTAGAAGATCATGGATAGCTTGCAAGAACCATGAGAAGCTACTCTTCGAGATGCTCAACTTGGAGCAAGAGCATGAGTTCTTAAAAGTGATCAATGGTGATCTTAGAAAGAAGAGTTCTTCTTATCTAGCCAAACGATTACTTTTGTCTAATTTTGATCCACAAGTTAAACCTAGGAACAATAATAACAAAGGCAAGAAAGTTTCTTCATTTAGTAACAACAATGGTAAAGCTAAATCCAATAATGTTGTTGCTAGTAGCTCCATTGATTCCCCTAATGATTCTCTTAGCCAAGTTACACTTGATCAAGGAAATGATATATTGAAAGGAATTATAGATAAAGGTGTATTCAAGAGCCTTGCCGGAAGTAAACAATTTGATGAAATTGTACGCAAGCAAGGAGGACATCGGAAGAAACAAGGTGTTGGCTACTTCAATGTCAACGGAGATGTTTGGGAAGAAGGTCCATATCCCACTCCTAAGTTTGTTCCTCAAGAGGAGAAGTGTGATCTGATACGTCCATTTTGCATCATGCTTTTATGTTGATATTTATCGTTTTATGGGATACTATTACACTTTACGATACAATACTTATCCCTTTTCTCTCTTATTTTATAAGGTTTACATGATGTAAGTGCATCTAGTGCCCCTTAGTGATTTTGGTGGTTTGAAGACTTATAGGTTAAGTATCTAATGTGTTCATGAGTGTACACAGGATCTATAAGTCACTGAGGAGTTTGAAATATTTGATGAATATCGACCCTTAATAATGTATATCTTCGGTTGAAGAAATTGGTCTAAAGCTGAAGAATTGAATCGCGAAGAATCTGCGATGAAATTGATATTCTCATGAAGATATTGAAATTGAGGAATTCGGTGTGTCCTGAAGAAAATCATTCTGAAGACTTTGAAGCATGAAGATTTACTCTTTCTATTTTGTTTTCTTCACACTTGAGTAATAGGAACACCGTACTGTTAAAGGGGGTCGAAGTTACACTTTGGAATGAATTTCCTCATGATGCTCAACCCAAGCCTAATCCTACCAAAAGCCTCAAGTGAGGAATACGAGTGACATGAGGACTCTCACAGTTGAGTGTTCCAACCGTTTCGATAGCCACGCCACATCATTGGTCTTATCCACACCAATGGTCATATTATTTAAGGGCATTAGTGTCAAATCATGTCGGGATGCTCCCAGGCTATAACTAGCCGCCCCCCACAACCATTAGCTGGTTGGCTGCTCCATTAGAAATTAACAGTTGTCATAAGAGCAACCCAATTCCTCAGAGTCTTCGAGAGTAATCCAAAGTGAGGAAATACCCCAAACACCAAACCACAAACCTAGAACCAAGTGATTGAGCATCACTGAAGAAGTTGTTCCTGTGTGGGACTGAAGCCTTTTACCTTTGAGGACTGTGCATCCTTCAGACGGTTAGGCGTCATGGTCTAGAGCAATCCAGAAGTCAATTGTGGATCGCGGGGTGACCAAGTTTGTGAGGGTTTGGAAGTCTGCCCTGAAGACTTACCACGAGTGTTGGGCGAGGATTGTGTGTTCTTAGCCCAAGGAGAATACGGTAGGGACTGTGTGTCCCGGGACTGTGTGTCTTTTGGTTTCAATACCAAACCGCTACAAACCAGATGTACAACTGTCACAGCAGTTGGAACTGGGTCATCAACAACTGTCTTCGTTGTGAAACGGGTTCTAATTCCTCAACTCTTTATATTCCTCAGATTATGTGTTGATGACTTTCACTGTCACTGTTCGAAGAATTTGCTGAAGACTTTCTCTAAAATTCCTCAACCCCAAATTCTTCACGCAAGTTAATCATCATTTGTTTTCTGCGTGCCTGCTTACTGTGCAATCTGTTTTCACATTCCTCATACTGAAAAACTGTTGTAGTGAAACTTTGCACTCCTGATCCTTACTGTTTCCGTTGTAAGTTAGTCATCGGTGAGGAATTTCCTCAGTGATGAAATTCTAAAAATCTCCTATTCACCTCCCTCTAGTCAATATAATGCACTTTCAATTGGTATCAGAGCGAGGTACTCCCTTGTTCTATGTGATTTTGGTTTAACCACCTGGAGTTTTAGTTATGTCGACTGCAGGCATGATTAAGGTTACTGGAGCATGTCCTACTTTCGAAGGAAAGAACTTTCCCTTCTATAAGACCAAGATGCACATGCATCTACAAGCTATTGACAATGATCTCTGGTATATTGTGGAACATGGCGTCCCCATAATCTCTGCTAGTGTCTCTGCTGCTGATGTGAAGAAATTCAAGCAACTTGATTCTCAAGCGAAGAATATCATCTGTGGCCATCTGAGCCCAGGCCGGTTTGGAAGAGTGAGTGCTTTGGGATCAGCAACACTTATCTGGGAGGGATTGTGCAAAGTAAATGAAGGAGTATCAACCCAGCGTGATTCTCGAGTTGATGTTCTTCGCAATCTCTTCAATCGCTTCAAGAGGCTTGACAATGAAAGCTGCCAAGATACCTTTGATTGCCTCACTCACATATCAAATGAACTACAAGCACTGGGAGCTCGAGACATTACTGATCACCAAGTTGTGAAGAAACTGCTAAGATCTTTGGATTCTTCATTTGATACTTTAGTCCTCATGATTCAAGAAAGACCAGACTACAAGATGCTTGATCCAGCTGATATACTCGAAAGACTCAATACTCATGAATTCCAGCAAGAAGAAAAGAAAGATCTATATGGACCAAGCTATTCTAGATCACGTGCACTGAAGGCTAGAGCAATTTCCTCATCTGAAGAAGAAGACTCGGATGATAGCATTGGTGACCCTGAAGAATTTGGACAGGAGCTTGCAATGCTCGTGAGGAAATTCCAGAGGTTTACACGACGTGGCCAATTCGGTAAATCTTCAAGAAGAGATATGAGGAAATCAGAATCTTCATCTGAGGACTACAAGAAAAGAACCTGCCACAAATGCAAGAAATCAGGTCACTACAATGCTGATTGTCCCCGTTGGGGAAAGGAATCAAAGAAGAAGAAATACAAGGATGACAGTTCTGATGACTCGAAGAAGAAGAAGAAATCTTCAAAATCCTCATCTTCAAAGCCCTCATCGCACAAGAAGACTAGTTTCAGAAAGGCTAGGGCACTTATTGGCAAGGAAATGGATTCCGAGGCAGAATAAGAGGAATGTGATGAAGAGGAGGGTTCTGATGAAGACTCGGAATCCGGACAGGCCATTCTTGCACTTGCAACCACTTTCGTCAGCAAGTCAATCTTCAACCTTGAAGAAGATGATAACACCATCCACACTGATGGCTATGCTGATGACTTCGCTCCAACCTATTGCTTAATGGCAAAAGGTTCAAAGGTACCGAATGATGCTTCCTCCTCTGATTCAAGTGACTGTGAACCTGATGATTATAAAAAATCCAGTTACAGTAAACTTGCTATCATTGCCACTAAACAACAAACTGCCCTCGAAAAGCTTCAGAAACTGCTAGATAGAAGTGATGATGTGTTGAATGATGAAATGAATCTTACCCAAATCCTCACTGAAGATGTGAAAAGTCTTCAGTCTAGATTTGATAATCTTCAAGATCATTATGATACACTCCTCGCTGATCATGAGAAACTTTCCTATGAATTTATTCAAAGGAAGGTTGATCTAGAGAATTTGAGGATTTCTCATGATGATCTTCGTATGGAAAATGATTCATTACTAGCTCAACAGATCAGCGCTGCTCAAGGTGAATTCATTCCTCCATGTCTTAAATGCATTGAACGCGAAACTGCTAATTCTTCACCAGAATCATCAAATGCTTCAATTGCTACAAATTCTTCAACTGCTCCTGTAGTGTCAAATTCCCCACTTGAGGAAAACACAAATGTCACTGATGAAAATGCAGGGCTGAAGGAATTGTATGTGACAGGCATATACAAAAGCCTCAAAGGACATCAAACCCTTTCTGATGTGCTCAAAAAGTAGATCTTGAACAGGAACCCGAGGAAAGAAGGAATTGCCTTTGAGAGGAAATTGAATGTTGATGGATCTTATTGGAAACTTAAGCAGTATCCCAAAACCTCATGGGTTGCTGCTACTGGGCCTCCTTTTGATCCATCCAATCTAACTGGATTTTCATGTGAATTATCCTATTCCTGAGATGAGTCATTTGACTCCAACTATAAACTGTTCAAAAATCAATCTGGTGAAGTATTTGCTCGATATGTTGGAACTAACTGCAGGAATGGCCCTCCCTTGAGGAAAATCTGGGTTCCCAAAAGTTGTCTTGAAAATCTTCAGGTGAATGTCCTCATGACACCAGCATTGAAGAATCTAAACCCCAGATCAAATTTCGCAGGAGGACCAAAGTCTTCAAGAGGATCAAAATCCTCAACTGGTCAAAACTATGCTCGTAGTCGTGCTAATGCTTCTAACATGCAGAGAAACTACAAGGAATATGAATATGAGCGTTACTCTTCAAATCATTATGTTGATAAATCCTCAAACCAGTTCTCTGCATATTCATATGAGTACTTTAACCCCCCCCCTACTGCTAAGAGAAGTGCATTAGCTTCAATGCCTCCTTTCTCATATGGTGCTCGCAGGATGATGAATGCTTTACCACCCCTTCAGATGTGGGTGGTGAAGAAATTGAACTAATCACTCCTGCAGGACAGGTCTCCAGATGAAAATAATCATCTGAAGAATTTGCTGGAGACCTGAGGGAATACTTGATAGGACGCAAGCTAATATTGATGAAATAGAAATATTTCACACGTCCTTATAATTCTGTTATGATGAAATTCTTATCTGATGAAATTGATATCATATTCTTCAAGTTTGAAGCATATGAGATGGTAAGTTGTACTAATTCATCTACAGGATGACAAACGCAAGATTACTGAGTGGGTTCTAGATAGTGGTTGCACACATCACATGACTGGTGATAAAAGCATGTTGATGAATATGCCACTAATTCCATCACCTCTGAAGCAAATCACATATGCTGACAAAGGTAAAAGCAAGGTATTGGGATTTGGCCAAGTGGCTATTTCCAAGGATAGGCATATGGACAAAGTGATGCTTGTTGAATCCCTTGGATTTAACCTCATGCCAGTCTCAATGCTTTGTGATCTTGATATGATTGTTATCTTTGGTAGATATAGATGTGTTGTGATCATGGAATCTGATAAATCCAAAGTCTTCGAAGGTGTAAGAAGAGGGGATTTGTACATTGTTGATTTCTCTATAGGTCCTCAACCAGCCACTTGCTTACTAGCAAAAACCTCAGAAGAATGGCTGTGGCACCGAAGACTAGGTCATGCAGGCATGAGGAATTTGCACACGCTCGCGAAGAAGAAGCATGTCATCGGCATCGAATCAGTCAAATTCCTCAAGGATCATCTCTGTGGTGCATGTGAATCTGGGAAAATGACCAGATCCAAGCATCCCTAAAAGACTATCATGACCACTACTCGTCCCTTCGAATTGCTTCATATGGATCTATTTGGACCTACTCACTATGACACACTAACCCATGCAGCATCTTTATATGGCTTCGTCATAGTTGATGATTATTCCAGACATACATGGGTGCATATCATCTTATATAAACCTGAAGTGCAGGAAATCTTCAAATGATTTTCTTCAAGGTCCTCGAGGAACTTCGGCATCAAGATCAAACATATCAGGAGTGATAATGGAACAGAGTTCAAAAATACTGGTCTTGATGATTATCTTGATGAACTTGGTATTACTCACGAATTATCTGCTCCTTATACTCCTCAACAAAACGGTGTCGTCGAAAGGAAGAATGGGACTCTGAACCATGCTTGAAGAATATCAGAATCCTCGTCGCTTTTGGCCTGAAGCAATCAACACTGCATGCCATATCATCAACAGGGTATATCTTCACAAATTCCTCAAGAAAACCTCATATGAACTCTTCACTGATAAGAAACCCAATGTAAGTTATTTCAAAGTCTTCGGTGCAAAATGTTGGATCAGAGATCCTCACCATAGCTCAAAATTTGCACCTAAGGCACATGAGGGTTTTATGCTCGGTTATGGAAAGGACTCGCACACCTACAGAGTCTTCAACAACTATCACAACAAAGTTGTTGAGACTGTAGATGTGCGGTTCGATGAAACTAATGGCTCGCAAAGAGAGCAATTGCCTTCTGATCCAGATAAGTTGTCTCCTAAGGAAGCAATAAAGCTCAAACCTACTGAAGACATTGTTCCCACTGAGGAAATTGATGAAGAAACCGTCCCCATCACTGATGAAAATCAAGAAGGTGCTCCTGAGGAAATTGCTCGAGAACCACGTCCTCAGCCCAGACAAAATCCTCAACCAACTCATCCGAGGATTGCAAATGAAGTAGAACTTGACAAAATCCGCAATGACATCAACGCGCCAGGTCCTCTCACTCGCTCAAAAGCTTCACACTTAGTTAACTTTTGCGGGCATTTCTCCTTTGTATCTATCACAGAACCGTCAAAAGTTGCTAAGGCTTTCCTGGAACCGGAGTGGATCCAAGCTATGCAAGACGAACTTCTTCAATTCGAGATGAATGACGTATGGGAGCTCGTCAAACGACCAGATCCTCGCAAGCACAACATCATCGGAACCAAGTGGATTTTCCGAAACAAGCAAGATGAGGATGGTCAAGTGGTGAGGAATAAGGCACTACTTGTAGCCCAAGGCTACACCCAGGTTGAAGGAATAGATTTCGATGAAACTTTTGCACCTGTTGCTAGACTTGAAGCTATTCGAATACTACTTGCTTATGCTAATCATCATAACGTCATATTATATCAAATGGATGTGAAAAGTGCATTCCTCAATGGTAAGCTTGAGGAAGAAGTATATGTTGCTCAGCCCCCGGGTTTTGAGGATCCCAAGAATCCAGACAAAGTCTTCAGACTCAAAAAGGCGCTCTATTGTCTCAAGCAAGCCCCTCGGGCATGGTATGATACATTGAAGGAATTCCTCATGAAGAAAGGCTTCAAACCTGGTTCACTCGATCCAACTCTTTTCATTAAGTCCTATGATAATGAGCTATTTGTGTGCCAGATATATGTCGATGATATTATATTTGGCTGTACTGAAAAACGATACAGTGATGAATTTGCTTACATGATGAGTGAAGAATATCAGATGTCTATGATGGGGGAGCTGAAATTCTTCTTGGGTATTCAAATTCGTCAACAACGCAATGGAATCCTCATATCACACGAGAAATACCTCAAGGATGTTCTGAGGAAATTCGACATGCATGAATGCAAAGGTGCCAAGACTCCAATGCCTACCAACGGCCACCTCGGCACTGACGGAAATGGTAAAGAATTCGATCAGCATGTGTATCTATGTGCATCTAGGCCAGATATAATGCTTAGTGTTGGCATGTGTGCACGTTTTCAAGCAAAACCGAAGGAATCACACCATAAGGCTGTGAACCATATTCTTCGATACTTAGCTCACACACCAACACTAGGATTATGGTATCCCAAGGGCTCAAATCTTCATCTCGTAGGGTATTCTGATTTTGACTATGCTGGTGACCGTGTGGATCGCAAGTCAACTTCTGGCACATGCCATTTCCTCGGAAGATCACTAGTTTGTTGGTCCTCAAAGAAGCAGAACTACGTATCACTCTCCACTGCCGAAGTTGAATACATTGCTGCTGGTTCATGCTGTGCTCAATTGCTATGGATGAAGCAACCCCTCAAGGACTACTGCATACAACCTAGTACAGCACTCGAAGACCAAGCACATCCAGATTCTTCATCATTTTCTTCAGGACCATGTCCTCAAGGGCAATATCCTCATCGACCATGTGAAGACTGATGATCAACTGGCAGATAACTTCACTAAGCCCTTGGATGAGAAAAGGTTTTGAAAGTTGCGGTGTGAGCTAAATATCTTAGAATCTTCAAATGTTTTGTAAAAACATGCACACATCCTAACACTTATGCAAAATTGATGACTTAGATGTGCAACACATGATGAATCTATTTTCTTCAACTAATGAAGAATATCACTCTGAATGTGAAGAAATCAACAAAGAAATTGATTCTCACGGCCCTACGACAATTGTACGCGGCGTATGTAATCAACATTCTTATATGGTGGGTCACCCCACCGCCCAATGTGAAATTCCTCAAGTTGATTTTCTTCAAAGTTCAATTTCCTCAAAATTTGATTTTCTTCAAAAAAGTTGTTCTTCAAAATCATTTTTCTTCAAAAACTGAATTTCATCATTGTGACGATTTAACACAAAATCCTCAAGTTAGTCAAATCTTCAAAAACACTTGATGATTTTCGTTCACCTAGATAGACTGTGATTTCAAGTCCTCAACAGCATTCACTTATAGCTATTTCTTCAAGTTGATATTTCATCTAAGTGAATGTGATCGGACCCTACTTTCCCTCTATGCTATTCTCATCCAGTCTATTCAATTCTTCATATGTGTTCTACTTGAAACCTCGTTCGAAATCCTCACTGCGTCCTTGTCAGCTGATGATTTTGTAAAAAATCCACAAATCCTCAAAAATATTTTTTTAATGAACAGTAACTAAACCCCACTTTCCTCATTCGGATAACCACGATCCCCACTGCTTTGACTGTAAGCTACACGTGTCTTGCGGAGACGTAGAGGCAGGGGCTATTTGGTCCGATTTCTTCGCGCCAACAGTAACTGCCTGGCTATAAATATGTCCCCATCCCCCTCGGTAAAACACTTGTTCGGTCCATTGCACTCCTGCTACAGAAAAAGCACCGAACCCTAGCGCCACCGCTAGAAGTCTCGTCGCCGGCGAAGAAGAGCTTCACTACCTCGACTTTTCCGTCGCCGAAACCACGCCGGAGTTGGACCATCCTCGTCCGCCGCCGCCGTAGACGTCCTCTGCTGCCGGGTTAGGGCGCATTGGACACGCACCGAAAGAGCTTCTCCCTACAACTCTTCTCTGTTCTTCATGTGCGCCATCTAGGGTAAATAAAAACCCTATTTTTACAGCAAGTTTGATCTACTATTTTACCTCTGAGATCTGAAATCTGTTTTTCCTCAAGAATCCATATGCATCTGATTCCTCAAACACTGCCTATCACCACACTATTGATGAACTTCACTAAGCATCTAAGATTTTCACGAGATTCCTCAATTGTGCGAATTTTCGGATCTGTACAACTCTGGAACCCAAGAACAGTATGCTTAGGCAAATTCCTCAACCACTTGTCAAATTCCTCAGCTGTCAAATTTTTTCATTTTCTTCAAATCTGAGAACGCATATGACCTCTCCAAATTCCTCGCAACTATACTCTGTTCACAGGAACACACATGTCAGCTGATGAATCTCTCGGTTCTCATCAAATTAACTCATTTGCAGCATTTCTTGAAGAAAATGTTCAAGTCTCATCAGAGTCCTCAAGAGTTCAATCTCATCAGCAAAATCCTCAGCTGAAGAAAATGGAGGATGATAGGAAGCAAAAGGGAGGCAAGAAACTTGAGCAAAATACAGCCTTAGACATCCCTGAGGATATATACCAGGATTACTGCACCCCTAATGAACATGAAACTATGGCCAAGAGAAAAATTCGGCTTCAGAAGATAGAACGCCGATGGGCTAAGGAGTGGAAGGAGTACAGATTCGTCCCTCCCAAATATGCGAAGAAATTCGCTCTGAAGCCTCCTGGCAAACGGGCTCCACTTGAGGATTATCAAGAAGCACATCCCTCAAGCCTCAAGACCCTTGATGACTATCCTGATGAAAAGGAAAAGCACTTGGCAAAGCTCAAGAAGCAGGCAGATGCTGATGTGAGGAAATTCAACGAATCATCTGCTGCTGCTTCAACTGTCGCTACTTCCTCTGCTGCTGAGACTTCTCGCTCGGCAATTCCTCAACAGAAGTCAGTACCATCAAAACCAAAGGCTTCAAAGACTCAAGAGAAATCAGCTCCAGCATCAGCTACAAAACCATCTGCGCCAAAACCCTCAGCTCCAAAATCCTAAGCACCACCACAAGCTCCAAACCTCCATTCCTCTGGCCATGGACCCAAAAGTCCTCCTAGACTACATCAATATCTGGTATGAGGACCCCAACACTCCGCTTGATGATTTGAAACTTCCCCCTGGCATCAGCCACATGGTGGCCACATTCATCAACGAGGCCAAGTGGAAGGAGCAGCAAGCTAAACAGACCAAGGTGGCTAAGCTCAAGAAGGAGAAATTCCTCAAGCAGAATCTCCTCA
The DNA here is from genome assembly GCF_904849725.1 of Hordeum vulgare subsp. vulgare. Lineage (NCBI taxonomy): Eukaryota > Viridiplantae > Streptophyta > Magnoliopsida > Poales > Poaceae > Hordeum > Hordeum vulgare. Next base: position 226,262,227 of record NC_058524.1, on the reverse strand, counting down.
ATCTGACGCCTGATGATCTTGTATCAACACAGACAGAGTTGAAGACTTTGACAGATAAGTACTCCAAGCTTTCTGACCGTCAAAGTCTCAAAAGGAATTTCATCAAACTTGCTACTGAAGCTATTAATGACTACAAAAAGAGAGCTGCCCCTCCAGTACCAACTCCTCAGCCTCTGTGTCAAATCCCTGACACCTTAAGCAAGTTAGTCTTGTGCTCATGTTTTCTTTGCATTTGCATCTAAGAATTTTCAACAAGAACAAGCAAGTGGCAAAGGAAAAAAACTCAAAACCCTAGCCACTACTTTAAATAAAGAAAATCTCAAACTAGTTAAAATCAATGAACCCAAAATGGCCTCAAGAAAAGTTTAAACTTTCTGATAAATCATGAAAGTAAATGAGCATTGGAGAAAACTATTTTCTTGACACTTTAAGCATTTTAAATTAATGCAAAAAGCCACTGGTTTCAAATTTTAAATTTGAAATCAGAAACTATAAATGTTCAAAAATGTTGAAAACTTTGGAAATGGTTGGGAATATTATAACAAATATTCAGGTGTGTTTAAAATAGTTTTTACAACCTTTTTGGAGCTGAAATAAATAGCAAATCAATGTCAGAAATTAAAACAGAAATAAAACAAAAGGAAATGGAGAAGAGGTTACCTGTCGCCTAGCCTGGCCCGGCCCATCTCCCTGAGTCGTCTCCTCCCTCGCGCCAGTAGGAGCAGGAGGTGGCCGCCGCCTTCTCCGGCGCGGCCACGCACCTGTGCGCCTGCCTGGCCGCCGCCTCGCACTGGCAAGGCCGGGGATAATCTCCCCGAGGCCACCTCTATCCATTCCCAGCGTTAGCTCTCTCCCTCCTCCCGGATCTCTCCTCCCCCTTCTGCCGCCATTGGAGCCGAGCAAAGCTCGAGCTGCCCGTGCCCCTAGCCTTAGCATCCTCTTGTTGAGCACGCCATTAGCTCCGCCTCGTCGGTCTGGTCATCCCTGCAGAAGCCGAAGTCTCCCCGAGCTCTGCATCGCCCCCAACGCCATCGTCTTCCACCTCCGGCCGCCGGACCTCTCCCGTCGATTCGCTCCCTCCGGCGCACCCCCGAGCCCTACAACAACACCATCGGAACCGCCGTGAGCTCGTCATCGTTTCCCCTCTCACCCCACGCTCTTCCGTGCACCGTAGCCCCGTTCCCCACCAAGGCCGAGAGCTCCTCGCCCCCGGTCATGTCGTCGTCGTCGCCGTGGTGTCTGTTCCATGCGCTCGAGCTAGGGATCGAGCTCCTGGAGCCTCCAGGAGTGTGATGAGCCCAATAGCTGTCCTCCCCGTGCCCTAGAGCCATCAACCGTGGGAGGCCGAGCTTCGGCCGCCGCTTCGGCTCGTCACCGGCGCCTCTAGCCTCCCCTGATGCCCCCGCTAGATGCGGCGTTGCACCAGCGTCCCGTAGCTCCTTTCTGCGCCCAAAACCGACGGCCGATGCGCTGTCTAGCCCTCTCCGGCGAGCCCTCCGCGGCGCCCGTGGTCGCCGCCGTCCATGCTCCAGTGCGGCCGACGTGGCAAAGCTAATCCAACAGATTAGGAGCTTAATCACTCGCTGACAGTGGGCCCAAGGCCAAGTCAACGTAGTTAAGGGACTGGTCAGCGCGGGATTAGTCCCAGAGAGGCTGACCAGTGGGTCCCCCCTGTCAGGTTTGACCTGAACAGGTCGGCTGACCTGCTGACGTCAGGCTGATGCAATAAAGAGAATTTCCAGTATAAAAATAATTCCAGGAAATTGCTAAAACTTGTAAAAATCATAGAAATTAATCTGTAACTCCAATGAAAATAATTTATATATGAAAAACTATCAGAAAAATTCAAGGATTCGGAATATGCTATTTTCAACTATGTTTGAAAAAGTTACAGGACCCTAACATATAGAACAAGGAATAACTCAATTCTTATAATTACTTTTTAAATGGAATTTGGAAAATATTCAAATTTCATTATGAATACCATGATCACACACTGTCCTAATTACAAATCAGTACCTTAACATGACATCTCATGCATGCTAACATCAAGTTGATCTGAGCATCAGGTCGAATCAATTAAACCGGTATCCGAGACTACCTCGTTTGAATTGATATTCAAATGTGATTCAAATCAACTCTAAACCTAATACATATTGATTATAATAACTTATCACCTTGCATTCTCATGCCATGCTCATGCATCATTTTGATTGCATATGATTGTTATTGAATGTTGCCATTCATTTCGGTAGGCTCCGCACCCTCGGATTCCACCGAATATCCGTCTGACGGATATTGTCCCTCCTCTGAGCAACAAGGCAAGAAACCCTTTTGATCATCCCGATAATTCCCATGTTCTTGCTCCTGCACTTATTTATTGCATTAGGATCAAATGCTACAACTGATTTTGCCACGTTAGTTGAACCCACTTCCTTTGCATGACCTAACCTTGTCACAGTAAATAGCCGAACCTTGCAACCTAGCATACCTGGTAGTTGCCTGAGCTATGATGTGCCTTATCCTGCTATGCATGTTATGCTTAGAGTTGTGTATGGTCTGTCATCTGGGAGATGAACAGAATTGTGAGAATGTGTTCGGTAAGTAAAGGTTGTGTGTTGAACCTGATTTGGTAAAGGTACCGGTGAAAGGTTGTGTAGGAGTACATGGCGGGTTGTTTCATTGGAACCGTCCTTAGGAACTGAGTTCCGTGTATGTAATCCAAGACTAGATACTACCAAATGCTGGGCCCTGAAATATGACCCCGCTCGGCCTATTAATCGCGTAGTACTCGGTCCAGGAGTTGCAAGTAGTTTCTGGTGTTTATAGTAATGCTGGAGGCCGTGCATGGTGCTGACCTGAGAGGTGGACCGTGATGCGGTAGGCAGTGGCACGGTGTACCAAGTGGCACACGGATGGTGGACTTGGGAACCCTGCGCACATCGTCTGAGGCCGTGGCGGAAACCTCGGCCGGACTTCCGTACGGGTTACTCTCAGATAGGCGATAAACCTGGACTAGGTACTAGTGTGGTTAACGGTCGTGGCCGACTCCCTCGCTGGGCTTCCGCTTGAAGGTTGCCGAGGTGCATGACGTGCACATGGCGGTAAGTGGCGAGAGCATGTGTGACGAAGTACACCCCTGCAGGGTTATGATCTATTCGAATAGCCGCGTCCGCGGATATGGACTACTTGGAGACATATGTTGTTCATAGATAACTTCAATGACTACTCATAAAATTGCCAAGATAAGCGTGAGTGTCGTGGACGGCATTTCCGTACGGAGACGGAATGATTCCACGATAGTGTATTTTTGTGGTGTTAGTGGACTCGTGTGCGAGAAATCAAGTTGTCAAAATTATTTAAAAATGCAAGTTGTCTAGCCACGAGTCAAATGCTGGCTTTCCGCATAAAACCCCACAATACCTTTTGATACCTTGCATGAGTAGTTAGTTATCCTAAAGTCTTGCTGAGTACCTTCGTACTCATGTTTGCTTAATACCTGTTGTAGAGGTTGCTAATGACCCTAATGGAGGGTTCTTCGTAGACATCGACGACGACGAGTAGCTAGTGTCCCAGCTACGATCTGGCCCTACGTTGGTCTGTAGTATAGTCAGGCCATGTGCCTTCTAGTTGTCCTGTCTGTACTCAGACAGTTTATAACTCTTCTGCTGGCTTGTAACTGAATGACTGCTGGTCGCGAGACCCTTAATGTGTAATATTATGTGTGTGGCTCTTCCGAGCCTCTTAAATAAAGCTTGTATGTTTATGGTTATGTTGTGATGCCATCGATGTATCTATACATATCAGTATGTCATGCGTACGCGTGTCGTGCTTGATATGTATGGGGTTCGATTACCTAGTCGTGAACTTTAGTAGCACTCCTTACGAGGAAATGCCCCATTGTGATCCAATGAGCCTTGGTAGTTCGCTACTGCTCCGGACACTTTGGTTGACCGGCATGTGTCCTTCTTAGCTGCTGTGTCTATCCCCTTTGGGGAAATGTCACACGATGTAATGGAGTCCTTGTAGCTTGCTACGACTCTTCTACATTCGCTGATGACCGACACCTGCTTTGTTGGGTCATGTATGCATGTCCTTGTGCGGTACTGCCACTTTGGTTTATGACTAGACATGTCGATCCGGGTTCTTTGACATTGGATTGCTAGCGACACTATCGCATACGTGAGTCAAAAGACGCAAACGGTCCCGGCTAAGGTAAGGCTGCAGCCGTGGAGTTAACCGTGCGTGAGACCACAAAGGGATGCGATGTGTTACAGGCTGGATTCCTATGGCTTAGGATCGGGGTCCCAACAGCGTTGGTATCAGAGCCTGACTGACTGTAGGATTACTAAGCCAAACTGGTCGAAGTTGAGTTTTGAATTGCTTTAGTTATATATAAGGGAATTGTTTGTGGAAGGTAACGTAAGACTCTTGTTCTCTTCTCAAGTTATTCTATTCTGGTCATCCTCGTCTCTTCTGCGGGAATTAAGCACTAGGTTGCTCATCTTCTCCTAGGCTCATGTTTCTGATCGGTAGCTTATAGGACTACGGGTCAAGAGATATTGGGTTTCTTTTATTCCTAGGAAGCAGGAAGTAAGTTTGATGATCAGAGAGTTGAACTTGATAGTTCAGTGGTTACGCTATTCCATTTTGGGTTGTCTCAAAATTTGTTTTGAGCATTTACAGCCGTTATGCTGCCCAATTTTTCATTCAGAGCTCTAATGCTTTTGCATTACTCTCTGATTACATATGCCTGGCCGTCCTTCTCGTCAGGTGGTACGTCTGACCAGGTGCATTGATGTGCCGGGTCATACGGCCATGCTGGTCAGGGTGATGTCGGTGTGCGGTTACCGCTGGTACCCCGAGTACACAGTGGAGGAACAGTACTAAGACTTCAACCAGAGCCAGTACATTTGCACTGTTAGGGTATGTCCAGACTACCCCTGGAGCTGAGGAGCCAATCCATTGGTCCTATGGGTTGGGAGTCACTGTTGACATGGCAGTACAAGATGCTGCCTATTCAATGCTGACCATTATGAGAGCGAGACATGCACTGCTGTAGAATTCAGAGTTCTGCTATGTTCCGGCCTCTCAGCCTGGTGAAGAGGGATACCTTAGTGGAGTCTATTTTGATTCTTCTATGGAGGATTCACTACTGCAGTCCACTGTTGAGATGCTAGAGAACAGAGACAGGGATGCTCGTGCTCTCCGTATGGAGCTTTATGCTACCCGTGCCCGTCTGTGGACAACTTTGACGCAGCTGGCACCGGTAGTCCAGACAGGGTATGGAGAGATGGAGTTGGTGAACCCTGTTAGGACCCATCTTCTGGCTCACGTTGATTGGCCAGCTATAGGAGGAGTCACACCTCTTCGGGGACCCCTCTTACCACCAGTCAGGGGACCAAGGCCACATCCGTGTCCTTATGGATCGCAGGGATCTCGGGCTAGAGTGTTTTCTGATCCGCAGGTTGAGCTTCCAGGTCATGGAGGTAATCTCTATGAGATGTTCTATGCGGATGCCTGAGCTGTGAGCGGAAGGATAGGATGGTAGTAGCCGTACGTTCACAGTCCTGCGTGACTAGTGAAGTATGCTGGTGATGTGAAATGAATTCCGGAGGCCTAGATAAATAATGTATAGGAATCTTGTAAGCCTCTGATGAATAGTTTTATATTTTCAGTAGCTTGCTCTTCGGTTAAGGTTGTACTGAACTATGTAAGGGTGTGTATGAACCATGGTGTATATATAGCAGTTGCTTGTTACCATGCTGTTCGGATATTCATTTCCGCATTCCGTGTGTTCAGTACATTCTTAATCCATAGCTAGTATTGATATGATATTGGTCTAAGCTATGAGTTTGTTTGTCAGGATGGTGTTCACCAGGTTGAACCGTGCCCCTGCTCATGAGCAAGGTGAGGGTAGTCAAGCTTCGCAGGAAGACCTGCCTCACCCGCCTTCTCTCGTGGAAGTGATGCTTGAGGCAGAAAGAAACAAAAGAGAGACCAACCGACTGTTAGAGCGTATTGAGCAGAATACGGCTCGTCAGCCTAGGAATGCTGCAGTGTCCATTAATGACTTTGTGAAGTTGAATCCTCCAAAGTTTCATCATTCCGTCGATCCCCTCGACGCTGATGACTGGCTGTGCAGCATCTCACGCAAGATTTGCTCTAGGAATGTGTCTGAGGCCGACAAGGTGACCATTGCGGCGTATTTCCTCGAAGGACCCGCCAATCTGTGGTGGGAGAATTTTGAAGCTATGCGTCCCACTGAACCAGTGGCCACATCGGCAGACTTCGGTGCAGCTTTTCGTCTGCACCATATTCCAAAGGGCGTGATGGACAGAAAGAGAGAGGAGTTCTGTGCCTTCACTCAGGGCAAGTTGTCTGTGGATGCCTATAGCCGCGAGTTCGGTAACCTCGCCCGCTATGCAACAGAGGAGGTGTCTACTGACGCCAAGAAGCAAGCAAGATTCCGTAAGGGTCTGAGCCCTGAGTTGCGTCGTGATCTGCGCCTCCAAGAGTGTGCAAGCTTTCAAGCCCTGGTCAACAAAGCGATCAGTGCCGAGACTGGTCATACTGACTTCGAAGCCACAAGGAAGCACTCCCGTGACTTTGGCTCGTCTTCTGGTTCCGCGTTTCCAAAACGCAGGCTGTGGGTTCCAAACAGTTCTCTGCCGCCAAGATACACTCCGAGGCCATCCTACATGGCGCCTCAGACGAATCAGGCCAACCCTCCAGCAAAAGCTTATGGTGGTCCAGCTAGCAATGCTGCACCACGTGCCAACCAGGTGATATGCTACAAGTGTGGAGAACCAGGGCACTATTCCCGTGAGTGTCCTCAGAATGTGGGTGCCAAGCAACCCGAAAAGTCCGTCGGGCAGGCCAAGTCGGGCAAAGTGTACTATGTGAAGCCAACTCCTCCACGTGGCCGTGTGAACTATGTGTCAGGAGAAGAAGTTGCACAGGATCCCGACGTCATGCTGGGTACGCTTCTTGTTAATCATCACCCAGCGTCCGTTCTTTTTGACACTGGGTCTTCTCATTCCTTCATTTCAGAAAGTTATGCACAGTTGCATAACATGTCTTTTTGTGATATGCCAATTCCATTGGTTGTCCAAACTCCTCGTAGTAAATGGCAAACCTCTAGGATAACCTATGACAATGAAATTCTAGTAGACAGGCTAGTTTTTCTAGCCTCATTGATAGCCTTGAAATCTTCGGATATTAATATCATCTTGGGCATGGATTGGATGTCAGCTCACTATGCCAAGATTGATACTCATTCTAGAAATGTCCAGCTTACCCATCCCTCGGGTGAGATAGTAAATGTCTCCACTCGAGTTGCCAAATGCCAACCCTCTTCCGGAACTTGAAGACATTCCGGTAGTCCGTGACTTCCCGGATGTTTTTCCAGAGGAACTACTCCACCTGACAGAGAAGTAGAGTTTGTAATAGATCTTGTTCCAGGAACTGTCCCAATAGCCAGAAGACCATATAAGATGGCACCCCTGGAGCTAGCCGAACTTAAGAAGCAATTAGATGAGGCTTTGAACAAAGGTTTCATTCGTCCTAGCTCTTCTCCTTGGGCTTGTCCCGTCCTCTTCGTCAAGAAGAAAGACGGAACGGATCGGATGGTTGTAGATTACCGACCAGTTAATCTGGTCACCATAAAGAACAAGTATCCGCTCCCCAGGATCAACGACCTGTATGATCAGCTCGCTGGATCCTCAGTCTTCTCCAAAATGGATTTGAGGTTGGGATACCATCAAATCAAGATTAAGAACGGGGACATTCCAAAAACGGCTATTGTTACTCGTTATGGCCAATACGAGTACACCGTCATGTCCTTCGGTTTGACCAATGCCCCAGCCACTTTCTCTCGACTGATGAACTCAATCTTCATGGAGTATTTGGATAAATTAGTCGTGGTATACCTCGATGATATCCTCATCTACTCGAAGAATGAACAAGAACATGCCGAGCATCTAAGGCTGGTATTGATGAAATTTCGAGAGCATCGCCTTTATGCAAAGTTTTCAAAATGTGAATTCTGGTTACCAGAAGTGACCTATCTAGGACACGTAATCTCTGGTAAGGGTATTGCTGTCAATCCCGAGAGAGTTCAAGCTGTCCTTGATTGGACTCAACCTGAATTGGTTAAGCAAGTTAGGAGTTTTCTTGGTCTAGCGAGCTATTGTCGCCGCTTTGTCGAGAATTTCTCCAAGGTTGCAAAGCCTCTAACTGAACTCCTCAAGAAATATAAAAAGTTCGAGTGGACACCACAGTGTGAGCATAGTTTTCAGGAACTGAAAAGACGCCTGACTTCCGCACCTGTGTTGCTACCACCAGATTTTTCTAAGGACTTTGTTATCTATTGCGACGCCTCGCGACAAGGATTAGGTTGCGTTCTCATGCAAGATCGTCATGTGATCGCATACGCGTCTCGACAGTTGCGTCCACATGAGGATAATTATCCCACACATGATCTTGAGCTTGCAGCAGTGGTCCATGCACTAAAAACCTGGCGACATTACCTTCTGGGTAATCGTTTCGAAATATTCACTGATCACCAAAGTCTGAAATATATTTTCACCCAGCTGGAATTGAATCTCAGGCAAAGACGGTGGGTTGAGTTGATCTCGGATTATGACTTAGGGATAACTTACACCCCGGGGAAGGCCAATGTTATGGCCGAAGCGCTAAGTCGTAAATCTTATTGTAACAATTTGATGCTACAACAAGGTCAACCACATCTCCATGAGGACTTTCGAGAGTTGAATCTTCATATTGTTCCTCAAGGATTCCTTGCTACCCTGGTGGCGAAGCCTACTCTTAGGGATCAAATCATAGCTGGCCAAAAGCGTGACAAGGGTATATCACGGATCAAGGAGAATATTTTTAGCGGAAACGCTAAAGAATTTTCCATGAACGATCAAGGTGTTGTGTTCTTCCACAATCGTTTAGTGGTTCCTAAGAACCCACATCTAAGGCAGTTAATCCTTAAGGAGGCTCATGATTCTCCTCTCACCATTCATCCCGGTAGTACTAAGATGTATCAGGACCTACGCCAGAGGTTCTGGTGGACTAGGATGAAGAGAGAAATTGCTGAGTTCGTTGCTAACTGCGACGTTTGTCGTCGAGTTAAGGCAGAACATCAAAAGCCTGCTGGCACCCTTCAGCCTCTAGCTATTCCTGAATGGAAATGGGATAAAGTTAGCATGGATTTCATTACCGGATTTCCCAAGACCAAGAAAGGAAATAATGCTATCTTTGTGGTCATTGACCGTCTTTCCAAAGTGGCTCATTTTCTTCCGGTTCGTGAGAGTATAACAGCTAGCCAGCTAGCAGAGTTATATATCTCCCGAATAGTGTCTCTTCATGGTGTTCCCCTAGAGATTAACTCGGACAGTGGAAGTATCTTTACTTCTCACTTCTGGGAAAGTTTTCAAAATGCCATGGGGACTCACTTATCTTTTAGCACTGCTTTCCATCCCCAATCAAGTGGTCAAGTAGAAAGGGTGAATCAAATCCTAGAAGATATGCTCCGAGCTTGTGTTATATCGTTCGATATGAATTGGGAAAAGTGCCTTCCATTCGCCGAATTCGCTTATAACAATAGTTACCAATCAAGCTTGAGCAAAGCCCCTTTTGAAGTTCTCTATGAACGAAGATGTCGAACACCTCTAAATTGGTCAGAAACCGGAGAGAGGCAACTCTTTGGCCCGGATATGATCCAGGATGCAGAAGAGCAGGTTCGCATTATTCGTGAAAAGTTGAAAACAGCTCAGTCTCGTCAAAAGAGCCAATATGATCGTCATCATAAGGCTGTGACCTTTGAAGTTGACGAGAAGGCTTACCTTCGGGTTACACCTTTGAAGGGTACCCATCGATTCGGTATCAAGGGCAAATTGGCTCCTCGTTACATTGGTCCTTTTCGCATTCTTGCCAAACGAGGAGAAGTTGCCTACCAGTTGGAACTTCCTCCACATCTTTCCAAGGTTCATGATGTTTTCCACGTCTCGCAACTCAGGCGTTGCTTTTCGGATCCTATCCGTGAAGTGGACCACGAAACGCTTGATCTCCAAGATAACCTTTCATACCGAGAATACCCCGTGCGTATTCTTGATCAAGCTGAGCGTACCACTCGACGTCGAAACCTCAAGTTTCTTAAAGTTCAATGGTCAAATCATTCTGAAAAGGAGGCAACTTGGGAAAGAGAGGATCGTCTCCGACTTGAGTATCCTGTGTTATTCCCGACGACTTCTAAATCTCGGGACGAGATTCTTTTGAGTGGGGGTGAGTTGTCACATCCCTGACACCTTAAGCAAGTTAGTTTTGTGCTCATGTTTTCTTTGCATTTGCATCTAAGAATTTTCAACAAGAACAAGAAAGTGGCAAAGGAAAAAAAAACTCAAAACCGTAGCCACTACTTTAAATAAAGAAAATCTCAAACTAGTTAAAATCAATGAACCCAAAATGGCCTCAAGAAAAGTTCAAACTTTCTGATAAATCATGAAAGTAAATGAGCATTGGAGAAAACTATTTTCTTGACACTTTAAGCATTTTAAATTAATGCAAAAAGCCACTGGTTTCAAATTTTAAATTTGAAATCAGAAACTATAAATGTTCAAAAATGTTGAAAACTTTGGAAATGGTTGGGAATATTATAACAAATATTCAGGTGTGTTTAAAATAGTTTTTACAACCTTTTTGGAGCTGAAATAAATATCAAATCAATGTCAGAAATTAAAACAGAAATAAAACAGAAGGAAATGGAAAATAGGTTACCTGTCGCCTAGCCTAGCCCGGCCCATCTCCCTGAGTCGTCTCTTCCCTCGCGCCAGTAGGAGCAGGAGGTGGCCGCCGCCTTCTCCGGCGTGGCCACGCACCTGTGCGCCTGCCTGGCCGCCGCCTCGCGCTGGCAAGGCCGGCGATAACCTCCCCGCGGCCACCTCTATCCATTCCCAGCGTTAGCTCTCTCCCTCCTCCCGGATCTCTCCGCCCCCTTCTGCCGCCATTGGAGCCGAGCAAAGCTCGAGCTGCCCGTGCCCCTAGCCTTAGCATCCTCTTGCTGAGCACGCCGTTAGCTCCGCCTCGTCGGTCTGGTCATCCCTGCAGAAGCCGAAGTCTCCCCGAGCTCTCCATCGCCCCAACGCCATCGTCTTCCACCTCCGGCCGCCAGACCTCTCCCGTCGATTCGCTCCCTCCGGCGCACCCCCGAGCCCTACAACAACACCATCGGAACCGCCGTGAGCTCGTCATCGTTTCCCCTCTCACCCCACACTCTTCCGTGCACCGTAGCCCCGTTCCCCACCAAGGCCGAGAGCTCCTCGCCGCCGGTCATGTCGTCGTCGTCGCCGTGGTGTCTGTTCCACGCGCTCGAGCTAGGGATCGAGCTCCTGGAGCCTCCAGGAGTGTGATGAGACCAATAGCTGTCCTCCCCGTGCCCTAGAGCCATCAACCGCGGGAGGCCGAGCTTCGGCCGCCGCTTCGGCTCGTCGCCGGCACCTCCCCCGGCGACCCTAGCCTCCCCTGATGCCCCCGCTAGATGCGGCGTTGCACCAGCGTCCCGTAGCTCCTTTCTACGCCCAAAACCGACGGCCGATGCGTTGTCTAGCCCTGTCCGGCGAGCCCTCCGCCGCGCCCGTGGTCGCCGCCGGCCATGTTCCGGTGGGGGCCGACGTGGCAAAGCTAATCCAGCAGATTAGGAGCTTAATCACTCGCTGACAGTGGGCCCAAGGCCAAGTCAACGTAGTTAAGGGACTGGTCAGTGCGGGATTAGTCCCAGAGAGGCTGACCAGTGGGTCCCCCCTGTCAGGTTTGAACTGAACAGGTCGGCTGACCTGCTGACGTCAGGCTGATGCAATAAAGAGAATTTCCAGTATAGAAATAATTCCAGGAAATTGCTAAAACTTGTAAAAATCATAGAAATTAATCTGTAACTCCAATGAAAATAATTTATATATGAAAAAGTATGAGAAAAATTTAAGGATTCTGAATATGCTATTTTCAACTATGTTTGAAAAAGTTACAGGACCCTAACATATAGAACAAGGAATAACTCAATTCTTATAATTACTTTTTAAATGGAATTTGGAAAATATTCAAATTTCATTATGAATGCCATGATCACACACTGTCCTAATTACAAATCAGTACCTTAACATGACATCTCATGCATGCTAACATCAAGTTGATCTGAGCATCAGGTCGAACCAATTAAACCGGTATCCGAGACTACCTCGTTTGAATTGATATTCGAATGTGATTCAAATCAACTCTAAACCTAAGACATATTGATTATAATAACTTATCACCTTGCATTCTCATGCCATGCTCATGCGTCATTTTGATTGCATATTATTGTTATTGAATGTTGCCATTCATTTCGGTAGGCTCCGCACCCTCGGATTCCACTGAATATCCGTCTGACGGATATTGTCCCTCCTCTGAGCAACAAGGCAAGCGACCCTTTTGATCATCCCGATAATTCCCATGTTATTGCTCCTGCACTTATTTATTGCATTAGGATCCAATGCTACAACTGCTTTTGCCACGTTAGTTGAACCCACTTCCTTTGCATGACCTAACCTTGTCACAGTAAATAGCCGAACCTTGCAACCTAGCATACCTGGTAGTTGCCTGACCTATGATGTGCCTTATCCTGCTATGCATGTTATGCTTAGAGTTGTGTATGGTCTGTCATCTGGGAGATGAACAGAATTGTGAGAATGTGTTCGGTAAGTAAAGGTTGTGTGTTGAACCTGATTTGGTAAAGGTACCGGTGAAAGGTTGTGTAGGAGTACATGGCGGGTTGTTTCATTGGAACCGTCCTTAGGAACTGAGTTCCGTGTATGTAATCCAAGACTAGATACTACCAAATGCTGGGCCCTGAAATATGACCCCGCTCGGCCTATTAATCGCGTAGTACTCGGTCCAGGAGTTGCAAGTAGTTTCTGGTGTTTATAGTAATGCTGGAGGCCGTGCATGGTGCTGACCTGAGAGGTGGACCGTGATGCGGTAGGCAGTGGCACGGTGTACCAAGTGGCACACGGATGGTGGACTTGGGAACCCTGCGCACATCGTCTGAGGCCGTGGCGGAAACCTCGGCCGGACTTCCGTACGGGTTACTCTCAGATAGGCGATAAACCTGGACTAGGTACTAGTGTGGTTAACGGTCGTGGCCGACTCCCTCGCTGGGCTTCCGCTTGAAGGTTGCCGAGGTGCATGACGCGCACATGGCGATAAGTGGCGAGAGCGTGTTAGTGGACTCGTGTGCGAGAAATCAAGTTGTCAAAATTATTTAAAAATGCAAGTTGTCTAGCCACGAGTCAAATGCTGGCTTTCCGCATGAAACCCCACAATACCTTTTGATACCTTGCATGAGTAGTTAGTTATCCTAAAGTCTTGCTGAGTACCTTCGTACTCATGTTTTCTTAATACCTGTTGTAGAGGTTGCTAATGACCCTAATGGAGGGTTCTTCGTAGACATCGACGACGACGAGTAGCTGGTGTCCCAGCTACGATCTGGCCCTACGTTGGTCTGTAGTATAGTCAGGCCATGTGCCTTCTAGTTGTCCTGTCTGTACTCAGACAGTTTATAACTCTTCCGCTGGCTTGTAACTGAATGACTGCTATTATGGGTCGTGAGACCGTAAATGTGTAATATTATGTGTGTGGCTCTTCCGAGCCTCTTAAATAAAGCTTGTATGTTTATGGTTTTGTTGTGATGCCATCGATGTATCTATACATATCGGTATGTCATGCGTACGTGTGTCGTGCTTGATATGTACGGGGTTCGATTACCTAGTCGTGAACTTTACTAGCACTCCTTACGAGGAAATGCCCCATTGTGATCCAATGAGCCTTGGTAGTTCGCTACTGCTCCGGACATATTGGTTGACCGGCATGTGTCCTTCTTAGCTGTTGTGTCTGTCCCCTTTGGGGAAATGTCACGCGATGTAATGGAGTCCTTGTAGCTTGCTACGACTCTTCTACATTCGCTGATGACCGACACCTGCTTTGTTGGGTCATGTATGTCTGTCCTTGTGTGGTACTGCCACTTTGGTTTATGACTAGACATGTCGATCCGGGTTCTTTGACATTGGATTGCTAGCGACACTATCGCATACGTGAGTCAAAAGACGCAAACGGTCCCGGCTAAGGTAAGGCTGCAGCCGTGGAGTTAACCGTGCGTGAGACCACAAAGGGATGCGATGTGTTACAGGCTGGATTCCTATGGCTTAGGATCGGGGTCCCGACACTCTGATTGAAGAACCAGCTGATGAAACTCCTGAAGCTCAGGAAATCCCTCAAGAAAGCCGTGTGGATGAACCGACAATTGAGGAAATCACGACTAACAATCCAGATGTTGAATCTGCTACAGCTGGTGAGACAGACCCTGCTCCAGCTGCTGCTTCCAAGCCAGGTGATGAATCTGTTCCAGCTGCCGCTTCAAAGCCAGCTGATGACTCTGCTCCAGCTGGTTCCTCAAAGCGAGCTGATGAATCTGCTGAGAAAACACCTTCACCAAAAGCTTCAAAGGTGAGGAAGATGACTCTGTCTGCATCAGATGTGAAGAAGACAAGGGCAGCTGAAAAGGAAGCCAAAAAGAGAAAGGCTTCTTCAGCTGAAGAACACACCGAGGCCAAGCGCCTCAAAGCACTTGAAGAAAATGCTCCACTAGACCTTGTGCCTCTTAACATCGCTCCATCTTATGAAATGGTCACCTTTGAAGACCAGGAGAAAGGGCCAGATGAGGAAATGAAGGATGCTGCATCTGAGGAACATACTCACGAAGAAACTCGCATTGACGACAGTACTCAGCCCTCCATTCCTCATGAAGGAACTGCACAAGGATCAGCTGCACCATCTGATGAATCTGGCTCTGTCACCAAGCAAACTGAGGAAGAACAAAGTGAAAATCCTCAAGCTGATGAAATTCAGAGCCCTGAGCAAAATCCTCACCCCGAGGATCAGGCGGACCCAACTCCTCGTGAGCAAGATCCTCAAACTGAGGCTCAGGGCAAACCCATTCCTCCTCCAGAGCAAAACCCTCAACAGGATGCTCCAGTTGACGACATTCCTCAGCCTGAGGCTCAGCCAGATCACATTCCTCAGCCTGAAGCACAACAAGAGCATGCTCCTCAGCCTGAAGCTCAAGCTGATGAAATTCCTCACCCTGAGGACCATGCTGAGGAAAATGCACCAGATCAAGAAAATGCTTTCGTTGTGCTCAACCCAGAATCTGCAATTGTTGTATCCTCTCAAGTCCCACAGCAAAATCTGCAGCCAATGCAGCGTCAGCCGTTCTCCAAGCAGCCAAAGTTTCAAAAGGAGAACTTCCTTGAAAAACGCATGTACTTCATCGGAGAAAATCCCTATGACAAACCTCAAATCAGGCATCTGAAGTTTTGGACGAGGACACAGCTCAATTACTATGCCTCTGTGCTGTGTGGAAGAAACAAGATTTTCCAGCACAGGCATATTCCTCATGTTGAGCTTCAAGCAATACCATGCCTAGCTCCAGTACTCAACGTCCTTCATGAAGATGGACTTCTTCCAATGTGCTCAGATATCTGTGATTGGAACAGTGAGCTCATTCTTCAATTTTATGCCGCTCTTCACATATCTGGGGATCCAGTAGATATCAACACTTGGGTGTTTGACTGGATGACGCAAACAACACACCACAAGGCTCCTGCCATTGAGCTTCTGCGTCAACTGTCAGTATCAATTCCTTCAAAACAAGCGGTGAAGCTTTATGATGAATGTGAGCTGCCCAACGGGATGATGGAAGTCCTCATGAAGCCTTTGGCTAAAGGGAAACCACCAAGAAAAACCTTCCTCATCCACGAGCTCAAATATGAACGAAGGACTGTTTACAGAACCCTCTTCAGCGTCCTTGCGCCAACCAAGGGACACGATGATGAAGAAGATGTTGTAGGCCTCATGAAGAATATCCTCTTCAACACCATTCATGGTATTCCTATCAACATCCATGATTTCTTCTTGAGGACTTTGCCGACAATGCAATGTGTCCTTTTGACCAGAAGATCTATGCTCCATGGATCATGAGATTCATCGGGAAAAGGAGAGGCATCAACTTTCACGATGATTGCAACAACCATGTTGGTTACATGCCTCCTATCAGGGTCAACAAGCAGACTTTCGAGCCTGTTGAAGGAAAAGGAAAGTCTGTCATTGATGAAGGCAATAGGCCCCTTGATGGCCAATTCAGAGAGCCTGAGCCATATTCTTCATGGGATGATACTAAGACTCATCCTCCAAGCCATGTTGCTCCTCGCGTGCTGAATACCAGAGAGCTTCTCCTCAGTCTTCACCAGAAGGTGGATCGGAATCACAAGTGGTTCAAACGCCAGTTCGGCGCCATTGTGAAAACCCTCACTGAAACACAGAATTCTGTGAAGCTTAACCATCACTATCTTCATGAGGTTTTTGATCGCACATGGGCTACTCTTGCTCATCTGAAGACTCCGGCAGAACTTGAAGAATTGGAGTTTGAGCGAGACTTTGACTGGTCGTGGCCACCAAAGAAGAAGTTCTGGTCAATTCCAGTTCTAGACCTTGAAGACAGTTCTTTTTCTTCATTCGGCACTGCTGAATCTGATGAAGAACAACAAGACACTGCCACCGGTCCAAGGAAGAAGACTGCTCCAAAGAATCCTCATGCATCTTCATCAACCGCCAAGGAGTGAAGTCTTCACGGGCGATAGTCCTCAGTTTGTCCCTTTTTGTCACTTGATGACAAAGGGGGAGAAACTTGAGAGTTAGTCTTCAAGCGGGATATTTTGGGGCTTATGAACTATATTTAAGTTACAAACTCTTGGCTCTTCTGAAGTGTTTATGTAATGAGTTGTAACTTAAGCCCGATGGTACTCTCACGCTTTTGAACGTTTTTCTTCGCATGCTTATTCCTCAAAATTTTAATGCACGCATGCTGGAATTCGTCAGATACCATTTGTCATCATGCATCTTCAATTTCTTCATACTATATGTCATATGTATGAATGATTTACAAGACTCAGGGGGAGATCTCCATGATATAAATCATCAATGTGCATTTGCTGTGAAAAGCAAAATCCTCAACATATGAACATCTTCAGGGGGAGTCTCTCTGAATCTTGATTTCAAATTCCTCAAATGAGTATTTACACTTCATATTTTTATCCCTGTTCAAGACTTAACCTAATTATCATCAATCACCAAAAAGGGAGATTGTAAGTGCATCTAGTGCCCCTTAGTGATTTTGGTGGTTTGAAGACTTGTAGGTTAAGTATCTAATGTGTTCATGAGTGTACACGGGATTTATAAGTCATTGAGGAGTTTGAAATATTTGATGAATATCGACCCCTAAAAATGTATATCTTCGGTTGAAGAAATTGGTCTGAAGCTGAAGAATTGGATCGCGAAGAATCTGTGATGAAATTGATATTCCTCATGAAGATATTGAAATTGAGGAACTCGGTGTGTCCTGAAGAAAATCATTCTGAATACTTTGAAGCATGAAGATTTACTCTTTATGTTTTGTTTTCTTCACACTTGAGTAATAGGAACACCGTACTGTTAAAGGGGGTCGAAGTTACACTTTGGAATGAATTTCCTCATGATGCTCAACCCAAGCCTAATCCTACCAAAATCCTCAAGTGAGGAATACGAGTGACATGAGGACTCTCATAGTTGAGGGTTCCGACCGTTTCGATAGCCACGCCACATCATTTGTCTTATCCACACCAACGGTCATATTATTTAAGGGCATTAGTGTCAAATCATGTCGGGATGCTCCCAGGCTATAAATAACCACCCCCACAACCATTAGCTGGTTGGCTGCTCTGTTAGAAACTGACACTTGTCATAAGAGCAACCCAATTCCTCAGAGTCGTCGAGAGTAATTCATCAGTGAGGAAATACCCAAAACACCGAACCACAAACCTAGAACCAAGTGATTGAGCATCACTTAAGAAGTTGTTCCTGTGTGGGACTGAAGCCTTTTACCTTTGAGGACTGTGCATCCTCCAGACGGTTAGGCGTCATGGTCTAGAGCAATCCAGCAGTCAATTGTGGATCGTCGGGTGACCAAGTTTGTGAGGGTTTGGAAGTTTGCCCTGAAGACTTACCACGAGTGTTGGGCGAGGACTGTGTGTTCTTAGCCCAAGGAGAATACGGTAGGGACTGTGTGTCGCAGGACTGTGTGTCTTTTGGTTTCAATACCAAGCCGCTCCAAACCAGATGTACAACTGTCACAGCAGTTGGAACTGGGTCATCAACAACTGTCTTCGTTGTGAAACTGGTTCTAATTCCTCAACTCTTTATATTCCTCATATTATGTATTGATGACTTTCACCGTCACTGTTTGAAGAATTTGCTGAAGACTTTCTCTGAAATTCCTCAACCCCAAATTCTTCACGCAAGTTAATCCTCATCTGTTTTTTGCGTGCCTGCTTACTGTACAATCTGTTTTCACATTCCTCATACTAAAAAACTGTTGTAGTGAAACTTTGCACTCCTGATCCTTTACTGTTTTCGCTGTAAGTTATTCATCACTGAGGAAATTCCGCAAAAGGAATTTCCTCAGTGATGAAATTCTAAAAATCTCCTATTCACCCCCCCCCCTCTAGTCGATATAACGCACTTTCACACGAAGAGGGAGAATGTCGGCAGCTGGAATTCTGGTCTGAAAAAGGAGCAAGTTTGAGATACCTATTCTGTGCAACTTCAAAAGCCGTGAAAAGCAACAAGGAATTATTTTGGATTTTATAAAAAATACTGGGTGGAAGAAGTACCGGAGGAGAGCCACCAGGAGGCCACAAGCCTGCCAGGCACGGCCTACCCCCCTGGCCACGCCTAGGTGGCTTGTGGGCCCCCTCTTGCCCCTCCGGCTCCCATCTTCTGCTATAAGGAGGGTTTCGTCCTAGAAAAAATCAGGAGGAGGCTTTCGGGAAGAGACGCCGCCGCCATGAGCCGGCACTTGAGCAGAACCAATCTAGAGCTCCGGGAGGGCCGTCCTGCCAGGGAAACTTCCCTCCCGGAGGGGGAAATCGTCGCCATCGTCATCACCAACACTCCTCTCATCGGAGGGGACTCATCTCCTTCAACATCTTCATCAGCACCATCTCATCTCCACACCCTAGTTCATCTCTTGTAACCAATCTCCGTCTCGCGACTCTGATTGGTACTTGTAAGGTTACTAGTAGTGTTAATTACTCTTTGTAGTTGATGCTAGTTGGATTACTCGGTGGAAGATCATATGTTCAGATCCTTAATGCTATTCAATACCTCTCTGGTCATGAACATCATTATGCTTTGTGAGTAGTCACTTTTGTTCCTGAGGACATGGGATAAGTCTTGCTATAAGTAGTCAAGTGAATTTGGTATTCGTTCGATATTTTGATGCGATGTATGTTGTCTTTCCTCTAGTGGTGTTATGTGAACGTCGACTACATAACACTTCACCATTACTTGGGCCTAGAGGAAGGTGCTACGGCAACAGACAACAGCGCCAGAAATTGGCACGTTGACGGAGACTTGTCTTGCGCTGGTTTTTCCCTTGAAGAGGGAAGGGTGATGCAGCACAGAAGCAGTAAGTATTTCCCTCAGTTTGAGAACCAAGGTATCAATCCAGTAGGAGAATCTTGTCAAGTACAGAGTACCTGCACAAACACAAAAGAGCTTGCACCCAACGCTATAAAGGGATCGTCAATCCCTTCAAGTTTGATTGCAAAGTGAGATCTGAAGGCAAAAAGTGCAACGAAGTAAAAGTGTAAGGCTGAAAATATGATGTGAAGTAGACCCGGAGGCCATAGTGTTCACTAGAGGCTTCTCTCAAAATAGCAAATAATATGGTGGGTGAACAAATTACTGTCGAGCAATTGATAGAACCGCGCAAAGTTATGACGATATCTAAGGCAATGATCATACATATAGGCATCATGTCTGAGACAAGTAGACCGATACTTTCTGCATCTACTACTATTACTCCACACATCGACCGCTATCGAGCATGCATCTAGTGTATTGAGGTCATGACGAACACAGTAACGCCTTAAGCAAGATGACATGATGTAGAGGGATAAACTCAAACCAATGATGAAAACCCCATCTTTTTACCCTTGATGGCAACAACACGATGCGTGCCTCGCAACCCCTTCTCTCACTGGGTGAGGTCACCGCACGGTATGAACCCAAAACCAAGCACTTCTCCCATTGCAAGAATCATAGATCAAGCTGGCCAAACAAAACCCACAACTCGAAGAGAATTACAAGGATATGAAATCATGCATAAGAGAGATCAGAAGAAACTCAAATAAGATTCATAGATAATCTGATCATAAATCCACAATTCATCGGATCTCGACAGACACACCGCAAAAAAGATTACATCAGATAGATCTCCATGAAGATCATGGAGAACTTTGTATTGAAGATCCAAGAGAGAGAAGAAGCCATCTAGCTACTAGCTATGGACCCGTAGGTCTATGGTGAACTACTCACGCATCATTGGAGAGGTCATGGTGTTGATGAAGAATCCCTCCGTATCCGAATCCCCCCTCCGGCAGGGCACGAGAACGTGCCCCAGATGGGATCTTGCGGAGACAGAAGCTTGCGGCGGCGGAAAAGTACTTTCGATGATCTCTTAATTTTTTCTGGGATTTTAGGGAATATATAGGCGAAAGACCTAGGGAAGAGGTGGCCCAGGGAGCCCACAAGCCTGGGAGGCGCTCCCCTGGCCGCGGCTAGGGGGCTTGTGGGGTCCCTTGTGGCCCCTTCCTTGGTTCTGAAGCTTCCCGATCTTCTTCTATTTCGGAAAAAATCTTTTTGGAGGTTTCGTTCCGTTAGGACTCCGTTTAAATCCTCCTCTGAAAGGGGTCAAAGACACGGAAAAAAACAGGAACTGGCACTTGGCACTGAGTTAATAAGTTAGTCCCAAAAAGATATAAAAGGCATACAAAACATCCAAAGTTTGACAGGATAATAGCATGCAACCATCAAAAATTGTAGATATGTTGGAGACGTATCAAGCATCCCCAAGCTTAACTCCTGGTCTTCCTCTAGTAGGGAATTGAAAAAGACTAAATTTTTGATCTGGACTTCTACCTAGCATAGTTGTCCTTTGCAACTTCTTTCGTGTGACATGAATGTTCAGATCCATAAGATTCAAAAAAATAGTTTGCTATTGACATGAAAACAATAATACTTCAAGCAAACTAGCAAGGTAATCATGAACTTTCGAAATAACAGGACCAAAGGGAGTTATCCCTACATAATCATATAGTCTGGCTATGCTCCATCATCCCCACACAACTAATTTAAATCATGCACAACCCCGGTATTGGCCAAGTAATTATTTTCGCACTCTTACTTTCTGAAACCTTTTCTAACTATCGCGCAATACATGAGCGTGAGCCATGGATATAGCACTATAGGTGGAATAGAGTGTGGTGGTGGTTGTGAGACAAAAAGGGAGGAGATGGTCACATTGACTCGGCATATCAAAGTGCTATGGAGATGCCCATTAATAGATATCAATGTGAATGAGTAGGGATTGCCTTACAAAGGATGCACTAGAGCTATAAGTATGTGAAAGCTCAAAACGAGAACTAGTGGGTGTGCATCCAACTTGCTTGCTCATGAAGACCTAGGGCAATTTTGAGGAAGCCCATCATTGGAATATACAAACCAAGTTATATAATGAAGATTCCCACTAGCATATGGTGGTGACGAAATGAGAGGCTCTCAATCATGAAGAACATGGTGCTATTATGAAGCACACAAGTGTGGAAAAAGATAGTAGCATTGTCCCTTCTCTCTTTTTCTCTCCTTTTTTTATTTGGGCTCTTGGGCCTCTTTTTCTTTTTTTTATTTGGGCTCTTTGGCCTTTTTTTATTTCCTCACATGGGACAATGCTCTAATAATGATGATCATCACATTTTTATTTACTCACAGCTCAAAGCTCAGAACGATGATGACTATAGGAAATGCCTCCGGCAGTGTACCGGGATGTGCAACGATCTAGCTTGGAGTATGTCGTTGAAACATCTTGCTAGCTATCTTACGATCATGCAATGGCAATATGAGAGTGACGGAACAAGTCATGAGACAGAACGGTGGTAGTTGCATGGCAATATATCTCGGAATGGCTATGAAAATGCCATAGTAGGTAGGTATGGTGGCTGTTTTGAGGAAGGCATATGGTGGGTTTGTGCACCGGCGAGAATTGCGTGGCACTAGAGAGGCTAGCAATGGTGGAAGGTGAAAGTGCATCTATATCATGGACTCACATTAGTCATGAAGAACTCACATACTTGTTGCGAAAGTATTTATTGATAATTGAAACAAAGTGCTAAACGCATTCTCCTAGGGGAAGGGTTGGTAGGTGTTAACCATCGCGCCATCCCGACTGCAACACAAAGGTTGACAATCAATAGATCAATTATGCTCCGACTTCCTAACATAGCGGTTCACCATACGTGCATGCTACGGGAATCACTAACTTCAATACAAGTATTTCTAGATTCACAACACCCTACTAACATAACTCTTAATATTACCAAATCCACGTCTCAAAACTAATTGAGAGGAATCAAAACCTCCATTTCTACTCAATGCACATGAAGATGGAGGTTCTTGTATCGTCTTTGGGTACCTATCACCTTTGTGACTAATTTCAAAGCACAAGCCAACTACCAAGTCACGCACCGCCGTGCTCTAGAAGATCTAAGTGAAGCCCATAGATCAAAATTATCTAGCTCAAAAGATATAAGTGAAGCACGATGAGCATTCTAGCAAAATCACGATGAGTGCATGTCTCTCTCAAAGGGTGTGCAGCAAGGATGATTGTGTCACAACAAAAAGAAAAGACTCCTACGATACAAGACGCTCCAAGCAAAACACATATCATGTGGTGAATAAAAATATAGCTCCAAGTAATGTTACCGATGGATTGAAGACGAAAGAGGGGATGCCTTCCCGGGGCATCCCCAAGCTTAGGCTTTTTGGTGTCCTTGAATTTGTTTGGGATTCCTTGGGCATCCCCAAGCTTGAGCTCTTTCCACTCCTTATCTCTTTGTCCATGAGAACATCACCCAAAACTTCAAAACTTCACAACACAAAACTTAAACAGAAACTCGTGATAACATTAGCACAAGAAAACAAACTACCACCTCTTTAGGTACTGGAGAAAACTTGATTTCTATTTATATTGGTGTTAGATTACTATATTCTCACTTTTCCATGGCTAGTACCCCCGATACTATCCATAGTTTCATCAAAACAAGTAACCAACTCAACAAAAATAGAATCTGTCAAAAACAGACCAGTCTGTAGCAATTTGTATACTTCGTATACTTCTGGTACCTCAAAAATTCTGAAATATTACGACTGCCTGGGAAAAAAAGCATATCAACCAGCATCAAAACGAATCAACTCAAAATCTCTTTCTAAATAAAAATGAAAAATAATCTCGTGAGCAAAAAGTTTCTGTCTTTTTCCAGCAGGGTCAAACAATCATCACCAAGACTAGTCATAAAGGTTTTGCTTGGCTCAAACACAAAAAGAAACACAAAAGACACAACCACAACAGAATTGTGATGGTGTGGATGCAACAAAACAGAAATAAAAATATAAATTCATTGGGTTTCCTCCCAACAAGCGCTATTGTTTAACGCCCTTAGCTAGGCATAAGGTGATGGAATCACGTATCATCGTCTTTGGTGCTCAAACCATAAGTAACCCTCATCATGGATTCATAAGGCAATCTTATTTTCTTTCTAGCAAAGTGCTCCCTGCCCTTCTTTAAAGGAAATTGAAATCTAATATTCCCTTCCTTCATATCGATGATAGCACCGTTAGTCCTTAGGAAAGGTCTACCAAAAATAATAGGGCATGTAGGATTGCAATCAATGTCAAGCACAATGAAATCCACGGGTACATAGTTCCTATTTGCAATAATGAGAACATCATTGATCCTTCCCATGGGTTTCTTGACAGTAGAATCCGCAAGATGCAAATTAAGAGAACACTCCTCAATCTCATTAAATCCCAGAACATCACATAAAGACTTTGCAATCGCGGAAACACTAGCACCCAAATCACACAAAGCATTGCATTCATAGTTTTTTATTTTGATTTTGATAGTAGATTCCCACTCATCATGAAGCTTTCTAGGGATTGAGACTTCCAATTCAAGTTTCTCTTCAAGAGATTTTATCATAGCTTTGACGATATGATCAGTAAAGGCCTTGTTTTGGCTATAAGTGTGTGGAGAGTTTAGCATGGATTGCATCAAGGAAATGCATTCAATCAAGGAGCAACTATCATAATTGAATTCCTTGAAATCCAAAGTAGTAATTTCAATACTACTCAAAGTTTTAATATCTTCTACTCCACTTTCATTGCTTTTAGCATCAAGATAGATGGACTCCGAACATTGGGGCGTTTTTCAACCAAGGTGTATTCATATCCAGCCTCATCATCATTAGGTTTGACACAAGAAAACAAAGATTCAATGGGAGTCACACCAAGTACTTCAAGATCTTCGTGATTCTTATCACGAGAACACGCCTTTTTAAGCCATTCATGTGTACCACGAATTTGGGCGGTTCTTTCTTTGCTCTCACTCATGGAAACACGCATAGCTTTCAAAGTTTCATATATATTGATCTTGGCAGGAGCACATCTAACTTTCAAAGCATCAATATCACTAGACATTCTATCAACGCTCCTAGCCAAATCGTCAATTTTCAGTAGTTTTTCCTCTATGGACGCATTGAAAATCTTTTGTGAGTTAATAAACTCTTTGATATTACTCTCTAGATCAGAGGGTAATTTACTATAATTTCCATGAGTATTGTTGTAGGAGTTGCCAAAGTTATTAGATGAGTTACTAGGAAAAGGCCTAGGAACATAGTTTCCTCTAAAAGCATTGTTGTTGCCAAAATTATTCCTACCAACAAAATTAACGTCCAAGCTAGCGTTGCTACTCTCAATCAAGGAAGACAAGGGCATATCATTAGGATCTAAAGGAGCACTTCTACTAGCAACCAAATTCATTAACTCATCCATCTTAGCACTCAACGAGTTAATTTCTTCTATAGCGTGTACCTTATTACTAGTAGGTGACCTTTCAGTGTGCCACTCAGAGTAGTTCGTCATGATATTATCTAGGAGTTTTTTGGCTTCTCCTAACGTGATTTCCATGAACGTTCCACCGGAGGCGGAGTCCAAGATGTTTCTAGAAGCGAAATTCAAGCCAGCGTAGAAGATTTGTATAATCATCCAAAGACTCAAGCCATGAGCGGGACAATTTCTAATCATCAATTTCATTCTCTCCCAAGATTATGCAACATGTTCATGATCAAGTTGCTTAAAATTTATGATATCATTACGGAGAGAGATAATCTTAGCCGGCGGAAAATACTTGGATATGTAAGCATCTTTGCACTTATTCCAAGAATCAATACTATATTTGGGCAAAGACGAAAACCATGTTTTTGCTCGATCTCGCAACGAGAAAGGAAAAAAGCTTCAATTTAATCACATCATTATCCACATCTTTATTCTTTTGCATATCGCAAAGCTCAATGAAGGTATTAAGATGGGATGCGGCATCTCCACTAGGAAGGCCGGAGAATTGCTCTTTCATAACAAGATTCAGCAAAGCAGCATTGATTTCGTATGACTCCGTACTAGTGGCGGGAGCAATCGGAGTACTAATAAAATCATTATTATTAGTATTCGAGAAGTCACAAAGTTTGGTGTTTTCAGTCATGGTGATTTCAGCAAGCAAGGAAGCACACAAGCGAACAAAGAGCAAGCGAGAGAAAAGGGCAAACGAAGAAGGCAAACGAAAAAGACAAATGAAAAAGGCACATATTTTTTGTAAATTTTTGTTTTTCAGAAGTGGGGGAGAGGAAAACAAGAGGCAAAAAAGGTAAATGCAAGAGATGAGTTTGCGACACTTACTTGGATGAGTTCTTGACTTGATCCCCCCCGGCAACGGCGCCAGAAATTCTTCTGTTACGGCAACAGACAACAGGGCCAGAAATTGGCACGTTGACGGAGATTTGTCTTGCGCTGGTTTTTCCCTTGAAGAGGAAAGGGTGATGCAGCATAGAAGCAGTAAGTATTTCCCTCAGTTTGAGAACCAAGGTATCAATCCAGTAGGAGAATCTCGTCATGTCCAGAGTACCTGCACAAACACAAAAGAGCTTGCACCCAACGCTATAAAGGGGTTGTCAATCCCTTCAAGTTTGATTGCAAAGTGAGATCTGAAGGCGAAAAGTGCAACGAAGTAAAAGTGCAAGGCTGGAAATATGATGTGAAGTAGACCCGGGGGCCATAGTGTTCACTAGAGGCTTCTCTCAAAATAGCAAATAATACGCTGGGTGAACAAATTACTGTCGAGCAATTGATAGAACCGCGCAAACTTATGACGATATCTAAGGCAATGATCATACATATAGGCATCACGTCCGAGACAAGTAGACCGATACTTTACGCATCTACTACTATTACTCCACACATCGACCGCTATCCAGCATGCATCTAGTGTATTGAGTTCATGACGAACAGAGTAACGACTTAAGCAAGATGACATGATGTAGAGGGATAAACTCAAACCAATGATGAAAACCCCATCTTCTTACCCTTGATGGCAACAACATGATGCATGCCTCGCTACCTCTTCTATCACTAGGTGAGGTCACCACACGGTATGAACCCAAAACCAAGCACTTCTTCTGTTGCAAGAATCATAGATCAAGTTGGCCAAACAAAACCCACAACTCGAAGAAAATTACAAGGATATGAAATCATGCATAAGAGAGATCACAAGAAAGTCAAATAAGATTCATAGATAATATGATCATAAATACACAATTCATCAGATCTCGACAAACACACCGCAAAATAAGATTACATCGGATAGATCTCCATGAAGATCATGGAGAACTTTGTATTGAAGATCCAAGAGAGAGAAGAAGCCATCTAGCTACTAGCTATGGACCCGTAGGTCTATAGTGAACTACTCAAGCATCATCGGAGAGGTCATGTTGTGGATGAAGAAGCCCTTCATATCCGAACCCCCCCTCCGGCAGGGCACCAGAACGTGCCCCAGATGGTATCTTGCGGAGACAGAACCTTACGGCAGCGAAAAAATACTTTCGATGATCTCTGAATTTTTTCTGGGATTTTAGGGAATATATAGGCGAAAGACCTAGGGCAGAGGTGGCCCGGGGAGCCCACAAGCCTGGGAGGCGTGGGCCGCCCTGGCCGCGGCTAGGGGGCTTGTGGGGTCCCTGGTGGCCCCCTGCCTTGGTTCTCAAGCTTCCCGATCTTCTTCTGTTTCGGAAAAATCTTTTTGGAGGTTTCGTTCCGTTTGGACTCCGTTTAAAATCCTCCTCTGAAAGGGGTTAAAAACACGGAAAAAAATAGGAAGTGGCACTTGGCACTAAGTTAATAAGTTAGTCCCAAAAAGATATAAAAGGCATACAAAACATCCAAAGTTTGATAGGATAATAGCATGCAACCATCAAAAATTATAGATACGTTGGAGACGTATCAGAAGGCATTGGGAAGTAATAAGTAGATGATGGGTTGCTAGAGTGACTCAAGCTTAAACCCTAGTTTATGCGTTGCTTCATAAGGGGCTGATTTGGATCCACTAGTTTAATGTTATGGTTAGACTTGTCTTAATTCTTATTTCGTAGTTGCGGATGCTTGCGAGAGGGGTTAATCATAAGTGGGATGTTTGTCCAAGTAAGGGTAGCACCCAAGCACCGGTCCACCCACATATCAAAATATCAAAGTAGCGAACGCAAATCATATGAACATGATGAAAACTAGCTTGACAGAAATCCCCATGTGTCCTCGGGAGCGCTTCACCTCATATAAGAGTTTGTCCAGGCTTGTCCCTTGCTACAAAAGGGATTGGGCCATCTTGCTGCACCTTTGTTACTATTATTACTTGCTACTCGCTATGAATTATCTTATCACACAACTATCTGTTACCGATAATTTCAGTGCTTGCAGAGAATACCTTGTTGAAAACCACTTGTCAATTCCTTCTGCTCCTCGTTGGGTTTGACACTCTTACTTATAGAAAGGACTACGATAGATCCCCTACACTTGTGGGTTATCATGATCCCACTCCTTCCAAACGAACAAGCTCATAAGATGGCCTTCTACCACAAGACCACAAAGGCAAGGGAAAGCTTCAAGACGACATTGACCTATTTGAAGAAGAACCGCAAGCCAAGTTCAAGTTGGTTCCCAAGGACACTACTAGATCTACCTCAACAAGTGTTACCACAACTCCAAGGATTCCCATCAATTTGGTGCGGATCCCTAAGAGGAAGAACTAGAAAGTTCATGAGGGGTCGCTCCGCCAATGAAATTCACTCTTATTCATTTTGGTAAGAGCTATTAGCAATCAACCCCAATCATATGCATTAGTTCAAGGAGTCACGCATTCCCTCAAATGTAAGCAAGGAACATGGTAATCAATGCATCTTTGTACATCATCCCATTTGTGTTTCACTCCATGTCCATAGATATTCTTGCATATGTTGCCTTGGTCCCCTGACTGGTGGTAACAGGGGTCCCCGAAGAGGTGTGACTCCTATAGCTGGCCAGTCAACGTGGGCCGGAAGATGGGTCCTAACAGGGTTCAACATCTCCATCTCTCCATACCCTGTCTGGACTACCAGTGCCAGCTGCGTCAAAGCTATCCACAGACGGGCACGGGTAGCATAAAGCTCCATGCGGAGAGCACGAGCATCCCTGTCTCTGTTCTCTAGCATCTCAACAGTGGACTGCGGTAGTGGATCCTCCATAGAAGAATCAAAATAGACTCCACTGAGGTATCCCTCTTCACCAGGCTGAGAGGCCGGAACATAGCAGAACTCTGAATTCTGCAGCAGTGCATGTCTCGCTCTCATAATGGTCAGCATTGCGTAGGCAGCATCCTGTACTGCCATGTCAATAGTGACCCCCAACCCATAGGACCAATGGATTGGCTTCTCCGCTCTAGGGTAGTCTGGAAATACCCTAACAGTGCAGATGTACTGGCTCTGGTTGAAGTCTCGGTACTGTTCCTCCACTGTGTACTCGGGGTACCAGCAGTAACCGCACACCGACATCACCCTGACCAGCATGGCCGTATGACCCGGCACATCAATGCACCTGGTCAGACGTACCACCTGACGAGAAGGACGGCCAGGCATCTGTAATTAGAGAGTAATGCAAAAGCATTAGAGCTCCAAATGAAAAATTGGGCAGCATAACGGCTGTAAATGCTCAAAACAAATTTTGAGACAACCCAAAATGGAACAGCGTAACCACTCAACTATCAAGTTCAACTCTCTGATCATCAAACTTACTTCCTGCTTCCTAGGAATAAAAGAAACCCAATATCTCTCGACCCGTAGTCCTATAATCTACCGATCAGAAACACGAGCCTAGGAGAAGATGAGTAACCTAGTCCTTAATTCCCGCAGAAAAGACGAGGATGACCAGAATAGAATATCTTAAGAAGAGAACAAGAGTCTTACGTTCCCTTCCACAAACAATTCCCTTATATATAACTAAAGAAATTCTAGACTCGACTTCGACCAGTTTGGCTTAGTAATCCTACAGTCAGTCAGGCTCTGATACCAACGCTGTCGGGACCCCGATACTAAGCCATAGGAATCCAGCCTGTAACACATCGCATCCCTTTGTGGTCTCACGCACGGTTAACTCCACGGCTGCAGCCTTACCTTAGCCGGGACCGTTTGGGTCTTTTGACTCACGTATGCGAAGGTGTCGCTAGCAATCCAATGTCAAAGAACCCGGATCGACATGTCTAGTCATAAACCAAAGTGGCAGTACCGCACAAGGACACGCATACATGACCCAACAAAGCAGGTGTCGGTCATCAGCGAATGTAGACGAGTCGTAGCAAGCTACAAGGACTCCATTACATCGCGTGACATTTCCCCAAAGGGGACAGACACAGCAGCTAAGAAGGACACATGCCGGTCAACCATTGTGTCCGGAGCAGTAGCGAACTACCAAGGCTCGTTGGATCACAAAGGGGCAGTTCCTTGTAAGGAGTGCTACTAAAGTTCACGACTAAGTAATCGAACCCCATACATATCAAGTACGACACACGTACGCATGGCATACCGATATGTATAGATACATCGATGGCATGACAACATAACCATAAACATACAACCTTTATTTAAGAGGCTCGGAAGAGCCACACACATAATATTACACATTAAGGGTCTCACGACCCATAATAGCAGTCATACAATTACAAGCCAGCGGAAGAGTTATAAACTGTCTGGGTACAGACAGGGCAACTAGAAGGCACATGGCCTGACTATACTACAGAGCCGACGTAGGGCTAGATCGTAGGTGGGACACCAGCTACTCGTCGTCGTCGATGTCTACGAAGAACCCTCCATTAGGGTCATTAGCAACCTCTGCAACATTTATTAAGCAAACATGAGTACGAAGGTACTCAGCAAGACTTTAGGATGACTAACTACTCATGCAAGGTATCAAAAGGTATTGTGGGGTTTCATGCGGAAAGCCAGCATTTGACTCGTGGCTAGACAACTTGCATTTTTAAATAATTTTGACAACTTGATTTCTCGCACACGAGTCCACTAACACCACAACAATACACTATCGTGGAATCATTCCGTCTCCATACGGAAATGTCGTCCATGACACTCACGCTTATCTTGGCAATTTTATGAGTAGCCATTGAAGTTATCTATGAACAACATATGTCTCCAAGTAGTCCATATCCGCGGACGCGGCTATTCGAATAGATCATAACCCTGCAGGGGTGTACTTCATCACACACGCTCTCGCCACTTATCGCCATGTGCACGTCATGCACCTCGGCAACCTTCAAGCGGAAGCCCAGCGAGGGAGTCGGCCACGACCGTTAACCACACTAGTACCTAGTCCAGGTTTATCGCCTATCTGAGAGTAACCCGTACGGAAGTCCGGCCGAGGTTTCCGCCACGGCCTCAAACGATGTGCGCAGGGTTCCCAATCCCACCATCCGGGTGCCACTTGGTACACCGTGCCACTGCCTACCGCATCACGGCCCACCTCTCAGGTCAGCACCATGCACGGCCTCCAGCATTACTATAAACACCAGAAACTACTTGCAACTCCTGGACCGAGTACTACGCGATTAATAGGCCGAGCGGGGTCATATTTCAGGGCCCAGCATGTGGTAGTATCTAGTCTTGGATTACATACACGGAACTCAGTTCCTAAGGACGGTTCCAATGAAACAACCCGCCATGTACTCCTACACAGCCTTTCACCGGTACCTTTACCAAATCAGGTTCAACACACAACTTTTACTTACTGAACACATTCTCACAATTCTGTTCATCTCCCAGATGACAGACCATACACAACTCTAAGCATAGCATGCATAGCAGGATAAGGCACAACATAGCTCAGGCAACTACCAGGTATGCTAGGTTGCAAGGTTCGGCTATTTACTGTGACAAGGTTAGGTCATGCAAAGGAAGTGGGTTCAACTATCGTGGCAAAAGCAATTGAAGCATTTGATCCTAATGCAATAGATAAGTGCAGGAGCAAGAACATGGGAATTATCGGGATGATCAAAAGGGTTGCTTGCCTTGTTGCTCAGAGGAGGAACGATATCCGTCAGACGGATATTCGGTGGAATCCGGGGTTGCGGAGCCCACCGAAATAAATGGCAACATTCAATAACAATCATATGCAATCAAAATGATGCATGAGCATGGCATGAGAATGCAAGGTGATAAGTTATTATAATCAACATGTATTAGGTTTAGAGTTGATTTGAATCATATTCGGTATCACTTCAAACGGGGTATTCACGGTTACCGATTTAATTGATTCGACCTGATGCTCAGATCAACTTGATGTTAGCTTGCATGAGATGTCATGTTATGGTACTGATTTGTAACTAGGACAGTGTGTGATCATTGCATTCATAATGAAATTTGAATATTTTTCCAAATTCCATTTAAAAGTAATTATAAGAATTGAATTATTCCTTATTCCACATTTTAGGGTTCTGTAACTTTTTCGAACATGGTTGAAAATAGCATAATCAGAATCCTTGAATTTTTCTGATACTTTTTCATATATAAATTATTTTCGTTGGAGTTACAGATTAATTTCTATGATTTTTACAAGTTTTAGCAATTTACTGGAATTATTTCTATACTGGAAATTCTATTTATTGCATCAGGCTGACGTCAGCAGGTCAGCCGACCTGTTCAGGTCAAACCTGACAGGGGGGCCCCACTGGTCAGCCTCTCTGGGACTAATCCCGCGCTGACCAGCCCCTAATTGGGGTTTGACCAGGCGTGGGGCCCTCTGGCAGCGACTGAGGGGAGGGCAATTACGCCCTGATGGTCGGCCACGTCGACGCCCACCGGAGGGTGGTCGCCGGCGACCAAGCCCGCGGCGGAGGGCTCGCCGGAGACGACCTAATCGGCGCTGCACAGAACCAATTTGAACGCGGTTTGCAGCTACGGAACGCTGGGGAAGTGGCTGATCTGGCAGGGGCATCAGGGGAGGCTAGGGTCGCCGGGAGAGGCGCCGGCGACGAGCCGGAGCGGCGGCCGAAGCTCGGCCTTCTACGAGCGATGGCTCTAGGGCACGGGGAGGGCAGCTGGAGGGCTCATCGCACTCCTGGAGGCTCCAGGAGCTCGAATCCTAGCTCGAGCGTGTGGATCACACACCACAGCGACGGCGACGACATGACCGGCGGCGAGAAGCTCTCGGCCTTGGTGGGGAACGAGGCTACGATGCATGGGAGAGCGTGGGGCGAGAGGGGAAACGACGACGAGCTCACCGCGGTTCCGATGGTGCTGTTGAGGGGCTCGGGGATGCGCCGGAGGGAGCGAATCGACGGGAGAGGTCCGGCGGCCGGAGGTGGAAGACGATGGCGTTGGGGGCGATGCAGAGCTCGGGGAAGCTTCGGCTTCTGTAGAGATGACCAGGGCGACGAGGCGGAGCTAACAGACTACTCGGAGGAGGGTTCCCATGGCTAGAGGTGTTGTGGCTCGAGCTCGAGCTCGGCTCCAATGGCGGCAGCGGGAAGGAGGGCAAGATCCGAGAGGAGGGAGAGAGTTAGCGCTGGGAATGGATAGAGGAGGCCTCGGGGAGCTTATCCCCGGCCTTGCCAGCGCGAGGCGGCGGCCAGGCAGGCGCACAGGTGCGTGGCCGCGCCGGAGGAGGCGGCGGCCACCTCCTGCTCCTACTGGCGCGAGGGAGGGGACGAGCCAGGGAGATGGGCCGGGCCAGGCTAGGCGACAGGTAAGAGTTTCCCTTTTTTCTGTTTTGCTAACTATTGTTTTGCTATTTATTTCAGCTCCAAAACAAAAAAGTAAAAACTATTTTAGACCTCCTGAAATATTGTTATAATATTCCCAACCATTTCCAAAGTTTTCAACATTTTTGAAAATTTATAGTTTCTGATTTCAAATTTCAAATTTGAAACCAGTGGCTTTTTGCATTAATTTAAAATGCTTAAAGTGTCAAGAAAATAGTTTTCTCCAATGCTCATTTACTTTCATGATTTTCAGAAAGTTTGAACATTTCTTGAGGCCATTTTGGGTTCATTGATTTCAACTAGTTTGAGATTTTCTTTATTTAAAGTAGTGGCTAGGGTTTTGAGTTTTTCCTTTGCCACTTTCTTGTTCTTGTTGAAAAATTCTTAGATGCAAATGCAAAGAAGACATGAGCACAAGACTAACTTGCTTAAAGTGTCAGGGATGTGACACATTCTTATTGTGTGAGCATGTTGGTTTGCATGTGTTTGATCATTCAAGGACATCCAATTATTGTTATTTGGCTCTTGATTTATCTTCTACCAATTGGATGGACAAGAATGCCTAGGACCCTTCTCTAGCTATCTATGATATCTCATCTCAAGTTCTATTCATGCTTCATCCCAAAACTTGAACAAGAACTTGTCGATCCCTCTATGTGAAGGAACACTCGGAGTTCCGTATCGTCAATGGCTGACCACAAAAACCTCTCTGTGAATGAACTTGGTGAAACCAACTTCACAAACTCGGTTCCACCGAAGTCAAGAGTTTATCTAGGTTTTCCATCTCGGTACCACCGGAATCACAAACTCGGTTCTACCGAGTTTCCCTGTCAACTGGCAGTAGAGGAACTCGGTGACACCGATTTCGTAATCTCGGTGACACCAACGGCGAATGGGTATATATTCCAGCGGACAGGTTCTTTGAATTCCAATCATCAAAGTCGTTTTGACTCAAACCCTAAGCTGCCTCCTCGACCCCTGGTCGTCGCCCTTGAGTTCTCGTGCTTCTTCATCGCTGGGAATCGCTGCCGCCGACGGATTCCTCACCGTCGTCGTCGCCGTAGCCGGACCACCACCAAGCTCGGGTTTGGTTCGGACCCCCTCTCTGTTCCTCCATATGATTCATACGCAATGGGAATTTTTCATCCACAAGCCACTATGTGCAAACTACCTATCCACCAGATGAATCCCGTAGATTAGAGAACGAGGAAGTTTTTAGGGTTAACAGTCCACAGACCCCATCTCGCTGACTCCTCATACGTCTCCAACGTATCTATAATTTTTTATTGTTACATGCTATTATATTATATGCTTTGGATGTTTTATATGCATTAATATGCTATTTTATATTATATTTGGGACTAACCTATTAATCTAGAGCCTAGTGCCGGTTTCTGTTTTTTTTCATGTTTTTGGGTATTGCATATAAGGAATATTAAACGGATTCCAAATGGAATAACATCTCTGGAATGATTTTTCTTGGACAAGAAAATACCTGCCACGCGTGGAGAAGGGGGTAGGAGACCTGTCGGGAGGGGATAAGCTTGCAGGGCACGCCCCAGGGGGGTGGTTGCCCCCCTGGCTTGTGGGTCCCCTACAGGCCTCCTAACCCTAATCCTTGGCCTATAAATTCCCAAATATTGTCCCAATACCAGAACGGGCCACAAAAATACTTTTCCGCCATCGGGAGCCTCTATTCCCATGAGATCCAATCTGGGAGCCTTTTCTGGTAATCTGCCGAAGAGGGAATGGATCACGGAGGGCATCTACATCAAATCCATTGCCCCTCCGATGATGTGTGAGTAGTTCACCACAGACCTATGGGTCCATACCTAGTAGCTAGATGGCTTCTTCAATCTCTTTGTTCTTTAATACCATGTTCTTAATGATCTTCATGGAGATCTATCCGATATAATACTCTTTTCCGATGTGTTTGTCGAGTTCCGATGAATTGTGGGTTTATGTTCAGATTATCTATGAATATTATTTGAAACTTCTCTGAATTTTTATATGCATGATTTCATATCTTAGCAAGTCTCTTCGAGTTATTGGTTTGGTTTGGCCAACTAGATTGGTAATTCTTGCAATGGGAGAAGTGCTTAGTTTTGGGTTCAATCTTACGTTGTCCTCACCCAGTGGCAAAGTAGAGGTAGAGAGGCACGTATTGCACTGTTGCCATCGAGAATAAAAATATGGGTTTTACATCATATTGCTTGATTTTATCCCTCTACATAATGTCATATTTCTTAACGCGTTACTCTGTTCTTCATGAACTCAATACTCTAGATGCACGCAGGAGTCAGTCGATGTATGGAGTAATAGTAGCAGATGCAGAATCGTTTTGGTCTATTGACACAGATGTGATGCCTATATGCATAATCATTGCCTTAGATATCGTCATAATTATTCGCTTTTCTATCAATTGCTTGACAGTAATTTGTTCACCCACCGTATTATTTTCCTTCATGAGAGAAGCCTCTAGTGAAACATATGGCCCCTCGGTCAATTTTCCATATTATATTTTCAGATCTATAAACCAAAAATATATTGCTGCCATTTATTTACTTTTGTTTTACTTTCCATTTCCGTAATCTTTTATACCTATCTCTATCAGACCTCATCCTTGCAAATAACCGTGAAGGGATTGACAACCCCTTTGTTGCGTTGGCTGAAAGTGCTTGATTGTTTGTGTAGGTGCTAATATTGGGGCCTTGCTTCTTCCTCCTACTAGATTGATACCTTGGTTCTCAACAAACTGAGGGAAATACTTATCTACTTTGCTACATCACCCTTTCCTCTTCAAGGGAAAACCAACGCAAGCTCAAGAACTAGAAAGAAGGATTTCTGGTGCCGTTGTCGGGGAGGATACATAGCATGAACAAGCCTACCAAGTACCCATCACAAACTTATCTCTTGCATTTACTTTATTTTCCATTTTCCTCTCCCCCACTTCACCAATTTGTCGTTTTATTCGCATTTTTCCCTCCTGGTCTCTTTTTTTTGCTTGTGTTTCCATGTGCCTTCTATTTGCTTGCATCTTTGCTTGCTAAAATTCTATTGATATGGCTCCTCATCCACTTGCTAATCTTTTGAAAAGGCCAAATTATGATGAACCAATTGCTAGTGAGTTGAGTGCACTTGATTATCGCCATGAAGTTTTGTTTGAAAATCATGAATCTCAAAATTTTGATGAAGTGTTGAAAGAAAAATTTATAAAGTGATTCATGATAGCTCCTTGATTAAAAGCATGATTGAAATGATTTTACTATAAATTCTATTAATGTCAATTGTGCTAATAATATGCAAAACCCCAAACTTGGGGATTCTAATTTTTCTATGTCCACTACTTATTGCAATGATCATGATTGGCGTGTGATACGTCCATTTTGCATCATGTTTTCATGTTGATATTTATCGCTTCTTTGGCTGTTATTTCACTTCACGGTACAATTCTTATGCCTTTTCTCTCTTATTTTACAAGGTTTACATGAAGAGGGCGAATGCCGGCGACTCGAATTCTGGTCTGAAAATGGAGCAAAGTTGAGATACCTATTCTGCGCAACTCCAAACGCCATAAAACTCAACGAGGATTTTTTTTCCCGATTTATCAAAAATACTGGGCTGAAGAACTGCCAGAGGGGCGCCTGGGGTTGGCCACAAGCCTGCACGGCGCGGCCACCCCCCCCCCCAGGCCGCGCCATGAGGGCTTGTGGGCAACCTGGTGGCCCACTTGCCCCCCTCTTTTTCTATATGATGGGTTTCGTCCAGGAAAAAATCAAGGAGGAGCTTTTTCATGGATTCGCCGCCTCCACGAGGCGAAACTTGAGAAGAACCAATCTAGAGCTCCGGCAGGACGATCCTACCGGGGAAACTTCCCTCCCGGAGGGGGAAATCGTCGTCATTGTCATCACCAACACTCCTCTCATCGGAGGGGACTCGTCACCATCGACATCTTCATCAGCACCATCTCATCTCCAAACCCTAGTTCATCACTTGTAACCAATCTCCATCTCGCGACTCCGATCGG
Organism: Hordeum vulgare subsp. vulgare; assembly: GCF_904849725.1. Classification (NCBI taxonomy): domain Eukaryota; kingdom Viridiplantae; phylum Streptophyta; class Magnoliopsida; order Poales; family Poaceae; genus Hordeum; species Hordeum vulgare. Next base: position 226,224,836 of record NC_058524.1, on the reverse strand, counting down.
TACTTGTAAGGTTGCTAGTAGTGTTGATTACTCTTTGTAGTTGATCCTAGTTGGATTACTTGGTGGAAGAGTTTATGTTCAGATCCTTGATGCTACTCATTACCTCTCTGGTCATGAACATGATTATGCTTTGTGAGTAGTTACTTTTGTTCCTGAGGACATGGGATAAGTCATGCTAATAGTAGTCATGTAATTTGGTATTCGTTCGGTAATTTGATGTGTTTATGTTCTTTCTCCTCTAGTGGTGTTATGTGAACGTCGACTACATAACACTTCACCATTATTTGGGCCTAGAGGAAGGCATTGGGAAGTAGTAAGTAGATGATGGGTTGCTAGAGTGACAGAAGCTTAAACCCTAGTTTATGTGTTGCTTTGTAAGGGGCTGATTTGGATCCACTAGTTTAATGCTATGGTTAGACTTTGTCTTAATTATTCTTTCGTAGTTGCGGATGCTTGCGAGAGGGGTTAATCATAAGTGGGATTCTTGTCCAAGTAAGGGCAGTACCCAAGCACCGGTCCACCCACATATCAAACTATCAAAGTAACGAACGTGAATCATATGAACATGATGAAACTAGCATTACAGAAATTCCCGTGTGTCCTCGGGAGCGTTTTTCCTCCTATAAGACTTTGTCCAAGCTTGTCCCTTTCTACAAAAGGGATTGGTCCACTTTTCTGCACCGTTTCTACTTTTGTTACTTGTTGCTCGCTACGAATCATCTCACCACATAATCACTTGTTACCGACAATTTCAGTGCGTGCAGATTTTACCTTGCTGAAAACCACTTGTCAGATCCTTCTGCTCCTCGTTGGGTTCGACACTCTTACTTATCGAAAGGACTACGATTGATCCCCTATACTTGTGGGTCATCAAGGCTCTTTTCTGGCGCCGTTGCCGGGGAGTGAAGCGCCTTTGGTAAGTGGAACTTGGAAACGAAACATTCATATAGTGTGCTGAAATTTATTGTCACTTGTCACTATGGATACTAATCCTTTAAGGGGCTTTTTCGGGGTATCTTCACCTCGAACAGAAGCACAAATAGTGGCTCCTCAACCTGCTGCACCTACTAAAAATATTTGCTTTGAATTTCCTTCGGGTATGCTTGAGAAACTGCTGGCTAATCCTTTTACAGGAGATGGAACATCACATCCAGACTTGCATCTAATCTATGTAGATGAAGTTTGCGGTTTATTTAAGCTTGCAGGTTTGCCCGAGGATGAGGCCAAGAAGAGGGTCTTTCCTTTATCTTTGAAGGATAAGGTGTTGACATGGTATAGGCTATGTGATGATACTGGATCATGGGACTACAATCGGTTGAAATTGGAATTTCATCAAAAGTTTTATCCTATGCATTTAGTACATCGTGATCGGAATTATATTTATAATTTTTGGCCTCGTGATAGAGAAAGCACCGCTCAAGCTTGGGGGAGGCTTAAATCAATGCTATATTCATGCCCCAATCATGATCTCTCGAGAGAAATTATCATTCAGAACTTCTATGCTCGGTTTTCTCGTGATGATTGCACCATGCTTGACACTTCTTGTAACGATTCTTTTATGAAGAGAGATATTGACTTCAAATGGAATTTATTGGAGAGAATTAAACGCAACTCTGAAGATTGGGAGCTTGAAGAACGTAAGGAGTCAGGTATGAATTTCACGTTTGATTGCGTTAAATCCTTCGTGGAGACAAATACCTTTAGTGATTTTAGCGCTAAGTATGGACTTGACTCTGAGATAGTAGCTTCATTGTGTGAATCTTTTGCTGCTCATATTGATCTCCCCAAAGAGAAGTGGTTTAAATATCATCCTCCTTTAGAAGTCAATGTAGTTAAACCCACTCTAGTAGAAGAGAAAGTCATTACCTATAATGATCCTGTGGTTCCCAGTGCTTACATTGAGAAACCACATTTCCCTGTTAGGATAAAGGATCATTCTAAAGCTTCTAATGTGATACGTAGAGGCTATATTAGAACATCTACACCCCCTGAGAAAATTAGAGTTGAACCTAGCATTGCTATTATCAAAGATCTTCTGTCCGACGATGTTGAGGGACATAATATGCACTTCTGTGAAGATGCTGCTAGAATTGCTAAACCTCACGTTAGAGACAAACACAGGCCTGTTGTTGGCATGCATGTTGTTTCTGTTAAGATAGGAGCTCACTTTTATCATGGCTTATGTGACGTGGGTGCTAGTGTTAGTGCAATACCTCAATCCTTATGCGATGAAATCAAAGATGAGATTGCACCTGTTGAGATAGAGCCCATTGATGTCACTATTTAGCTTGCCAATAGAGATACTATCTGCCCTGTGGGAATTGTTAGGGATGTTGAAGTCTTGTGTGGTAAAACAAAGTATCCTGCTGATTTCCTCGTTCTTGCTACCGCACAAGATAGCTTTTGTCCCATCATATTTGGTAGACCTTTTCTCAATACTGTCAATGCTCATATTTATTGTGAGAAGCAAATTGTCACTGTTGGCTTTGAAGGTGTGTCACATGAGTTCAATTTCTCTAAGTTTGGTATACAACCTCATGAAAATGAGTTGCCTAGTAGGGATGAAACTATTGCCTTAGCTTCTATTGTCGTGCCTCCTACTGATCCCTTAGAGCAATACTTGCTTGAGCATGAAAATGATATGCATATGGATGAAAGGGATGAGATAGATAGAGTCGACTTAGAACAATATCCTACCCTTAAGAATAATCTACTTGTTAACTACTTGGGGATCCACCCCCACCAAAGGGTGATCCTGTGTTCGAGCTTAAACAGTTGCCTGATACTATTAAGTATGCCTATCTTGATGAAAAGGAGATATATCCTATTATTATTAGTGCTAGCCTCTCAAAGCATGAAGAAAAGAAGTTGCTAAAAACTCTGAGAAAGCATCGTGCTGCTATTGGATATACTCTTGACGATCTTAAGGGCATTAGTCCCACTCTATGCCAGCACAAGATTAAAACTGATCTTGCCTTCAAACCAGTTGCTGATCATCAGAGGAGATTGAATCCTAAGATGAAAGAGGTAGTAAGAAAAGAAATACTAAAGCTCCTGGAAGCGTGTTTTATCTATCATGTTGCTCATAGCGATTGGGTGAGTCCGGTGCATTGCGTTCCTAAGAAGGGAGGCATTACCATTGTCCCTAATGATAAGGATGAATTGATCCCACAGAGGATTATTACTGGCTATAGGATGGTGACCGATTTTAGGAAATTGAATAAAGCCACTAGGAAAGATCATTACCCATTGCATTTTATCGACCAAATGCTAGAAAGGCTATCCAAACACACACACACTTCTGCTTTCTAGACGGATATTCTAGTTTCTCCCAAATACCAGTTGCACAATTTGATCAGGAGAAAACCGCTTTCACCTGCCCTTTCGGTACCTTTGCTTATAGACGTATGCCTTTTGGCTTATGTAATGCACCTGCAACTTTTCAAAGATGTATGATGGCTATATTCTCTGACTTTTGTGAAAAGATTGTTGAGGTTTTCATGGATGACTTCTCCGTTTACGGGTCTTCCTTTGACGATTGCCTTAGCAACCTTGATCGAGTCTTGCAGAGATGTAAAGATACCAATCTTGTCTTGAATTGGGAGAAGTGCCACTTTATGGTTAATGAAGGCATCGTCTTAGGTCATAAAATTTCTGAAAGAGGTATTGAATTCGATAAGGCTAAGGTTTATGCAATCGAGAAAATGCCATACCCCACAGATATCGAAGGGATAAGAAGTTTCCTTGGTCATGCTGCTTTCTATAGAATGTTCATTAAAGACTTCTCTAAGATTTCTAGGCCTCTTACCAATCTCTTGCAAAAGGATATTCCTTTTGTCTTTGACGATGATTGTGAGGAGGCCCTCGAAATACTTAAGAGGGCTTTGATAACGGCACCTATTGTTCAACCACCTGATTGGAACTGACCTTTTGAAATCATGTGTGATGCTAGCGATTATGATGTTGGTGCTTTTCTAGGGCAAAGAGTCGATAAGAAGTTGAATGTTATTCACTACGCTAGTAAAACTCTAGACACTTCCCAGAGAAACTATGCTACAACGGAGAAGGAGTTTTTAGCAGTCGTGTTTGCATGTGAAAAGTTCAGATCTTACATAGTTGATTCCCAAGTCACTATTCACACTGATCACGCTACTATTAAGTACCTCATGGAGAAGAAGGATGCTAAACCTAGACTTATCAGATGGGTTCTCTTGCTACAAGAATTTGATTTGCACGTTGTCGACAGGAAGGGTGCTGATAACCATGTAGCAGGTAACTTGTCTAGGTTGGAGAACGTTCTTGATGACCCACAACCTATTGATGATAGCTTTCCCGATGAGCAATTGAATGTCATCAATGCTTCACGTAGTGCGCCGTGGTATGCTGATTATGCAAACTATATCGTTGCCAAATATATACCACCTAGTTTCACGTACCAGCAAAAGAAGAAATTCTTCTTTGACTTGAGACATTACTTCTGGGATGATCCTCACCTTTATAAGGAAGGAATAGATGGTGTTATTAGACATTGTGTACCTGAACATGAACAGGGACAGATCCTACAGAAGTGTCACTCAGAGGCCTACGGAGGACACCATGTGGGAGATAGAACTGCACACAAGGTATTGCAATTAGGTTTCTATTGGCCCACTCTCTTCAAGGATGCCCGTAAATTCGTCTTGTCTTGTGACGAATGACAAAGAATAGGTAATATTAGAAAACGTCAGGAAATGCCTATGAACTATTCACTTGTCATTGAACTATTTGATGTCTTGGGCTTTGATTATATGGGACCTTTTCCAAAATCCAACGGGTATACTCATATCCTAGTTGCTGTTGATTACATCACTAAGTGGGTAGAAGCTATCCCCACTAGTAGTGCTGATCACAACACCTCTATGAGGATGCTGAAAGAAGTTATCTTCCCTAGATTTGGAGTCCCAAGATATCTAATGACCGACGGTGGTTCACATTTCATTCATGGTGCTTTCCGTAAAATGCTTGCTAAGTACGATGTCAACCATAGAATTGCGTATCCCTATCACCCTCAGTCCAGTGGTCAAGTAGAGTTAAGTAATAGAGAGATTAAACTGATTCTGTAAGAGACTGTCAACAGGTCTAGAAAGAATTGGTCTAAGAAGCTCAATGATGCACTGTGGGCTTATAGAACTGCCTATAAGAATCCCATGGGCATGTATCCGTACAAAATGGTTTATGGGAAAGCATGTTACTTACCTCTTGAGCTAGAGCATAAAGCTTATTGGGCAATCAAAGAGCTCAACTTTGATTTCAAACTTTCTCGTGAGAAGAGGTTATTTGACATTAGCTCGCTTGATGAATGGAGAACTCAGGCATACGAGAATGCCAAGTTATTCAAAGAGAAGGTTAAGAGGTGGCATGATAAGAGGATACAAAAGCGTGAGTTCAATGTAGGTGATTATGTCTTGCTTTATAACTCTCGTTTAAGATTCTTTGCAGGCAAGCTTCTCTCTAAATGGGAAGGTCCCTATGTTGTTAAGGAAGTATATCGTTCCGGTGCTATCAAGATCAACAACATGGAAGGTAATTGTACGAGAGTTGTAAATGGGCAGAGAATCAAGCATTATATCTCAGGTACTCCCATAAATGTTGAAAGCAATATTATCAATACCATAACTCCGGAAGAATACCTAAGGGACATTTATCAGCCTATTTCAGACTCCGAAAACGAAGAGGTATGTGATTCGGTAAGAAAACAAAGTCCAAAACGTTTCTAGTAGGAAATTTTCTCCGTTTTGGAATATTTGAAAAAATACAAAAATTGGAAGTAGTCTGGAAAGTGCATAAGGAGGCGAGAGCCCTGCACGGTGCGGGGCCACCCCCTGGCCGTGCCGTGAGGGCTTGTGGCCACCTCGTGCGCCTCTCGGACTCCGTTTCGTGCGGGGTACTCCTTCTGGTCTGGAAAAAATCATTATATATACTTCCATTTGGTCTGACCCCTGCATCACGCAGATTTCCTCTGTTTTTCATTTCGAGCCTGTTTGTGGATGTAGATCTAGGTCAAGATGTCTTCTCAGGATTCAGTGGGGGAGAGCTATGTGGCTGATTACCTTGCTAATCCCAAGGTCTATGGGGACTTGGATCCTTATGGCTGGACCACTGATGAGGAAGAAGATTATGATTTGAAGGGGAAGGAACAAACAAGTTTTGATGAAGAGGAGGCTCCTCTACCTCAACCTGAACACACTCATGTGGAATTCAAGAAGTCGAGCCTCCCTGACTCAAGGAAGAAGCCTAAGACCTTGTTTATCCCTTCTCGTTTCTTGCAGGAGAGTAAGCAGGAATTATGCCAAAGGGTGTTGAAGCTTGAAGAGATAAATGATGGTCTGAGGGAGCAGAATTTTATGCTCAAGTGGAAATTAAACAAACTCAAGACCTCTTCAACAACTCCTCCACCATCACCACCAAAGGAAGACAACTGAGCATTCGTATGGGCAATCCCCTTGGCTTGTGCCAAGCTTGGGGGAGTTGCCCCAGTATCGTATCGCCATCACATATTTTGCCGTTACCTTTGTTTTAGTTTGTTCCTTTTTAGTTTTCTTTTTCTCTAGTAGTTTAAAAGTCTTAAAACCATTGAGCGCATGCAACATGCAAACTTCCCTGAATGGTTTAGAGATCATGTAAGTTCCCTGTTATTTGTTTTCTGATTTTGAGTTTATGTTATCTAAGTTCCGTTGTTGGTGTAGGTAATGCAGCTGGAGCAGCAAAGGGGTACTGACAGCATCGATGATGACATTAGATGGTTGGCTCGTGGTCCAATTGAGGTTGCATGAAGATACATAGGCTTCTGTACCCGTGGATATAGATTTAGACCCAGGCGTTATGACAAGAAGACTCAAAACAGTGGGGTTGTTTTGACCGCAAGAACATCAAGTTATGCTTCTGCAGGTGATACTAACCCTATACTTGGAGATGTCATGTACTATGGAAAGATAGTGGAGATAATTGAGTTGGATTATTATAGAAAATTTTAGATGGTCCTATTCAAATGTGAATGGGTTAATAGTACTAAAGAAAAAGAAGTAAAAAAAGGATAGGTTTGGTCATACGCTTGTGAATTTTTCACAGCAAGTCCATAGTGGTGAGAAGATAGAGGATGAACCATTTGTATTTGCCAATCAAGTTGACCAAGTTTTCTATACGAAAGACCGAAGAAATCCTGGATGGTCATTTGTGACGAAGGTCACTCCTTGAGACAATTTTGACATGGGTGAAGAATGGGATGATATAGAAAGTGAACCTTATCATGTCAGTAATCTGGGTGACCTTTTTGACACTGCACATTGGAATGAAATGTGGACTAGAAGAGATATAGAAGGAACAACTGTAGATCCTATTGCAAGTTCTGATCCTGAAGCTTTGGACTAAATGAAAGGTTTGCTTCTAATATCTTGTTTTTCCCTACTAGGTTTGAAAATTCTAGCTTATCTTTACAATACTGTGAGATCTACAATTTTCTTAATGAAAGATAATATTTCTGTAGTTGATGCTCGGGGTGAAGTCAATTTCAGAATAATGGCATTGTTGATGTGCAATTACTCAAGAGAAAGTGCATTCAAACATCATCGTAGAAGCATGTTCCTGAACTTCAATCTATCAGATACAGGTGGCCAAGGAAACACCTCAGTTTTGTTAGCACACTTACTGCTCCAAGTCGACAAGAGGGCATGCATCCTTCTTTGTATTTATCACCATTTCTGCTATACTGTTAAGCACAGCTGCCCCATGTAAATTTCTACTTGTTCTAGTTACAATTAGGATTCACTGGTAAATCGTCAGATGTGTCATTTGTGCATTTATGTAGAATATTAATTTATTTTGTTTATCTTGAATTAAAATAAACATGGTTTATTTTCTCCTTTTGTTTTATATCTAACTTGGGTGAACAGAACAGCAAAAAAGTAAACTACTCCTACAACGGTGAGCTGAAAGCCAAGAAGCTCGCCTTGACTATAAGCTTTCTCCGTTCTTACCGAGTTACAAATCACACATTTACTTTAATTATTTTGTAATTCCATCACAAGTTAAGTTAATATTCGAGTCAAACTTCGAGGAACTAGTACGTATTTGCTCCTCGTACATAAAAAATAAAAATAAAAACAAACTATTCCTCGTCGTCTTCCTCCAACACGCCGGTGTCCACTACGCCCTTGATTTCACGAAGAATGCGCTCGTCGACCGCCGTCTCCCACGCCTCGGAATCTACCATGTGTCGGACCGCCGTCTCCCACGCGCCAGAATCTACCATGTGTCGGACGGCCGTCTCCCGCGCGTCAGAATCTACCATGTGTCGGACCGTCGTCTCCCACGCGCCGGAGTCTGCCATGTGTCGGACCGTCGTCTCCCGCGCGTCGGAGTCTGCCATGTGTCGGACCGTCGTCTCCCGCGCGTCGGAGTCTGCCATGTGTCGGACCGTCGTCTCCCGCGCGTCGGAGTCTGCCATGTGTCGGACCGTCGTCTCCCGCGCGTCGGAGTCTGCCATGTGTCGGACCGTCGTCTCCCGCGCGTCGGAGTCTGCCATGTGTCAGACCGTCGTCTCCCGCGCGTCGGAGTCTACCATGTGTCGGACCGTCGTCTCCCGCACGTCGGAGTCTACCATGTGTCGGACCGTCGTCTCCCGCGCGTCGGAGTCTGCCATGCGTCGGAGTCTACCATGTGTCGGACCGTCGTCTCCCGCGCGTCGGAGTCTGCCATGCGTCGGAGTCTACCATGTGTCGGACCGTCGTCTCCCGCGCGTCGGAGTCTGCCATGTGTCGGACCGTCGTCTCCCGCGCGCCGGAGTCTGCCATGTGTCGGACCGTCGTCTCCCGCGCGCCGGAGTCTGCCATGTGTCGGACCGTCGTCTCCCGCGCGTCGGAGTCTGCCATGTGTCGGACCGTCGTCTCCCGTGCGTCGGAGTCTACCATGTGTCGGACCGTCGTGTCCCACACGTCAGAATCTACCATGTGTCGCGCCTTCCGGAGACAAACCACCATAGCTTGAGGCTCCGATCCGCCGTGTGCCAAACAACACCTCCAAGAAGGGATGCGACGTGGGCGACGCTGTTGCTCGGACGAGTCGTAGGGTTTCCCCCGACACGTGGAAGGAGGTAGGGGATGGCACCCGCCGGTGTCACCGCATCGGAGCTGGACGAACCGACAAGGATTTCTCCCGCACTCCACACCCCACCACCCAAGCGGGAGGAGATCCACCTCCACCGCCGATGCCGAGTCGGGGAGCCCCACCGGCACCTGGAACGCCGCCGCCTAGGAGCACCCCCTGGTGCAGCTCCGGGAGGGGGGAAGGGTAGGGGGCCGTCGCCACCAGCGAACTCGGGGTCGTCCGCGGGTGCTAGCGACGGCGGCAGAGAGGAGAGAGAGAAGGCGGGGCTGGATGAAAGGGGGAGGCGGGGGCGACGCGGTCGCGGGAGCGGAGAGGCAAAAAAACAATTTCATTTGAGTTGATTTATATCATACTTAAAAAAGAATTTGGGAGTAATGCTATTTTTATATCATACTCAAAAAATAATACTAAAAAATGAACGGAAAATAATACTCAAAAAGGAATTTCTATTTTTCCTCTTTCCCTCGGTCTCTTCCCTCTAGTTTTTTTCTTCCCTCAAAATAAACGTAACTGACAAAAAATCTTATGCACCTCCCCCGTTTATCTCCACAGCTCAGGTCGTGGCTGAACACAGTCGTGGGCATCTCTGCCGGCTGGTGGCACACGCGATTCTGGGCCATCTCCGGCGACTGGAGGCGGCAGACGATTCACGCGCATCTCTCCGATTGCAGGTCAGTGCCTCCCCTGGCTCTCTCTTGCATGCGCCTTCCTCCGACCCGCCGCAGTCGCTGCCACTTCTGTTGCCGCCGCCGCCGACGACCATCTGACGCCGCCGTCACTGCCACTGCTCCCGCCGCCGTCGCCGACCATCTGCCGCCACCGTCGCTGCCACTGCTGCCGCCGCCGCCATCGCTGCCATTTATGCCGCCGACGCAGACCATCTGACGCCCTTCCTCCGCCCCCGACCTAACGCCTGCATCAGTGCGCCACTCCTCGCCCCTGCTTCAGGATGTATATGTGTGTGTTAAAAAGAATCTCACTATGCATAGCACGAACAATATATACAGTTGTACAAGTAGGACGAACATAAGGTAAATCAGCAGGGCAGAATGTTCAGTTAAGACTTGATGAGAGAAAGGATTTTAGATTATCAGTTAACAACTTAACATATAGTTCAACTTCTAGCAATACAACTAAATCAAGAAACAGTCTCTGCTGCTGCCATATGTTTGCAACTAAAAAGAATCATTGTCTTTCTTTGTGTACACTCTGCACTAAATAAATACATAGAGATCCCAGTAGTTTTCTTTGTGTACACTCGTAACTGAATAAATAGACAAGCATCATTGGCTGCACTAAGTTGTGTTAATTCTTACGTACATATTGATCCCTGTCAAATTGGTTTATGCGGGTGTGATTCAGAGGAACATATTGATGTTTCATTTACATTTTTTCAGGTTGTGCGTTGGTTTTCCTCCTTGAGTTGACATGACACGAAGTAAACTACATGTTGTTGAATGCAATGATGAATACATGACCGAGGAACATATTGAACATGAGAATACCATGTGCAAAGATGTTGAAGAAGGCTTGAATGATAGTGATGATGAAGAGTACGAGGACAACGATGTTGCTAATGAACAAGGTAATTACCTTTTGACACTACGCTAGACATTCTGAAAAATTAGAATTAGAATCAGCATTGCAGTACCATCTTCTCCAAAACAGAACTGAATGGTAACCCTTCAGATGTGATAGTGTATCAATTCAATGCTCTATAAACTCGTGAATGACACTATCAGTTGTTCCTCAGACTGCAGATCTAAATATAGTTAACATAGTTGTTTATGTGTGATTAATTATAAATGTTTTCGAAATGTATGCATGATTAGATGAAAATGAAGAAAAAACCAAGCGTGGGAGGACAAGGCTAAAAGAAACATGGAATCTTTCGAAAGGACAAAGAATTGTGGTCCAGTGCAATGATATAAATCAACCAATTGGAAAGGAAGCTGCACTTCTTGGGAATTTTCTTGGCACAATTGCTAGGAATGGAAAATTGTGTAGTTTGAGCTACAAGGACTGGAGAAAGCTAATAGGAGAGAGAGAAAAAAATACAAATGAACAAAGAAACAAAAGGGATATACTAGCGCAAGTAAAGGTATATTCAGAGTACATTAAACCCCATCTTTTGCTGACATCATTATGCTTTGCATACTAGCATTATCATAAACATAGTTTTATTTGAAATGTAGATGAGATTTCTTTACCCTCCTCGCATGGAAAAGATTATCTCAAAAAAATTGGAGATAGATGGAGGGAACATAAGTCGGATCTGAAAGCATTGTATTTTGATGCAAATAAGAGCATGGAAGCGAATAACACCAATGTTCCAAAGGGTGTGATTAAGGACCAGTGGATTACTCTTGTCAGTAATTGGATGACCCCAAAGGCACAGGTATGTATACTGTCACCAGATTTGTTATGTACATGTTCCTCAGTCATGGTGCATAATTCTGAAAAATACTTGTGCATACATTATACAATTGTTTGATAGGGGATAAGTGAGACAAATAGGAGAAATTGTGCGATGAGGAAGTCCAAACACACGTCTGGAACTAAGAGTTTTCCACGAGTTCGAGAAGAGCTGGTCAGTTTATGAGAACTCAAACTATATGCATCTAGATCCCATTTGTACTGCAGGTATTTAATAAGTTAACCGTTTGACCAATAGAGACTAAAGGATCCAGAAAAGAAGTACCCACACAGGGTTGTCTTATACATTCATACTCATAAGCATAAAAGCGACAAGAAAATGAATGAACAAGTGGTATAGTATCGACACTTCTATTCAAAATTATAGTGTTGTTTAGCACATTGTTTTAACATACAGTATTCATGTATATAGGTTGATTTGAAGGAGCGTATAGCAGAGAATCCATCTTTAGTAGATACTAGTACAGGAAAGAAAGCATGGAAAGGAGATGTTTTGAATGCGGTACTTGGCGCAGACAAGCCTGGACATATTCATGGTCTGGGACATGTTCCAGATCCAAATCAAGTCTTTGATGTGTCAACTTCACGCCATTTTCAGAATATACACCTTAGTTCATTGCAGGATACATCGAATGAAGATCTTTTGGCTATTAGACTGAAGATGGAGAAGCTGGAGAACAAAGTGGAAAAGCAAGATGCTGAGATTTTGGAACTAAAAGGGAAGAACAAAAACTCCGAAGAACAGGTAAATTCGAAGAATTTATCCATTATTAATATATGTACTAATTCGTAGGTAGTAGTTAGAGGGTTCTTTGGATCACATATCTGCATCTTGAGATATTCCTTCTATTGGCAAGACAAATTCAAAAAGAAAAGTATGTGTCTTTACAAAGGTATAATAAATATTTTGAAGTCATTTTACAAGTATGTTCTTAATCTAGTTTGGTTTCAATCGACAGAGAATTTATGGCGACCATCATAGTGAACAACTCCGTACTCTTGGAAAGCAGAATAATGTGATGGTAGTGTATGGATGCATTAATACATTTCTGTTTTCTTGTTAAAGAAATTAATCATCTCTTGACATTCATTACAGAGCAAGAAAACATTTCTCAAAGACATGGAGATGCAACCATCATACAAACGTCCTTCTATGGATGAGGTATGATCATTGATATATTGTTTGGAATCAGACATGGTTGAGTTCAAATTTGGAATTACTCACACATTTTTCCACTATGATTTTTTATTATTGTTCTCAGGAATCTGATAGTATATCTTTTGTCACAGAGCGATGAAACTTTGGTCCATGATGAAAATGTTCAGCAAAAGTGGGAAAACACTAGTGCAGATAAGGTTACTAACTACTTCCCTTTCTGAACTTATACCAATGTCAAGAATCTTGAGAAGATTACCGTACAAACTTTTATGATGATACACCAATGAAATCAGATATAAAACACTAGATACTCATTGCGTAGTTGTTGTTGCTTATTTATTCTCAACTCTGAATCTGTTTCAAAAAGAGAAATTGTTTAGCTTTACAATGCTCTTCATTATTCAATACATGTACTAATTATTAATATATTTCTGTTTTCTTTTATAGAAATTAATCACCTCTTGCCATTCATTCAGAGTAAGGAAAAGTTTATATATGACATGGAGATGCAACTATCGAACAAACGCCTTTCTAAGGATAAGGTATGTTCATTTATGTATAGTTTGGAGTCCAATATAGTTGAGCAACAATCAAGGACACGGCGTTTCAGTGCCCGAGCCCAGCTGCACCTGTTATCCTTGGCGTTGGTTGCGCTATGTGGATCCGTGAAAGGTGATTTGACTGTTATGGGGTGGGCGCTAGAAATGACTCGAGAACGGGAAATACGGTATGATATGGTGTACGGTGCGATCCCTAGAGTGCTGCGCGGTGGACGTTTGAAATTTAGTGGGCGGCTTAGTCAGGACGTGTATCTGTTCTGTGGCTCAAGACGCTTTTATGTGGAGATGAGCCGTGGCACGCAATAGTTATAGGGCGTTAGGATTGCGAGAGGCACGTCATTTAGGACAGGATAACAACTCGGGATGCACGATCATTTGGAAGTAGCATCAAGATGCACTAACCGTGCATGGGAGAAGTAGCCGTAGAAAACATGACGACGGATCACCCAAGTCTCTGCTTGCTTGGTAGTCGGGTGATTCGGTTCATGCACATGCAGGCGATGTACTTGCACGGCTGCTGGCTGCATGATTATGATTATCAGGTGTCTCATCACTCATCCGGTGGAAAACAATCTGCTCTTATGAGGGAGTTAGAAATTTACCATACAAAGCTACATCTTACACGACGATTACCAGGATTTTAACCGCAACAGGAGGACCACCGGTTCATTCTTGAGCTTAGCATAGTGAACCATGAAACACGGTAATATCGAAGCCATAGTTTCTGCATGCTGCTAGGGAGACAGGCAGAATGCAGCTTCGCATACATCCGAGATCCTAAGTTCTTAAACCACGTTGTTCCACAGGGTAGCCTGGAAATACACATATAGGTCGATAAAAAATTCATGCCATGGATACACATGGGCTTTGTATGATTAGTACCATGCCTTCGAAATAGTTTCAAGTTTGGTTTCCCGTTTCGAGTTGCGTCTGAATGAGTAAGGCAAAACCATTGTCATGGTATGGGAAAATCTGCCACCATCTCGAGTGGGTATTCAGGCCTTCAAGGGCCTGCAGTGCTTCCTGGACATATTTGAGTACCGTCTCTTTCCAAACGTTCTGGGAGCTTGGCCTATTGAAACGTTCTGGTAGGAATGTTTATTACAATTCTTCCAAATCTTATGATATATCTTAAGTCACAGAACAAAGATACTTCTATCCATGGTGAAAATGTGCAACAAGAGAAGGAAAACTCTAGTGCAAATAAGGTTACTGCACTACATATCTTCTAATCTTCTAAAGCTTATTTTCACAATGCATCTCTGCTCTCATGCATCAAGATTTTTTTTGCACATTTCCAGTGCGTACTCATGCTAGAAATGATGTCTGACATATATAACATTGTTATTTCAGTCTTTCTTTTGCATAATGATGTACACAGCATATATGAATATTTAATTGTGATTCATCATGTGTAAATATATAGATGTAGACAGCATATATGAATATTTAATTGTGATTCATCATGTGTACATATATATTCAGTTTTTCCTTCTTAAGTTATTCTAATTATTTTGCATCTTGCCATTAGCATGGTGGCCAGAGCATTAGTAAGATGTCAAGAGGAGGTAACGCAGCAAAGAATGCCAATGTATGACATACATCTTCTGAATCTTATTATTCTCCCTTTCAGTTCTTAGGCTTTAAGTATATTGCATACTGATGTTGCATAAAATATCTACAGAAACAACAATGCAGTACAACAAATTGCATGGGTGCCGACTCGATAGATGTATGGGTATTAAGTTTATGTTACACATGATTATGTGCATGTTTCAAATTGCTTATATTACAAATGGTTTTCTCGTTTACGAACATATTGGCACTATAGTATTTTTGAAGATCTTGGGAAATCCAAACAAGAATGTTGCTCTTGGTACACTCCAAAGCACTGACCCAGAATACAAAGTTGAGGGTGTTCGTCTTGGTAATCAATTCTGGGCAGTGCGAATTGATGCTACATTGGCAAAATCAGATCCGTTGATACAGCCTCTAAAAAAGGTCAACATTATTGGTCATGCAGCAGGATTAATTATTGCATGGCCTTCAACCTTTGTATGTTCTTCCTTCTTTAATTTTACCACTCTTAGCCTTGTTTTCTCTACAATAACTTGTTGATATCATTTCTTTATTATTGTAGATTGCCAAGATAAATTGATGATGCATGGCCCAGATGTTGATTGCAAGGTGGAGAATGGGGCTCCTATTCGATGGTCTTACGTAGTGTTTTAGGATGTCATCTCTAGTGTGGATATTTCAAACATTATGTTTTAGAATGGTTGAGGCGTTGATTGAAACGTCCAGACTTAGCTATTATTTTAGTATCTCATTGCATCCTTTGGATCATGTTCTTTGTAAAGAAACAAAGTCAAATTAATATATGAGACCTTTATGTTTGTTATATTGTGGCTCCATGTATTGTCAGCACTAACCATATCATTCTGATAACAATATATCGAATCGCGGTTCATAAACTTTAGCAACACCTCTATATGTTGCAATGATCTGTTGTGTCCATTTGGAAATCCTATTGTACAATGCAGCGAGCAACACATACAAAGTGTTGTTAGAATCTAGTTATATACGTTGCCAGCCTGCAACGTTTTTTCATGTCGTTTACCAATGCATTTATATACGTTGTTGTAGGCCCTTCCAATGCCACCTACGGCAACACATATTAATCCGTTGGTGTAGGCCTTAGCAACACTTATATGGACATGCAACAACACATCAATGCGTTGCTGAAAGGGGGTTCTTGTTGTAGTGCATGATCTCCATCATTGTGCTGCCGTCGAGGTTGTCACACTAACTATGCTATTGCTACTAAAGCTACTGAAGTAGCGATAAAGCAAAGCATCACCAAGCGCAAAATAATAAAAGACAACCCTATGGCTCATGCCGGTTGCCATAGCATCGACATGCAAGTCAATATTTAACTATTACAACATGATCATATCATACATCACATATACCATATCATGTCTTTGGCCATATCATATCACATCATAACCTACAAAAACAAGTTAGACATCCTCTAATTTGTTGTTGCATGTGTTTACGTGGCTTCTATGGGTATTTAGCATGATCGCATCTTACTTATGCAAAACCACAATGTTGATACACAAGTTTCTACTTAACCTTCTCCAAGGACCGCCTCAGTCAAACCCGATTGAACTAAAGTTGGAGAAACACACACCCGCCAGCCATATTTATGCAACAAGTTGCATGTTAGTCGATGAAACCGGTCTCTCGTAAGGGTACGAGTAATGTTGGCTCGGGCCGCTTCATCCAACAATACGGCGGAATCAATAAAATATTAAGGAGGGCGGCAATCTAAATATCAATGCCCACAAACTCCTTTGTGTTCTACTCGAGATGTTATATACGCATAAACCTAGCTCATGATGCCAGTGTTGGGGAACGTTGCATGGGAAACAAAAAAAATCTACGCACATGAAAGACCTATCCATGGTGATGACCATCTACGAGAAGGGAGATCGGATCAACATACCCTTGTAGATTGCTAAGCGGGGAGCGTGAAGAAACGCGGTTGATGTAGTCGAATGTCTTCGCGATCAATATCGCAAGCCGTCCCGTGATCCAATCACGATCTAGCGCCGAACGGATGGCACCTCCGCGTTCAGCACATGTGCAGCTCGAGGACGATCTCTGCCTTCTTCATCCAGCAAGAGAGTCGAAGAGGTAGATCAATTCTCCAACATCACAACAGCGTGACGGTGATGAGGCTGGAGCTACTCCAGCACGGCTTCTCCGTATTGTTCCAAACTAACTACGGTGTGTCACGAGGTGGTAGAGGGAGAGAGGGTTGCGTCGTGACTTCTGGTGCAAAAAGCCTCTCTACCCTCCACTATATATAAGAGGGTGGGAGGGGTGGCGCCCTAGGGACATGCCCTAGGGTTCGGCTGGCGCAAAGGAGGCAGGAGGGGTCCTCCTCCAAGTCGGTTTGGGGGAGGAGAACTCCTCTCCCTATTCGGTTTGGTCCCACCTCTCTCTCTTCCCCACTTTGGTCGAAATAGGCCCCCTTGGGTTGGTTGCTGTAACGACTAGGATACGACACTTCCTTATTTGGGGGCGAGGCCTCAAAAGGGGAAAGGGTTGCATAAAAGCGTATCGCAAGCAGGATATCATTGCCATTCCATAAATAGAGAGATGAGTATAAGATTTGGCTTAGACTCGCCACATGCTAGATTACAATCCACACAAGCATTCATTATTCATACATAAGACAGGTTCCGTCTACGAACAAGATAAACGGCAAAATCATGCTATCCCACCTTTCTAGTCCCACAATCACGATCAGGCGCCTCTAATCCTCGGGATACGCGACATACAGTCTGTCACTCTTTGTCGAACTCCCACATCAGCTGAGTGATACCCCACAAGTATAGGGGATCACAACAGTTTTGGAGGGTAGAGTATTCAACCCACATTTGCTGATTCGACACAAGGGGAAGCCAAAGACTATTCTCGAGTATTACTAGTTGAGTTGTCAATTCAACCACACCTGAAAGACTTAGTATCTGCAGCAAAGTTTCAGTAGCAAAGTAGTGTGAAAGTAACAGTTGCAGCGGTAACAGTAGCAGTAGTGCCAGCAGCAGTAGTGACAGCAGTAGCGGTAAAGTAACTTAGCAAGGACATGTAGGAAAAGACTCGTTGGCATTGGATCGGTGAGATAATTATGTCGGATGACATTCATCATGTAACAGTTATAACATGGGGAGATATGTAACAAAATCCAGTTCGTCAATGTAATGTAGGCATGTATTCCGTATATAGTCATACATGCTTATGGAAAAGAATTTGCATGACATCTATTGTCTAACCCTCCCGTGGCAGCGGGGTCCTAATGGAAACTAAGGGATATTAAGGTCTCCTTTTAATAGAGAACCGGAACAAAGCATTAGCACATAGTGAATACATGAACTCCTCATACTATGGTCATCTCCGGGAATGGTTCCGGCTATTGTCACTCCTGGGTTGCCGGGTTATAACACATAGTAGGTGACTACAACTTGCAAGATAGGATCAAGAACACACATATATTGATGAAAAAATAATAGGTTCAGATCTGAGATCATGGCACTCGGGCCCTAGTGACAAGCATTAAGCATAGAAAAGTAGTAGCAACATGAATCTTAGAACATAGTGGATACTAGGGATCAAACTCCATCAAAACTAACTCGATTACATGATGGATCTCATCCGAGCCATAACCGTCCAGCAAGCCTACAATGAGATTACTCACGAACGGTGAAGAGCATCATGGAATTGGCGATGAAGGATGGTTGGTGATGACGACGGCGACGATTTCCCTTCTCCGGAGCCCAGAACGGACTCCAGATCTGCCCTCCAGAGGAAGAACAGGTGGCGGCGGTGGCTCCGTATCGTAAAACGTGATGAACTCTTCTCTCCTAATTTTTTTCTGGGCGAGAGAGACTATATAGAGCAGGAGTTGGAGGCGGCGGAGCCACGAGGTCCTCACAAGTCTGCCAGGCGCGGCCAGGGGGGCCCGTGCCTCCTGGGCTTGTGGGCTCCTTGCTCCGTCCCTCCAGGTAATTCTTGCGCCAGTATTTTTTATATTCCACAAAAAATCCTCGTAAATTTCCAGGTCATTCCGAGAACTTTTATTTCTGTGCAAAAACAACACCATGGCAATTCTGCTGAAAACAACGTCAGTCCGGGTTAGTTCCATTGAAATCATGCAAATTAGAGTCCAAAACAAGGGCAAAAGAGTTTGGAAAAGTGGATACGATGGAGATGTATCAACTCCCCCCAAGCTTAAAGCCTTGCTTGTCCTCAAGCCATTCAGCTGACAAAATAAAAGACACAAAAGAAAAACTTTTACGAACTCTGTTTGATCTTGTTGTTGTAATTATGTCTAACTCATATTCAGATTTTCAGCAAGATCATAAGCTAACCACATAAGCAATGACATTTAGGTCTCATAGTGAACTCATATCAATGGCATAATCAACTAGCGAGCAATAATAATAATTTTCAAACGTCAACACTTCAATCAAAACAATCATGAAGGAATATGAACAGATGGAATCTCGCTAGCTCTTTCTGAGACCGCAAAACATAAATGCAGAGCACCTTCAAAGACCAAGGGCTGACTGAACATTGTAATTCATGGCAAAGAAGACCCGGTCACAGTCATACTCAATATCACTTAATAGCAAAGCATAAAAATGACGGAGGTTCTCTCTAATTGGTGCCTTTTGATTTGAAGAGGACGACTCAACAGAAACGTAAATAGATAGGCCCTTTGGAGAGGGAAGCATTGATTTGCACAGGTGCGAGAGCTCAAGCTTTGAAGACAGAGATAAATAATGTTGGGTGGCATGCTTTCATTGTCAACGCGATGACCAAGATTTTCACCATCTTCCATGCTACACATATTATAGGCGGTTCCCAAACAGAAAAGTAAAGTTTTGACTCCCCCACCACCGATCAATCACACTCCACGACTAGCCAAATCCTCGGGTGCCGCCCATACCAACAACAATCCAGGGGGAGTTTTGTTTGCAATTATCTTTTAGATTTGAGCATGGAACTAGGCATTCCAATTACCGGCCCCTTTCTCGTGAGTGATAGTGAATAAACACGTATCGAGAATAACATGCCTAGCATGGAAGATACTGACCGCCCCTTGTCACCACAAGAGCGATTCGGGCATACAAAACAGATTATTATTTGAAGATTTAGAGAGTGGCACATGCAAATTTACTTGGAACGGCAGGTAGATACTGCATATAGGTAGGTATGGTGGACTCATATGGAACAACTTTGGGTTTAAGGAAGTGGATGCACAAGCAGTATTCCCGCTTAGTACAAGTGAAGGCTGGCAAAAGACTGGGAAGCGACCAACTAGAGAGCGACAACAGTTATTAATATGCATTGAAATTAACCAATGTTGAGTGCAAGCATGAGTAGGACATATATCACCATAAATATGAATATCATAGAGGCTATGTTGATTTTGTTTCAACTACATGCGTGAACATGTGCCAAGTCAAGCCACTTGAATCATTCAAAGGAGGATGGCATACTATCATACTACATCATAATCATCTTGAAATTCATGTTGACATCCAAGACAAACCATTATAAGCTCCTAGCTAATTAAGCAAGCTGGAAAGTAAACTTACAACTAATTTTTTTTTGTTTTTCTCAATTTATACAAACACATGAGAAGAAAGCGAAAAAAACAAATAAACTAGCATGGATGATACAATGGCAAAGTGTGAACACCGACTATCAAAGTGAATGTGTGAGCATGAATATAAAATCGGTGAGAAACACGTACTCCCCCAAGCTTAGGCTTTTGGCCTAAGTTGGTCTACTCCCATGGAGGGAAATAACCATCTCCGGGGTACTCCGGAGTGTACTGAGGGTGTCACTGCTGGGTGAGCTCCTCTGGCTCCCACTGATAAACTGGCGTCTGGTACTCGACTGGTAGCTCGGGCACGGGTGCCTCTGGTGGCGCTATGCCCCAATATGCGTAGATGTCCGAGGGCATAATAATGTACCTGCCTAGATGAAGATTGAACAAAGAAGGAGCAGGCAAAGTAATAGTCTCACGAGTACCCTGGCTAAATACCAAGTTATAAATCATCCTCTTATTTATATCTTTATCAAGAAAGTCATGGCGAACCATGCTATCATAATCTAGATATCTCTTAGGAAGAAGCATCTGTTCTTCCTCGTACAGTCTAACAGGTATCTCAAAATGTTTAGCCAGACGGGTAGCATAGATACCTCCATAAACAGCGCCGTTAGTACGGTTCGTGTTCAACCGTTGAGCCACTATAGCGCCCAAGCTATAAGTTTTATCATTATAAAGAGCTTCGCGCAAAACCGCAAGATCTGGGGAGCTAAGAGCCCCAGCTTTCCCATGGCCAATCGAACATTTTCCCACAAATAATGAGAGATACCGAAGCACGGGAAAATGTACACTAGCAACTCTAGCGCAAGACACTCCTCTCTCCTCTCATACAGCAATAGTATCAATGAAAGCCTCCAAGTCCCGTGGACGAGGTTCATGAATATCCCCAACATAAGGTAATTTGCAAACATTGCACAAATCCTGAAGTGACATGCGCTGGGGGATATCATATAACTTGAACTCAACCATAGGAGGATTCTTCCTTGGATAAAAATTAAAGCTTTGCACGAAAATATTAGTGAGGAGGAGGTATTGTGGACACTTATCTTCAAAAAATGCGGTAAGGCTTGTGTTCTCCACCAAGTAATAAAAATTCTCATAAAGACCGGCGGCACGTAAGAACACATTGCTTGGCCACTCGCACACTCGAACTTCTGCAACTCGGGGGACAGGATACTTGGGTTTCTTCTTCTCATTTTCATCTTCCTTGGGGTCACGGCTTGAAGATCCTCTTAGGAACCTCCTCATCTTTTCCTTCTTCTTTCTCTGAAAATTTCTGAAATTTTTAGTGACTCAAAAGAAAAGTGAACAAGGCTCAACAAAACTCATAGCAACTACTCCTACAAGTGCCTAGAGGCCATATCATGCATCAAAACTACTTGGGACCAACTAAAATTAACATGCAAAGCTCAAGAACAGGGTCACCAAGTCAGCAAAAATACGCAATGAATAAAGCACTACCGAAAAAACTAATTGGACCAATGGAGGAGTCACATACCAAGGAACAATTCCCCAAAACAGTTTGGTGAATGGGGCTTTGCACAAGGAGATCGAAAAATGCAGCAAGAGGAGCAATAACACGGGTTTGAGTTGTGGAATGATTTTTTTTGGAGGTAGAAGAAGGAGATGGGAGCTGGAATAAGTGGAGGGGGGCACGTGGGGCCCAGAAGCCTGCCAGGCCCGGCTAGGGGGGGTGGCCGGGCCTCCTGGGCTTGTGGCCCACTAGTGCATCCCCCTGACTAGCTTTCTATCTCAGAAATTTTAATATATTCCAGAAAAAATCATACTTGAATTTCTGTGCATTTGAAGAACTTTTATTTCCGGGACACTTTTCTAGGGGACGGCAAAAGCAGAAAACAGGAAAAATAAAGCTAAGTTTATCATTTTTTCTTCTAAGAAACAGAAAGTAAAAGTTGGGAACAAAGGGTTGTGACTCCTAGATTCATCCATTCATGGTCATCAAAAGAAACCCGTCAATGAGGTTGATCAAGTCTCCTTGACAAACTTTTTTCGAATCACATAAAACCGGAGAATTTTTGAATAATCACTAGGTTACCTCAACGGGGATGTGCATATCCCCAACAAGTAAATCATACTTCATCCTGACACTAGGTATAGGGCATTCAAAGCTCCCAATAAGAATTGATGAAGTTCTTTCAATAGCATTGATGCAATGTACTCCATATTGTTTCTTCGGAAAGTGCACCATATGCTCATTACCATTAACATGGAAAGTGACATTGCCTTTGTTGCAATCAATAACAGCCCCTGCAGTGTTTAAAAAGGGTCTTCCAAGGATGACCGCCATGGCATCATCCTCGGGAATATCCAAAATAACAAAGTCCGTTAAGATAGTAAAGTTCGCAACCACAACAGGCACATCCTTGCAAATGCTGATAGGAAAAGTAGTTGATTTGTCGGCCATTTACAAAGACACTTCAGTGGCTGTCAAGTTATCCAATTCAAGTCTACGATAAAGAGAGAGAGGCATAACACTAACACCAGCTCCAAGATCGCATAAAGCAATTCTAACATAATTTCCTTTAATGGAGCAAGGTATAGTGGGCACTCCGGGATCACCTAGTTTCTTAGGAGTTCCACCCTTGAAGGTGTAATTAGCAAGCATGGTGGAAATCTCAACCTCAGGTATCTTCCTTTTATTAGTCACAATATATTTCATGTACTTAGCATAAGGAGACATTTTGAGCATATCTGTCAAACGCATTTGCAGAAAGACAGGTCTAATTATTTCAACAAAGCGCTCAAAATCCTCATCATCCTTTTTCTTGGATGGTTTGGGAGGAAAGGGCATGGGTTTCTGAACCCATGGTTCTCTTTCTTTACCATGCTTCCTAGCAATAAAGTCGTTCTTATCATATCTCCTGTTCTTAGGTTGTAGGTTATCAAGATCAACACTAGGTTCAATCTCCACATCCTTATCATTACTAGGTTGAGCATCAACATGAACACCACTATCAATATTATCACTAGGCTCGTGTTCATCACCAGATTGTGTTTCGGCATCAGAAACAAAGACATCATTTGGATTCTTGGGTGTATCAACAACAGGTTGGCTAGCATGCAAGTTCCTATCATCTTTCTTTTTCTTCCTATTACCAGGATGACTAGGTGCATCAGTGCTAACTCCTTGAGAATCTTGTTCAATTCTCTTAGGATGGCCCTCAGGGTACAAAGGTTCCCGAGTCATTCTACCACCGCTAGTGACGACTCTAACAGAATTGTCATTCAACTCATTGAGCAAGTCATTTTGAGCCTTAGGTGCTTGTTCTACTTGAGTAGTGACCATAGAGGAATGTTTACTCAAAAGCTTAAGATCATTGACAGTTCTATCCATACAAGCACTTATATGATTAATCATGCGAGCATTTTGTTCCAATTGTCTGCTAACATAATCATTGAAACTTTGTTGTTTGGCAACAAAGTTATCAAATTCATCTAAGCAAAGGCTAGCAGGTTTATCATAAGGAATATCACTCTCATTGAATCTACAAAGAGAATTTACCTCTACTACCTGTGTCGGGTTATCAAGACCATGTATTTCTTCGATAGGTGGTAGATTCTTAACATCTTAAGATTTAATACCTTTCTCTTGCATAGATTTCTTGGCTTATTGCATATCTTCAGGACTGAGGAATAGAATACCTCTTTTCTTTGGGGTTGGCTTCGGAGGTGGTTCGGGAATAGTCCAAGCATTATCATTGCTCAAGATATTATTCAATAGAATTTCAGCTTGTTCCACAGTTTGTTCCCTGAAAACACAACCAGCACAACTATCTAGGTGGTCCCTAGAAGCATCGGTTAGTCCATTATAAAAGATATCAAGTATTTCATTTTTCTCAAGAGAGTGATCAGGCAAAGCATTCAGTAACTGGACAAGCCTCCCCCGAGCTTGTGGGAGACTCTCTTCTTCAACTTGCACAAAGTTATATATACCCTGCAAGGCAGCTTGTTTCTTATGGGCAGGAAAATATTTCTCAAAGAAGTAGTATATCATATCCTGGGGACTACGCACACAACCAGGAGATAGATAAGGAAACCAAGTCTTAGCATCACCCTTTAGCGAGAAAGGAAACAACTTAAGGATATAGTAATGGTGAATCTTTTCCTCACTCGTGAATAGGGTGGCTATATCATTCAGCTTAGTAAGATGTGCTACAAACGTTTCAGACTCATAACCATGAAAAGGATCAGATTCAACAAAGTGATCAACTCAGGATTAACCGAGAATTCATAATCCTTATCGGTAACAAAGATGGGTGAAGTAGCAAACTTAGGATTGTATTTCATTCTAGCATTCAGAGATTTTTCTTTCCACTTGCGCAATAAATTCTCAAGATCATAGCTATCCTTACAAGCAAGAAAGTCTTCAGCTACCTCTCCCTCCATAACATAACCCTCTGGTATAATAGGCAATTCATATCTAGGAGAGCTAGTCCTAATAGGTGGAACAGCAGGTTCTACTTCAATAATTTCATTCGTTTCAGAAGTATCATCACATTCAGCAGCAACACTAGCAATTTGTGCATCAAGAAATGCACCTAGTGGCAAAGCAGTATCAAGCAAAGCATCATCATAAGCATCATGGATAGAAGAAGTAGCATCATCAAGCACAGGCGACACGTCAGAATTTCTAGTAGGTGGTGGTGTCGCAAATTTACTCATAACTAAAGGTGAATCAAGTGCAGAGCTAGATGGCAGTTCCTTACCCGTCCTCGTAGTTGAGGGCAAGACTTTAGTTTTTGGATCTCTCGGATTCCTCATAGTGATCAACAGACGTAAATCCCAAGTGACACAGAGAATAGAGCTATGCCTCCCCGGCAACGATGCCAGAAAATAGTCTTGATAACCCACAAGTATAGGGGATCACAACAGTTTTCGAGGGTAGAGTATTCAACCCAAATTTGTTGATTCGACACAAGGGGAAGCCAAAGAGTATTCTCGAGTATTAGCAGTTGAGTTGTCAATTCAACCGCACCTGAAAGACTTAGTATCTGCAGCAAAGTTTCAGTAGCAAAGTAGTGTGAAAGTAACAGTAGCAGCGGTAACAGTAGGAGTAGTGACAACACTAGCGGTAAAGTAACTTAGCAAGGACCAGTAGGAAAACACTCGTAGGCATTGGATCGGTGATGGATAATTATGTCGGATGACATTCATCATGTACCAGTTATAACATGGGGAGATATGTAACTAGCTCCAGTTCATCAATGTAATGTAGGCATGTATTCCGTATATAGTGATACGTGTTTATGGAAAAAACATGCATGACATCTATTGTCCATCGCTCCTGTGGCAGCGGGGTCCTAATGGAAACTAAGGGATATTAAGGTCTCCTTTTAATAGAGAAACGGAACAAAGCAATAGTACATAGTGAATACATGAACTCCTCATACTATGGTCATCTCCGGGAGTGGTTCCGGCTATTGTCACTCCGGAGTTGCCGGGTCATAACACATAGTAGGTGACTACAACTTGCAAGATACGATCAAGAACACACATATATTGATGAAAACATAATAGGTTCAGATATGAGATCATGGCACTCGGGTGCTAGTGACAAGCATTAAGCATAACAAAGTAGTAGCAACATCAATCTTAGAACATAGTGGATACTAGGGATCAAACTCCATAAAAACTAACTCGATTACATGATAGATCTCATCCGAGCCATCACCGTCCAGCAAGCCTATGATGAGATTACTCACGAACGGTGAAGAGCATCATGGAATTGGCGATGAAGGATGGTTGGTGATGACGAGGGCGACGATTTCCCTTCTCCGGAGCCCAGAACGGACTCCAGATCTGCCCTCCAAAGGAAGAACAGGTGGTGGCGGCGGCTCCGTATCGTAAAACGTGATGAACTCTTCTCTCCTAATTTTTTCTGGGCGAGAGAGAGTATATAGAGCTGGAGTTGGAGGCGGCGGAGCCACTAGGGCCTCGCAAGCCTCCAGGTGCAGCCACGGGGGGGGCGCGCCTCCTGGGCTTGTGGGCTCCTGGCTCCGTCCCTCCAGGTAATTCTTGCGCCAGTATTTTTTATATATTCCACAAAAATTCATCGTAAATTTCCAGGTCATTCCGAGAATTTTATTTCTGCGCAAAAACAACACCATGGCAATTCTGCAGAAAACAACGTCAGTCCAGGTTAGTTCCATTCAAATCATGCAAATTAGAGTCCAAAACAAGGGCAAAAGAGTTTGAAAAAGTAGATACGATGGAGACGTATCATTGAGTATCCTTGGGGATGTGTGCGTCTGGAGTACCTGAACCTATGGGTGGTTTTAGTAAACCGTGAGCCACGAGGACTCAACAATCTCATGACCTTGGTATTGAGTCTAACTAAGTTAATAGGTGAGATAGGTTTAAGTGTTTGAGTTTGCAGCATTCTAAGCATATATGGTGGCTAACTTATAGAGAAGAGTAATATGATATGGTGGTCTACGTAAGACAGTCGAATTCTACAATGATCACTAAGTGAACCTGAACACCTACTTACGTCATTCATAACCCCACCGTGTTCTGGATCAAAGAAGGAGCTCTGAAAGAGACAGTCACGGTTACACACACAGTTGGCGGGTTTTATTTAAGTTACTTTAAGTTGTCTAGAACCGGATGTTAACAAAATATCCATGTTTGCCACATAACCGCGGGCACGGCTTTCCGAAAGATTAAACCCTGCAGGGGTGCTCCAACTAGTCCATCACAAATTACCATAGGTCGCATAGTAATCCTCTACCATGAAACTCGTGATCTCGTCGGATTCCTTAGTGGAAAACCTCAGCTCTAAGGAGACCCAAAATCTCACCGGAATCCCAATGCGCAAGATATATCGCTAAGGTAAGACAAGTCCAGCAAGACCTCCCGACGTGTCGACGATCCCGATAGGAGCCGTGTATCTCGTTCTCAGGACACGACGATGAGTCAAACTACGAGTTAAACCAAACCTCAAGTTACCCTGCGGTGGCCCCATAGTATTCTCATTTTGGACCAACACTCATAGGGAGCACAGGCCCGAGTTTTTGATTAATTCCTCGGGGTAGCTATTCCCTATGCTTTTTATTTAGTTGTTAGCAAATTAACACCAAAGTTGGGTCCTGCGAGACAAGCTTTGACACTAAAGGATTTATCAAGGGGGTCCCCATAACAACCCCGAACGTGTTAGGAGCGCTCAGTTATGGAATAAAACACCGGTAGCCGAAACTAAGGCGGTAACAATGGAACAAATCACCTGGCAGAAGGCTAGGCCTTCCGCTATTTACCAAGTATATAGGTGCATTAATTAAATAGGATGATATCAAATGCCCATGTTATCACATGGACCAGTTGGCACCTGCAACTAGCAATGCTAACAATTAGTGGTTGAGCAAGCCTAACTTAGCCAAACAATATTTGCTAGGAGGGGAGGTGTTTGAGGTTTCATGGCAATGTTTTATGGCCTATATATCATGTGGTAAACAGCGGAGATGTAACGACAGAAATGAATCACTAAGCATAACTAAGCTAGAAACGGTGTCAAGGTCCCGATCATCTTGCCTGTAATTTCTTCAGAGTGGAACTGTTCCTGATCTTCCTCCACGAACTCACCGGACTCTTCGAACTCTTCCCCCCCCCCTAGCTACCCAAAAGAAACAAACAGGAAATAACACCAGCAAATGATGATGCAACAGACAAAATGATGCATGCATGCACAACCTCTAATCATGCCCATAAACCACCCTACACACGTAAACAAGTGCCACCTCACCACAAGGTGACTTTCTACAGGAATGCTCAAAACTGAATTCCACTACCACCATTGGATTCCTTGGTATTTTCTACCCCAAATCCATATATCATACTACCATCTTTTCCTGCAAAAAACACCACAAACAGCAAAAGAAAAGTAGCACATAATCCAACTGCCTTTAGTCAAGAACAGGAGGTGTTCTTGAGCGTGCCCTATTTGGCATTTTCCAGAATAGGCACATTCCATATTTGGAATTATTCCACACATGGAATTTATCACATCACAGAAATAAGGAATAAAGGAAAAATACAAATATTAACTAACCTAACAGATAGGGCTCACTGGTCATAGATACCAGTGGCATAGCTACACAAATAACACAGAAAATAAAAGGGGAGTAGTGGGGGTTCGAACCCACTACCTAACCCCAAAACGCACTTCACCCTAACCACTGGGCTACCTAGGTGTAGTTGACTACTACCAGGGGGTAAACCACATATGCTAGATATGCCACAGGCTACAGAAGGAAAAACGACTAAACAACTCAAGGAAAAAGGAAATGGCGTGAGGGGGAGTCGGACACCTGACCACACGCGCGAGCTATGGCTCTGTTGCCACTGCAACAAGCTGCGGTGCTCGGCTAAGAACACAGCCGCTAACGTCATATACAAAGTTCTACTAATTCTACCAAAGCGGCGTTGCGTGGCTGGCTCGGTTGCAAGTGGGCTAGGTGAGTGGATCTGATCCAAGGGGATCTCACCCGAGACTAGATGCAAAAGGAGGCGCCCTCTCTGTTCGATAGAGAGGCGCCAACGACGACGCGGCTCACCGGAGCACGCTGGCATGCACGCGCCTGCACTACGCGGGGGAGGCCACACGCTTGAGCCCAACTGCTGCGGTTGCCACTACACTAACGCAAGCCCTACTGCACTGCACCACTGCTACTGCTGCTTGCTCTACACGCCTGCTGCTGCTGCTGCTTGCTACTGCATGCCGGTGCAACTCCGGCAGGGCTTTGAGCACGCGCCTCTATGATGCTACCGTAAGGGAATCAGAGGAGAGCAGGGCGATCTGCTTACAAAGGGACCCGATGGGTAATAGGGCGAGGAGAGGTCGACGTTGCGATGCTGCAGAAGAGCTCGTCGGAGTAGCCGCCGTAGAGGACGTCGTGGAGAAAGTCCGTGCGCCCAATAGTCTCGAAAACGGAACGACGATGACGTCCGCTTGCTCCTGGACCAGACAGGGAAGAAGTGGAGGTCATGCTATGTCGGTAACGAGCTCGGCCTAAGGCCTCCCATGGCGACGGCGGCGCCCTGCTCCCGCTCCTGACGGCGCGAGAGGGAAGCTTCTGTTCGTAGAGAGGTGACACACGCAAGAAGGAAGAAGGGGTCATGGAGGTGGGCTTGGGTCAAAACAAGATGATATGGGTCTGCTCTCTCTCTCTCTCTCTATCTCTCTCTCTCTCTCTCTCTCTTTCTCTCTCTCTCTCTCTCTCTCTCTCTCTCTGGTAAGAAAAGCCTCTTGCAAAAGAAATACTCAGGTTTTTGAAATAAACCCATAGGCTAAAAGAAAAGAAGAAAACAGAAAATAAAAATATAGTTGGGCTTGTAAAATTATGCTCCAATTTATAGAAATAAATTGGGCATTATTTAAAGAGTTCAACTAAAACCTTTTTATTTAGAATAGGCTGTCTTTTCAAATAAAACCAAAAGGAAGAAAACAAAATAAAACCAGAGGCTGCCTCCACATTTAATAGAAGATTTTTAGGAAAAGATGAACATATTTTATTGGGGCAAAACAGGAACTTTTAAATCTGCCACAAAATAAAATAGAGAGGAGAGAAGGGGTTTTGCAATATTTGGTGAACAAGGTCTTGAGGAGAAGGAATTGGTGGATCCACTCACACAACCAAGCACAACTACTAGCACTCACACATTCAACAAACAAGATGCAACACAAGACAACAAGATGAAAGGTAATGATGCCATGCATGATGCCATGATGCGCATGAAATGAAGACACCATGTTGAGCTCCCACCACATCTCATTACACATGTCAAGGTGCCGTACAAGGAAAGATTACAAAGGGGGAAGAATTGCATTCGGGCTATCACAGCTGCTCAGCCCACTAGGGGCTAGTGCGCCACCCTTGGGCCTGTTTGGTCCCCTCCCGGGTGGGTGGCCCCTCCTGGTGGAATTCTGGAACCCATTCGTCACTCCTGATACTTTACCGGTAATGTTCGAAATCCTTCCAGAAAGCAAATGGATACTTCGTATGTATCAATATTCGTATCCGGACCCTTCCGGAACTCCTCGTGACGTCCGGGATCTCATCCGGGACTCCAAACAACATTCGGTTACCAACACCAATAATTCAACTATACTGAAATGTCACTGAACCTTAAGTGTGCAGACGTTGTGGGTTCGAGGACTATGTAGACATGACTCACGCACTCTCCGGTCAATATCCAATAGAGGGACCTGGATGTCCATATTGGATCCTACATATTCTTTGAAGATCTTTAATCGGTTGAACCTCTATGTCAAGGATTGAGTTAATCCTGTATAACATTCCCTTTGTTCTTCGGTATGTTACTTGCCCGAAATTCGATCATCGGTATCTCTATACCTATTTGAATCTCATTACCGACTAGTCTATTTACTCGTTCTGTAATACAAAATCCCGTGGCCAACTCTTTAGTCACAATGCTTGCAACGCTTGTTGTGATGTTGTATTATCGAGTGGGCCCCGAGATACCTCTCCGTCATATGGAGTGACAAATCCCAGTCTTGATCGATGCTAACTCAACGGACACATCCGGAGATACCTGTAGAGCACCTTTATAGTCACCCATTTACGTTGCGACGTTTGATATACACAAGGAATTCCTCCGGTGCCAGTGAGTTACATGATCTCATGGTCATAGGAACATATCCTTGACATGCAGAAAAACGATAGCAATAAAACGGCACATCACATGCTACGTCCATAGTTTGGGTCTTGCCCATCACATCATTATCCTAATGATGTGATCCTCGTTAACAAGTGACAACAGTTGTCTATTGGTAGGAAACCTTAACCATCTTTGATCAACGAGCTAGTCAACTACAGGCTTACTAGGGACAGTGTGTTGTCTATGTACCCACACATGTACCTGAGTTTCCATTCAATACAATTCTAGCATGAATAATAAACGATTATCTTGAACAAGGAAATATAATAATAACTATTTTATTATTGCCTCTAGGGCATATTTCCAACAAGCTTTTCTTTAGCATTGTTATTTTGAAAGGACGTGATTGTTTTTAGTAAACTTGAATATGGATGTCTTCTTGTCAAATGATAAAATATTGCTTTGAATCACTTGTATCTTAATATTCATGCCATGATTAAACATATGATGAAGATTATGCTAGGTAGCATTCCACATTAAAAATTATCTTTTTTTATCATTTACGTATTCGAGGACGAGCAGGAATTAAGCTTGGGGATGTTGATACATCTTCAGTGTATCTATAATTTTTTATTGTTTCATGTCAATATTATACAACTTTCACATACTTTTGGCAATAATTTATATGATTTATTGAACTAACCTATTGATCCAGTGTCGAGTGCGAGTTCTTTTTTTGTGTGTGTTTTTTGTTTCCCAGAAATTCCATATCAAACGAAGTCCAAATATGATAAAATTTTACGGAGATTTTTGTTTGGAATATTTGTGAATTTTGGAAAGTGGAATCAATGCAAATGGAAGCCCACAGTGATCACAAGACACGAGGGCGCGCCCGTGGGCCCAAGCGCGGCCTCGTGGCTGGTGCTCACCTCGTATGTTGGTTGGAGCTCTCCTTCGGGCGCAAGGATGATAATTTTTGAATAAAAATCCCCGCAAAATTTTAACCCGATCAGAGTTACGGATCTCCAGGAATATAAAAAATGGTTTTCGGCCAGAAAACACACACGTGAGAGAACGTGAAACAGAAGAGAACAGAGAGAGAAATCCAATCTCGCAGGGCCTACTGCCCCTCCGTCGCCATGAAGGCCATGGACTAGAGGGGAACCCTCCTCCCATCTAGGGAGGAGGCCAAGCAAGAAGAAGGAGGGGGACGCTCACCCCCTCTCTGCCGGTGTCGCCGGAGTGCCGCCGGGGCTAGGATCCTGAAACGATGCTCAAGTTTCTGAAACAATCGCTTTGTTGCAGTTTTTTTTTCTTCACGTGCGCTTCGGCTGGCTACCCGGTAATTCCTGAAACAACGCTCGACTTTGTGAAACAATCGCTTTGTTGCAGAATTTTTTTTCTTCTCGCGCGCTTCGGCTGGGCACCCGGTAATTCCTGAAACAACCCTCGAGTTTCTGAAACAATCGCTTTGTTGCAGTTTTTTTTTCTTTGCGCATGTTTCGGCGTTTTCTTCGTTTTTATGTTTTGCAAGGTGTGTATTGTTGCGGAGGAAATTTTTGCAACACAGTTAAAGTTACAGAAAAAGAAACACGCGTCGTACAGAGGAGCCGGCGTGCGATCCGTCGGCTGCTGAATGTAAACTTTTCCCTTTTTTAAGGATAGATTAATAAGATGTTTTGAGGGCGTTTTGTTTGAAGGTGGACATACGTGTTGGCCGGGCCTTGCGCTTGGCCTCCAGGTACATGTACATGGAGACGCCGGTTTTCCGGTCACGTTTTCACATCTTTCACACACACACACGCAGCCACGCAGGGATTGATCGCCGTCTCTTCGTCAGTCGCCGTTGTCCAGAGCAATCAAGAAGGAGATTTTTCTTTAGCAGGCACAGATGCAGGACGGCCTCTCTCTATCTGTGGTGTCGAGATCGTTGAACCGGTCGTGGCGTAGTGGGGCTTCTTTTCCCCGCGGTGGCACGCTGTCCACTTCGGCCACGCACTGCCCTTTTTCTGCCTGGAATGATCGCCTGCGCAGACTCAACGAGGGCGTTGCAATTGCAACTGCTCAACAGCTCGTATGTGTAGACAGCAGCCGGAGGTGGACGCCAATTTTGATTATACGTATTTGTTGGTAACACGCTGGGAATATACGTACACCGTCGTGGTCGTGGTGCAAACTTTTTTTAAGTATATTTATATACATATGTATATACTATTCCTTTTGTTTTTAAATATAAGACTTTTTAATATTATATTTTAGACTACATAGTAGTAAAATGAGTGAATATATATTTTAAATATGTCTATATACATCTGAATCTTGTTTATAACGAAATCTTTAAAATGTATTATATTTAGAAACAAAGGGAGTTGTGTATAGTAGAATTTTAATAATATTTATATTAAGAAACGGAGGAGAGTACTCCCTCCGTTCCTAAATATAAGTCTTTTAAGATATTTCACTAGGAGTCTGCATACGAAGCAAAATAAGTAAATCTACACTCTAAAGTATGTCTATATACATCCGTATGTAGTCCACTAATGAAATCTCTTTAAAAACTTATATTTAAGAACGGAGGGAGTACATGATAAACTTAGAAAAATGTTCATCTGCCGTAGCATGGGTGGAATGGCATGGAATACGGTCAACGTCAATG
Organism: Hordeum vulgare subsp. vulgare; assembly: GCF_904849725.1. Taxonomy (NCBI): domain Eukaryota; kingdom Viridiplantae; phylum Streptophyta; class Magnoliopsida; order Poales; family Poaceae; genus Hordeum; species Hordeum vulgare. Next base: position 226,191,060 of record NC_058524.1, on the reverse strand, counting down.
AGCTCCTCGGCCGATCGAAGCAGGTTGGTCAAAACGCGCCATCTCTGCACGGCCTCTTCGGCCGTCCTGCTAAACGGCACTACCGGCTGCTACTTCACCCATCAACGGGGCCTACGGCAAGGGGACTCCCTCTCCCCACTGCTCTTCATCATCACCATTGACACCCTCCACCGCCTCCTTGAGAAGGCCACGGAGTTGCAAGAAATTGCACCGCTACCAGGCAGGGGAATCCCCCTCAGAGTTAGCCTCTATGTAGACGACGCCGTCATCTTCGCCAATCCGGCAGCAGAAGAGATCACAGTTCTCATGGCTATCCTACGTGACTTTGGGCGAGCATCGGGGCTGCTCATCAATCCGTCCAAATCAACAGCTGCTCCGATCAGATGTGATGGCGCAGATCTGCACCACATCTTAGCTGCCTTCGGAGGGAAAGTAGTCGCCTTCCCGCTGACCTATCTGGGCCTGCCGATAACTTTATCGAGGCTTAGGCTCGTCCACGTCTCGTTAGGTTGTCGTTATCGCCAATCTATCGAGAAAATTACGTCATCTTTTTCGACGCCTCAGGCTCGTCATAGTGGGGAGTATCATATAGTAGTATTATGCATATGATATTATTTTATAATATTACCTTCATAGTGCATAGTATCATAAACTAGTATAATAGATGATTTCATTTATTGGCATGCATGACACATAGTAGCATAGTAGCATTTAACATGTTACGTTATCTACCTATGTTACTCTAACCCTCTCCTTCTTCTTTAATTATCTCCTATATCAGCATGTTTGCTATTCACAAGTGCATGATACTTCTTAGTTACTCCCACTATGACCAGCCTCCCACAAATGAAACAGTTAGGTTAGGCCAACTCCACCGCACGACCCCAAACGAACGTTCGGTTTGGCCGGATTTTGTCCGTTTGGGACGACAATGAGTTCGTCCATGTCAGCCTCTGTCCGTTGGGTCGTGTGTGCCCCTACCGTGCGGCCGCATCCCAAATCATGTCCGTGTTGGACTTGATTAAAAAAAAACGCAAGTAAAAATAAATAAACGTAGTTAAAAAACATAAAACATAATAACATTAACATTAAAAACGTCCCAGTTTTCACGGCCACAAAACGGCCCAGTTTTGACATAATTAACATAAAAAAGAAGCCCGTCGTTGCCGTGGCCGTCGCCGTCTTCACTGGCCGCCGGTGACGTCGTCGTCGTCGTCGTTGACGAGGTCGACGTAGGCCGGCGACGTCTAGAGGTGGGCCGGCGGGCCATGGTGCGCGGGGGCGGACTGGAAGCTGGCCTGCACCACCTCCTCCCGTGGCGAGGCGTCCCGCTCCGGTGACCGCGGCGGTGTGGGGCACCAGTTCACGACCCACACTGCCTGCGCCATCTCCGGCGCGGTGCACGACCAACCCCATGACGCGCCCATCAGTTCCGGAGGGAACGTGGCCACCTCCTCCTCCCCCATCTGCTCGGGGATGGCGACGTCGCCGGCCGCAGAGAGGGCCATGGCGCGGTCCAAGCCCGGCCATTGGCACTCATCATGTGTCGTCATGGAGTCCTCCATGACGCGATGCATGAGCCGGGCCTCCTCCTCCTCCGTCATGCGAGGAGGTGGAGGTGGTGACGGAGACGGGGAAGGCGAGGACGTGGGCGTGAGGCCGCGCACCCGTGTACGCCCGCGCACCTCCCGTGCCCGCGGCGGCCCCGAGACCGTGCCAGCGAAGTAGGAGGCACGCTGCACGTCGTGCTCGTCCCTGAGCCAGGTGTCCTAGAGGGTGGAGTCGGCGGCGTACCTTTCGTCGTAGTAGAGGTCGTCGGGGAGGAGGCGACGACGACGCTCGATCTCCTTGCGGCGCGCACGGTCGCTCGTCGGCACCGGCGAGATAGGGACGCGGTCGGCGGAGAGGTGCCACGCGTTGGGGAGGTGGACGTCGCTCCACGGACCGGCGTCTTCGTCTCCCAGTAGCGCCGGCATACCTCAACATTGAGGTACTGCCGGTCGCGATGGCTGGCTGGCCTAGGGCGATGGTGAAGGGAGCCGCGGCGGAGGCACGGCGCGGTGGCGATGCGGCCTCCTCCTTCACGAAGCCGCGGCGGCGGCCCGACGAGGAGCCAGCCTCGCGGTTGTGGTTGCCCTTGCGGTCGTAGTTCCACAGGCCCATGGCTGCTGCGATGTGGGCGGCCGGCGAGTTCGAGGAGGCTGCTAGGGTTCACGGCTGTCGGGTTTCGAGAAGGTCGAGGGGTGTCGATGGGAACTGTGGACGACGATCGGTCCACGGCTTCCCCATTTAAGAAGGACCGTGATCGTTCCCTAGGCGGAGGACAGATGGGCCCGGCCGCTCGTGCGCATTGATGTGGACGGTGGAAGGTAGGTGGCCGCCTGCCACGCGTCCCGGCACGGACGAGCGCATCTGTTTGATGTCCGCCGCGATTCAAATCCCGCGCAAGTTTGCGTTCGAAATGAAGCGTGCCGGACACAACACGGACAAGATGAATCTGGACCGTCTCACGCTGGGTCGACCTGTTTGTTCCTTTTACCCCCAAACGGACGGGACTGACAGAACGGGTCGTCCAGTGAAGTTGGCCGAATCGCATAGGATAGAGATCTCATTGTAACCACGGTAATTTTAGGCACAACGGAACAGACGGTAGTCGGTAGTAGTAGTACCGTGTCAACGTCAAGGGCGACCTCTAGTCTATGTTGGAAAGCATAAATACTGGAGGAAAAAAACAGTAAAAATCCATGAATCCGGGGGAGTGGGAAAGCAACTCTGTCTGCTCTGGTTTACGATTCCACGATCATACGTAAAAGAGAATGTATGTTCAGGTTGAAGACAATCCTATATAATCATCTGTGAGTCAGCGGTTTTCTCATTGACTGGCACTGCGTAGCAGCCTCCATGAACCAGATGGGTGCTCCTTCACGCTTTGTTGCTACGTCGCTGTCTGCGTGAGCCTAAGGAGAAACTAAAACTTTCCCCCGGCAGCAGGAGATCCACTGGCGCGCACATCGTCGTTCATCACCAGCTACAGCTAGCGAAGCAAACAAGGAGCCGGGAAGAGGCGGCCGCGGCCGGCCCCCGGCCATCCGGTCGCTGTCCGACAGCTCCTAGACAGCAGCGTCGACCGCGCCCGGCCGGCGCCCCCGCCGAGCTAGCTAGCCCAACGACAGCCCGCCCATGAGGCAACCATGCTCTTCCTCTTCACAAAGTACTTATCCAGGGGCAGCAAGAACGCGGCAGCCGGCGACGACGACGACAAGAGGCAGAGGCAGAAGCAGAAGCAGAAGCAGCGCGAGATGCCGGCGGCATCGGCGTCGAATGGTCCTGCGGACAGCGAGCACGGCTGCATGCCCGGCTGCGTGCCTGTGCGCGCCAAGCGGACGGCCACGGTCACGACCGTCACGACCACGTCGGCGAGGACGTCGCGGCACAACTTCGTCAGGTCGGCAGCGTCGGGGCTGTTCCCCGGGGCGCCGGTGTTCACCAACCACGAGTCCCTCCCCGCGCTCCCCGAGGCCTACTCGGAGTTCGCCGCCGCGTTCCCGCAGTACGGCGGGCTAGCCGGCACGGCGGACGCGATCAGGGACGGGGAATACAGGCACCTCGACCGCCACGTCTGCCTGGACTACAACGGGATGAACCTCTTCTCCCACGCGCAGATGAACTCCTCGGTGCCCTCCACGTCCGCTCCGGCGGAGCCGTCGGCGTGGCAGCCGCCCTTCTTCGACATCGCGTACAGGTCGGCGAGCCTGCGATCGCAGGTGCAGCAATGCGGGGACGGCATCGCCGCCGAATCCGCGGCGGGAGGAGGCATCAGCGGCGCCGTTACGAGGCGCATCATGGCGTCCCTCAAGATCCCCGAGGATGAGTACACCATGGTGTGCACGGCGAACCGGACCACAGCCTTCCGGCTCCTGGCCGAATCCTACTCCTTCACTCCCGGCGGCGGCAGGAAGAAGCTGCTCTCTGTGTACGACTACGAGAGCGAGGCGGTGGGTGCCATGGCCCAGAGCGCGCGCAACCGCGGCGCGGAGGTCATGCACGCGAGCTTCGCGTGGCCGAGCATGCGCGTCCACGCCGCAGACCTCCGCAAGAAGCTGCTCCGTGGGCGGCGGCGGCAGCGCGGCCGTGGTCTCTTCGTGTTCCCGCTGGTGTCCCGGATGACCGGCGCGAGGTACCCGTACCTCTGGATGAGCGCCGCGGCGGAGCAGGGGTGGCACGTGGCGCTGGACGCGTGCGCGCTCGGCGCCAAGGACCTCGACACCCTCGGCCTCTCCCTCCTCCGCCCGGACTTCATCGTCTGCAATTTCTTCAAGGTGTTCGGCGAGAACCCCTCGGGCTTCGCCGGGCTGTTCGTCAAGAAGGCCAGCCTCGGCGCGCTCGAGCGCTCCGCGGTCGCGCGCAGCATCGGCATCGTCAGCATCGTTCCGGCGCGGCGGTGGTCGCTCCGCGACGACTACTCCACCGACCTTGAGCACTCGCTCACCTTCCACAAAGCGGTCGACCCGCCAACGGCGGACGATGTCGATCTTGATACCAGCTGCTCCTTTTCCGGTCCGCTCAGCGCCACCGCCACCGCCACCGCCACCGGTCGCAGGACCGACGAGGCCGAGAACGGCGACACTCCGGAAATTTGCGAGGTGGACCGTAGGCCATCCGAAGCCGAAGAAGACACTCGGCCATGGCCGCCGCCAGCAGCAGTCGAAGCAGAGGAGGAGCGCGTGCTGGAGGTGGAGTGCAGGGGGCTGGACCACGCGGACGCGCTGGGCCTCATCGCCATCGGCAACCGGCTGCGGTGCATCAGCAACTGGCTGGTGGTGGCGATGCAGAAGCTACGGCACCCGCACCCGGAGCACGGCGGAGGGAAGCAGCTGGTACGGGTGTACGGGCCGCGCGTCAAGTTCGAGCGGGGGCCCTCGCTGGCGTTCAACGTGTACGACTGGAAGGGGGAGAAGGTGGCGCCGGCGCTGGTGCAGAAGCTTGCCGACCGGCAGGGCATCTCCCTCACCTGCGGCTTCCTGCGGAACATCTGGTTCGCTGACAAGTATGAGGCCGACAGGAGCGCCGTCCTTGAGCAGGCAAGCGACGGCGGCGGCGAGATGGGGATCCATGTGGTGAATGCGTCGCTGGGGTTCTTGACCAACTTCGAGGACGCGTACAAGCTGTGGGCGTTCGTGGCCAAGTTCTTGGACGCCGACTTCGTGGAGAAGGAGAGGTGGAGGTACACGGCGCTCAACCAGAAGACCGTCGAAGTGTAGGTCGCCACCACCATGTTCTGTTCACTGCGTCATTTGTTCACCACGTCGTTCTTCTGTACTGCATTTGGGAATACATGCAACCACTGGTCAAGAGGAAGCCGTTCGGCCCATCTGAAAGCTTTTAGAACAACTCTATCATGTATAATCATGACATGCAAACGCGTATTGCAGTTCGATGAAGTGGGTTGCGGGACGAAAAATTACGTTGCAGAACAAAACCCGCATAATGAAACTGCATAATTTGAAAAATAAACATTCGCGGGCGAAATTAGAACCATAGTTATGATCATACAAACTACATTCAGTACTAGAGGGGGGCATCACCTACTGGAGCCAAGGAAAAAAATAGCGTGCTATTTGAAATAGCGCAGCCTTCAAAAAAACACTATGAACGAAATAGCGTGCTAATAGCATGCTATTTTGCAAAATAGCGTGTCACAAAACATTGTTCAGATTTCAGCATATAGCAACACAAATGACAGATTTCAGCAGCTAAAACCAAGGCTAAACCATTGTTCAGATAGCAAAGCATGGTCCAGATATAGGCATATAGCATTGTTCAGAGTTCAATAGTTCATACATCGAGATTTCAGACAAACAAAGTAGACAGATAAATTAAACAGCCAACAAACAAGGTCCAGAATAGCAGAAATAAGGACTTAGGACTTTAGGAGCCACCCAATAGCGATGCATAAGCTCAATCAGAATCAGATGAACTCGCTGCCATGGCATCATCATCCGAATCAGAAGAAGAACCCGCAGATTGCAGCTCATCATCTCGCCGATAATGGGCTGATGAAAAATTCGTCTCAAAAAAATAGCGCCGCGTCGAAAAAATAGCGTCGATACACGCTATAGCGCGAAATTGCCGTATTTAACGCGAATAGTGTCGTAGCGAGTGAAATATGCACAACATAGCGTTTAGTTTTCAAATACGCTATTAGTGCGCTATTTTTTTCTTTGACTCGAGCTCATCGGAGCTCACCAGAGCTACTACCTATCTTACCGCACTACGCAAAATGGAGCTGACCGGAGTCGAGCTCGTGCAGTAGTAGATATCCTACATTCAGTCGTCGTCCTCGTTAGAGGAGAGCTCGACGTAGATGCGCTTCTGCGCACTCGCTTCGTGACGCCACTCCTCCACCTTGTGGCCGAAGGCGATGGCCGACGCGACACCCTGCTCGTAGAGCACGGTGTCGATCTCCTCCTCCCTCCGGCGGCGCTGCTAGTCCTCTTCCGCCTCTCGTGCACTCCGCGCCTCCGCCGGAGGGAGGAAATCCTCCGGTCCGACGACGGCCCTGGCACGTCGCTCCGGCACCGCCTCGGCCTCTGGCTCCATCTTCACCGATGGGAGCTCTTCGAGCTCCCTCTTCACTGGTGGGAGGGAGGAGGACGAGCGCGAGCTCGACGCCTTGAATGAGCTGCTGCCGGAGAAGAGGCGGTCGCACGCGCGGTCGTACTCCTCTGTCTCGCGACGGAGGAGCGACGACGGCGGCGTCAGGACCCACCGCGTGTACCAGCGGGCGGCGCGCTTACGGGCGGCGTCGGATCTGACGCGACGAGCCCTCTCGGGGTCGGCGTTCCTACGGCTACCGGAGCTGGCCATCAAGGGCGGTGGATTGGAGCGGCTACGCGGCGGAATGGAGGCGCGCGGCGGCGGATTGGAGGCGTTGGCGGTGAGGTGGGGGGGCTTCTTGCGGCGGCGGAGGGTTAGGGTTTCGACCCACATCCAGCGGTCGAACCCGCAGTTATACCGGTCGAGCGGTTGCGTTTACGGGCCACCGCAAAAAATTTACGGGTCGGGCCGCGTTTGGAGTGTGTGCTCTGGCAGGAAAACCAGCCCAAACACGTATAGTCGTCGGATTTTTTTCGGGTTGGCCGTTTTGCAGGGTTTGCTAGAGTTGCTCTTAGCGAAAATAGCGCCACCCGACGCTATTTTCGAGGTGGGGTGTTCCGGCTCCCAGCCATCCTCAAGTTTGTCTCCCTAGCCGTCGAATTCAACTCATATACGACTCCGATATACTTCCAATAAATGGACAATTACATGATTCATTATAGAAATTAATACAAATTAAATAGTTTAATAAAACAAGCTCATAATTCGAACACAAATTAAACACATCGATCTGGACGTTGCCCTTGAGCCTCCGTAAGTGCTCCATAGATTGTGATGCATATGTGGGTCTCGGATCCCTTCACGTATATTGAGGAAGGCATCCCATGTTGCCGATGCCTCGTGATCAACAGCTGCAAGGGGATCCTGCATGGAACATGGTCCGCTGTCAAACATTGGCTCTACATGCTCGCTCTCAATGATCATGTTCTGCAAGATGATACAACAATTCATCACCTCCCACATCTGAGATTTCGACCAGGTGAGAGTGGGGTGCCAAGCAACAACAAATCGAGATTGGATCACACCAAATGCCCACTTGACATCCTTCCTGCAAGCCTCCTCACACTTAGCAAAGTAGGACTTCTTGCCTCATGTCACGGGGTTTGAGATAGTCTTCATAAATGTTGACCCTCTTGGATAGATGTCATCTGCTAGTTTGTATCCTTTGTTGTAGTGGCGCCCATTGACCTCGAAGTTCACTGGAGGACCATGACCTTCAACAAGCTTGGCAAAGACATTCGAGCACTACACGACGTTGATGTCGTTGTGAGTTCTTGACATTCCAAAGGAGTGCCAAATACAGAGATCATGTGTAGCCAGTGCCTCAAGTACCACACTGCAAGCTCCTTTCGCATCTTTGTACATCCCCTGCCAAGCAAATGGACAATTTTTCCATTCCCAATGCATGTAGTCGATGCTTACAAGCATGCCAGGAAATCATCTTGTTTCATTCTGTGTTAGGATCCGAGTAGTGTCTTCAACATTGGGTGATCGCAAGTATTGTGGTCCAAACACTTTCACCACTGCCCTATGGAACTTGTACAAACACTCAATAGTGGTGGACTCAGGCCATGCGTCCATAGTCTTTCTGTATATCACTGGAAGCTCTGTATGCAAGCATCCTCATAGTAGTCGTGCACTTCTGGAGTGAGGAGAATCCCTGTGTGTTGGTGCAGTCCTTGCAAATGAAATAGTCGTCGAACTCATGAATGGCATTCATAATCTTGAGGAAGAGCTTCCGGCTCATCCGATAACGGTGCCGAAATACTTTCTCACCGTGTAGTGGAGAGTCGACGAAGTAGTCGGCGTAGAGCAAGCAATAGCCCTCTATTTGATGCCTTTGATTGCTCTTGCAGCGGCCCGACGCTCAACCACCTCGTCACGGCTTTGCATTCTTTGCGAACATGCCGGCCAAAGAGGCGAGGATCATGAGGTGCTCTTCATCGTTGGTGTTGGCCTTGGATTCCTCCACCATCAGAATCGCAAAGACCTCCTCGTCATTCAGAGTCCATCGTCGAAGAGGCAAATCATCGAACGCCTAGCGGGCGTGGTGAGAAGGTAGCCACTGGTATCCTCGTCTGCATGGTCGAAGCCCTAGAAAGCTCGAGTAGTAGCGGGGATGGAGTCCATCGCGGTGAAACCCTCTCTTTTCTATGTGGGAATGGCCTTTCTAGCGGCGGGTGTTGGGGATACCCAAAACTGGTAGGCCCATGAAGGGTCAAAATACCATAGTAGCATGGGGTCCACACATGATGTGGGCACAGACAAATACATACATACTATCCACTCGGACGAGTACAACCTATCCACTCGGACAAGTACAACATATCCACTTGGATGAGTACAGACTATCCACCAGGACGAGTACAACCTATCCACTCGGAAAAGTACTTTTTGTCCACTCGGACGAGTACAACCTATCCACTCGGACGAGTACAACCTATCCACTCGGACGAGTTCAACCTATCCACTCGGACAAGTACAGTTTGTCCACTTCGACAAGTACAACCTATCCACTCGGACAAGTACAGTCTGTCCACTCGGATATGTACAATCTGTCCACTCGGATGACAGTCAACCACTCGGCCATACGACTCACTCGGATATGTAAGGATCAACAGTCAGCAAGGCAGTCGGAGCATCGTCCTCATAGTGCAGTTTTTGTAGTGGGCTGACATCATGGCCTTAATGCCCCACATTGTAACATATGAGGTGAGGGGGTGGCGCACTCTATATAAGCCACCCCCACCACATAGCTCAGTGTTGGGCTCCCTCTAGTCTCAGGACTTAGCTTGGACATCCGTTCTCCCCTCTCTCTCTCTCTAATACACCATGTAACTTTGTGTTCATGATAGATATGCAAAGCCTCTACGGAGCATGAGACATAGGGTTGTTATCTCCACCGCGAGAGGCCCGAACTCGTTAAAATCATTGTGTCACCCATTTGCATCTCGATAGATTATGCTCCTTTATCCTGCCCCTTTCTATTGTCGGAATCGTTATCACGACAGTTGGCGTCCACCGTGGGGCATGACGTCTATTGTCGTGGGAACGAACCTGACAGTAGAGGTGAGGGGTACAAAAGGAGAGGGCAGAGTCCTTGCTATGACAAGCTTGTACACACGATGTATGAGTTCATGCCCCTCTCGTGGAGGTAATAGCCCTACGTCTTAGTGCTCAGGAGATCTTGCAGTGTGGAGTGTGTGTTACAGGGAGTGAGAACCCTTGTGCCAGAGGGGAGGGGTGGCTTATATAGAGTGTGCTACCCCTCATATAGGCCTAGGCAACCAAGGGTTCGAGTAATGAAGGCAAAGGCGTGCGTTACTGATGACGTACATAATAAATGTTACTGATGATGACCAGTCGAATGCCTGCTCTTTGGCCTCCCTGGAGTGACTTATGAACTTTTGTGGTCGACTGGCTTATTATTCTCCCGAATGGAACTCTTCTATCGAGTGGAAAGAGAAAGTCTTCGAGTGGATACTCTATCGAGTGACCCATGGCGAGTCAATCAGAATCTTCCTTGAAATATTGAAGTCCTTAATGCTATGACCTTGGGTAGGACATCTAGGTCAGGCTTAGGACCCTACCCTAGGTACATATCCCCATCATTAGCCCCCGAATGGATCGGGGTTCGAGTGGAAAGGGGTCGATGCAGATTCTGTCGTATATGCCGAACTACGAATGCATATAAAGGCTTGGCAGAAACGGGTGGTGATTGAAATATTTGCCATTCACCCTCATCGATTCTATCTTGAAATATTTCCGAGTGAATTTGAAAGTGAAAATTGGTCCGAGTGATCAACAGGATCTTTTGATGTGACGGATCGCTTTGGCCCGAATTCCACGGGATTCGAAAATTAGGTAAGCGCGTGGCGCACAGTGATGATGCAACAAGTGGGATAAATGAGAGCCCAACGCCTCGATTATCGCCACGTATCGTGCTCCCTCTCATATCAGGATATACAGAGATCTGCATGCCATAGGTGAGCGACTCACTCGGGGGGTTATAAAACGAGCCGGTGCTAGGGTTGGAACAGTGCTCCTTCTCAATCTCCTCATTTTCTCCTTCTCCTCTGCCTCTCGAGCTCTACCTAGATCTGTCTCTGCCGTCACCGTCGAGATGAAGAAATCGAAGATGGGGAAACTTGAGCGGGCCAAGAAGGGAGCCAGTGCCAAGAAGCCGTCGGGTGCTCGAGCTGTGGTGCCGCCGGGATGGATCTAGGGGGATTTTCTCCCGTCAACTCTCAAGGAGGTTGATGTCTTGAACCTCGTCCACGACGGATTGATAGCCGCTGATTCCTGGAGGTTACCGGAGGGGGAAGTCGAGTCGTAGCCTCGCTAAGGTGAGAGAGTCCTCCTCACCGCCCACGTAGAGCAAGGTTTTTCTTTGCCTCCCCACTCATTCATCTGCGGGTTCTTGAACTTTCTCGATTCCCAACTCCATCACCTTCCTCCGGATGCCATTTCTCATCTTTGTTGCGTTCATAACGTTATGTGAGTGTTTCTTGGGTTGTTCTCCTCATTGGAGACTGTTCAAGCATATCTTCACTATTCGCTCCCAGTTTGTTAAGAGGGCCAAACCCAAGGATAGTAGAACCAATGTCATCCAACTATGTGGGGATTTGGGGATCCAGAAGTGGAGTAAGAGTGCGTATCCACAAATGGCCCTCCCCGAATCCGTCTGAGGCTGGCAATCAACCTGGTTTTACTACAAAGACGTCGCAACCCCAAATATGTTGACTGGTCTTCCTCCCTTTACTTTGGAGCGACCTGCTGCTCCTAGAATGTTAACAGTGTTAGAGGGGTAAAGGGTCCAGGTAGGTATCCTGGTAAATGCATTAGTAGATCTGATCCGTGGTGGAGTGATTGGAATGGATCTGCTTGAGACATTCCTGAGTCGGCGTATCCAACCTCTCCAAGCAAGAGATCACCCCATGTGGCATTATTCAGGCCCTTAGGATTCCACTCGGTCTCACCCAGAGGAGGTCTCCGAAGAAACCGTGGCTCAGTGTCTCAGAGGCATCACTGGAGCCTGTGACAATCCTTTAGGATCCAAACGGGTTTTGCCCTCCTTTGCTGAGAACAAACCGCCGAACGTGGTGAGTTATTCCCTTGTCGATTACTTTTGTATCTTTGTCGAGTGATTGAATCTCCAATTGACTGACTTTGTTGTTTTTATATCTTGTAGGAGTTGACAAACATGTGTTCACACGTGCCGAACGGGGAGAAACTTGATGCCAGTGGGGAGAGTGAAGGTGGTAGCATGGACAGTGACAATGCTGAGGACATCGACGGAAGTGAAGATGACTCAGAGGAGAGTGAGGAAGAGGTTCAGTATTCCTCGCGCAACGAGTTTCGATCCAAGCATCGCCAAGATCCGGCAGCTACCCCAAGCAAGACCCTGGTGTCAAGCACTAGGAATGTGAAGCGTGACCGAGCCACAACAACTAAGTCGGCAGAGAAGGCTGCAAAAGAGCCCAAGCCTGACGCTCCCAAGCCTCGGAAGGCTCTGCCCCGAATGAGGATTGTTGTTCCAGTCGCTTCAACGTGAGTGTTTACCTCTTTCTTTGTTTTGTCGTTGTGAAATTGCATGCCCTTGATGTGCGAGTGGAGTTTGCTTGCCAGAGCTGCTACCTCGGTGACATCGCCTCCTAGAGATGAAGAGGATCCCATGGACTTGGGTGGTGCAGACGTGGTCACCTCCCAATGAGGTATAATAAATCTTCATTCTGTTCTATTTCCTGGATAAAATTGGTAGGCTGGACCGACTCATGTTACTGACTGACAGCTACCGACGTCATCTATCTGGAAGATGATGAAGAACCACACGAGTCGACTACTGAATTGCCTCTGGAACTTGGAGACCTGTCCCGAGTGAATACCGGGCTCGAGATCCTACCGTCGAGTGCCCCTCCAGTGACTTCGACTATTGTGACTCCTGCATCAATTGAACAACCTCCAACAACTCTTCCGACCTCAGCCGTTGTGCCGACTCCTCCAATGTCTGCATTCACTCTGCAACATGTTCTAGAAGACCAAACTGGAGCCGGGAAGGAGGCCATGATCCAAGCAGAGTAAATGATGATGCGAACCAAGGAAGCGTATGAAGCCAGCAGGTTAGCGTATGGCGCCAGCTCGGCACTTCATGCTAATGTCCGAGTAAGTGGGATTGTAAGTTCATTTCCGATTGCATATTTCCATCTTGACTTTACACCCACTTGGTGTTTTCTTTCGGTGTACTACATGCTTGTTTTTTATCTAGTGGGAGCATGCTGAGTGCACCCACTGGGTGTAGTCCCCGAGGCTGCTGTCGAATGACGGTGACATCAGCAGGGGTCTTTGATTGGTTTTTGATAATCGATAACACTCGACACGGCAGACGTGCGCGAGTGATGATAGTTCCAGTGGGGGCACGCTGAGTGAACCCACTGGGTGTAGTCCCCAAGACCGTCGTCGAGTGCTTGCACCGGCGGCAGTCTGATTGAGACAATTTCAGGTATTTGCTTTATCTCTCTTGTTTGACTCGGACAGGCCGAACCTGGTCGAGCGGTGTCGTACCCAGCGGGGCCATGCTAAGTGCACCCACTGCGTGTAGTCCCCGAGACTACTGTCGATCGTGTACGATGGGTAGTAGTCTCAAGAACTTGGACTCGGGGTCCTTTTTTGTACTTGAGTACTCTTATCACTCGGTCTATCGAGTGAATGGAAAGGTCTGAACCAACAAGATATGATGCTTTGCAGGGGTGTGGGGTGGCGTGGTGAGCCGCTACATACTCGACTGAACTGTTATTCTTCACTCGGGAGTGGCAAAATACTAGTGTCGACTTAATTACTTGTTTGATGATTTTAGAACTCTTGTGAGCTTGGAACCAAGTATATAAACTTGGAAAAAGAGAAGAACCAACTCCAGCAGGACCTGGAGGTGACCACGAATGATCTAAACCACATGAAGCAGGCTCTTGAAGACAATGACAAAGCACTCGCTGAAGCTAGGGAGAAAACTGAGGCCTCAGAAAATAAGCTTGCCGCAGTTGTGAAATTGGAGGAGGAGAATACCAAACTGAAGCAAGAATGGGCCGACTAGAGCAAGAACCTAGAACAGATGACCAAAAGAAGGAACATCTTGGAGAACTACTTGGGCAACTTCGCGAAGAAGATGTTCGGCATGCTCACATGTGATTTTCTTCCACCGAGTGGATTTCCTCCAATTTCGCTGAATGAAAATATGGACCACTCTTTATTTTCCTTTTGCACAGAATTCTGCCAGGACATCGACAAAGAGACCGAAGAGCTCGAACCGAATCTGGACCCTGTCAAGTCCCTCATTGGAGATGTGGTGTCCATGAGTATGTTCCGTGTCGATGCTCGCCTCGAGAAAGTTCAAGAATATGTTGCCCGACTGAGAGCCGCCCTGGAGAGGATCGACAAGGAGCTTTGGGCATAAGACACTCTCCAAACCAATCTGGAATTAATGATGAGCCGCCTTAACCAGATTCCGGATTGAGTGCAGGCTTGGAAGAAATATGATGCGCGTTGTGGAGCCGATGTGGCTCTTTCACTCGTTCGGTTCCATGTTAAGGAGGCTAAAGAGGAAAAGCTGAAGGCGCTCTAGGTGGCCAATGTTAGCAGATCCCTGGCAATGGCTAGAAAAATGTTGTTCTCGATTGCTCAACAATTAGAAATTGTCTTGCAATAATCCACGAGCGCGTGGGATCGAGGCAGTTTTCGAGGGTAGAGTATTCAACCCAAATTTGTTGGTTCGCACGACGGGAAGCGGAAGTATATTCTCAAGTATTAGCAGCTGAATGTGTCAGATTAAACCACACCTGAAATATTAGTATCTGCAAGGAAAGTGTCAACAACAAAGTAGTATGATAACAACGGTGTCAGAAACGATCTGTTGACGACAGACTATTCCTAACTGTCATATCAATGGTGCGAGAAGTTGCCCGTGGACGGGAAATATTCTTTCTCGGCAACGGTGCGAGAAAAAGTATTGTAGAAGGTAGCAGCAGTGTAACGAGTAACAACAGTGGCAAGGAACATCAGTAGCAAGTAGCAACAGCAAGTAACAGTAGTGGCAGCAGCAGCAGGGCAAAGCAAGTAACAACAACAACAAGTAACAGTAGTAACAATAGCAGAACAAAACAAGTAACAGCAGTAGTGGGACAAACTCATAGGCAATGGGTCGGTGATTTGGTTGGATGACATTCATCATGCAACAGTTATAACACGGAGAGATATGTGGCTAGCTCCCGTTTGTCAATGTGATGTAGGCATCCATTCTGTGTGTCGTCATACGTGCTTAGGGAAAAGAACTTGCATGACATCTATTGTCCATCCCTCCCGTGGAAGCGGGGACCAAAAGGATACTATGGGATATTAAGGTTCTCCTTTTAATAAAGAACCGAACCAACGCATTAGCACTTGGTGAACACATGAACTCCTCAAACTATGGTCATCACCGGGAGTGGTTCCGGTTATTGTCACTCCGGGGTTGCCGGGTCATAACACATAGTAGGTAACTACAACTTGCAAGATCAGATCTAAAACACAAATATATTGGTGACAACATAATAATTTCAGATCTAAAATCATGGCACTCGGGCCCTAGTGACAAGTATTAAGCATGGCAAAGTAGTAGCAACATCAATCTCAGAACATAGTGGATACTAGGGATCAATCCCCGTCAAAACTAACTCGATTACATGATAGATCTCATCCTACTCATCACCGCCCAGCGGGCCTACAAATATATTACTCACGAACGATGAAGAGCTTCATGGAATTGGAGAGGGAAGAAGGTTGATGATGCCGATGGCGACGATTTCCCCTCTCCGGAGCCCAAAACGGACTCCAGATCTGCCCTCCAGATGAAGAACAGGATGTGGCGGCGCCTCCATATCGCAAACGCGACGAAATCTTCTCTCTTGATTTTTTTCTGGGACGAAAGTGAATTTATAGAGCTGAGTTTGGGGGCGGCAGAGCCACGTGGGCGCCACAAGCTTGGTAGCCACCACCAGGGGGCGGCGGCTACATGGCTTGTGACCCACTGGCCCATCCCCTCCGGTGGATCTTTGTGCAGGTATTTTTCATATTTTCCAGAAATATTCTCCGTAAATTTTTAGGTCGTTCCGAGAACTTTTATTTCTGCACAAAAACAACACCATGTCAGTTCTGCTGAAAACACCGTCAGTCCAGGTTAGTTCCATTCAAATCATGCAAATTAGAGTCCAAAACAAGGGCAAAAGAGTTTGGAAAAGTATATATGATGGAGACGTATCAACTCCCCCAAGCTTAAAACCTTGCTTGTCCTCAAGCAACTCAGTTGACAAACTGAAAGAGAAAGAAAACTTTGACAAACTCGGTTTGATCTTGTTGTTGCAACTATGTCTAACTCATAACCAGAATTTTAGCAAGATCACAAGTTAACCACATAAACAAGTGACGCAAAGGTCTCACGGTAAACTAATATCAATGGCATAAACAGCTAACGAGCAAATAATAATGAGTTTCAGATACCAACAATTCAATCAAAACAAGCATGAAGCAATATAAATAGGTGGTATCTCGCTAGCTCTTTCTGAGACCGCAAAACATAAATGCAGAGCACTTTCATAGATCAAGGGCTGACTAAACATTGTAATTCGTAGCAACGAAGATCCATTCATAGTCATACTCAATATCAATCAAAAGCAAAGAAGAAAATGACAGAGGTGCTCTCTGATTGGTGCTTATATAAGAAGAGGATGACTCAGCAGGAAAATAAATAGACATGCCCTTCGTAGAGGGAAGCATTGATTTGTAGTGGTGCCAGAGCTCAAGCTTTGAAAACAGAGATAATAATTTTGGGTGGCATGCTTTCATTGTCAACGCAATGACCAAGAGTTCTCAATATCTTCCATGCTACTCATGCTATAGGCGGTTTCCAAACATAAAAGTAAAGTTTTAACTCCCCCACCATCAATCAATGACACTCCACGGCTAGCCGAATCCTCGGGTACCGTCTACTAACATCAATCCGGAGGGAGTCTTGTTTTACAGTTATGTTTTTGATTTAAGCATGGATTTGGGCATTCCAATTACCGACCCCTTTCTCGTGAATGACAGTGAATAAACACATGTCGAGGATAACACGCCTAACATGGAAGATACCAATAGCCCCTTGTCACCACATGAGCGGTTCGGGCATGCAAAACAGATTATTTCTTGAAGGTTTAGAGAATGGCACATGCAAATTTGCTTGGAACGGCAGGTAGATACCGCAAATAGGTAGGTATGGTGGACTCTCATGGAAAAACTTTTGGGTTTATGGAAGAGGATGCATAAGCAGTATTCCGCTTAGTAGAAGTGAAGGCTAGCAAAAGACTGGGAAGCGACCAACTAGAGAGCGACAACAGTCATCAAGATGCAATGAGTTTGACTAACATTGAATGCAAGCATGAACATGATATAAGTCACCATGAATACGAACATCATAGAGGCTATGTTGATTTTGTTACAACTACATGCATGAACATGCGCCAAGTCAAGCCACGTGAATCATTCAAAAGAGAATACCATCCTATCATACTACATCATAGTCATCTAAAAAATCTATGTTGGCATCCAAGACAAACCACTATAAGCTCTCAGCTAATTAAGCATGGCATCAGAAACTATGACCTCTAAGTTGTCATTGTAAACATGGTTTTCTCACAACAAAGCTGAATCTGGGACGACAAGCTAGTCATATTTACAAAAACAAAAATAGAGAGAGTTCATACTAGCTTTTCCAGTCTCAGTCACTTCATCATATATCATCATTATTGCCTTTCACTTGCACGATCGAACGATGTGAATAATAATAAGAGTGCTCGTGCATTGGACTAAGTTGAATCTGCAGGCAAACACAAAGGAGAAGACAAAGTAATATGGCTCTTTGAAAGCTAAACATGTATGCATGCAAGAGCCACTAAACATTGTAACCAATATCTTCTACCTTGACCCAAAGAAAAAGAAAACTATTTACACGGGAAAACTCCCAACAAGAAAAAGAAGAAAGGAAAATCTTTTTGGGTTTTCTCAAAAGGACACAAAACAAGAAAACAAGAAAACAAAAATAAACTAGCATGGATAATACAGTGGCAAAGTGTAAACACCGACTAACAAAGTGAAAGCATAAGCATGAATGTAAGAACGGTGAGAACACGTACTCCCCCAAGCTTAGGATTTTGGCCTAGCTTGGTCTACTCCCATGGATGGTCCTGGCAAAACCCAAATCATAATGGGTGTTATACGGGAGTGCTGCAGCCACTGCCTGAATAGCTGCCTCACGAAGATGAGCAGCCGTCGCCTCCCTCTCATACTCCTCTGCCTCTCCTATGGTTATGTAGTATCTCCGTTTTACCTGAAAGTCAAAGAAAGCAGGAGTAGGAAGGGTAATATGGAAAACACACTGCCGGTTAAATATCAAACGGTGTAGAAGGGATTGATCATCCCTCTCAAGGAACTGGTAGCGTGTTAGAGCGACACGATCAAGGTAGGCTGTACGGAGAGGGGCGGGGATCTCCTGAACGGATGGGTACTCCAAGAAAATTTACTAAACATGTAGCATAAATTCCACCAAAGAAATCCCCCTCAATGGCATTATTCTTCAGCCTCCTTTCTATTATAGCTCCCATTTTGAAGCTCCTGTCACCTGTTACTGCACTCTTAAGGATACTAAGGTCGGATGCGCATAGGTGACAATGTGCACCCTTGCCGTTAATGCACCTACCTATGAAGAGGGCAAAGTTGTGCAAGGCAGGGAAATGAATGCTTCCTATGGTAGCTTGCGTGATGTCTCTAGTTTCTCCAACAGTTATACTGGAGACAAAATCTCTAACCGAAGACTTAGCAGGATCATTAAGAGTACCCCCATCGGGTATCTTGCAAATCCTATTGAAATCCTCCAAATCCATGGTGTAGGATTTATCATACAGATCAAACAGTATGGATGAGTCACGGCCAACTGAAAATTTAAATCTACGCACGAAAGAGGCAGTGAGCATAGCATACTATTCACATTTATCTGAGATAAATTCTGCTAATCTGGCATTGCGGACAAGTGTATCAAACTCATCCTTGAAGCCTACTTCGATCATGAACTCATCGGAAGGCCATTCACATGGTTGTACCGGTGCGTCCCTTAGTTGATAAGGATCGGGCTCCCGAATAGAAAGACGGGGACCCTTCTTACTTGAGGAACCACCATGAAACTTCCTCCTGAACATAATTTCCTTTTGCTGAAAATTTTGAAGTTCAAGAGAAAAGTGAATAAATACCAACCACACCTTGTAGAAATTACTCCTACTAGTGCCTAGAGACCGTATCACGCGCTAAAACTACTTGGGACCAGCTAAAATCAACATTTCAAGCTCAAGAACAGGGTCACCAAGGTAGCAAGAATACGTGAAGGATAAAGCACTAGAGCAAAAACTAATTGGACCAATGGGGGAGTCACTTACCAAGGAGTAATTTCCCCAAAACGGTTCGGAGAATGGTGATTTGAGCAAGGAGATCGAAAATCACAGCCAAATGAGCAAGAACACGGGTTTGAGGTGCGAAACGATTTTTTCTGGAGGTGGAAGAAGAGGATGGGGGCTGGAATGAGTGGAGGGGGTCCCTGTGGGCCCCACAAGCTTGTTAGCCGCCACCAGGCGGGGTACAGGGCTTGTGGCCCACTGGTGTGGCCCCCAGGCCAGCTCTCAGTCCCAGTATTTTTCAAATATTCCAGAAAAAATCATACTAGATTTTCAGGACCATCGGATAAATTTTATTTTTGAGGTATTTTTCTCCGGGACGCTAAACCAGAAAACAGGAAAGACTAAACTAAATCTATCATTTTTCTTCTAAGCAACAGAAAGTGAAAGTTAAAAACAGAGGTATGTGACTCCTTGATTCATCCATTTCATGGTCATCGAAAGAGATCCGTCAATGGGGTTGATCAAATCCTCATGACAAAACCTTTGTGAATCGCAAAAGAGAACGGAGAATTTTCGAATAGCCACTAAGTCACCTCAATGGGGATATGTAACTCCCCAACAAGCAAATCGTACTTCATCTTGACACGAGGAATAGGGCATTCAAAGCTCCCAATAAGAATCGATGAAGTTTTTTCGATAGCATTGATGCAATGTACTTGATATCGTTTCTTTGGAAAGTGCACTGTATGCTCATTACCGTTTACATGGAAAGTGACATTGCCTTTGTTGCAATCTATAATAGCACCTGCAGTGTTTAAAAAGGGTCTTCTGAGGATGACAGCCATGGCATCGTCCTCGGTAATATCCAAGATAACAAAGTCTGTTAAGATAGTGGTGTTAGCAACCACAACATGCACATCCTCGCAAATGCCGATAGGGAAAGCAGTTGATTTGTCGGCCATTTGCAGAGAAATTTCAGTGGGTGTCAACTTATCCAGTTCAAGTCTACGATAAAGAGAGAGAGGCATAACACTAACACCGGCTCCAAGGTCACATAAGGCAGTTCTTACGTAGTTTCCTTTAATGGAGCAAGGTATAGTGGGCACTCCGGGATCACCAAGTTTTTTAGGAGTTCCACCTTTGAAAGTGTAATTGGCAAGCATGGTGGAGATCTCAAGATCTGGTATCTTCCGTTTATTGGTCACGATATCTTTCATGTACTTGGCATACGGAGACATTTTGAGCATATCAATTAACCACATCTGCAGAAAGACGGGTCTTATCATCTCAACGAAGCGCTCAAAATCCTCATCATCCTTTTTCTTGGATGGCTTAGGGGGAAAGGGCATAGGTCTCTAAACCCATGGCTCCCTTTCTTTACCATGCTTCCTAGCAGTGAAGTCATTCTTATCGTATCTCTTAGGTTGTGGGTTATCAGGATTAACCGTAGGTTCAATCTCCATATCCTCATCATTGCTAGGTTGAGCATTATTATGAACATCGCTGTCCATATTGTCACCAGGTTCATGTTCATCACCAGATTGTGTTTCTGCATCAGACACAGAAATATCATTTGGTTCTTCAGGTGTCACAGTATTTGGTGAACTGACATGTAGGTTTCTACCATCCTTCTTCTTCTCCTTAGGATGATTGGGTGTATCAGCACTAATTCCTTGAGAATCTTGATCAATTCTCTTAGGATGGCCTTCAGAATACAAAGGTTCCTGAGTCATTTTGCCTCCTCTAGTAATGACTCTGACAGAGTTGTCATTTAATTCATTGAGCAAGTCATTCTGAGCTTTAAGTACTTGTTCTACCCGAGTAATAATCATAGAAGCATGTTTACTCAGAAGCTTCAGATCATTGACATTTCTGTCTACACAAGCACTTAAATGGCTAAGCATACGAGTACTTTGTTCCAAATGTCTGCTAACATAATCATTGAAACTCTGTTGTTTGGCAACAAAGTTCTCAAATTCATCAAAGCATAGGCTAGAAGGTTTGTCAAAAGGAATATCACTCTCATCAAACCTACGCAGAGAATTCACTTCTACTACTTGTATCGGGTTATCAAGACCATGGATCTCTTTGATAGGTGGTAGATTTTTGACATCTTCAGATCTAATTCCTTTCTCTTGCATAGATTTCTTGGCTTCTTGCATATCTTCGGGACTGAGGAATAGAATACCTCTTTTCTTAGGAGTTGTCTTAGGAGGTGGTTCGGGAATAGTCCAAGCATTATCGTTGATCAAGATGTTATTCAGAAGGATCTCAGCTTGTTCGATAGTTCGTTCCGTAAAAACACAACCGACACAACTATCTTGGTGGTCTCTAGAGGCATCGGTAAGTCCGTTATAGAAGATATCAAGTATCTCGTTCTTCTTAAGAGGGTGATCAGGCAAAGCATTCTGTAGCTGGACGAGCCTCCCCCAAGCTTGTGGGAGACTCTCTTCTTTGAGTTGAGCAAAGTTGTATATTTCCTGCAAGGCAGCTTGCTTCTTATGGGCACGGAAATATTTCTCACACAAGTAATAGACCATATCCTGGGGACTACTCACACATCCAGGAGCAAGAGAAGTGAACCAGGCTTTAGCGTCATCCTTTAGAGAGAAAGGAAACATCTTAAGGATATAGTAGTAGCGGATCTTCTCCTCACTAGTGAAAAGGGTGGCTATATCGTGTAGTTTGGTAAGATGGGCTACGACCGTCTTAGACTCATAACCGTGGAAAGGATCAGATTCGACTAGAGAGATTATCTCAGGGTCGACAGAGAATTCATAATCCTTATCGGTGATAAAGATAGGTGAAGTGGCAAACTTCGGGTCGTATTTCATCCTAGCTTTCAGAGATTTTTCCTTCCACTTGAGAAGTAATTTCTCAGCGCCATAGGCATCCTTACACGCAAGAAAATCCTCAGCTATCTCTCCCTCCATAACGTAACCCTCAGGTATATCAGGCAATTCATATCTAGGAGAGCTAGATCTAGCAGGAGCAAAAGCAGGTTCTATCTCAATAGTATCGGCAGTTTCAGAAGCATCACGAGCATTGGCAGTAACTCTAGCAATATGAGCATCAAGGAATACCCCTAGTGGCATATCAGGCAAAGTAGTATCTCTAGCAGTATCAAGCATAGCATCATCAGACAAAATAGCATCTCTAGCATCATCAGGCATAACATCTCTAGCAGTATCAGGCATAGCATCTCTAGCAGTATCAGGCATAGCATCATCAGGCAAGGCAGTATCAGGCATAGCATCTCTAGCAGTATCAGGCACAGTAGCATCATAAGCATCATCAAGCATAGGCGACATATCAAGATTTCTAGCAGGAGGTGGTGTCGCAAACTTACTCATAACTGAAGTTGAATCAAGTGCAGAGCTAGATCGCAGTTCCTTACCTCCCCTCGTAGTTGAGGGCAAAACTTTGGTTTTTGGATCTTTCAAATTCTTCATAGTGATCAACAGATATAAATCCCAAGTGACTTAAATAATATAGCAATCGCCTCCCCGGCAACGGCGCCAGAAAAATGTTGTTAGCAGATCAGTGGCAATGGCTAGAAAAATGTTGTTCTCGATTGCTCAACAATTAGAAATTGTCTTGCAATAACCCACCAGCGCGTGGGATCGAGGCAGTTTTCGAGGGTAGAGTATTCAATCCAAATTTGTTGGTTTGCACGACGGGAAGAGGAAGTATATTCTCAAGTATTAGCACCTGAATGTGTCAGATTCAACCACACCTGAAAGATTAGTATCTGCAAGCAAAGTGTCAACAGCAAAGTAGTATGATAACAACGGTGTCAGGAACGATCTGTTGACGACAGACTACTCCTAACTGTCGTATCAATGGCGCCAGAAGTTGCCCGTGGACGGGAAATATTCTTTCCCGGCAACGGTGCGAGAAAAAGTATTGTAGTAGGTAGCAACAGTGTAACGAGTAACAAAAGTGGCAAGGAACAACAGTAGCAAGTAGCAACAGCAAGTAACAGTAGTGGCAGCAGCAGCAGGGCAAAGCAAGTAACAGAAGCAGAGCAAAACAAGTAACAACAGTAGTGGTACAAACTCGTAGGCAATGGGTCTATGATTTGGTTGGATTAAATTCATCATGCAACAGTTATAACACGGAGAGATATGTGGCTAGCTCCCGTTCGTCAATGTGATGTAGGCATGCATTCCGTGTGTCCTCATACGTGCTTAGGGAAAAGAACTTGCATGACATCTATTGTCCATCCCTCCCGTGGCAGCGGGGTCCAAAAGGATACTACAGGATATTAAGGTTCTCCTTTTAATAAAGAACCGGACCAACGCATTAGCACTTGGTGAACACATGAACTCCTCAAACTATGGTCATCACCGGGACTGGTTCCGGTTATTGTCACTCCGGGGTTGCCGGGTCATAACACATAGTAGGTAACTACAACTTGCAAGATTGGATCTGAAACACACATATATTGGTGACAACATAATAATTTCAGATCTAAAATCATGGCACTCGGGCCCTAGTGACAAGCATTAAGCATGGCAAAGTAGTAGGAACATCAATTTGAGAACATAGTGGATACTAGGGATCAATCCCCGTCAAAACTAACTCGATTACATGATAGATCTCATCCTACTCATCACCGCCCAGCGAGCCTACGAATAGATTACTCACGAACGATGAAGAGCTTCATGGAATTGGAGAGGGAAGAAGGTTGATGATGACGATGGCGACGATTTCCCCTCTCCGGAGCCCAAAACGGACTCCAGATCTGCCCTCCAGATGAAGAAGAGGATGTGGCAGCGCTTCCGTATTGCAAACGCGACGAAATCTTCTCTCTTGATTTTTTATGGGACGAAAGTGAATTTATAGAGCTGAGTTTGGGGGCGGCAGAGCCACGTGGGCCCCACAAGCTTGGTAGCCACCACCAGGGGGGCGGCGGCTATAGGGCTTGTGGCCCACTGGCCCATCCCCTCCGGTGGATCTTTGCGCAGGTATTTTTCATATTTTCTAGAAATATTCTCCGTAAATTTTCAGGACGTTCCGAGAACTTTTATTTCTGCACAAAAACAACACCATGGCAGTTCTGTTGAAAACAGCGTCAGTCCAGGTTAGTTCCATTCAAATCATGCAAATTAGAGTCCAAAACAAGGGCAAAAGAGTTTGGAAAAGTAGATACGATGGAGACGTATTAGCCAACACGAAGGAGCTTCAGTTTGAGAACTTCATGGAGACCTTCATCGACGCGGCTACCTGTATTGTTGATGGGATTGACTTGGACACCTTCGTCGAGCCTGCGAGTCCTAGCGCATCTTAAAAACTTTGATTATGATTTTTTGCTTGCCTCGGTATGCCGAGAGATTGTGTAACCGATTAAAACTTCGTTCGGGCCTTAAGTCCGAGTACTTTCGTTCATGAAGACATCTTTAATCTGAGGTGGAGATCTTGATTTTTATTTGCATTTGGCTGTCCAATCTTTTGGTTGATTGAATTTATTTGGTTTCCGAATGAACGTGACGCTCATTTCTCGGGGGAACTTCACTTAGGTGAAATGTTGTTCGCGGCTAAGCCTTTGAGTGAGAGGATTGCTCACCACTCGGAGTATGTTTTTAGCTTAGGCGACTGATTCGCATCTAAGTCCTCGAGTGTGAGGATCGCTCACCACTCAGAGTGTTTTTAGAAACTTAGGCAAAATCTTGTTTGCAAGTAAGTCCCCGAGTGAGAGGATTGCTCGTCACTCGGAGTATGTTTAACTTAAGCGACTGACTCACAGCTAAGTCCCCAAGTGTGAGGATTGCTCACCACTTGGAGTATGTTTTAACTTGGGTGAAATTCTATTCGCAGCCGAGCCTCCGAGTGAGAGGATTCCTCACCACTCGGAGTATGTTTTGATACTTAGGTGAAATCTTGTTCGCAGCTAAGATTCCGAGTGAGAGGATTGCTCACCACTGAGAGTATATTTTAACTTAGGCAATTGATTCGCAGCTAAGCCTCCGAGTGTGAGGATCGCTTGCCTCTCGAAGTATGTTTTGTTACTTTGGTGAAATCTTGTTCGTAGGTAAGCCCCGGAGTGAGAGGATTGCTCACCACTCGGAGTATGTTTTGATACTTAGGAAAATTCTTGTTCGCAGATAAGCCCCCGAGTGAGAGGATTGCTCGCCACTCGGAGTATGTTTTGACACTTAGGTGAAATCTTGTTCGTAGCTAAGCCCCCCCGAGTGAGAAGATTGCTCGCCACTCGGAGTATGTTTTCACTTAGGCGATTGATTCGCGGATAAGCCCCCGAGTGAGAGGATTGCTCACCACTCAGAGTATGTTTTGATACTTAGATGAAATCTTGTTCGCATCTAAGCTCCCGCCACTCGGAGTATCTTTTGAACTTGAGACTGCACAATCAGAATCGGCAAAGACTGAGGGAGTCGTAACTTTGATAAGAACATTGTCTAGCACACTCTTATTACATCGAATCACACAGTCGTCAAGGGTAAAATCGACGCAGCAAATCTACGTTCCACGCACGTGGTTCATTGATTCTATTCTTCAGATTGAAGAGGTGGTCGGCTCCATTGTTCAACACCTTGGTAATGACGAAAGGTCCTTCCCATGCGGGGGCGAGCTTGTGTGGCCGTTCTGATCCACTCAGAGCACCAGATCACCTTCGTGAAATGACCGACTCCCAACATGTATTGCATGAAAATGGCACAAATCCTGTTGGTAGACAGTCAACCTAATCAGAGCCAGTTTGCGTTCTTCTTCTAGAAGGTCTATGCCGTCGTGTCGCTCCTGTTCAGCTTCAACCTCAGAATGAATTTCCACTCGGGGCGAATTGTGGAGGAGGTCAATCGGTAAAACAACTTCGGCTCCATAAACCAAAAAGAAAGGAATGCGTGCAGTCGACCGATTGGGTGTCGTCCTCGAGCCCCATAGAACCGATGGCAGTTCAGTAACCCAAGCTCTGGCTGCATGTTCCAAATCTCGCATGAGTCGAGGCTTCAACCCTTGAAGGATAAGTCCATTTGCTCGCTCAGCTTGACCATTAGTTTGGGGGTGCGTGACAGACGCGTAATCAACCCAAGTGCCTTGGGCGGAGCAAAAGTATTTGAATTCTTCTGAGTCAAAGTTGGAACCATTGTTTGTGATAATACTATGGGGGACTCCATATCGGAATGTCATTTCCTTTATGAACTTGATAGTAGTGCGAGAATCCATCTTTTTTACGGGTTTGGCTTCGATCCACTTGGTGAACTTGTCGACTGCCACAAGTAAATGAGTGAACCCACTGTGGCCTGTTCGGAGAGGACCGACCATATCCACACCCCACACATCAAATGACCAGACGAGTGGAATAGTCTTCAGAGCAGGCGCCGGTTTATGTGACAAATTGGAGTAAAAATGGCATCCGTCACAGTGATCCACTATTTCCTTGGCCATCTCATTAGCGCGTGGAGAGAAAAAGCCAGCTCGGTATGCTTTGGCTACAATTGTTCAAGAGGACGCATGATAACCACACGTCCCCTAGTGGAATTCATCCAGAATCAATCGACCTTCTTCAGGAGAGATGCACCGCTGAGCTACACCAGTCACACTTTCTCTGAATAGCTATCCGTTCATCACAGTAAACGCTTTGGATCTATGGACAATATATCGAGCTTCGACCTCGTTTTCTGCGAGTTCTTGCCTCAATATATATGCAATGTACGGTATCGTCCAATCGAGCGTAATGACTAGAATCTCCATGACTAGGTCACTAACTGCTGGAACATCAACCTCAGTCGGGTTGGAAGCTCTTATCGCTTGTGGGGGCTCTTAAGAGAAGGGATCTTCTATGTAAGTGTTCCAGAAACACGTTGATGGGTACAAGTTTCTGAGTGGATCCAATCTTGTCTAGGTCGTCAGCTGCTTGATTCTTCACTCGGGGAATATGATGAAGTTCGAAACCTTCAAACTTCTTCTCGAGCTTTGTTACTACATTGCAATACGCGGTCATGGCAGGGTTCCTCAAATTCCATTATTTCATCACCTGATTGACCAACAAATCCAAGTCACCGTATACCATCAGGCGTCGGACACCGAGTGAGATGGTCATATGTAGCCCGTAGAGGAGTGCCTCGTATTGAACTTCATTATTGGAGGAATCAAAGTGAATTTCTAGAACGTAGCTAAGCTTGTCACCTTTTGGAGATACCAAAACCGGGCCGGCACCAGACCCGTTCAACATTTTAGAACCATCAAAGAACATGGTCCAATGTGGCGAGTGAATTTGAGTCGGTTGTTGCTGTTCTACCCACTCGGCCATGAAATCAACAAGCGCTTGAGACTTGATTGCCTTATTTGCTTCAAATTTGATATCGAAATATAAGAGTTCAATGGCCGATTTGGACACTCGACCAGCCGCGTCTCGGTTGTTGAGGATCTCAGACAACGGAGCATCGCTGACTACTAAGACTGAGTGAACTTGAAAGTAGTGTGCCACCTTTTTTGCTGATACATATATGCCATAGAGGAGCTTCTCATAATGGAGGTACCTTTGCTTTGAAGGAGTCAACACTTCAGAAATATAGTACACTGGACGTTGGACTTTGTAAGCCTTGCCCTCTTCTTCACGCTCAATAGTTAGAACTGTGATGACGACTTGATTTGTAGCCACGATGTATAAGAGCAGGGGTTCTTTGCTGTAAGAAACAGCAAGCATCAGCTGGGTGGAAAGCAGGGCTTTTAGCTCGACAAACACTACTTCTGCCACGTCAATCCACTCGAAAACATCGGACTTCTTCATGAGTCGGTACAAAGGCAATGCCTTCTCACCGAGACGAGAAATAAACCGACTCAATACCGCCATGCAGCTTGTGAGCCTGTGGACATCATGCACACACACATGGCTTTTCATTGGGACGATGTCGCCAATCTTCTCGGGGTTGACGTCGATCCCACGTTCGGAAATGAGGAAACCGAGTAACTTGCCGCGAGGAACTCCAAAAGTGCACTTAGCTGGATTCAACTTGATATCATATTTTCTCAGATTGGCGATAGTTTCTGCCAAGTCAGTCAGCAGGTCGGAACCTTTACGAGACTTGACTACAATATCATCCATATAGGCTTCGACATTCTGACTGATTTGATCAAGTAGGCACTTCTTAATCATACGCATGAAAGTAGCACCAACATTTTACAAAGCAAAAGGCATGGTGATATAGCAGAAACACCTGAAATGGGTGATGAAGGCCGTTTTTATTTCATCTGGACCAAACAGATGGATCTGATGGTAGCCAGAGTACGCATCAAGAAAAGACAAACTCTCACACCCCTTAGTCGATTCGACAATTTGATCGATGCACGGGAGCGGAAAATGATCTTTCGGGCAGACCTTATTGATATGCTTGAAATCGATACACATATGATGGGACTTGTCTTTCTTGGGGACCATGACGACGTTTACGAGCCACTCGGAGCGGTAAACCTCGCGTATGAGCTTCGCCTCCAAGAGTCGAGCCACCTCCTCGCTGATCGCTTTTGTAAGTGCATCTAGTGCCCCTTAGTGATTTTGGTGGTTTGAAGACTTATAGGTTAAGAGACTGGTATGTTTGTGAGTGTACACATGCTCTATAAGTCGCTGAGGAGTTTGAGTTATTGATGAAAATCGACCCCTAAAAATGTATGTCTTCGGGTGAAGACTATCGTCATTCCTTGAAGACTTTGATCGCAAATAAATTGCGAAGAAATTGATATTCCTCATGAAGAAATTAAAGATGGGGAATTCGGTGTGTCCTGAAGAAAATACACTGAAGACTTTGAAGCTTGAAGATTTACTCTTTCAGTTTGAGTTTCTTTATACTTGAGTCATAGGAACACCGTACTGTTAAAGGGGGTCGAGGTAAAACTATGGAACAAATTTCCTCATGATGCTCAACCCAAACCTACATATACCAAAGCCTCAAAGTGAGGAATATGAGAGATATTGAGGACTCTGACAGTTGAAAGTTCCGACCGTTGCCGCGCCACGCGCCACCTGTCATAGATCTTATCCACCCAGTGGTGATATTATACAATGGCATTTATGTCAAATCATGTCAGGATACTCCCAGGCTATAAATAGCCGCCCCCACAACCACTAGCTGGTTTGCTGCTTCGAGAGAAACTGACACTACTCATTTAGAGCAACCCAAATTCCTCAGAGCCTTTGAGTGAAAATCATCAAGTGAGGAAATACCCCAAACACCCAAACCCAAACCCAAGTGATTGAGCATCACTGAAGAAGTTATTCCTGTTTGGAACCGATGCTTGTTATCTTTGAGGACTGTGTATCCTCCAAACGGTTATGTGTCATGGTCTAGAGCATCCAGCAGTCAATTCTGGATCGTGGGGTGACCGAGTTTGTGAGGGTTTGGAAGTCTGCCCTGAAGACATACCACGAGTGTTGGGCGAGGACTGTGTGTCCTTAGCTCAAGGAGAATACGGTAGGGAATGTGTGTCCCGGGACTGTGTGTCCTTTGGTTTCAATATCAAGCCGCTCCAAACCAGACGTACAACTGTCACAATAGTTAGAACTTGATCATCAACAACTGTCTTCATCGAACTACTGGTTCTATTTCCTCAAGCTTCTCATTTCCTCAATTGCATGCTCAAGACTTTCATATGTACTGTTTGAAGAATTAGACAGAAGACTTTCTCTTAATTCCTCACCTCAAATTCTTCACATGAGTTAATCTTCACTTGCTTATCCTGTACCTGTGACCTGTGCAAACCGAATATCTAAAATCATGCTTAGTACTTTGCTGTAGACGTTTTTGCACATCTGATCCTGTACTATTTGTTGGGGATCGTAGTAATTTTAAAATTTTTCTACGCCAAACAAGGATCTATCTATGGAGAAACCAACAACGAGTGATGGGGTAGAGCATCTTCATACCTTTGAAGATCGCTAAGAGGAAGTGTTACTAGAACACAGTCGATGGAGTCGTACTCGCAGTGATTCAGATCGCGGTCGGTTCCGATCTATGTGCCAAATTACGGCATCTCCGCGTTCAACACACGTACAACCCGGTGACATCTCCCACGCCTTGATCCAGCATAGAGGAGGGATAGGTTGAGGGAGAGCTCCGGTAACGCGACGGCGCGGTGGCGGTGGAGCTACGAGGTATTCCGGCGGAGCTTCTCCAAGTTGCGCGAAAGAGGAGGAAGAGGAACTAGGCTGCCTGAGAGAGACAGAGAGATTTATGTGTTTCCCTAAAGGCCAAACCCTCCACTATATATAGGGGGAGAGGGAGGGGGCGCCCCTTTAGGGTTCCCACCCCCAAGGGGTGCAGTAGTCCCCATCTAGGGCTGGTGGTGGCGGCCAGGAAGGGAGGAGGGGGTGGCGCACCCCAGATGGGCCTTGGGCCCATTTGCTTTAGGGTTTCCCCCCTTCCCTCTCAACTTGCGCCTTGGGCCTTGGTGGGAGGCGCACCAGCCCACTCTGGGCTGGTTACCTTCCACCTTTTGGCCCATGTCACCCTTTGGGGCTGGTGGCCCCTCCGTGTGGACCCCCGGAACCATTCCGGTGGTCCCGGTATGTTACCTATGACGCCCGAAACATTTTCGTGTCCAAAACCCCTCATCCTATATATCAATCTTCACCTCCGGACCATTTGAAAGGACGTGGATGTTGCCTAGAGGGGGGGGTGAATAGGCGCTTTAAAATAATTATGGTTTAGGCTTGAACAAATGCGGAATAAAACTAACGTTTAATTTGTCAAGCACAAAACCTAAAACAACTAGGCTCAACTATGTGCACCAATAAATTATGCTAAGCAAGATAAACAACTAAGTGATAGCAAGATATATGACAATAAACAATATGGCTATCACAAAGTAAAGTGCATAAGTAAAGGGTTCGGGTAAGAGATAACCGAGGCACGCGGAGACGATGATGTATCCCGAAGTTCACACCCTTGCGGATGCTAATCTCCGTTGGAGCGTGTGGAGGCACAATGCTCCCCAAGATGCCACTAAGGCCACCGTAATCTCCTCATGCCCTCGCACAATGCAAGATGTCGTGATTCCACTAAGGGACCCTTGAGGGAGGTCACCGTACCCATACAAACAAGGTTGGGGCAATATCCACAACTTAATTGGAGGCTCCCAACAACACCACAAAGCTTCACCACAACGAAATATGGCTTCCAGGTGACCACAAATGCTCGGGGCAATCTCCACAACTTAATTGGAGACCCTGACGCTTGCCCGGAGATTTACACAACAATGATTGAGCTCCGAGGCACCACCAAGCTTCTAGGGGTACCAAGTACCCAAAGGTAATAAGATTCTCAGCTTCTCACTTCCATGTATCACCGTCTAGAACTCAAACCGATGCACCAAATGCAATGGCAAGGGCACACGGAGTGTCCAAATCCTTCTCTCCCAAATCCCAGCAAAGCAACTAATGCTAGGGAGGAAAATGAGAGGAAGAAGGAAGAAGAACACGAAGAACTCCAAGATCTAGACCCAATGGGTTCCCCTCACTTAGAGGAGACAGTTATTGGTGGAAATGTGGATCTAGATCTCCTCTCTCTTTTCCCTCAAGAACTAGCAAGAATCATTGGAGCGATTGAGAGTCAGCAAGCTCGAAGAAGGTCAACAATGGGGGAAGAACAAGAGCTAAAGAGATAAGGTTCAATGGGGAAGAAGACCCCCTTTTATAGGTGGGGACAAATCCAACCGTTATGGTTCATAGCCCGCACACAGCGGTACTACCGCTCGGTAGGTTCACCAACCATGCGGAGGCCAAAAAGGATGCGAAAAACAGTCCGGCGGAGCGGTACTACCGCTCCTGGAGCGGTACTACCGCTAGGGAGCGGTAGTTAAAAATTACTACCGCTCCAGGGGCGGTACTACCGCTCGCACGAGGAGCGGTATTATCGCTGGATAGTGATACTGCTCTAACTTTCGCATACAGACTCCGAATTCAACGAAACCAAGTTTGTTGGAAAGCTAACGACATGGGATAACACAATCTTGATAGAAATATCAATAAGAAGTAATTGATAAAAGTCCCATAATAAAATGGTGAGAACCCTTCTTCGAATAAGACCGGTAAAAACTCCCAACATCGAAAACATCATAGAATATGCATATGGACTCCATTTTCGATGAACTCGAGCTCGTCATGAAGATGACCATAAGATCTAAAACTCACAAAGAGAAACACCAAACAAGAACCAAGAAGTATGATGCAAGGATGCAAATGGTTTGAGGTCTCAACGAACGATACAATCAAGCTATTCACTTGAGAGCCCCCCTTGACAGTACCACAATCTATCCTAAAACAGAAAACCTATCCAGGGCAAACCTATACCTTGCACCTCATCCTCTTGAGATATATGACGATGATCTTGGCTTCCTCAAGATGGACCAGCTTTCTTGATTGCGTTGGCTTGATGAATACTAGTTGATTGCTCCCCCATACACACTATGGGTGAGCCGCTCTTCAGCATATCTTCACAAGTTCATTGCCACCATCCTCCACCACTTGACGTCATCCTCCATGGGTTGTATGAGATCTTCCTCTTGATGCAAGCCCATGGAAACACACCTAACCCCACACAGAATTCTCACGAAGACCATGCGTTAGTACACAAATACGTAATGGACAATGCTTACCATACCATGGGATCACTTGATCCCTCTCGGTACATCTTGCACGCTTTGTGTGTTGATCATCTTGATTTACTCTTTGTATGACGATCTTGATCAACCTTGTGTCTCTATGACCATTCTTTGGATAATACCTTGAATAACACCTTGGTCATGATATAAATTCCTTGAACCCAACAAATGGACTTCAAGAAGTGCCTATGGACAAATCCTATAAATATAACTTAAGGCAACCATTAGTCCATAGGAATTTTCATCAATTACCAAATCCACATATGGAGATATATGCTCTAACAATCTCCCCCATTTTGGTAATTGATGACAACCACTTCAAGAGAGTTTATATAAGGAAATAAGCATAACCAAGCGCACACATACAAAGTAATAATGCATGCGTGCAAGATGTAAATACTTACGCAATAAAAGCAAATCCCTCTAAACATATCCAAAGTAAACTTTCTAAACTTCTCCCCCATTGGCATCGATTGCCAAAATGGACAAAAAGTTTAGAAAGCCAATATAGTAGGTGGTCCTCCAAAAAGTGTGTACTTCTCAGAAAATGAGTGCAAAGAAATACACAAATACAATGATAAGTAGTTAGAGGAAAACAAACTATATTGAGGACCCAAAGATTGCAAAAAGAAGGATCGTATGGCACAAAGACATAAAAAATAGAAGCAAGCAATCAAAAGATACCATATGGAACAAACAATCACATGGTCCTTCGAACCACATGAATAAAATATATTATGATAAAGTCAACAGAGTGTTTTATCAAAGCTAGAGAAGCTGCCCATGATTTGTGCACTAATAAGAGATTATTGTATTTGATACAAGTGCACAAAATAGGGTCATTGCTCCCCCAAAATTAATAAAAACACACAACGATTGCAAGAAGATAGATGAGACAATAAGCATATCACTTTGCACAAAAGAAATGGTTCAGCAACATGTAAAAGAAGCAAGTTAAGAATAGGCTCAACCAAAATAATGTGTGTGAGTCATGGCAAAGAACTTGAGAAGACTAAGATAAGGATGAGCATTACTTATCAACATAGTCTTGATGAAATGAGAAACAAAGTGCAAGACATATCATTCCCACACACACACACACACACACACTATAAAATGGGTTCACAAGCTTACTAATAAACGAAATAAGAACCAACGCTTGTGACAACCCATGGTGAAGATAGGAAATAAGAACCTTGTCAAGAGGAGGGATACCAATCGAAATTGCAAAACCCTCATCAAGACAAGCATGAGGAAAAATAATCTTCACGGCCAAAGAGTGCATCAAGATGTAGGAAAATAAGATACGCACTCAAGACAAATCCTTTCACGAAGCCACCAAAACTAAAAAAGGAAATGCGACGGTGGACGTGAAAGAAAAGAGGATATCAATTAGAGATGTAACTTCTCTCATGTGTAAAAGATTCTAAGTAGAAGACAATCATGATGATATATATCCACAAAGAAGGATGTACACACGAAATGGTTACAAGAAGGAACAAACAAGATATCCTAAAGGAAGTCATAAATATATCAATAAGATCTTTGCTTGGAAGCATAGTACATGGCCTAATATTTTCTTATTGTACAATATGAACTTCCAACAAACGAACATCAAAGACATCCCAACTAGCAATAAGACATCATCGTTCGGATGCTTTGAGAAAGGAAACAAGTACTACAAGAACGAATCAAGAGATTCATGCCATGATGCAACCTGGAAAAGAAAAGACAGGTATGGGCCTTTGCAAGAAATGAATGCATGAAGTAGATACTTGTTGCCGAGACAAAATTGGATTGATGTAGTAGATAGTTGTTCCTTGATCATCCTAACTTGGCTCCAATTATCACATGGTCTCAACACCTTCCTTATAGGTGAGCTGAGCATCCGACACATCTCCAGTTGTTCCTGGAACAACAAAACAAACAAAATGGTGCCCAAACTCATTGGGACCAAAGAGTTAGATAACCAACAATACATAGGACAAACTCCACATACATATGTGCACATAGATATGAATTTGAATTTCATGCACACTTTAGCCAATTTATGACAAGGTGGAGTTTTCCCTATATATTGGGTCAAAGAAAGAAAGCAAGCAAAACAAGCTATATATAGTAAATATGCATGCTCAAGGCTTTCAAGAATAAACTCAACACAAAGTTGATAAGACACCAAAAGACAAGGTATCAAGTGATAATAACATACCAAGCGAAAAACTATCACTTGAAGGATATCAATTAAAAGATACCTCAAGGAATGAGATATATATCCATTGGAACATGCCAAATAAAAAGAAACAAGATACCAATTGAAGGAAAACAAACACGAGGTATCTAGTTTCCAAAAGAGAGCTAGGTTCCAACAAACCAAACCCTTGACAAATTTTCATGATGGCACAAAGCATCATAAAGAGCAAGACTTGCCTCCCATCAACACACACTCGATGGGGATCAAAAGATTTTATGATGGCCGAATAAAGAGAGTGTTCTAAAGAAAATAGGATAGCTCCCCCAAGGGATGTGCCTTATATAGAATTTGCATTTAAATACAAAATGCACAAGATGGGATAATCACTTTCTCTATATCTATAAAAACACTAGACATGTTAAAATAGATCCACAAGAGGCAAGGAAGACAAACGAAACACAAAATCCAATGTAAACACGATTAGCAATTTCTACCACATGATGGGAATACCAATTGTCAAGGACAAGAAGTATTTTGGAAATTATACTCATTGGTAGATCGCAAATATATCCAACATCATCTTTAGCCCTAAAACGCAAGCAAATGACACTTGTAGAGCTAACATGTCACCTAGGGACAAGATGATTTACAATATCAACACTAAGTGGCAATACCTCAAATGTACACATTTTCAAGGCTTGTAATATGCACATAGCATATTACTCCCCCATAATGTGATAACCCAACAATATTAACAAGTGGAAAATTAAAACCAACAAGAGATAATTAATGGACCATACATAATTAGAATTGTAAGACATACCACATAGAAACTAGATAATCTTGAAATATCAATACTAAGTGGTATTCCCCATGTATACACATTTATAGGATTGTGAGGTGTGCGAAGCACACCAATCCCCCACAATGGGATAATCCATTAATCTCTCACAAGAGCTAACAAATATACAAACAAGATAGAAAAAGGCTCACTACAAGACTCACATGTACATGATGTGCAAACCAACATACACATACTCGATTACTCAAGATAAGCAAGTTGGAAGCACAACATATACAAACACATGCAAGGTACAAAACCACAACATGCAAAGGGGCAAGTAACTAACAATGTAAACAATTTAAGTACAAGTTACCGTAAGGAGGCACATTGGATATGAGATAGAAACTCGATAATCCAAATGACTTGGCTTGAGATAATATGAATGATGAAGACCCCTTAATTCTTCATTATGTATCCAAGTCTCCAATGTCCTCCACATTCACCTATTGATCAAGTTTGAGCTTGTTGGTCCCCAACCACGTTGGGTCCTAAGAGGTTAGTCACAATAGGCTTGGCAACCCAAATGGTACTTTTCTCGACACCACTTTGAGTACCAACAAACTTGGCAAACACATTGCCAATCTTATCCTTCCCAAGAGAATAGAGATCATCAATAATGATTGGGTTGGATAAAGTACCTCTCATGCAAGAAGAAGCAAAGTGACCCTTCTGACGACATAAGTAGCAACATCTACCCTTTAATTTATTCCCTATTGATTTCTCAACATGAGGAGTGTTGGCTTGGGTCTTCTTGGGAAGGGGCCTTTGTTCAACTTGTAGTTGAGTATGTGATTGAACTTGTGGCCGTTTTCCTTGTTGCTTGTGACTTTGGGGCTTCTTCTTTAGTGGGCAAGATCTAACATGGTGCCCTTCAATTTTGCACTTGAAGCAAATAATCTTGGTCGAATTCTTGACTTGTTCTTGGCCCTTCTTCTTGAAGCTTTTCGACTTCTTCTTCTTGTTGGAGTTGAATCCAAGTCCATCTTTGTCATTTGGGGATTTTTGCCCACAAAAGACATTGTTGAGTGTGGACATTCCTTCACGACTCTTTTCCAAGTCTTTCTTCAAGGAAGTGACTTGGGCCTTGAGCTCTTTGATTTCCTCTACATGGTTAGTATCAACACAAGTACTAGAGGAAGTATAAGCTTCATTGTTAGAGCAACAAGGCATGGAAAGTAATTCATCACAAGATGTAGCAGCATTATGAGTAGATGAATTACGAGGACTAGCACATGGCAATATAGCATTTTGACTAGAAGTAGTGCTAATGTCCACATGAGGCTCACTCGGTGTTACCTTGACAGTAATAGCCTCATGAGCTAATTTTAGCACATTATGGGATACTAGAAGATCATCATGAGAGCTTGTGAGCATTACATGAATTTCTTCCAATTTCCCATAATTGCTAGATAGCAACTCAAGTTGAGCCCTTAGCTCAACATTCTCCTTTAAAATGAATGCTTGACAAGAAGTAGAGTTAGTAGCACAAGCATAATTATTAACAATAAGAGGAGAAGGCAACTTGGCAAGATCTTTAGCATATGAAGCTTCAAGTTGAGCATGAGACTCGGTGAGTTCGATGAGTGAACTCTTAATATCCCTTGAGCCATTTTTGAGGTGCTCATAGTCCTCAACGAGTTTAGCATGTGCAACTTCAAGCTTATCGTTTTTAGTTCTAAAATCATTAGCCACCTCGAGAGCTCTATCATGAGATTCCTTTAATCTAGATATTTATATAGCAAAGGTTTCCTCAAGAGATTCCTTGGTGGTTTGTTTATTTTCAAGAGCTCGAGATAGCTCCACGATCTCGTTAGCGTAATCATGCTCATGACCTTCCATTGTCTCAATGGTGGCCTCATGCTCCTCGAGATGAGCTTCCAACTCCTCAATGTATTTCTTGCCCTCAATGGCAATAGACATGATTTCCAAGAAGTTGGAACAAGCAAGTTTATTCTTATAAAGAGATTTAAAAATCATTTCACCCTTAATTTTTAAGGATGTAATAATATCACTCTCTTCATCACTATTCTCATCCTCATTATCATTAACATCATCATCATGAGATACATTGGGATTCAAAGTAGGAGATACCTTTGAAGCCTTAGCCATAAGGCAAAAGTGAGTAACAATAGATAATGATGTAGGATTGCTGAAAGCATCATTCAAGGCCACATCTTGTTCCATGGAGTGATGAATTTCCTCTACATTGTTAGCACAACAACTCGAGGATATATATATATTTTTATCATGGCAACAAGATATAGGAAGCATATCATCATGAGATTTAGTCAAGCAGTTTTTACATTATATGCAAGGACTATCAACACAAGCATGTAAAACATTTAGAGTGCTCGAAGTGTTAATGCCCAAAGATGAAGCATTGCAATAATATAGTGATGAAGGATCATCAACAATAAACCCACTATCATCATTGCAATGATCACCACTACTCACCATATCATTACCTTGTGGCAATCCACATGTAGGTGAAGTAGATGAAGTTGAGAACACCACACGACCGAAGTTGGAGGGAGAAGAATAATTCCCACAAATCTTGGACATACCATATTTATCTTGAAGCTTTGTCCACAACTCATGAGCATCCCGAAATGGCATGAGTTGAAATATAACTACATTGCTCAAAGTATCAAAAAGCACATTAGAAGCTTGAGCATTGAGATAAGAGTTTTTATCATCCTCTAAAGATATATTTTGAGAATCCTTTGGAGGAGAAAAATCCATATCTACAATTCTCTGCAAGTTTGGGTCCATGACCCTAAAGTGATTAAGCATGCGAATTACCCAAACATCAAAATTTGTGCCATCGAAAGTAAGAGTGTCACAGAATCCTAAACCCCTAGTGGGCATCCTTACTCTCTAGGTGGTTAAACCTAATAAAGAGAGAACTATCTCTGATACCAATTGAAAGGACGTGGATGTCGCCTAGAGGGGGTGAATAGGCACTTTAAAATAATTACGGTTTAGGCTTGAACAAATGCGGAATAGAACTAAAGTTTAATTTGTCAAGCACAAAACCTAAAACAACTAGGCTCAACTATGTGCACCAATAACTTATGCTAAGCAAGATAAACAACTAAGTGATAGCAAGATATATGACAAGAAACAATATGGCTATCACAAAGTAAAGTGCATAAGTAAAGGGTTCGGGTAAGTGATAACCGAGGCACGCGGAGACGATGATGTATCCCGAAGTTCACACCCTTGCAGATGCTAATCTCCGTTGAAGCGGTGTGGAGGCACAATGCTCCCCAAGATGCCACTAAGGCCACCGTAATCTCCTCACGCCCTCGCACAATGCAAGATGCCGTGATTCCACTAAGGGACCCTTGAGGGCGGTCACCGAACCCGTACAAACAAGGTTGGGGCAATCTCCACAACTTAATTGGAGACTCCCAACAACACCACAAAGCTTCACCACAATGGCATATGGCTTCGAGGTGACCACAAATGCTCGGGCAATCTCCACAACTTAATTGGAGACCCCGACGCTTGCCCGGAGCTTTACACCATAATGATTGAGCTCCGAGGCACCACCAAGCTTCTAGGGGTGCCAAGTACCCAAAGGTAATAAGCTTCTCAGCTTCTCACTTCCATGTATCACCGTGGAGAACTCAAACCGATGCACCAAATGCAATGTCAAGGGCACACAGAGTGCCCAAATCCTTCTCTCCCAAGTCCCACCAAAGCAACTAATGCTAGGGAGGAAAATGAGAGGAAGAATGAAGAAGAACACGAAGAACTCCAAGATCTAGACCCAATGGGTTCCCCTCACTTAGAGGAGAAAGTGATTGGTGGAAATGTGGATCTAGATCTCCTCTCTCTTTCCCCTCAAGAACTAGCAATAATCATTGGAGGGATTGAGAGTTAGCAAGCTCGAAGAAGGTCACCAATGGGGGAAGAACACGAGCTAAAGAGATAAGGTTCAATGGGGAAGAAGACCCCCTTTTATAGGTGGGGACAAATCCAACTGTTATGCTTCACAGCCCGCACAGAGCGGTACTACCGCTCATGGAGCGGTACTACCACTCGGTAGGTTCACCAACCATGCTGAGGCCAAAAAGGATGCGAAAAACAGTCCTGCGGAGCGGTAGTAAAAAATTACTACCGCTCCGGGGGCGGTACTACCGCTACAGGAGTGGTACTACCGCTCGCACTATGAGTGGTACTACCGCTGGATAGTGAAACTGCTCTAACTTTCGCATACAAACTCCGAATTCAACGAAACCAAGTTTTTTAGAAAGCTAACGACATGGGCTAACACAATATTGATATAAATATCAATAAGAAGCAAGTGAGAAAAGTACCATAATAAAATGGTGAGAACCCTTCTTCTAATAAGACCGATAAAAACTCCCAACATCGAAAACATCATAGAAGATGCATATGGACTCCGTTTTCGATGAACTCGAGCTTGTCATGAAGATGACCATAACCTCTAAAACTCACAAAGAGAAACACCAAACAAGAACCAAGAAGTATGATGCAAGGATGCAAATGGTTTGAGCTCTCAACGAATGATATGATCAAGCTACTCACTTGAGAGCCCCCTTGACAGTACGACAATCTATCCTAAAACAGAAAACCTATCAAGGGAAAACCTATACCTTGCACCTCGTCCTCTTGATCTAGATGACGATTATCTTGGCTTACTCAAGATGTACCACCTTTCTTGATTGCGTTGTCTTGATGAAGACTAGTTGATTGCTCCCCCATACACAATATGGGTGAGCCGCTCTTCAGCATATCTTCACAAGTTCATTGCCACCATCCTCCACCACTTGACATCATCCTCCATGGGTTATATGAGATCTTTGTCTTGACGCAAGCCCATGGAAACACACCTAACCCCACATAGAACTCTCACGAAGACCATGGGTTAGTACACAAATACGTAATGGACAATGCTTACCATACCATGGGATCACTTGATCCCTCTCGGTACATCTTGTACGCTTTGTCTGTTGATCATCTTGATTTACTCTTTGTCTGACGATCTTGATCAACCTTGTGTATCTATGACCATTCTTTGGATAATACCTTGAATACCACCTTGGTCATCATATAAAATCCTTGAACCCAACAGATGGACTTCAAGAAGTGCGTATGGACAAATCCTATAAATATAACTTAAGGCAAACATTAGTGCATAGGAATTGTCATCAATTACCAAAACCACATATGGAGATATATGCACTAACACCATGCCGGACCTCCACGTGACGTCCGTGATCACACCCGAGACTCCAAACAACCTTCGGTAACCTCGTACACTATTCCCATATAACCCTAACGTCATCGAACCTTAAGTGTGTAGACTCTACGAGTTCGGGAAGCATGTAGACATGACCGAGACACTCTCCGGTCAATAACCAACAGCGGGGTCTCGATATCCATGTTGGTTCCCACATGTTCCATGATGATCTCATCGGATGAACCATGATGTCAAGGATTCACTTAATGCCGTATGCAGTTCCCTTTGTCTATCTGTATGATACTTGCCCAAGATTCGATCATCGGTGTCCCCATACCTTGTTCAATCTCGTTACTGGCAAGTCTTTTTACTCGTTCCGTAACACATCATCCCGTGGCTAACTCCTTAGTCACACTGAGCTCATTATGATGATGTTCTACCGAGTGGGCCCAGAGATACCTCTCCGTTACACGGATTGACAAATCCCAGTCTCGATTCGTACCAACCCAACAGACACTTTCAGAGATACCCGTAGTGCACCTTTATAGTCACCCAGTTACGTTGTGATGTTTGATACACCCAATGCACTCCTACGGTAACCGGGAGTTGCACAATCTCATGGTCTAAGGAAAAGATACTTGACATTTGAAAAGCTTTAGCATACGAACAACACGATGTAGTGCTATGCTTAGGATTGGGTCTTGTCCATCACATCATTCTCCTAATGATGTGATCTCGTTATCAATGAAATCTAATGTCCATGATCAGGAAAGCATGATCATCCATTGATCAACGAGCTAGCCAACTAGGGGCTAACTAGGGACACATTATGATCTATGTATTCACACATGTATTACAGTTTCCGGTTAACACACTTGTAGCATGAATAATAGACAATTATCATGAACTAGAAATATAATAATAACCACTTTATTATTTCCTCTAGGGCACATTTCCAATAGTCTCCCACTTGCACTAGAGTCAATAATCTAGTTCACATCACTATGTGATTGCAATGAATCCAACACCCATACAGTTCTGGGGTTCGATCATGTCTTGCTTGTGAGAGAGGTTTATTAGTCAACAGTTCTGAACCTTTCAGGTCCGTGTGTGCCTTACAAATCTCTATGTCTTTCTATAGATACTGCTACCATGCTCTATTTGGAACTATCCAAATTACTGCTCCAATATACGAATCCGGTTTACTACTCAGAGTCATCCGGATTAGTGACAAATCTTGCATCGACGTAACCCCTTTACGATGAACTCTTTAATCACCTCCATAATCGTGAAAAATTCCATAGTTCACTAGTTACTAAGGATAACTTTGACCGCTGTCCAGTGATCCATTCCTGGATCACTCTTGTACCCCTTGGCTGACTCATGGCAAGGCACACTTTAGGTGCGGTACACAGCATATCATACTTATAGAGCCTACGACTGATGCATAGGGGACAACATTCATCCTTTCTCTTTCTTCTTCCGTGGTCGGGCTTTTGAGTCTTACTCAATTGACACCTTACAGCACAGCCAAGAACTCCTTCTTTTGTCGATCTATTTTGAACTCCTTCAAAAACTTGTCAAGGCATGCATTTCGTTGAAAGTTCTATTAAGCACTTTGATCTATCTCCATAGTTCTTGATACTCAATGTTCAAGTAGCTTAATCCAGGTTTTCTTTTGAAAAACTCCTTTCAAATAACCCTTTATGCTTTCTAGAAATTCTACATTATTTCTGATCAACAATATGTCAACCACATATATTCATCAGAAATTCTATAATGCTCCCATTCACTTCTTTGGAAATACAAGTTTCTCATAAACTTTGTATAAAACCAAAAACTTTGATCATCTCATCAAAGTATATATTCCAACTCCGAGATGCTTGCTCCAGTCCATAGAAGGATCGCTGGAGCTTTGCATACTTGTTAGCACCCTTTAGGATCGACAAAATCTTCTGGTTGTATCACATACAACCTTTCCTCAAGGAAACCGTTGAGGAAACAATATTTTGACATCCTATCTAAAAAATTTCATAAATGATGCACCAACTG
This sequence comes from Hordeum vulgare subsp. vulgare, assembly GCF_904849725.1. Classification (NCBI taxonomy): domain Eukaryota; kingdom Viridiplantae; phylum Streptophyta; class Magnoliopsida; order Poales; family Poaceae; genus Hordeum; species Hordeum vulgare. The sequence continues at coordinate 226,148,038 of NC_058524.1, read as the reverse complement.
CTAACATAATTCCAACAGACTTTCAACATCGCTACGAGTGAGAAAGTCTCACCATAGTCAACCCTTTGAACTTGTCGGAAACATCATTGCGACAAGTCGAGCTTTCTTAACATGACTTTTCACCATTATCGTGTGTCTTCCTTTTAAAGATCCATTGGCATTTAACAGTCTTGCGTAGTACGCGTCCTTGTCGACCTACGAGGTTCGGTAGTGACTTGATCCGAAGCTTCATGATCACTATCATCAGCTTCCACTTTAATTGGTGTAGGCGCCACAGGAACAACTTCCTGCGCCTTGCTACACACATTGGTTGAAGTGATGGTTCAATAACCTCATCAAGTTTCTACCATACTCCCACTCAATTCTTTCGAGAGAAACTTTTCCTCGAGAAAGGAACCGTTTCTAGAAATAAACACTTTTGTTTCCGGATCTGAGATAGGAGGTATACCCAACTGTTTTGGATGTCCTATGAAGATGCATTTATCCACTTTGGGTTTGAGCTTATTCGGCTGAAACTCTTTCACATAAGTATCGCAGCCCCAAACTTTTAAGAAACGACAACTTAGCTTTCTCTAAACCATAATTCATATGGTGTCATCTCAACGGAATTACGTGGTGCCCTATTTAAAGTGAATGCGGTTGTGTCTAATGCCTAACCCATAAAAGATAGTGTTAATTTGATAAGAGACATCATAGGATGCGCCATATCTAGTAGGGCACTACTATGACATACGGACACACCATCATACTATGGTGTTCCAGGTGGCATGAGTTGTGAAACAATTTTCACGTGCAAAATTTTTCACGTGAAACAATTTTCACGTGAATAAATTTTCACATTGTCTTAAATGTTTACCAAACTCGTAACTCAGATATATATGCTTACCTCCACGATCACATCGTAGACATATTATCCTCTTGTCACGATGATCTTCAACTTCACTCTGAAATTACTTGAACCTTTAAATAATTCAGATTTGTGTTTCATCAAGTAAATACACTAGTATCTACTCAAATCACATGTGAAGTAAGAACATAATGATATCCACTACGTGCCTCAGCACTCATTGGACCGCACACATCAAAATGTATTAATGCCAACAAGTTACTTTCTTGTTCCATCTCACAGGAAAATGTGGTATTTAGTCATCTTGCCCATCTGGTATGATTTTCATGTCTCAAGTGATTCAAAAATCAAGTGAGTCCAAATGGTCCATCCGCATGGAGTTTTTTCATGCATTTATACCAACAGGCATGGTTTGCATGTCTCAAACGTTTCAAAAATGAATGAGTACAAAGATCCATCAGCATGGAGCTTCTTCATGCATTTTATACCAATATGACACAAGCAGCAGTTCCACAAGTAAGTGGTACTATCATTACTACTTTGTATCTTTTGGCAACAATATCATGAACATGTGTATCACTACGATCGAGATTCAATAAACCGTTCATTTTAGGTGCAAGACCATTTGAAGGTATTATTCAAGTAAACAGAATGACCATTATTCTTTTAAATGAATAACCGTATTGCAATAAACATAATCCAATCATGTCTATGCTCAACGCAAACACCAAATAACAGTTATTTAGGTTTAAAGCTAATCCCGATGGTAGCGGGAGCGTGCGATGTTTGATCACATCAACCTTGGAAACACTTCCAACACACATCGTCACCTCGCTTTCAGCTAGTCTCCGTTTATTTCGCAACTTTTATTTCAAGTTACTAACACTTAGCAATCGAACCGGTATCTAATACCCTGGTGTTACTAGGAGTAATAGTAAAGTACACATCAATATCATGTATATCCAATATACTTTTGTCGACTTTGCCAGCCTTCTCATCTACCAAGCATCTAGGGTAGTTCCCCTTCAATGACCGTTCCCCTCTTTACAGAAGCACTTAGTCTCGGGTTTGGATTCAACCTTGGATCTCTTCATAGAGCAGCAACTGGTTTGCTTTTTAATGAAGTATCCCTTCATGCCCTTGCCCTTCTTGAAACTAGCGGTTTTACAAACCATCAACAATTGATGCTCCTTTTTTATTTCTACTTTCGCGGTGTCAAACATCGGGAATAGCTCAAGCATTATCATATCCATCCCTGATATGTTATAGTTCATCAGAAAGATCTAGTAGCTTGGTGGGAGTGACTTTGGAGAACCATCACTATCTCATCTGGAAGACTAACTCCCACTTGATTCAAGTGACTTGTAGTACTCAGACAATCGGAGCACATGCTCAATGATTGCGTTTTTATCCTTACTTTGTGGACAAAGAATCTTGTCGGAGGTCTCATACCTCTCAACAAGGGCACGAGCATGAAATCCTAATTTCATCTCTTGGAACATCTCGTATGTCCCGTGACGTTTGAAGCGTCTTTATCACCTCAATTCTAAGCCGTTTAAGAAATGTGCACTGAACTATCATGTAGTTACAAAAAACGTGTATGTCGGATGTTCACAACATCCCCAGACCATGCTTGGGGTTCAGCACACCGAGCGGTGCATTAAGGACATAAGCCTTCTGCTTAGCAATGAGGACAATCCTCAGTTAACGGACCTAGTCTGCACAATTGCTACTTCTATCATTCAACTAAGTTTTCGGGGCACCATGATCATTGATACGTCTCCATCGTATCTACTTTTCCAAACCCTTTTGCCCTTGTTTTGGACTCTAATTTGCATGATTTGAATGGAACTAACCCGGACTAACGCTATTTTCAGCAGAATTGCCATGGTGTTGTTTTTGCGCAGAAATAAAAGTTCTCGGAATGACCTGGAAATTTACGAGGATTTTTTGTGGAATATATAAAAAATACTGGCGCAAGAATCAACTGGAGGCGTGGAGCGAGGAGCCCACAAGCCCACCAGGCGCGGCCCCCCTGGCCGCGCCTAGCAGGCTTGTGGGGCCCTCAGGGCTCCGCCACCTCCAACTCCAGCTCTATTTAGTCCCTTCCGTCCAACAAAAATCAAGGAGAAGAGTTCATCGCGTTTTACGATACGGAGGCGCCGCCACCACCTATTCTTCCTCTGGAGGGCAGATCTGGAGTCTGTTCTGGGCTCTGGAGAGGGAAGATCGTCGCCATCGTCATCACCAACCTTCCTTCATCGCCAATTCCATGATGGTCTTCACCGTTCGTGAGTAATCTCATCGTAGGCTTGCTGGAAGGTGATGGGTTGGATGAGATCTATCATGTAATCGAGTTAGTTTTGATGGGGATTGATCCCTAGTATCCACTATGTTCTGAGATTGACGTTGCTACTACTTTGCCATCCTTAATGCTTGACACTAGGGCCCGAGTGCCATGATTTCAGATCTGAACCTATTATGTTCTCGTCAATATATGTGTGTTCTTGATCCTATCTTGCAAGTTGTAGTCACCTACTATGTGTTATGACCCGGCAACCCCGGAGTGACTATAGCCGGAACCACTCCGGGTGATGATCATAGTATGAGGAGTCCATGTATTCACTGAGTGCTAATGCTTTGTTCCGGTTCTCTATTAAAAGGAGAACCTTAATATCCCGTAGTTTCCTTTAGGACCCCGCTGCCACAGGAGGGATGGACAATAGATGTCATGCAAGTTTTTACCCTAAGCACGTATGACTATATACGGAATAGATGCCTACATTACATTGATGAACTGGAGCTAGTTACATATCTCTCCATGTTATAACTGTTACATGATGAATGTCATCTGACATAATTATCCATCACCGATCCAATGCCTACGATTATTTTCCTACTGGTCCTTGCTACGTTACTTTGCGTCTACTCCTGTCACTGCTGCTCCTGTTACTGCTACTGCTGTCAGTGCTGCTACTGTTACGATTGCTACTATTGCTATCACACCACTTTGCTACCGATACTTTGCTGCAGATACTAAGTCTTTCAGGTGTGGTTGAATTGACAACTCAACTGCTAATACTCGAGAATATTCTTTGGCTTCCCCTTGTGTCAAATCAACAAATTTGGGTTGAATACTCTACCCTCGAAAACTGTTGCGATCCCCTATACTTATGGGTTATAAAGACTATTTTATGGCGCCGTTGCCGGGGAGGCATAGCTCTATTCTCTGAGTCACTTGGGATTTACGTCTGCTGATCACTATGAGGAATCCGAGAGATCCAAAAACTAAAGTCTTGCCCTCAACTACGAGGACAAGTAAGGAACGACCATCTAGCTCTGCACTTGACTCACCTTCAGTTATGAGTAAGTTTGCGACACCACCTCCTGCTAGAAATTTTGATGTGTCGCCTGTGCTTGATGATGCTACTTCTGCTATCCATAATGCTTGTGATGATGCTTTGCTTGATACTGCTTTGCCACTAGGTGCATTCCTTGATGCACAAATTGCTAGAGTTGCTGCTGAATGTGATGATACTTCTAAAACTGCTGAGATTATTGAAGTAGAACCTGCTATTTCGCCTGTTAGAACTAGCTCTCCTAGATATGAATTGCCTGATATGCCTAAGGGCTATGTTATGGAGGGAGAGATAGCTGAGGACTTTCTTGCTTGTAAGGATAGCTTTGATCTTGAGAAGTTACTGCGCAAGTGGAAAGAAAAATCTTTGAACGCTAGGATGAAATACGACCCGAAGTTTGCTACTTCGCCTATTTTTGTGACCGATAAGGATTATGAATTCTGTGTCGACCCTGAGTTAATCACTTTGGTCGAATCTGATCCTTTTCACGATTATGAGTCTGAAACGATTGTAGCACATCTTACTAAGCTGCACGATATAGCCACCCTATTCACGAGTGAGGAAAAGATCCACCACTACTATATCCTTAAGCCGTTTCCTTTCTCGCTAAAGGATGATGCTAAGACTTGGTTCACTTCTCTTGCTCCTGGTTGTGTGCGTAGTCCCCAGGATATGATCTACTACTTCTCTGAGAAATATTTTCCTGCCCATAAGAGACAAGCTGCCTTGCAGGAAATATATAACTTTGTGCAAGTTGAAGAAGAGAGTCTCCCACAAGCTTGGGGAGGCTTGTCCAGCTACTGAATGCTTTGCCCTATCACCCTCTTGAGAAAAACGAAATACTTGATATCTTCTATAATTGACTAACCGATGCTTCTAAGGACCACCTAGATAATTGTGATGGTTGTGTTTTCAGGGAACGAACTGTGGAACAAGCTGAGATCCTATTGAATAATATCTTGTGCAATGAGAATGCTTGGACTATTCCCGAACCACCTCCGAAACCAACTCCGAAGAAAAAAGGTATTCTATTCCTCAGTCCTGAAGATATGCAAGAAGCTAAGAAATCTATGAAAGAGAAAGGCATTAAATCTGAAGATGTCAAAAATCTATCACCTATCAAAGAGATCCATGGTCTTGATAACCCGACACAGGTAGTAGAGGTAAATTCTATTCGTAGATTCAATGAGAGTGATATTCCTTTTGATAAACCTGCTAGCTTATGCCTGGATGAATTTGATAACTTTGTTGCCAAAGAACAGAGTTTCAATGATTATGTTAGCAGACAATTGGGACAGGATGCTCATATGCTTAGTCATTTAAGTGCTTGTGTGGACAGAAACGTCAATGATCTTAAGCTTTTGAGTAAACATGCCTCTATGGTTACTACTCAAGTAGAACAAGTACTTAAGACTCATAATGACTTGCTCAATGAGTTGAATGACAATTCTGTAAGAGTCATCACTAGAGGCGGTAGAATGACCCAGGAACCTTTGTATCCTGAGGGTCATCCTAAGAGAATTGAACAAGATTCTCAAGGAGTTAGCACCGAGGCACCTAGTCATCCTAGAAAGAAAAAGAAAGATGATAGGAACCTGCAGGCTAGCAACATTGTTGCTGTTACACCCGAGAATCCAAACGATATCTCTGTTTCTGATGCCGAAACATAATCTGGTGATGAACATGATCCTAATGATAACATCGATAGTGATGTTCACGATGATGCTCAACCTAGCAATGATAAGGATGTGGAGATTGAACCAGTTGATCTTAATAACCCACAACCTAAGAATAGGAGGTACGATAAGAACGACTTCATTGCTAGGAAGCATGGTAAAGAAAGGGAACCATGGGTTCAGAAACCCATGCCCTTTCCTCCCAAACCATCCAAGAAAAAGGATGATGAGGATTTTGAGCAATTTGTTGAAATGATTAGACCTGTCTTTCTGCAAATGCGTTTGATAGATATGCTCAAAATGTCTCCGTATGCTAAGTACATGAAGGATATTGTGACTAATAAGAGGAGGATACCTGAGGTTGAGATTTCCATCATGCTTGCCAACTACACCTTCAAGGGTGGAACTCCTAAGAAACTAGGTGATCCGGAGTGCCCACTATACCTTGCTCCATTAAAGGCAACTACGTTAGAACTGCTTTATGCGACCTTGGAGCCGGTGTTAGTGTTATTCCTATCTATCTTTATCGTAGACTTGAATTGGATAAATTGACACCCACCGAAATGTCTTTGCAAATGGCCGACAAATCAACTGCTTTCCCTATCGACATTTGCGAGGATGTGCCTATTGTGGTTGCTAACATTACTATCTTAACATACTTTGTTATTCTGGATATTCCCGAGGATGATGCCATGGCGGTCATCCTTGGAAGCCCCTTTCTAAACACTACAGGGGCGGTTATTGATTGCAACAAATGCAATGTCACTTTCCATGTCAATGGTAATGAGCATACGGTGCACTTTCCAAAGAAACAATATCGGGTACATTGTATCAATGCTATTGAAAAAACTTCATCGATTCTTATTGGGAGCTTTGAATGCCCTATACCTACTGTTAAGATGAAATATGATTTGCTTGTTGGGGATGTGCACATCCCCATTGAGGTAACCTAGTAACTATTCAAAAATTCTCCGTTTTTACGCGATTCGAAAAAGTTTGTCAAGGAGACTTGCTCAACCTCATTGACGGATTTCTTTTCATGACCATGAGATGGATGAATCTGAGAGTCACAACGCTCTTTCCAAACCTTTACCTTCGGTAGCTTAGAAGAAAAATGATAGATTTAGCTTTAGTGTCTCCTGTTTTCTGTTTTTTGCGTCCCGTAGAAAAGTGTCCCGAAAATAAAAGTTCTCCGATTGCCCTGAAAATCAAGTATGATTTTTTCTGGAATTTTTGAAAAATTCTGAGATGGAGAGCTAGTCAAGGGGATGCACCAGTGGGCCACAAGCCCTGGAGGCGCAGGCACCCCCCTGGCCGCGCCTACCAGGCTTGTGGGGCCCACATGTCCCCCCTCCACTTATTCCAGCTCCCATCTCCTTCTCCTACCTCCAGAAAAATTCATTCTACCGCTCAAACCCGTGTTCTTGCTATTCTTGCTGCGATTTTTGATCTCCTTGTGCAAAGCCCCATTTACCAAACTGTTTTGGGGGAATTGTTCCTTGTTATGTGACTCCTCCATTGGTCCAATTAGTTTTTGCTCTAGTGCCTTATTCATTGCGTATTTTTGCTGCATTGGTGACCCTGTTCTTGAGCTTTGCATGCTAATTTTAGCTGGTCCCAAGTAGTTTTGATGTGTGATATGGCCTCTAGGCACTTGTAGGAGTAGTTGCTACGAGTTTCATTGGGCCTTGTTCACTTTTTCTTCGAGTCACTTAAAATTTCAGAGAAATAAAAAGGAAAAGATGAGGAGGTTCCTAAGAGGCTCTGCAAGCCGTGACCCCAAGGATGATGAAAATGAGAAGAAGAAACCCAAGTATCCGGTCCCTCGAGTTGCAGAAGTTCGAGCATGCGAGTGGCAAAGCGAAGTGTTCTTACGTGCCGCCGGTCTTTATGAGGATTTTTATTACTTGGTGGAGAACGCAGGCCTTACCGCATTTGTTGAAGATAAGTGTACACAATACCTCCTCCTCACTAATATTTTCGTGCAAAGCTTTAACTTCTATCCAAGGAAGAGTCCTCCTATGGTCGAGTTTAAGCTATATGATATCCCCCAGCGCATGTCACTTCAAGATTTTTGCAATGTCTGCAAATTACCTTATGTTGGGGATATTCATGAACCTCATCCACGGTACTTGGAGGCTTTCATAGATACTATTGCTGTAGGAGAGGAGAGAGGAGTGTCTTGTGCTAGAGCTGCTAGCATACATTTTCCTGTGCTTTAGTACTTCTCATTATTCGTGGGAAAATGTTTGATTGGCCGTGGGAAAGCTCGGGCCCTTAGCTCCACAAATCTTTGCGGTTTTGCCTGAAGCCCTTTATAATGATAAAACTTATAGCTTGGGCATTATAGTAGCTCAACGGTTGAATACGAACCGTTCTAAAGGCGTTGTTTATGGAGTTATCTATGCTACCCGTCTTGAGAGACATTTTGAGATACCTATTAGACTGCACGAGGAAGAAGAGATTCTTCTTCCCGAGAGATATCTAGATTATGATAGCATGGTTCACCATGACTTTCTTGATAAAGATATAAATAAGAGGATGATTTATAACCTGGTACTTAGTCAGGGTACTCGTGAGACTATTACTTTGCCTGCTTCTTCTTTGTTCAATCTTCATCTAGGCAGGTACATTATTATGCCCTCAGACATCTACGCATATTGGGGCATAGCACCACCACACGCGTCCGTGCCCGAGCTACCAGTCGAGTACCAGACACCAGTTTATCAGTGGGAGCCACAGGAGCTCACACAACAGTGGCACCCTCAGTACACTCCGGAGTACCCTGGAGACGGTTATTTCCCTCCTTGGGAGTAGACCAACTTAGGCCTAAAGGCTAAGCTTGGGGGACTACGTGTTTCTCACCAACTTTATATTCATGTTCACACTTTCACTTTGTTAGTCGATGTTCACACTTTGCCACTGTATCATCCATGCTAGTTTATTTCTTTTTCTCGCTTTCTTCTCGTGTGTTTGTCTAGTTTGAGAAAACCCAAAAAGATTTCTCGTTCTTCTTTTGCTTGTTGGGAGCTTTCCCGTGTAAATAGTTTTCTTTTTCTTTGGGTCAAGGTAGAAGACCATGGTTACAATGTTTAGTGGCTCTCGCATGCATATTTGTTTATCTGTCAAAGAGCCATATTACTTTGTCTTCTCCTTTGTGTTTGCTTGCAGATTCCAGCTTAGTCTAATGCATGACCACTCTTATTATTGTTCACATCATTCGATCGTGCAAGTGAAAGGCAATATTGACGATATATGATGAAGTGACTGAGCCTGGAAAAGCTCGTATGAACTCGATCTATTTTGTTTTTGTAAATATGACTAGCTCATCGTTCCTGATTCAGCTTTGTTGTGAGGGAAAAATGTTTGCAATGACAACTTAGAGATCATAGTTCTGATGCCATGCTTAATTAGCTAGGAGCTTATAATGGTTTGTCTTGGATGCCAACATGAATTTCGAGATGATTATGATGTAGTATGATAGCATGGTATCCTTCTTTGAATGATTCAAGTGGCTTGACTTGGCACATGTTCACGCATGTAGTTGAAACAAAATCAACATAGCCTCTATGATATTCATGTTTATGGTGATTTATATCCTACTCATGCTTGCACTCCATGTTGCTTAATTTCAATGCATATTGATAACTGTTTTCGCTCTCTAGTTGGTCGCTTCCCAGTCTTCTCCTAGCCTTCACTTGTACTAAGAAGGAATACTGCTTGTGCATCCACTTCCATAAACCCAAAGTTGTTCCATATGAGTAAACCATACCTACCTATATGCGGTATCTACCTACCGTTCCAAGTAAATTTGCATGTGCCACTCTCTAAACCTTCAAGAAATAATCTATTTTGCATGCCCGAACCGCTCATGTGGTGACAAGGGGCGGTCAGTATCTTCCATGCTAGGCGTGTTATCCTCGATATGTGTTTATTCACTATCATTCACGAGAAAGGGGTCGGTAATTGGAATGCCCAGTTCCATACTCAAATCGAAAATATAATTGCAAACAAAACTCCCCCTGGACTGTTGTTGGTATGGACGACACCCGAGTATTCGGCTAGCCGTGGAGTGTGATTGATCGGTGGTGGGGGAGTCAAAACTTTACTTTTCTGTTTGGGAACTGCCTATAGTATTTGTATCATGGAAGATGGTGAAAACTCTTGGTCATCGCGTTGACACTGAAAGCATGCCACCCAAAATTATTTATCTCTGTCTTCAAAGCTTGAGCTCTGGCACCTCTGCAAATCAATGCTTCCCTCTGCGAAGGGCCTATCTATTTATGATTCTGTTGAGTCATCCTCTTCTTATAAAAGCACCAATTAGAGAGCACCTCCGTCATTTCTATGCTTTGCTTTTAATTGTTATTGAGTATGACTGTGACTAGATCTTCTTTGCCATGAATTACAATGTTCAGTGAGCCCTTGGTCTTTGAAGGTGCTCTGCATTTATGTTTTGCGGTCTCAGAAAGAGCTAGCGAGATACCATCTGTTCATATTGCTTCATGATTGTTTTGATTGAAGTATTGACATTTGAAACTCATTATTATTGCTTGCTAGTTGATTATGTCATTGATATGAGTTTTCCATAAGACCTAAATGTCATTGCTTATGTGGTGAGCTTATGATCTTGCTGAAAATCTGAATATGAGTTAGACATAATTACAACAACAAGATCAAACAGAGTTCGTAAAAGTTTTTGTTTTGTCTCTTTCAGTTTGTCAACTGAATTTCTTGAGGACAAGCAAGGCTTTAAGCTTGGGGGAGTTGATACGTCTCCATCGTATCTACTTTTCCAAACTCTTTTGCCCTTGTTTTGGACTCTAATTTGCATGATTTGAATGGAACTAACCCAGACTAATGTTGTTTTCAGCAGAATTGCCATAGTGTTGTTTTTGCGCAGAAATAAAAGTTCTCGGAATGACTTGGAAATTTACGAGGATGTTTTGTCGAATATATAAAAAATACCGGCGCAAGAATCAACCGGAGGCATGGAGCGAGGAGCCCACAAGCCCACCAGGCGCGCCCCCTGGCCGCGCCTAGCAGGCTTGTGGGGACCTCAGGGCTCCGCTGCCTCCAACTCCAGCTCTATTTAGTCCCTTCCATCCGAAAAAAATCTATGAGAAGAGTTCATCGTGTTTTACGATACGGAGGCGCCACCACCACCTGTTCTTCCTCAGGAGGGCTGATCTGGAGTCCGTTCTGGGCTCCGAAGAGGGGAGATCGTCGCCATCGTCATCACCAACCTTCCTTCATTGCCAATTCCATGATGCTCTTCACCGTTCATGAGTAATCTCATTGTAGGCTTGCTGGACGGTGATGGGTTGGATGAGATCTATCATGTAATCGAGTTAATTTTGATGCAGATTGATCCCTAGTATCCATTATGTTCTGAGATTGATGTTGCTACTACTTTGCCATGCTTAATGCTTGTCACTAGGGCCCGAGTGCCATGATTTCAGATCCGAACCTATTATGTTCTCGTCAATATATGTGTGTTCTTGATCCTATCTTGCAAGTTGTAGTCACCTACTATGTGTTATGACCCGGCAACCCCGGAGTGACAATAGCCGGAACCACTCCCGGTGATGATCATTGTATGAGGAGTCCATGTATTCATTGAGTGCTAATGCTTTGTTCCGGTTCTCTATTAAAAGGAGAACCTTAATATCCCATAGTTTCCATTAGGACCCCGCTGCCACGGGAGGGATGGACAATAGATGTCATGCAAGTTCTTTTCCCTAAGGACGTATGACTATGTGCGGAATACATGCCTACATTACATTGATGAACTGGAGCTAGTTACATATCTCTCCATGTTATAACTGTTACATGATGAATGTCATCCGGCATAATTATCCATCACCGATCCAATGCCTACGAGTCTTTTCTTACTGGTCCTTGCTACGTTACTTTGTTGCTACTGTTGTCACTGCTGCTACTGTTACCATTGCTGCTGTTGCTATCACACCACTTTTCTACTGATACTTTGCTGCAGATACTAAGTCTTTCAGGTGTGGTTGAATTGACAACTCAACTGCTAGTACTCGAGAATATTCTTTGGCTTCCCCTTGTGTCGAATCTACAAATTTGGGTTGAATACTCTACCCTCGAAAACTCTTGCGATCTCCTATACTTGTGTGTTATCAATCATCATCGTCACCGGCATGACACCATGATCTCCATTATCATGATCTCCATCATTATGTCTCCATGGAGTCGTCACGCCAACTATTACTTCTACTACTAGAGGTAATCGTTAGCGATAAAATAAAGTAATCAACATGGCGTTGCATCTCATACAATAAATTAGGACAACTGCTATGGCTCATGCCGGTTGTCATACTTATCAACATACAAGTCATCAATCCTATTACAAGAACATGATCAATCTCATACATCACATATGTAACATCACATTCTTTTGGTCGTATCACATCACGTAGCAAACCCTACAAAAACAAGTTAGACGTCCTCTAATTGTTGTTGCAAGTTTTACGTGGCTGGTTAGGGTTTCTAGCAAGAACGTTTCTCACCTACGTGACAGCCACAACGTTGATATGCCAATGCTATTTACCCTTCATTAGGACCCTCTTCATCGAATCCAATCCGACTAAAGTGGGAGAGACACACACCTGCTAGCCACCTTATGCAACTAGTGCATGTCAGTCGGTGGAACTAGTCTCACGTAAGAGTATGTTTAAAGTCAGTCCGGGCCTCTTCATCCCATGATGCCACCGAATAAACATAAGACTAGTAAGGGCAAGCAATTGACAAATCAGCGCCCACAACTTTTGTGTTCTACTCTTGCAAAAAATCTACGCTTAGAACCTGGCTCTGATACCACTGTTGGGGATCGTAGTAATTTTAAAATTTTCCTATGCCAAACAAGGATCTATCTATGGAGAAACCAGCAACGAGTGATGGGGTAGAGAATCTTCATACCTTTTAAGATCGCTAAGCGAAAGCGTTACTAGAACGCGGTCAATGGATCCATACTCGGAGTGATTCAGATCGCGGTTGTTCCCGATCTATGTGCCGAATCACGGTACCTCCACGTTCAACACACGTACAACCCGGTGACGTCTCCCACACCTTGATCTAGCAAGGAGGAGGGAGCGGTTGAGGGAGAGCTCCGGCAGCGCAACGGCGCGGTGGCGATGGAGCTACGAGGTATTCCGGCGGAGCTTCTCCAAGCTGCACCGAAGAGGAGGAAGATGAACTGGGCTGCCTGAGAGAGAGGAAGAGATTTCTTTGTTTCCCCAAAGGCCAAACCCTCCACTATTTATAGGGGGAGAGGGAGGGGGTGCCCCCTTTAGGGTTCCCACCCCAAGGGGTGCGGAAGCCCCCATCTAGGGCTGGTGGTGGCGGCCACGAAGGGAGGAAGGGGTGGCGCACCCCAGATGAGCCTTGGGCCCATTTGCTTTAGGGTTTCCCCCTTCCCTCTCAACCCGCGCCTTAGGCCTTGGTGGGAGGCGCACCAGCCCACTCTGGGCCGGTTCCCTTCCACCTTTTGGCCCATATCACCCTTTGGGGTGGTGGCCCCTCCCGGTGGACCCTCGGAACCCTTCCGGTGGTCCCGGTATGTTACCGGTGACGCCCAAAACATTTTCGGTGTTCAAAACCCCTCATCCTATATATTAATCTTCACCTCCTGACCATTCGGGAGCTCCTTGTGATGTATGGGACTCCGAACAACCTTCGGTAACCTTGTACACTATTCCCATATAACCCTAGCGTCATCGAACCTTAAGTGTGTAGAACCTACGGGTTCGGGAAGCATGTAGACATGACCGAGACACTCTCCGATAAGTAAGCAACAGTTGGGTCTGGATATCCATGTTGGTTCCCACATGTTCCACGATGATCTCATTGGATGAACCACGATGTCATGGATTCACTTAATCCCATATGAAGTTCCCTGTGTCTATCGGTATGATACTTGCCCGAGATTCGATCGTCGGTGTCCCCATACCTTGTTCAATCTCGTTACCGGCAAGTATATTTACTCGTTCCGTAGCACATCATACCGTGGCTAACTCCTTAGTCACACTGAGCTCATTATGATGATGTTCTACCTAGTGGGCCCAGAGATACCTCTCCGTCACACGGATTGACAAATCACGGTCTCGATTCGTACCAACCCAAGAGACACTTTCGGAGATACCCATAGTGCACCTTTATAGTCACCCAGTTACTTGTGACGTTTGATACACCCAAAGCACTCCTACGGTATCCGGGAGTTCCACAATCTCACGGTCTAAGGAAAAGATACTTGACATTAGAAAAGCTTTAGCATATGAACAACACGATCTAGTGCTATGCTTAGGATTGGGTCTTGTCCATCACATCATTCGCCTAATGATGTGATCTCGTTATCAATGACATCTAATGTCCATGATGAGGAAACCATGATCATCCATTGATCAATGAGCTAGCGAACTAGAGGCTCACTAGGGACACATTGTGATCTTTGTATTCACACATGTATTACGGTTGCCGGTTAACACACTTATAGCATGAATAATAGACAATTATCATGAACTAGAAATATAATAATAACCACTTTATTATTGCCTCTAGGGCACATTTCCGACACTATTTCCGCTGCACTCAGTTCGTGACTCAGGACTTTCCTCACTAGGAATTTCTTCAGTGATGAAATTGTAAAAAATTTCTATTCACCCCCCTCTAGTCGATATAACGCACTTTCAATTGGTATCAGAGAAAGGTACTCCCTTGTTCGGTGTGATTTTGGTTTAACCACCTGGAGTTTTAGTTATGTCGACCGCAGGTATGATCAAGGTTACTGTAGGATGTCCTACCTTCGAAGTAAAGGACTTCCCCTACTGGAAGACCAAGATGCAAATGCATCTTGAAGCAATTGACAATGATCTCTGGTACATTGTGGAAAATGGTATTCCCTCCATCACTACTACTATCTCTGCCGCTGATGTGAAGAAGTTCAAGCAACTTGACTTGCAAGCAAAGAATATCATTTGTGGCCACCTCAGCAAAGGTTAGTATGGAAGAGTTAGTGCTTTGGGCACAGTGAAGCTTATCCGGGATAGGCTGTCCAAAGTCAATGAGGGAGTCCCAACACAGCGTGACTCTCGTGTTGATGTTCTTTGCAATCTCTTAAATCGCTTCAAGAGGCTTGACAATGAAAGCAACAAAGATACCTTTGATCGCCTCACTGACATCTCAAATGAACTGCAAGCACTAGGTGCTAGAGACATCAGTGACCATGAAGTTGTGAATAAACTGCTACGATCTCTTGATCCGTCATTTGACACACTGGTTCTGATGATAGAAGAATGAAGATACTACAAGATGCTTGATCCTGCTGATATACTTGAGAGACTCAATACTCATGAATTCCAACAAGAAGAAAAGAGAGATCTGTATGGACCAAGCTACTCAAGACCTCGTTTGCTGAAGGCTAAGGCTATTTCCTCATCTAAAGAAGAAGAATCTGATTGCAGTATTGGTGACCCTGAAGAACTGGGAAAGGAACTTGCTATGCTCGTGAGGAAATTCCAGAAAATCACAAAATGTGGCCAGTTCAGAAAATCTTCAAGAAAAGATATGATGAAATCAGAATCTTCATGTGAGGACTAAAAGAAAAGAACCTGACACAAATGCAAGAAATCTGGTCACTACATTGCTGATTGTCCTCGCTGGGTGAAAGAAACAAGGAAAAGAAATACAAGGATGAAAGTTCTGATGACTCGAAGAAAAAGAAGAAATCTTAAAAATCCTCATCTTCAAAGTCCTGATCGCACAAGAAGACCAGTTTCAGAAAGGCTCGGGCACTCATTGGCAAGGAAATGTATTATGAAGAAGAATCTGAGGAATGTGATGAAGAGGAAGGTTCTGAAGTGGAGTCAGAGTTTGGTGTGGCAAGTCTTGCACTGGCTACCACGTTCGTCGGCAAGTCAATCTTCAACCTTTAAGAAAATTACAACGTCATCTACACTGATGAATTCGCTCCAACCTATTTCTTCATGGCAAAAGGCTCAAAGGTACCAAACCACACTTCCTCCTCTGATTCTAGTGACTGTGAACCTGATGATTATCAAAAACCCAGTTACTATAAACTTGCCAACATTGCCACTAAGCAACAATGTGCCATTGAAAAGCTTCAGAAACTGCTGGACAAAAGCGATGATCTATTGAACGATGAAATGAATCATACTCACGTCCCCACTAAAGATATTAGAAGTCTTCAGTCTAGATTTGATAGTCTTGAAGATCGTTATGGCTCACTCTTGGATGATCATGAGAAACTTTCCTATGAATTTCTTCAAAGGAAGCTTGATCTTGAGAAGTTAAGAATGTCTCATGATGATCTTCGAATGGAAAATGATTCGTTGCTTGCTCAACAGATGAGTACCGCTCAGGTTTAATTCATTCCACCATGTCTGAAATGCATCGATCGTGAAATTGCTAATTCTTCACCAGAATCATCAAATGCTTCTATCGCTACAAATTTTTCAACTGTTCTTGTGGTATCAAATTCTTCACTTGAGGAAACCACAAATGCTACTGACGAAAATGCAGGATTGAAGGAATTGTATGTGACATGCATATGCAAAAGTCTCAAAGGGCATCAAACCCTTTGCGATGTGCTCAAAAACAAGATTCTGAACAGGAACCTGAGGAAAGAAGGTTTTTCCTTCGAGAGGAAATTGAATGTCGACGGATCATACTAGAAACCTGAGCAGTACCCCCAAACTTCATGGGATGCTGCTAAAGGCCCTCCCATTGATCCATTTACTCTAACATGCTTTGCATGTGAAATGCCTTATTCCTCTGATGAGTCTTTTTACTCCAACTATAAACCGTACAAAAGTCATTCTGGTGAAGTATTTGCTCGATATGTTGGAACTAACTGCAGGAATGGACCTCAGGTGAGGAAAATCTGGGTCCCCAAAAGTTGCTTGGAAAATCTTCACGTGAATGTCCTCATGACACCACCAATGAAGAACCAGAACCCCAGATCAAATTCCTCAGATGGACCAAAGTCTTCACGAGGATCAAATTCCTCAAATGGTCAATATTATTCTCGTACTCGCACTAATGCTTCTAATATGCAGGGAAACTACAAGGGACATGAATATGAGAATTATTCTTCAAATCAGTATGTTCATAAGTCCTCAAAGAATTTCTCTGCCTATTCATTTGAGTACTCTAACCCCCTAAGTTGAAAAGAAGTGCATTAGCTTCAATGCCTCCATTCTCATATGGTGCTCGTAGGATGATGAACTTTTTGCCAACCCTTCAGATGTGGGTTGTGAAGAAAAAACAAACTAATCGCCTCTAGAGGTCAGGTTTCCACATGAAAGTCATCATCTGAAGAAGTTGCTAGAGACCTGAGAAAATTGCTTGATTGGACGCAAGCTAAAACATGATGAAATGAACTAACATTTCACACGTCCCCAAATTTACTGTTTGTGATGAAATTCTTATCTGATGATATTGATATCATATTCTTCAAGTCTGAAGCATATGAGATGGTAAGTTGTACTAATTCATCTGCGGGATGACAAACCCAAGAATACAGAGTGGGTTCTTAACAGTGGTTGCACAAATCACATGACTGGTGATAACAGCTTATTGATGAATATACCACCGACTCCATCACCACTAAAACAAATCACTTACGCTGATAAAGGTAAAAGCAAGGTATTGGGACTTGGTAAAGTGGCTATCTCTAAGGATCGACACATGGACAATTTCATGCTTGTCGAATCCCTCAGGTTTAACCTCATGTCAGTCTCAATGCTTTCTGATCTTGATATGATTGTCATCTTTGGAAAATATAGATGCGTAGTCATCATGGAATCTGACAAATCCAAAGTCTTGGAAGGATTTAGGACAGGAGATTTGTATATTGTTGATTTTTCCACAGGTCCTCAACCAAGCACTTGTTTACTAGCAAAAACCTCGGCTATGGCATCGACGACTGGGTCATGCTGGCACGAGGAATTTGCACACACTGGCGAAAAAGAAGCATGTCATTGACATCGAATCTGTCAAATTCCTCAAGGACCATCTCTGCGGTGCTTGTGAGTCTGGAAAAATAACCAGATCCAAACACCCCTCGAAGACTATCATGACGACTACTCATCCATTTGAATTACTTCACATGGATCTGTTTGGACCTACTCATTATGGTACTCTAACCAATGCAACATCATTATATGGCTTTGTCATCGTTGATGACTATTCTCGTTTTACTTGGATACACATAATTCTGTATAAAATTGAAGTGCAGGAAGTCTTCAAACGCTTTTCCTCAATGTCCTCGATGAACTTCGACGTCAAGATCAAACACATCAGGAGTGATAATGGGACAATATTCAAAAATACTGGTCTTAATGATTATCTTGATGAACTTGGTATTGCTAACGAATTGTCTGCTCCTTATACTCCTCAACAGAATGGCAACGTTGAACGCAAGAACATGACTCTGGTTGAAATGGCATGGACTATGCTTGAAGAATATCAGACTCCTCGTCATTTTTGTCCTGAAGCAATCAACACTGCCTGCCACATCATCAACACGGTATATCTTCACAAATTCCTGAAGCAAACCTCATATGACCTCCTCACTGACAAGAAACCCAATGTAAGTTATTTCAAAGTCTTCGGTGCAAGATGCTAGACTAGAGATCCTCACCATAGCGCAAAGTATGCACCTAAAGCACATGAGGGTTTTATGCTTGGTTATGGAAAGGACTCGCACACCTACAGGGTCTTCAACACCTATGACAACAAGGTTGTCGAAACTGTAGATGTGCGGTTCGATGAAACTAACGGCTCGCAAAGAGAGCAACTGCCTCATGTGCCAGATAAATTGACTCCTGAGGAAGCTATCAAGCACAAGGCTACTGAAGATATCATTCCTACTTAGGACCAACCCCTTGTTGCAGAAGTCGTTCCCAACACAGATGAAATTCATGCAGATGCACCTGAGAAAAATGCTACAGATCAAATTCCTCAGCCCAACCAAAGTCTTTAACCAACTCATCCAAGGATTGCAAATGAAGTGGAACTTGACAAAATACTCGATGACATCAATGCGCCAGGTCCTCTCACTCGCTCAAAAGGTTCACATTTAGTTAACTTTTGTGGGCATTCCTCTTTTGTGTCTATCACAAAACCCTCAAAAGTTGCTAAAGCTTTCATGGAACATGAGTGGATTCAAGCCATGCAAGATGAATTTCTTCAGTTCAAGCTAAATGACGTGTGGGAACTCGTCAAAAGGCCAGATCCTCGCAAGCACAATATCATCGGCACCAAGTGCATCTACTGAAATAAGCAAGATGAGGATGGTCAGGTTGTGAGGAAGAAGGCACTGCTTGTAGCCCAAGGCTACACACAAGTTGAAGGAATTGACTTTGATGAAACTTTTGCACCTATTGCTAGACTTGAAGCTATTCGAATATTACTTGGTTATGCTAACCATCACAATATTACACTATATCAAATGGATGCGAAAAGTGCATTCCTCAATGGTAAGCTTGAGGAAGAAGTATATGTTGCTCAGCCCCAGGTTTTGAAGACCCGAAGCACCCTGACAAAGTCTTCAGACTAAAAAAGGCACTCTATGGCCTCAAGCAAGCCTCTCGGGCGTGGTATGATACATTGAAGGAATTCCTCATGAAGAAAGGCTTCAAACCCGGTTCACTTGATGATACTATTTTCACAAAATCTTATGACAGTGAACTATTCGTGTGCCAAATATATGTTGACGACTTTATTTTTGGTTGTATTAACAAATGTTACAGTGATGAATTTGCCTACATGATGGATGAAGACTATAAAATGTCCATGATGGGGGAGCTAAAATTCTTCTTAGGTCTGCAAATTCGTCAACAATGCAGTGGCATCTTCATATCTCAAGATAAATACCTTAAGGTTGTTCTAAGGAAATTCGGCATGCATGAATGCAAAGGCGTCAAGATTCCTATGCCTACCAATGGCCACCTGTGCACTGACGAAAATGGTATAGATTTCGATCAGCAGGTATATCGTTCTATGCTTGGCTCTTTATTGTACCTATGTGCATCTAGGCCAGATATTATGCTTAGTGTTTGCATGTGTGCACGTTTCCAAGCAAAACCGAAGGAATCACACCATAAGGTTGTGAAACATATTCTTCGATATCTAGCTCACACACCAACACTAGGATTATGGTACCCCATGGGCTCAAATCTTCACCTCGTTGGATATTTTGATTTTGATTATGCTGGTGACCGTGTGGATCGCAAGTCAACATTAGGCACATGTCATTTCCTCGGAAGATCCTTAGTATTTTGGTCCTCAAAGAAGCATAACTGTGTATCACTCTCCACTTCTGAAGGTGAATACATTGCTGCTGGATCTTGCTGTGCTCAAGTGATATGGATGAAGCAAACCCTTAGAGACTACGACATCAACATGAAGAATGTGCCCCTCTACTGGGACAATGAGAGTGCAATCAAGATTGCCTAGAACCCAGTACAACACTCGAATACCAAGCACATACAGATTCGTCATCATTTTCTTCTTGATCATGTACTCAAGGGCAATATCATCATCGGTCATGTGAAGACTGACGACCATCTAGCAGATATCTTCACAAAGCCCTTGGATGAGAGAAGGTTTTGCAAATTACAGGTGTGAGCTAAATATCCTAGAATCTTCAAATTTTTTGTAAACGTGCACACATCCTAACACTTATGAAAAATTGATGACTTAGATGTGCAACACACAAAGTAACGATTTTTCTTTGATCAATGAAGAATATCACTCTAAGTGTGAAGAAATTAATGAAGAATGTGGTTCTCAGGGCCCTACGACAATTGTACGCGACGCCTGAAATCTTCATTCTTATACGGTGGGTCATGGCACCACCAAACTTTGAAATTCTCCAAAGTTGAAACTCTCCAATCTGAGACTTTTCACAAATTCCTCAAAATTTTCGAAGTCTTCAAAATTTCAAATTCTTCAAAACTATCTATGATGATCTTCATTTACTATATATATATGTATATATATATATATTAATGAGCTTTCAATGTTGTTAGAGCATATTTCTCCATATGTGGTTTTGGTAATTGATGACAATCCCTATGGACTAATGATTGCCTTAAGTTATATTCGAAGGATTTGTCCATAGGCATTTTTTGAAGTCCATTTGTTGGTTTCAAGGAGTTTATATGATGACCAAGGTGATATTCAAAGTATTATACAAAGATTGGTCACACAGACACAAGGTTGATCAAGACTAAGCAGAGAGTAAATCAAGATGATCAACACACAAAGCATACAAAATGTACTGAGAAGGATCAAGTGATCCCATGGTATGTTAAGCATGGTCCATAACGCTTTTGTGTACTAACCCATGTCTTCGTGAGAGTTGTATGTGGGGTTAGGTGTGTTTCCATGGGTTTGTGTCAAGAGGAAGATCTCATTCAACCTACGAAGGATGACATCAAGTGGTGATCGTCATCAAGATTACGGTGTGCAAGTTCAAGTGGAGCATCATGAAGATATCATGCTTCAAGCTTGCCGTCCATTGTGGTGGCAATAGACTTGTGAAGAATGTGCTGAAGAGTGACTCACCCATAGTGAGTATGGGGGAGCAATCATGAAAGGTGGTCCATGTTGAGGAATCCAATATCATCATCATCTAGCTCAAGAGGACTAGGTGCAAGGTATAGGTTTGCCCTTGATAGGTTTTTCTATTGTAGGATAGTTTGCCGTACTGTCAAGGGGAGCTCTCAAGTGAGTAGCTTGATCGTATCAGTCGTTGGGAGCTCAAACCATTTGCATCCTTGCATCATATATTGGTTCTTGTTTGGTGTTTCTCCTTGTGAGTTTTAGAGCTTATGGTCATCTTCATGACAAGATCGAGTTCATCGAAAACGGAGTCCATATGCATCTTCTATGATGTTTTTGATGTTGGAAGTTTTTGGTGGTTCTTCATTCATAGAGGTCTCACATCTCTATATCATTGGCATTCTCATAACTGCATGTTATTAAGATAGCTCTTGTCGTCGTGAATTCAACAAGCTTGAGTTTGCTCGATTTGGAGTTTGTATGCAAAAGTTATGGCAGTTTCAGTATTCAACGGTAGTACCGCTCCTGGTGCTAGCGGTAGTTCCGCTTCTAGAGCGGTAGTAGTGCCCTTGGAGTGGTAGTACCGCTCCCTCGGAGGTTCTGGGAGCGGTAGTACCACTCCTAGCTGTGGTAGTACGACTCCGGTCGGGCTGTGAGTGGGGGTAACGGTTGGATTCTTTCCTCCACTATATAAAGGAGGTATTCTTCCCCTTTGGACTAAATCCATCCGTTCAACTCGTGTTCTTCCCCCGTTGTTTACCTTCTTAGAGCTTTCTAACTCTCAGTCCCTCCAATGATTCTTGCTAGTTCTTGAGGGAAAAGAGAGAGGAGATCTAGATCCACATCTCCACCAATCAGTTTCTCCTCTATGTGAGGGGAACCCCTTGGATCTTGATCTTGGAGTTCTTTGTGATTTCCTTGTTCTTCCTCTCATATTTCTCCATAGCTTTTGTTGTTGTGGAGGGATTTGAGTGTAAGGGACTTGACCACTTCGTGTGTTCTTGCCATTGAATTAGTTGCATTGATTTGAGTTCTCCACTGTGATATGTGGAAGGGAGAAGATGAGAATCATATTACCCTTGGGTACTTGGGACCCCTAGAAGCTTGGTGGTTCCTCGAAGCTCAATCATTATGGTGTAAAGCTCCGAGCAAGCGTCGAGGTCTCCAATTAAGTTGTGGAGATTGCCCCGAGCATTTGTGGTCACCTGGAAGCCATATGCCATTGTGGTGAAGCTTCGTGGTGTTGTTGGGAGCCTCCAATTAAGTTGTGGAGATTGCCCCAACCTTGTTTGTATTGGTTCGGTGACCTCCCTCAAGGGTCCTTTAGTGGAATCACGACATCTTGCATTGTGTGAGGGCGTGAGGAGATTACGATGGCCTTAGTGGCATCTTGGGGAGCATTGTGCCTCCACACCGCTCCAAATAGAGATTAGCATCCGCAAGGGTGCGAACTTCAGGATACATCGTCGTCTCTGCGTACCTCGGTTATCTCTTACCCGATCCCTTTACTTATACACTTTACTTTGTGATAGTGATATTGTTTCTTGTCATATATCTTGCTATCACTTAGTTATTTATCTTTCTTAGCATAAGTTGTTGGTGCACATAGGTGAGCCTAGTTGTTTTAGGTTTTGTGCTTGACAAATTAAATGTTAGTTTTATTCTGCATTTGTTCAAGCCTAAACCGTAATTATTTTAAAGCACCTATTCACCCCCTCTAGGCGACATCCACGTCCTTTCAAATGTCCTAAAAAACATTCACTTATTTCTAAGTCTTCAATTTGGTATTTCTTCTAAGTGAATGTGATCGGACCCGACTCCCCTCTATGCTAAGCTCAACCCAGTCTATTCTCAATTCTTCATATGCGTTCTGTTTAACACTTGTTCAAAATCCTCACTGAGTCCTTGTCAGCTGAGGACTTTGCAACAAAATCCTCAACATTCAAAAAATAATTTTAAACGTCACCACACTAACCGCACCCACTACTCACGTTAGAATAACCACGATCTCCACCGCTTCGATGGTGGGTAGCACGCGTCATGTGGAGACGAAGGGGCAAGGGTAGTCCCGTCCGAAGTTTTCGCTTCAGACCGTTTTCACCTGAGCTATAAATAGCCCCATACCCCCTTAGTCAAAAACTCTTCCTCCCTTTCGACTCCTCCGCTTGACCTCAAAACCTAGCACCCCCGCTAGCATCCTCATTGCCGGTGAGGAACAGCTTCACTGCCTCGACCTCGCCGACATCAGACACACGCCGACTGCGGAACATCTTCCTCCGCCGCCGCCGTAGTTGTCTTCAGTCGCCAAGTTAGGGCACTGAGGATCTGAGCCGAACAACTTCCATTTTTACCTCCCGAGTTCATCGTGTTCTTCATACTGGGTAATTAAAATCCTATTTTACCATCCTTTTTTATCCATATATTCTCCCTAGATTCGTGAAATCAGTTTTTCCTCAAAGAATCTCTCAGCTGTGCACACTCATGCCTATAATAGTTGATGAATTTCACTAAGCCCTTAAATTCTTCACGAGATTCCTCAATTGTGTAAATTTTCGAATATGCACAACTCTGGAACCCAAGATTAGAATGCATAGTCAAATTCCACAACACACTGGTCAAATTCCTCAACTTAAGAATTTTCTTAATTTCCTCAAATCTGAGAACGCATATGACTTCTCCAAATTCTTTGCACCTATACTCTATTCACAAGTACAAAATGTCAGCTGAGGAATGAACTCATTTGCAACATTTCTTGAAGAAACATTGCCCGTGTCCTCAAATTTCTCAAGAATACAAATTCCTCAGCAAAAACCACTGCTGAAGAAAATGGAGGAAGATAGAAAACAGAAGGGTGGCAAGAAACTGGAACAGGAGATTGCTTTTGACCTCAGGAGATATATGTTGACTACTACACGCTAGATGAAGAAACACATGGAAAAGAGACCATGTCTAAACACAAGATAAGGCTTCAAAGGATTGAACGCAGATGGGCAAAGGAGTGGAAAGAATACATGTATGTCACTCTCAAATATGCCAAGAAGTTTGCCCTCAAACCTCCTTGCAAAAGATTGCCACATGGAGACCGACAAGCAACACATCCTTCAAGCGTAGCCACCATTGAGGACTATACTGATGAAAAACACAAGTATTTGTCTAAGCTTCAGTAAAAGGCAAAAGTTGTTGTCACAAAGTTTAATGAGGATTCTGCTGCTACAACAACTTCTGCCACTTCTTATGCTGCTGAGGCTTGTGCTACAAAACAACCTCACAAGAAGGTCATGATGAAGAAACTAGGTCTCAAGGCAAAACCCTCAACGGCACTGTCAAAAGAGCAAATTCCTCAGAAAATTGCAACATCAGCTGCCAAGTCCTCAACTGCAGCAAAGTCTTCACCTCCTGTGAAGACACGGCTCTGTCAGCATCAAACAGAAAATCCAAGTTCTTCTATACCATCTGCCTCAGGCTCAGCTCCAAAATCTTCACCTCGTCTACTGAAGACAAAGATGGCTACTGGTAGAGGTACCAGGCCAAGCCCAAGCAAGATTGTAAACATTCCTTCTGCATCAGAAGGAAGTGAAGAATATGATGATGAAACTCTTCAAGCCATCATCAGAAACAAGCAAGAAAGAGTTGCACAAACTACTGGGAACACCATTCCCCTCACACTGGATCCGAAAGTACTGCTGAAATTCATCAACCTTTGGTATGAGGATCCAAACACACAAATTGATGACTTGAAACTGCCACCTGGACTGAGTCACATGGTCACTTCATTAATCAGTGAAGCAAAATGGAAGGATCAACAAGCCAAACAAGCTCAGGTTGCGAACGTTAAAATGGAGAAGTACTTGACGCAAAACATCCTTAACCTCACGCGTGAGAAACTTGTTTCGACTCACGCAGAGTTGAAAACCCTCACTGACAACTACACTAGTCTTCATGCAGACCACAAAGGTGTCAAAGTGAGGTTTTTTCAAGATGTGACTAATGCAATTGATGAATACAACAGCTGGGTTGCTGCTCCAAAGCAACCAACAAATCCTCAGCCAAGCTATACTGTGCAATTGGCTGATGAAGATGAAGAACCAGCTGCTGATGGAATTACTCAGAATATTACAATTGAAGAATCTGCTAGGCCTGACACTGCTAAAGTAATGCCTGATTAAAATGCTCCTTCACCAAAGTCCTCAAAGGTGAAGAATTCTTCCGTCTGCATCAGACGTGAAGAAAACAAAAGTTACTGAGAAGTAATCCAAGAAAAGAAAGGCTTCAACAACTTCAAAGTCTTCAGAGGCAAAACGCCTGAAGACTATGGCTACCACATCATCAGCTCTAGTGGATGCGACTCCCCTCAATGTTGCACCATCATATATGATTGTTCCATTTGGTGAAGAGCACATCATTCTAGAATAGGATGAGGAAATGGATGATAATTGCTCTGCTACATCTATACCAATTGATGAGGAAATTCAAGCAGATTAAATTCCTCATGTCTCAACACCTCCTCCACACAACCCAGAAATGGCCGCTGAAGAAAAGGAGGCTCATGAAGACATCGACCGCATCACACCTATTATTCATAATTAATTTTGGGGAAAAGCTCACCCAAACTCGCTAATAACAGCTCAAATTCCTTAAACTCCCGCAGCCACGAAATTTTTGACTAGCTCTAAAGAAAAGAGCTCACATGTGAAATCCACACCACATCAAGATTCAGCTGCATTAGCTGAAGAAACTACATCTTCTCACTCGGCACAGCAAATTCCTCAAGCTGAAGAACAAGCTCCTGATGAAAATGTCTCATCTCAGGATAAAAATACTGCTGATGAAACTGCAATTGTAGTGGTAACTCCTGAAACTGCAATTGTGGTGGCCAAAACTCCTCAACATGAACAACATCATAATCTTCAACCAATGCCTCATAAACCCTTCTCAAAGAAGCAAAATTTCCTGAAGAAACACTTCTATGATGAACATTATTTCTTCATTGGAGAAAATCCCTACGATAGGCTTCGTATCAGACACAGAAAATTCTGGACCAGAACTCAACTAAACTAGTATGTCTCTATGCTCTGTGGGAAAAGGAAGATATTTCATCACACCCACATTCCTCATTGTGACATGGAGTAAATTCCTTGCTTCACCCCTGTACTAAGTGTTCTTCACGTTGTAGGGCTATTGCCATTATGCACATATATCGGTGACTGGAACACTGACATTATTGTTCCATTCTATGCCACACTGCATATCTCTGGTGACCCCAAAGACATCAACTCGTGGGTCTTGGACTGGATGACACAACACACTGATACGTCCCAAACGTATCTATAATTTATGTTTGTTCCATGCACTTTTGGGTGACATTGTTATATGTTTTGCCTCTGGCGCCCTCCTTAGGCCTATATTTACCCCTTGGACGGAAACCCTAAAGATATATCTAGAATAATGAATTTCTCCACCGTTCGGCCGCCGTAGCGCTTCCGAAATCGGGAGCATGAGATGACTTCTTCCCGACACCCTACCGGAGGGAGGATTGACCTCCGAAAGCTTCTCCGCCACCATGGACGCTTCCCGGACATGCCGTGAGTAGTCCTCCTTGGACCATGAGTCCATGACCAGTAGCTATGTGATGTCTGCTCTCCAATCTTGTGCTTCAATGCCTAGCGCTTGTGAGCTGCCCTACATGATCAAGGCATCTATGTAATTTACCTGCTGTTGCTATGTGGAGTTTGCTGGGATCCCATGGATTATGAGATTATGTTCAGATTGTGATGAGTTATATATTTGGTTCTCCTTTTATATTACGTTTTGAGTAATTCATGCATCTTCTCCATTGCTTTTTATTGCTTTAGCCAAGTACAAGATTGTGACTCCAAGAGGGAGCGTTATGCATGATTGTGGGTTCATGCCCCGTGATGTCTAGCTCGAGTGACAAAAACATGAGACTAGGGGATGTGATGTTGCCACCAGGGAGAAAACAACGGTGCTTGTGACCACGGTTGCAAGGATTGTTTACCTTAAGCAAAGTTCGTTAATGCACTTGTCCGTTGCTTTGAGTTTACACTTTGGGTGCGGTTCTCAACTTAATACCAGCGAGATGTTCTGGATAGATATCTGAAGGTGGATGATTAGAGAGTAGATGCTGATGGATAAACGGTCTACTTGTCTTGGCGTACTGCCCATTACTTTTGAGCCTCTAACTTTCTTGTAGCATGATTAGCATTGCGGTGCGTTTATAATTCTGTCAATTGCCCAGCTGTAATTTGTTTACCCAACATAGTTGTTTATCGTCTTTTGGGAGAGAGACATCACTAGTGAACATCATGGGACTCTGGTCCATGTTGCCACCATTGTTTACACCTCCACCATTTACTGTTTTTATTTAATTTTCCATTGCAATCACTATCGCTATGCCTGCTTTTGTTTTGATCCTTTGAAAACTACAAGGCCGGAGAGATTGACAACCTCTCTGAACTCATTGGGAGCAAAGTTAGTTGTTGTTTGTGTAGGTCCACATCTTCTGCTAGCGCCAGAGCAGCGGACACCTACTTGTTGATCCTCGGAGTCCTCCTGGTTCGATAAACCTTATAGTCCCCGTGTAAGGGAAATCTATTGCTGACTACATCTCCACCTTCCACTTGGGGTAACCAACGAGGGGCGAGAATTATATCCATCAACTCATCATCAAGAAAATTTTTGGCGCCGTTGCCGGGGACTCCAATCTTGAAGATAGGGGAGTTGCACACTATCTTTTATCTTTGCTTTTAGTCTTGTTAGTTTGCTTTCTAGTTTTTGCTTTAGAGTCTTATACCAAAAACCACAAAAAAATTAGTTGCTTTGTTCTTGCTTGTTGCTCCTGCTATGGGTTCCAGTGAGAACACCAAGTTGTGTGACTTCACTAGTCACAACAACAATGACTTTATCTGAACTCCTATTGCTGCTCGCGCCACTGAGGCGACCTCCTCTGAGATTAAACCTGCTTTACTAAACCTTGTTATGAAAGATCAATTCTACGGTACTGGAGATGATGTTGCTTTGCACTTGAATAATTTTGTTGAGCTTTGTGATATGCAAAAGTACAAAGAATTATATGGTGATGTTGTTAAACTTAAGATTTTTTCCTTTCTCCTTGAGAGGAGGAGCTAAAGTGTGGCTTCAATCTTTGCCTAGGAATAGCATAGATTCTTGGGATAAGTGCAAAGATGCTTTTATTGCGAAGTATTACCCGCGTGCTAAGATTATCCAGTTAAGAAGTAACATTATGAATTTTAGGCAGCTTGATAATGAACACGTTGCCCAAGCTTGGGAACGTATGAAATCTCTTGTTAAGAATTTCCCTACACATGGTTTGACTACTTGGATGGTTATCCAAACTTTCTATGCGGGATTGAACTTTACCTTGCGGAATCTGTTGGACTCGGCCACGGGAGGAACCTTTATGTCAACTACACTTGGTGCTGCCATGAAACTATTGGATGAGATGATGGCAAATTATTCTCAATGGCACCCCGAGAGAGCTCCAATAGGTAGGAAGGTAAATTCTATTGAGGAGATCTCCCTTAATGATAAGGTTGACATGATCATGTCTTTACTTACTAAGCAAGCTCCTATTGATCCTCATGATGTTCCTTTAAATTCTTTTATTGCTCAAGAAAGAGAGAAAGTTGATGTTAATTTTATCTCTAGGAACAACTTTAATAATAATGCTTATAGGAGTAATTTTGGTAGCAATGCTAGACCGTTCCCATCCAACAACTATGGGAACAACAACACCTATAGTTACACTACTAATGATAGAAGAATGCCTAGTTATGAAAAACTTTTGGAGATAGAGAAGGCTACAAAGAATTATATGGACACCCAATATGAACAAAACAAGGCCTTCTCTAGACAATTAGATAAGCATTCTTCTATTTTGAAAAACATTGGAAGACAACTTGAGAGACTGAATAGTGAGATTTCCAATCTCCAAACTAGACTCACCACCACGGAGACCCAAGTTTCCAATATGTCTCACACCCACGCCACTTTGATAAATCAAATGGCGGACAAACCCGAAGTGGTTGTATCTCAAGAAGAGGAAGATAGGATTAAGAGCCTTCCTACACACACTACCCTTGCTACTATACAAGTTGTTGAGGATCTCAAAACTATTAGCATCCATCACATCCCTAGTACCAATGGACCTATTAATGATGATGCTAATACCTCAACTTTAGGACAAGAAGGTCCTTTGAACCAATAGACTAACAAAATAAGGAGCTTAGATGACATCACCACCACTTTAATTAATGGTAGTAATCTTGATTTTGATAATTGTAGTCTTTCTGAAGTTATCACTTTTTGCAAAGAATGGCTAAAGACCCCCACACTAGTACACTCAATATTGCCTTCACCAAGCATATTACCAATGATCTTATCAAAGCTAGGGAGGAGAAGCTCAAGCTAGAGACTTCTATTCCTAGAAAACTAGAAGATGGTTGGGATCTTATGGTCAATATTAAATTGAATCATTTCTCTTCCTTTGCTTTATGTGATGTTGGAGCTAGTGCCTCCGTTATGCCAAAAAGAATGTATGATATGCTTGATTTGAAACCCTTTGATCAATGTTCTTTTGGTGTTCGTCTTGTTGATTCTTCCATAAAGAAACATTTATGGAGAATTGATGATGTTCCTATTGTTGTCAATGATAATTATGTTCGCGTTGATTTTGTTGTTATGGACATTGAGTGTGATCCCTCAGGTCCAATTATTTTGGGACGTCCTTTTCTCTGCACCGTTGGTGCTATCATTGACATGAAAGAAGGGACCATTAGATTCCAGTTTCCCCTAAAAAATGGAATGGAACACTTCCTTCGAAATAATATTAAGTTACCTTATGAGTCCGTTATTCGTGCAAGTTACTCTTTTGGAGTTGATAATACTTGATCTTTTTGCACCATGCCTAGCTCAAAGGCATAAAAGAAAGCGCTTATTGGGAGGCAACTCAATTTGTTTTTACCTTCAGTTTTAGTTGTCTTGATTCTTGTTACTACTATAGCAACATCATTGTATCTTTATTTTCAAGGTTTGTGCCAAGTTTTAGCCTCCAATTGCAAGAACGTTCAAAAGTTATGACATGCTGTCCAAAAACAGATTGTGTGTGCTTGACAGAAAAATTCGCCAAGAATCACCAGATCATCTTTTTGATCTAAATTTGTTTGACATATTCTCTATATAATTGTCTTTCTGGTGTTTGTTATGAGTTTTTTGATTTGAGTGGCAGAAGTGCCCCCAAAAAATTATTTACTACCTGTTGTTCTGTTTTTCCTAGATTCTGCCCTGTTTTGCGTTTTCATTGTTTTGCAAATCTTAAGCTTGCTTTTTCTTTGCAATTTTTTTTTGGCAATCTTGAGAAACAGTAGATATTCCTGAAAATCTTTATTTCCAATAGAGAAAAAAATTATTTTATTATGGGCACTAACCACTCTAATCAGCTTATGATGAATTTCGTATGAAGGGAGTTTTCAAGTATGCGATAGAAGATGATGAAAGAAGATCCAGGAGTGTCAAACGCTCAAGCTTGGGGATGCCCCCATGGACCTGTTGGAAATATGCCCTAGAGGCAATAATAATTAGTTATTATTATATTTCTTTGTTCATGATAATCGTTTATTATCCATGCTATAATTGTATTGATTGGAAACACAATACTTGTGTGGATACATAGACAAAACAGTGTCCCTAGTAAGCCTCTAGTTGACTAGCTCGTTGATCAAAGATGGTCAAGGTTTCCTGGCCATAGGCAAGTGTTGTTAGTTGATAACGGGATCACATCATTAGGAGAATCATGTGATGGACTAGACCCAAACTAATAGACGTAGCATGTTGATCGTGTCATTTTGTTGCTACTGTTTTCTGCGTGTCAAGTATTTGTTGCTATGACCATGAGATCATATAACTCACTGACACCGGAGGAATGCTTTGTGTGTATCAAACATCACAACGTAACTGGGTGACTATAAAGATGCTCTACAGGTATCTCCGAAGGTGTTCGTTGAGTTAGTATGGATCAAGACTGGGATTTGTCACTCCGTATGACGGAGAGGTATCTCGGGGCCCACTCGGTAATACAACATCACACACAAGCCTTGCAAGCAATGTGACTTAGTGTAAGTTGCGGGATCTTGTATTACGGAACGAGTAAATAGACTTGCTGGTAAACGAGATTGAAATAGGTATGCGGATACTGACGATCGAATCTCAGGCAAGTAACATACCGAAGGACAAAGGGAATGACATACGGGATTATATGAATCCTTGGCACTGAGGTTCAAACGATAAGATCTTCGTAGAATATGTAGGATCCAATATGGGCATCCAGGTCCCGCTATTGGATATTGACCGAGGAGTCTCTCGGGTCATGTCTACATAGTTCTCGAACCCGCAGGGTCTGCACACTTAAGGTTCGACGTTGTTTTATGCGTATTTGAGTTATATGGTTGGTTACCGAATGTTGTTCGGAGTCCCGGATGAGATCACGGATGTCACGAGGGTTTCTAGAATGGTCCGGAAACGAAGATTGATATATAGGATGACCTCATTTGGTTACCGGAAGGTTTTCGTGCATTACCGGAAAAGTTTCGGGCTCATCGGTAGTGTACTTGGAGTGTCAGGAGGGGTGCCGGGGACCATCAGGAGGGGTGTCTCGCCCCAAGGGGTCTCATGGGCTATGGGAAGAGATAAACCAGCCCCTAGTGGGCTGGAATAAGTTCCCACTAAGGCCCATAAGGTTTGAGAAGGAAAAAACACAAGGTGGAAAGAGTTTCCAAGTGGGAAGGTGGAATCCTACTCCAAGTAGGATTGGAGTAGGACTCCTCCACCTCCAATTTCGGCCAAACCTTTAGGTTTTGAGGCTGCCTCCTCCCCTCCCTCCCTCCTATATATAGTGGGGTTTTAGGGCTGATTTGAGACGAACTTTGCCACGGCAGCCCGACCACATACCTCCACGGTTTTTCCTCTAGATCGCGTTTCTGCGGAGCTCGGGCGGAGCCCTGCTGAGATTAAATCACCACCAACCTCCGGAGCGCCGTCAAGCTGCTGGAGAACTCATCTACCTCTCCGTCTCTCTTGCTGGATCAAGAAGGCCGAGATCATCATCGAGCTGTACGTGTGCTGAACGCGGAGGTGCCGTCCGTTCGGCACTAGATCGGAGCGGATCGTGGGACGTATCGCGGGACGGTTCGTGGGGCGGATCGAGGGACGTGAGGACGTTCCACTACATCAACCGCGTTCACTAACGCTTCTGCTGTGTGATCTACAAGGGTACGTAGATCGGGAATCCCCTCTCGTAGATGGACATCACCAAGATAGGTCTTCGTGCGCGTAGGAAATTTTTTGTTTCCCATGCGACGTTCCCCAACAGTGGCATCATGGGCTAGGTTCATGCGTAGATGTCTTCTCGAGTAGAACACAAAAGTTTTTGTGGGCGGTGATGTGCGTTTTGCTGCCCTCCTTAGTGTTTTCTTGATTCCGTGGTATTGTTGGATCGAAGCGGCTCGGACCGACATTACTCGTACGCTTACGAGAGACTGGTTTCATCGCTACGAATAACTCCGTTGCTCAAAGATGACCGGCGAGTGTCGATTTCTCCAACTTTAGTTGAATTGGATTTGACCGAGGAGGTCCTTGGATGAGGTTAAATAGCAATTCATATATCTCCGTTGTGGTGTTTGCGTAAGTAAGATGCGATCCTACTAGATACCCATGGTCACCACGTAAAACATGCAACAACAATTAGAGGACGTCTAACTTGTTTTTGCAGGGTATGCTTGTGATGTGATATGGATAACGATGTGATATGATATATTGGATGTATGAGATGATCATGTTGTAATAGTTAATATCGACTTGCACGTCGATGGTACGGAAACCGGCAGGAGCCATAGGGTTGTCTTTAAACTAACGTTTGTGCTTGCAGATGCGTTTACTATATTGCTAGGACGTAGCTATAGTAGTAATAGCATGAGTAGCACGACAACCCCGATGGCGACACGTTGATGGAGATCATGATGATGGAGATCATGGTGTGACGCCGGTGACAAGAAGATCGTGCCGGTGCTTTGGTGATGGAGATCAAGAAGCACATGATGATGGCCATATCATGTCACTTATGAATTTCATGTGATGTTAATCCTTTATGGACCTTATCTTGCTTAGAACGACGGTAGCATTATGAGGTGATCTCTCACTAAAATTTCAAGACGAAATTGTGTTCTCCCCGACTGTGCACCGTTGCGACAGTTCTTCGTTTCGAGACACCACGTGATGATCGGGTGTGATAGACTCAACGTTCACATACAACGGGTGCAAAACAGTTGCACACGCGGAACACTCGGGTTAAGCTTGACGAGCCTAGCATGTGCAGACATGGCCTCGGAACACATGAGACCGAAAGGTCGAGCATGAATCGTATAGTTGATATGATTAGCATAGAGATGCTTACCACTGAAACTATTCTCGACTCACGTGATGATCGGACTTGAGATAGTGGATTTGGATCATGTACCACTCAAATGACTAGAGAGATGTACTTTTTGAGTGGGAGTTCTTAAGTAATATGATTAATTGAACTAATTGTCATGAACATAGTCTAATGGTCTTTGCGAATTACAATGTAGCTTGCGCTATAGCTCTACTGTTTTTATATGTTCCTAGAGAAAATTTAGTTGAAAGTTGATAGTAGCAAACTTTGCAGACTGAGTCTGTAAAACCAAGGATTGTCCTCGTTGCTGTGCAGAAGGGTTATGTCCTTAATGCACCACTCGGTGTGCTGCACCTCGAGCGTCGTCTGTAGATGTTGTGAACATCCGGCATACACGTTTCTGATGACTACACGATAGTTCAGTACAAAATACTTAATGGCTTAGAAGCAAGGCACCGAAGACGTTTTCAAACGTCACGGAACATAAGAGCTGTTCTAAAGAGATGAAATTGTGATTTCATGCTTGTGCCCTTGTTAAGAGGTATGAGACCTCTGACAAGATTCTTTGTCCATGAAGTAAAGGAGAGAAGCTCAATCGTTGAGCGTGCGCTCAGATTATCTGAGTACGACAATCGCTTGCATCAAGTGGGAGTTGATCTTCCAGATAAGATAGTGATGGTTCTCCAAAGTCACTGCCACCAAGCTGTGAGAGCTTCGTGATGAACTATAACATATCAAGGATAGATACAATGATCCTTGAGCGATTCACGATGTTTGACACTGCGAAAGTAGAAATCAAGAAGGAGCATCAATAGTTGATGGTTAGTAAAACCACTAAGTTTCGAGAAAGGCAAGGGCTAGAAGGGATACTTCATGAAATGGCAAATTAGTTGCTACACTAATGAAGAGACCCCAGATTAAACCCAAGCCCGGGACTAAGTGCTTCTGTTATGAGGGGAACGGTCACTGAGACGGAGCAACTCTAGATACTTGGTAGATAAGAAGGCTGGCAAAAGTCGAAAGAAGTATATTTGATATACATGATGTTGATCTGTACTTTACTAGTACTCCTAGTAGCACGAGGGTATTGGATACCGGTTCAGTTGCTAAGTGATTAGTAACATGAAATGAAAGCTACGGCATAAACGGAGACTAGCTAAAGGCGAGGTGACGATACGTGTTGGAAGTGTTTCCAAGGTTGATATGATCAAACGTCGCACGCTCCCTCTACCATCGGGATTGGTGTTAAACCTAAATAATTGTTATTTGGTGCTTGCGTTAAGCATGAACATGATTGGATCGTGTTTATTGCAATACGATTATTCATTTAAAGAGAATAATGGTTACTCTATTTGCTTGAATAATCACCTTCAATGGTTTATTGAATCTCGATCGTAGTGTTACACATGTTCATGATATTGTTGCCAAAAGATACGAGGTAATGATGATAGTACCACTTACTCGTGGCACTGCCGCTTGAGTCATGTTGGTATAAAATGCATGAAGAGGCTCCGTGCTGATGGATCTTTATACTCACTTGATTTTGAATCACTAGTGACATGCAAATCATACCACATGAGCAAGGCCTTGTTTTCATTGAGATGAAAACAAGATAAGTAACTTGTTGGAAGTGATACATTTTGATGTATGCAGTCCAATGGGTGCTGAGGCACGCAGTGGGTATCATTATGTTCTTACTTCAATGACGATTTGAGTAGATACAAGAGTATTTACTTAATCAATCACAAGTCAGAAATATTGAAAAGTTCAATTCTGTTTCGAAGTGAAGTTTGTCGTAACAAGAGGATAAACTGTCTACGATATGATCATAGAAATGAATATCTGAGTTACAAGTTTTGGTACGCAGTTAAGACAATGTGGAAATTGTTTTGCAGTTCATGCCACCTGGAACATCATAGTGTGATGATGTGTCTGAACGTCATAGCCACACACTATTTGGTATGGTGCATCCTATGACGTCTCTTATCGAATTACCACTATCGTTTATGGGTTATGCATTTGAGACAACCGCATTCACTTTAAATAGGGCACCGCGTATTTCCGTTGAGATGACACAGTATAGACTGAGGTTTAGAGAAATCTAAACTGTCGTTTCTTGAAAGTTTGGGGCGTCGACACTTATGTGAAAAAGTTTCAGTCTGATAAGCTCGAACCCAAAGCGGATAAATGCATCTTCATAGGATATCCAAAACAGTTGGGTACATCTCCTATCTCAGATTCGAAAGCAAAGTGTTTGTTTCTAAAAACGGATCTTTCTCGAGGAAAGGTTTCTCTCGAAATAATTGAGTGGGAGGGTGATAGAACTTGATGAGGTTATTGAACCATCACTTCGACTAGTGTGTAGCAGGGCACTAGAAGTTGTTCCTGTGGCGCCTACACCAATTGAAGTGGAAGATGATGATGGTGATCATTGAGCTTCGGGTCAAGTTACTACAAACCCCGTAGGTCGACAAGGTCGCGTACTACTACAGAGTGGTATGGTAACCCTGTCTTGGAGGTCATGTTGTTGAACAATAATGAACCTACGAGCTGTGGAGAAGCGATGGTGGGCCCGGATTCCAACAAATGGCTGGAGGCCATGAAATCTGAGAGAGGATCCATGTATGAAAACAAAGTGTAGACTTTGGAAGAACTACTTGATGGTCGTAGGACTATTGAGTAAAGATGGATCTTTAAAAGGAAGACAGACGACGATGGTGATAATGTTGGGTAACGTAGCATAAATTCAAAATTTTCCTACGCATGTTCACATCTTCCTATGGAGAGACCAGCAACGAGAGAGGGGTAAGAGCATATTCATACCTTTGAAGATCGCTAAGCGGAAGCGTTGCTAGAACGCGGTTGATGGAGTCGTACTCGCAGCGATTCCGATCTAGTGCCGAACAACGACACCTTCGCGTTCAACACACGTGCAACCCGGTGACGTCTCCCGCACCTTGATCCAGCAAGGAGGAGGGAGAGGTTGGGGAAGAAGACCAGCAACACGACGGCATGGTGTTGGTGGAGAGACGCGGTCTCCCGGCAGGGCTTGGCCAAGCGCCGGCAGAGAGGAGGAGGAAGAAGTGCAGGGCTGCGCCGAGGGAGAGGGAAAACCGTGTCCTCCAAAGGCCAAAAGTGCCCACTATATATAGGGGAAGGGGAGAGGGGGTGCCACCCCTAGGGTTCCCACCCTAGGGTGTGCGGCAGCCCCCTCAGATGGGGGGATTGGCGGCTAGGGCAAGGAGGAGGGGTGGCGCACCCCTCTCGTGGGCCTAAGGCCCACCTTAGTTAGGGTTCCCCCCTTTCCCCTTTTTCCTGGTGCACATGGGCTGGGTGGGGGGCGCACCAGCCCACTTAGGGGCTGGTTCCCTTCCCCACTTAGCCCATCTAGCCTCCCGGGGTCGTCACCCCCCTTCGGTGGTCCCCCGGGACCACCTCCGGTGGTCCCGGTGGTCCCAGTACGTTACCGGTGATGCCCGAAACACTTCCGGTGTCCGAAACCATCTGTCCTATATATCAATCTTTACCTCTGGACCATTCCGGAGCTCCTCGTGACGTCCGGGATCTCATCCGGGACTCCAAACAACTTTCGGTAATCTCTTATAACAATTCCATATAACCCTAGCGTCATCGAACCTTAAGTGTGTAGACCCTACGGGTTCGGGAGACAGGCAGACGTGACCGAGACATCTCTCTGGCCAATAACCATCAGCGGGGTCTGGATACCCATGGTGGCTCCCACTAGCTCCACGATGATCTCATCGGATGAACCACGATGTCAAGGATTCAATCAATCCCGTATACAATTCCCTTTGTCTGTCGGTATAGAACTTGCCCGAGATTCGATCGTCGGTATACCTATACCTTGTTCAATCTCCTTACCGGTAAGTCTCTTTACTCGTTCCGTAGCACGTCATCGTGTGACTAACTCCTTAGTCACATTGAGCTCATGATGATGTT
Source organism: Hordeum vulgare subsp. vulgare (assembly GCF_904849725.1). Taxonomy (NCBI): domain Eukaryota; kingdom Viridiplantae; phylum Streptophyta; class Magnoliopsida; order Poales; family Poaceae; genus Hordeum; species Hordeum vulgare. The sequence goes on along the minus strand of NC_058524.1, from coordinate 226,110,121 downwards.
CTACCGAGTGGGCCCAGAGATACCTCTCCGTCACACGGAGTGACAAATCCCGATCTCGATTCGTGCCAACCCAACAACCACTTTTGGAGGTACCCGTAGTGCACCTTTATGGTCACCCAGTTACGTTGTGACGTTTGATACACCCAAAGCACTCCTACGGTATCCGGGAGTTGCACAATCTCATGGTCGAAGGAAAAGATACTTGACATTAGAAAAGCATTAGCATACGAACAATACGATCTAGTGCTAGGCTTAGGATTGGGTCTTGTCCACCACATCATTCTCCCAATGATGTGATCCCGTTATCAATGACATCCAATGTCTATGAACAGGAAACCATGATCATCTATTGACTAACGAGCTAGCCAACTAGAGGATTGCTAGGGACACATTGTGATCTATTCATTCACACATGTATTACTGTTTCCTGTTAATACAATTATAGCATGAACGATAGACGATTATCATGAACAAGGAAATATGATAATAACCATTTTATTATTGCGTCTAGGGCATATTTCCAACAGTCTCCCACTTGCACTAGAGCCAATAATCTAGTTACATTGTGATGTATCGAACGCCCATAGCATTATGGTGCTGATCATGTTTTGCTCGTGGAAGAGGTTTAGTCAACGGGTCTGCAATATTCAGATCCGTGTGTACTTTACAAATATCTATCACTCCACTCTGGACATGGTCCTGGATGGAGTTGTAGCGGCGCTTGATGTGCTTCGTCTTCCGGTGAAACCTGGGCTTCTTGGCTATGGCAATGGCTCCAGTGTTATCACAGAAGAGTGTCATAGGACCCGACGCGCTTGGAACCACTCCAAGGTCGGTGATGAGCTCCTTCATCCAAATTCCTTCATGAGCCGCTTCTGAAGCAGCTATGTACTCCGCTTCACATGTAGATGCTGCCATGACTTCTTGCTTGCTGCTGCACCAGCTCACTGCCCCACCATTCAACACATATACGTATCCGGTTTGTGACATAGAGTCATCCGGATCTGTGTCGAAGCTAGCATCGACGTAACCTTTTACGACGAGCTCTTCGTCACCTCCATAAACGAGAAACATTTCCTTAGTCCTTTTCAGGTACTTAAGGATATTCTTGACCGCTGTCCAGTGTTCCGCACCGGGATTACTTTGGTACCTCCCTACCAAGCTTATCGCAAGGTTTATATCAGGTCTGGTACACAGCATGGCATACATTAGAGAGCCCATGGCTGAAGCGTAGGGGACAGAACCCATCTTCTCTCTATCTACTGCCGTGGTCAGCGATTGAGTCTTACTCAATCTCATACCTTGCAAAACTGGCAAGAACCCTTTCTTTGAGTTTTCCATATTGAACTTCTTCAATATCTTGTCAAGGTATGTACTTTGCGAAAGACCTATGAGGCGTCTCGATCTATCTCTATAGATCTTGATGCCTAATATGTATGCAGCTTCTCCAAGGTCCTTCATTGAAAAACTCTTGTTCAAATAGGCCTTTATGCTCTCCAACATCTCTATATCATTCCCCATCAATAATATGTCATCCACATATAGTACGAGGAAAGCTACAGAGCTCCCACTCACTTTCTTGTACAAACAGGCTTCTCCGTAAACCTGTATGAACCCAAACGCTTTAATCACCTCATTAAAACGAATGTTCCAACTCCGAGATGCTTGCACCAGCCCATAGATGGAGCGCTGGAGCTTGCACACTTTGTCAGCACCCTTAGGGTCGACAAAACCTTCTGGTTGCATCATATACAACTCTTCCTTAAGGTTCCCGTTAAGGAATGTTGTTTTGACGTCCATTTGCCAAATTTCATAATCACAAAAGGCGGCAATTGCTAACATGATTCGGACTGATTTCAGCTTCGCTACGGGAGAGAAAGTCTCTTCGTAGTCAACTCCTTGAATTTGTCGAAAACCCTTTGCGACAAGTCGAACTTTGTAAACGGTTACATTACCGTTTGCATCAGTCTTCTTCTTGAAGATCCATTTATTTTCTATGGCTCGCCGGTCATCGGGCATGTCCACCAAAGTCCATACTTTGTTCTCATACATGGATCCTATCTCAGATTTCATGGCCTCAAGCCATTTGTTGGAATCCGGGCCCGCCATCGCTTCTTCATAGTTCGAAGGTTCACCGTTGTCTAACAACATGATTTCCATCACAGGGTTGCCGTACCACTCTGGCGCCGAGCGTACCCTTGTGGACCTTCGCGGTTCAGTAGTAACTTGATCCGAAGCTTCATGATCATCATCATTAACTTCCTCTTCAGTCGGTGTAGGCACCACAGGAACAACTTCTTGCACTGCGCTACTTTCCTGTTCGAGAGGGGGTGTAATTACCTCATCAAGTTCTACCTTCCTCCCACTTACTTCTTTCGAGAGAAACTCTTTCTCTAGAAAGGACCTGTTCTTGGCAACAAAGGTTTTACCTTCGGATCTAAGATAGAAGGTATACCCAATAGTTTCCTTAGGGTATCCTATGAATACGCATTTCTCCGCTTTGGGTTCGAGCTTTTCTGGTTGAAGTTTCTTCACATAAGCATCGCAGCCCCAAACTTTAAGAAACGACAACTTAGGTTTCTTGCCAAACCACAGTTCATACGGTGTCGTCTCAACGGATTTAGACGGTGCCCTATTTAAAGTGAATGCTGCAGTTTCTAATGCGTATCCCCAAAATGATAGCGGTAAGTCGGTGAGAGACATCATAGATCGTAGCATATCTAATAAGGTGCGATTACGACGTTCAGACACTCCGTTGCGCTGCGGTGTGCCAGGCGGCGTTAGTTGTGAAACGATTCCACACTTCCTTAGGTGTGTGCCAAACTCGTGACTCAAATATTCTCCTCCACGATCAGATTGTAGACATTTAATTTTTCTGTCACGTTGATTCTCAACCTCACTCTGAAATTCCTTGAACTTTTCAAACATCTCAGATTTGTGCTTCATCAAGTAGATATACCCATACCTACTCAAATCATCGGTGAGAGTGAGAACATAACGATAACCACCGCGAGCTTCAATGTTCATTGGACCACACACATCAGTATGTATTATTTCCAATAAGTCGGTGGCTCTCTCCATTATTCCTGAGAATGGAGTCTTAGTCATCTTGCCCATGAGGCACGGTTCGCATGTGTCAAATGATTCAAAGTCAAGAGACTCTAGCAGTCCATCAGTATGGAGCTTCTTCATGCGCTTAACGCCGATATGACCAAGGCGGCAGTGCCACAAGTATGTGGGACTATCATTATCAACTTTGCATCTTTTGGTACTCACACTATGAATATGTGTAACATCACGATCGAGATTCATCAAGAATAAACCATTCACCAGCGGAGCATGACCATAAAACATATCACTCATATAAATAGAGCAACCATTATTCTCTGACTTAAATGAGTAGCCGTCTCGCATTAAGCAAGACCCTGATACAATGTTCATGCTTAAAGCTGGTACTAAATAACAATTATTAAGGTTTAAAACTAATCCCGACGGTAGATGTAGAGGTAGTGTGCCGACGGCGATCACATCGACCTTTGAACCATTCCCGACGCGCATCGTCACCTCGTCCTTGGCCAGTCTCCGCTTATTCCGCAGTTCCTGCTTTGAGTTGCAAATGTGAGAAACAACACCGGTATCAAATACCCAGGAGCTACTACGAGCGCTGGTAAGGTACACATCAATAACATGTATATCACATATACCTTTAACGTTGCCGGCCTTCTTGTCCGCTAAGTATTTGGGGCAGTTCCGCTTCCAGTGACCTATTCCCTTGCAGTAGAAGCACTCAGTCTCAGGCTTGGGTCCGTTCTTTTTCTTCTTCCCGGCATCTGGCTTACCGGGCGCGGCAACAGCTTTGCCGTCTTTCTTGAAGTTCTTCTTACCCCTGCCTTTCTTGAAACTAGAAGTCTTGTTGACCATCAACACTTGATGCTCCTTCTTGATTTCTACTTCTGCAGACTTGAGCATCGAGTACAACTCGGGAATGGTTTTCTCCATCCCTTGCATGTTGTAGTTAAGCACAAAGCCTTTGTAGCTTGGTGGGAGAGACTGGAGGATTCTGTCAATGATAGCATCATCCGGAAGTTCGACTCCAAGTGAAGTCAGACGACCGTGTAACCCAGACATTTTGAGTATGTGCTCACTGACAGAACTGTTCTCCTCCATCTTACAGCTGAAGAACTTGTCGGAGACTTCATATCTCTCGACACGGGCATGAGCTTGAAAAACTAGCTTCAGCTCTTGGAACATCTCATATGCCCCGTGTTGCTCAAAACGTCTTTGGAGCCCCGTTTCTAAACTGTATAACATGCCACACCTGACCAGAGAGTAGTCATCACTCCGCGCTTGCCAGACGTTTAGAACGTCCTGGGCTGCTGCGGGAGCGGGAGGGTCACCTAGCGGCGCATTAAGGACATAAGCCTTTTTAGCTGCTTCAAGGATGAGCTTCAGGTTGCGAACCCAGTCCGCATAGTTGCTACCATCATCTTTCAGCTTGTTTTTCTCTAGGAATGCGTTGAAGTTGAGGTTGACGTTGGACATCTACAATATTTATAAAGACAACTTTTAGACTAAGTTCATGACAATTAAGTACATTTAATCAAATTAAGTATGAACTCCCACTTAAATCGACATCCCTCTAGTCATCTAAGTGATACATGATCCATGTTGACTAACCCGTGTCCGATCATCACGTGAGACGGACTAGTCACCATGGTGAGCAACTTCATGCCGATCGTATTCAACCATACGACTCATGTTCGACCTTTCGGTCTCTTGTATTCGAGGTCATGTCTGTACATGCCAAGCTCGTCGAGTCAACCTAAGTGTTTCGCGTGTGTAAATCTGGCTTACACCCGTTGTATGCGAACGTTAGAATCTATCACACCCGATCATCACGTGGTGCTTCGAGACAACGAACCTTCGCAACGGTGCACACTTAGGGGAATACGTTCTCGAAATTTTAAGAGGGATCATCTTATTATGCTACCGTCGTTTTAAGCAATAAGATGTAAAACATGATAAACATCACAATGCAATCATATAGTGACATGATATGGCCATTATCATCTTTGCTCATTCGATCTCCATCTTCAGGCATCGCATGATCATCATCGTCACCGGCGTGACACCATGATCTCCATCATCATGATCTCCATCATCGTGTCTTCGTGAAGTCGTCACGCCAACTACTACTATCGCTACTACTATGGCTAACCGTTAGCAATGAAGTAAAAGTAGTAAGCACATGGCGTTGCATCTCATACAATAAATTAAGACAACTCCTATGGCTCCTGCCGGTTGTCATACTCATCGACATGCAAGTCGTGAAACCTATTACAATAACATGATCATCTCATACATCATACATGCAACATCACAACTTTGGCCATATCACATCACATGTCAAACCCTGCAAAAACAAGTTAGACGTCCTCTAATCGTTGTTGCAAGTTTTACGTGGCTGATTTGGGTTTCTAGCAAGAACGCCTTCTTACCTACGTGAAATCCACAACGATGATATGCCAAAGCTATTTACCCTTCATAAGGACCCTTTTCATCAAATCCAATCCGACTAGAGTAGGAGAGACAGACACCCGCTAGCCACCTTTATGCACGATGTGCATGTCTGTCGGTGGAACCAGTCTCACGTAAGCGTACGTGTAAGGTCGGTCCGGGCCGCTTCATCCCACAATACCGCCGGAAAAGAATAAGACTAGTAACGGCAAGCAAATTGACAAACCATCGCCCACAACTTTTGTGTTCTACTCGTGAATAGAATCTACGCATAGAAAACCTGGCTCTGATACCACCGTTGGGTAACGTAGCTTAAATTCAAAATTTTCCTACGCATGTTCAGATCTTCCTATGGAGAGACCAGCAACGAGAGAGGGGTAAGAGCATCTTCATACCTTTGAAGATCGCTAGGCGGAAGCGTTGCTAGAACGCGGTTGATGGAGTCGTACTCGTAGCGATTCCGATCTAGTGCCGAACAACGGCACCTCCGCGTTCAACACACGTGCAGCCCGGTGACGTCTCCCGCACCTTGATCCAGGAAGGAGGAGGGAGAGGTTGGGGAAGAAGACCAGCAACACAACGGCGTGGTGTTGGTGGAGAGACGAGGTCTCCCGGCAGGGCTTCGCCAAGCGCCGGCAGAGAGGAGGAGGAAGAAGTGCAGGGCTGCGCCGAGGGAGAGGGAAAACCGTGTCCTCCAAAGGCCAAATGTGCCCACTATATATAGGGGAAGGGGATAGGGGGTGACACCCCAAGGGTTCCCACCCTAGGGGGTGCGGCAGCCCTCCCAGATGGGGGGAGTGGCGGCCAGGGCAAGGAGGAGGGGTGGCGCACCCCTCTGGTGGGCCGAAGGCCCACCTTAGTTAGGGTTCCCCCCTTTCCCCTTTTTCCTAGTGCACATGGGCTGGGTGGGGGGCGCACCAGCCCACTTAGGGGCTGGTTACCTTCCCCACTTAGCCCATCTAGCCTCCCGGGGTCGTCACCCCCCTTCGGTGGTGTCGATCTTGATACCAGCTGCTCCTTTTCCGGTCCGCTCAGCGCCACCGCCACCGGTCGCAGGACCGACGAGGCCGAGAACGGCGACACTCCGGAAATTTGCGAGGTGGACCGTAGGCCATCCGAAGCCGAAGAAGACACTCGGCCATGGCCGCCGCCAGCAGCAGTCGAAGCAGAGGAGGAGCGCGTGCTGGAGGTGGAGTGCAGGGGGCTGGACCACGCAGACGCGCTGGGCCTCATCGCCATCGGCAACCGGCTGCGGTGCATCAGCAACTGGCTGGTGGTGGCGATGCAGAAGCTACGGCACCCGCACCCGGAGCACGGCGGAGGGAAGCAGCTGGTACGGGTGTACGGGCCGCGCGTCAAGTTCGAGCGGGGGCCCTCGCTGGCGTTCAACGTGTACGACTGGAAGGGGGAGAAGGTGGCGCCGGCGCTGGTGCAGAAGCTTGCCGACCGGCAGGGCATCTCCCTCACCTGCGGCTTCCTGCGGAACATCTGGTTCGCTGACAAGTATGAGGCCGACAGGAGCGCCGTCCTTGAGCAGGCAAGCGACGGCGGCGGCGAGATGGGGATCCATGTGGTGAATGCGTCGCTGGGGTTCTTGACCAACTTCGAGGACGCGTACAAGCTGTGGGCGTTCGTGGCCAAGTTCTTGGACGCCGACTTCGTGGAGAAGGAGAGGTGGAGGTACACGGCGCTCAACCAGAAGACCGTCGAAGTGTAGGTCGCCACCACCATGTTCTGTTCACTGCGTCATTTGTTCACCACGTCGTTCTTCTGTACTGCATTTGGGAATACATGCAACCACTGGTCAAGAGGAAGCCGTTCGGCCCATCTGAAAGCTTTTAGAACAACTCTATCATGTATAATCATGACATGCAAACGCGTATTGCAGTTCGATGAAGTGGGTTGCGGGACGAAAAATTACGTTGCAGAACAAAACCCGCATAATGAAACTGCATAATTTGAAAAATAAACATTCGCGGGCGAAATTAGAACCATAGTTATGATCATACAAACTACATTCAGTACTAGAGGGGGGCATCACCTACTGGAGCCAAGGAAAAAAATAGCGTGCTATTTGAAATAGCGCAGCCTTCAAAAAAACACTATGAACGAAATAGCGTGCTAATAGCATGCTATTTTGCAAAATAGCGTGTCACAAAACATTGTTCAGATTTCAGCATATAGCAACACAAATGACAGATTTCAGCAGCTAAAACCAAGGCTAAACCATTGTTCAGATAGCAAAGCATGGTCCAGATATAGGCATATAGCATTGTTCAGAGTTCAATAGTTCATACATCGAGATTTCAGACAAACAAAGTAGACAGATAAATTAAACAGCCAACAAACAAGGTCCAGAATAGCAGAAATAAGGACTTAGGACTTTAGGAGCCACCCAATAGCGATGCATAAGCTCAATCAGAATCAGATGAACTCGCTGCCATGGCATCATCATCCGAATCAGAAGAAGAACCCGCAGATTGCAGCTCATCATCTCGCCGATAATGGGCTGATGAAAAATTCGTCTCAAAAAAATAGCGCCGCGTCGAAAAAATAGCGTCGATACACGCTATAGCGCGAAATTGCCGTATTTAACGCGAATAGTGTCGTAGCGAGTGAAATATGCACAACATAGCGTTTAGTTTTCAAATACGCTATTAGTGCGCTATTTTTTTCTTTGACTCGAGCTCATCGGAGCTCACCAGAGCTACTACCTATCTTACCGCACTACGCAAAATGGAGCTGACCGGAGTCGAGCTCGTGCAGTAGTAGATATCCTACATTCAGTCGTCGTCCTCGTTAGAGGAGAGCTCGACGTAGATGCGCTTCTGCGCACTCGCTTCGTGACGCCACTCCTCCACCTTGTGGCCGAAGGCGATGGCCGACGCGACACCCTGCTCGTAGAGCACGGTGTCGATCTCCTCCTCCCTCCGGCGGCGCTGCTAGTCCTCTTCCGCCTCTCGTGCACTCCGCGCCTCCGCCGGAGGGAGGAAATCCTCCGGTCCGACGACGGCCCTGGCACGTCGCTCCGGCACCGCCTCGGCCTCTGGCTCCATCTTCACCGATGGGAGCTCTTCGAGCTCCCTCTTCACTGGTGGGAGGGAGGAGGACGAGCGCGAGCTCGACGCCTTGAATGAGCTGCTGCCGGAGAAGAGGCGGTCGCACGCGCGGTCGTACTCCTCTGTCTCGCGACGGAGGAGCGACGACGGCGGCGTCAGGACCCACCGCGTGTACCAGCGGGCGGCGCGCTTACGGGCGGCGTCGGATCTGACGCGACGAGCCCTCTCGGGGTCGGCGTTCCTACGGCTACCGGAGCTGGCCATCAAGGGCGGTGGATTGGAGCGGCTACGCGGCGGAATGGAGGCGCGCGGCGGCGGATTGGAGGCGTTGGCGGTGAGGTGGGGGGGCTTCTTGCGGCGGCGGAGGGTTAGGGTTTCGACCCACATCCAGCGGTCGAACCCGCAGTTATACCGGTCGAGCGGTTGCGTTTACGGGCCACCGCAAAAAATTTACGGGTCGGGCCGCGTTTGGAGTGTGTGCTCTGGCAGGAAAACCAGCCCAAACACGTATAGTCGTCGGATTTTTTTCGGGTTGGCCGTTTTGCAGGGTTTGCTAGAGTTGCTCTTAGCGAAAATAGCGCCACCCGACGCTATTTTCGAGGTGGGGTGTTCCGGCTCCCAGCCATCCTCAAGTTTGTCTCCCTAGCCGTCGAATTCAACTCATATACGACTCCGATATACTTCCAATAAATGGACAATTACATGATTCATTATAGAAATTAATACAAATTAAATAGTTTAATAAAACAAGCTCATAATTCGAACACAAATTAAACACATCGATCTGGACGTTGCCCTTGAGCCTCCGTAAGTGCTCCATAGATTGTGATGCATATGTGGGTCTCGGATCCCTTCACGTATATTGAGGAAGGCATCCCATGTTGCCGATGCCTCGTGATCAACAGCTGCAAGGGGATCCTGCATGGAACATGGTCCGCTGTCAAACATTGGCTCTACATGCTCGCTCTCAATGATCATGTTCTGCAAGATGATACAACAATTCATCACCTCCCACATCTGAGATTTCGACCAGGTGAGAGTGGGGTGCCAAGCAACAACAAATCGAGATTGGATCACACCAAATGCCCACTTGACATCCTTCCTGCAAGCCTCCTCACACTTAGCAAAGTAGGACTTCTTGCCTCATGTCACGGGGTTTGAGATAGTCTTCATAAATGTTGACCCTCTTGGATAGATGTCATCTGCTAGTTTGTATCCTTTGTTGTAGTGGCGCCCATTGACCTCGAAGTTCACTGGAGGACCATGACCTTCAACAAGCTTGGCAAAGACATTCGAGCACTACACGACGTTGATGTCGTTGTGAGTTCTTGACATTCCAAAGGAGTGCCAAATACAGAGATCATGTGTAGCCAGTGCCTCAAGTACCACACTGCAAGCTCCTTTCGCATCTTTGTACATCCCCTGCCAAGCAAATGGACAATTTTTCCATTCCCAATGCATGTAGTCGATGCTTACAAGCATGCCAGGAAATCATCTTGTTTCATTCTGTGTTAGGATCCGAGTAGTGTCTTCAACATTGGGTGATCGCAAGTATTGTGGTCCAAACACTTTCACCACTGCCCTATGGAACTTGTACAAACACTCAATAGTGGTGGACTCAGGCCATGCGTCCATAGTCTTTCTGTATATCACTGGAAGCTCTGTATGCAAGCATCCTCATAGTAGTCGTGCACTTCTGGAGTGAGGAGAATCCCTGTGTGTTGGTGCAGTCCTTGCAAATGAAATAGTCGTCGAACTCATGAATGGCATTCATAATCTTGAGGAAGAGCTTCCGGCTCATCCGATAACGGTGCCGAAATACTTTCTCACCGTGTAGTGGAGAGTCGACGAAGTAGTCGGCGTAGAGCAAGCAATAGCCCTCTATTTGATGCCTTTGATTGCTCTTGCAGCGGCCCGACGCTCAACCACCTCGTCACGGCTTTGCATTCTTTGCGAACATGCCGGCCAAAGAGGCGAGGATCATGAGGTGCTCTTCATCGTTGGTGTTGGCCTTGGATTCCTCCACCATCAGAATCGCAAAGACCTCCTCGTCATTCAGAGTCCATCGTCGAAGAGGCAAATCATCGAACGCCTAGCGGGCGTGGTGAGAAGGTAGCCACTGGTATCCTCGTCTGCATGGTCGAAGCCCTAGAAAGCTCGAGTAGTAGCGGGGATGGAGTCCATCGCGGTGAAACCCTCTCTTTTCTATGTGGGAATGGCCTTTCTAGCGGCGGGTGTTGGGGATACCCAAAACTGGTAGGCCCATGAAGGGTCAAAATACCATAGTAGCATGGGGTCCACACATGATGTGGGCACAGACAAATACATACATACTATCCACTCGGACGAGTACAACCTATCCACTCGGACAAGTACAACATATCCACTTGGATGAGTACAGACTATCCACCAGGACGAGTACAACCTATCCACTCGGAAAAGTACTTTTTGTCCACTCGGACGAGTACAACCTATCCACTCGGACGAGTACAACCTATCCACTCGGACGAGTTCAACCTATCCACTCGGACAAGTACAGTTTGTCCACTTCGACAAGTACAACCTATCCACTCGGACAAGTACAGTCTGTCCACTCGGATATGTACAATCTGTCCACTCGGATGACAGTCAACCACTCGGCCATACGACTCACTCGGATATGTAAGGATCAACAGTCAGCAAGGCAGTCGGAGCATCGTCCTCATAGTGCAGTTTTTGTAGTGGGCTGACATCATGGCCTTAATGCCCCACATTGTAACATATGAGGTGAGGGGGTGGCGCACTCTATATAAGCCACCCCCACCACATAGCTCAGTGTTGGGCTCCCTCTAGTCTCAGGACTTAGCTTGGACATCCGTTCTCCCCTCTCTCTCTCTCTAATACACCATGTAACTTTGTGTTCATGATAGATATGCAAAGCCTCTACGGAGCATGAGACATAGGGTTGTTATCTCCACCGCGAGAGGCCCGAACTCGTTAAAATCATTGTGTCACCCATTTGCATCTCGATAGATTATGCTCCTTTATCCTGCCCCTTTCTATTGTCGGAATCGTTATCACGACAGTTGGCGTCCACCGTGGGGCATGACGTCTATTGTCGTGGGAACGAACCTGACAGTAGAGGTGAGGGGTACAAAAGGAGAGGGCAGAGTCCTTGCTATGACAAGCTTGTACACACGATGTATGAGTTCATGCCCCTCTCGTGGAGGTAATAGCCCTACGTCTTAGTGCTCAGGAGATCTTGCAGTGTGGAGTGTGTGTTACAGGGAGTGAGAACCCTTGTGCCAGAGGGGAGGGGTGGCTTATATAGAGTGTGCTACCCCTCATATAGGCCTAGGCAACCAAGGGTTCGAGTAATGAAGGCAAAGGCGTGCGTTACTGATGACGTACATAATAAATGTTACTGATGATGACCAGTCGAATGCCTGCTCTTTGGCCTCCCTGGAGTGACTTATGAACTTTTGTGGTCGACTGGCTTATTATTCTCCCGAATGGAACTCTTCTATCGAGTGGAAAGAGAAAGTCTTCGAGTGGATACTCTATCGAGTGACCCATGGCGAGTCAATCAGAATCTTCCTTGAAATATTGAAGTCCTTAATGCTATGACCTTGGGTAGGACATCTAGGTCAGGCTTAGGACCCTACCCTAGGTACATATCCCCATCATTAGCCCCCGAATGGATCGGGGTTCGAGTGGAAAGGGGTCGATGCAGATTCTGTCGTATATGCCGAACTACGAATGCATATAAAGGCTTGGCAGAAACGGGTGGTGATTGAAATATTTGCCATTCACCCTCATCGATTCTATCTTGAAATATTTCCGAGTGAATTTGAAAGTGAAAATTGGTCCGAGTGATCAACAGGATCTTTTGATGTGACGGATCGCTTTGGCCCGAATTCCACGGGATTCGAAAATTAGGTAAGCGCGTGGCGCACAGTGATGATGCAACAAGTGGGATAAATGAGAGCCCAACGCCTCGATTATCGCCACGTATCGTGCTCCCTCTCATATCAGGATATACAGAGATCTGCATGCCATAGGTGAGCGACTCACTCGGGGGGTTATAAAACGAGCCGGTGCTAGGGTTGGAACAGTGCTCCTTCTCAATCTCCTCATTTTCTCCTTCTCCTCTGCCTCTCGAGCTCTACCTAGATCTGTCTCTGCCGTCACCGTCGAGATGAAGAAATCGAAGATGGGGAAACTTGAGCGGGCCAAGAAGGGAGCCAGTGCCAAGAAGCCGTCGGGTGCTCGAGCTGTGGTGCCGCCGGGATGGATCTAGGGGGATTTTCTCCCGTCAACTCTCAAGGAGGTTGATGTCTTGAACCTCGTCCACGACGGATTGATAGCCGCTGATTCCTGGAGGTTACCGGAGGGGGAAGTCGAGTCGTAGCCTCGCTAAGGTGAGAGAGTCCTCCTCACCGCCCACGTAGAGCAAGGTTTTTCTTTGCCTCCCCACTCATTCATCTGCGGGTTCTTGAACTTTCTCGATTCCCAACTCCATCACCTTCCTCCGGATGCCATTTCTCATCTTTGTTGCGTTCATAACGTTATGTGAGTGTTTCTTGGGTTGTTCTCCTCATTGGAGACTGTTCAAGCATATCTTCACTATTCGCTCCCAGTTTGTTAAGAGGGCCAAACCCAAGGATAGTAGAACCAATGTCATCCAACTATGTGGGGATTTGGGGATCCAGAAGTGGAGTAAGAGTGCGTATCCACAAATGGCCCTCCCCGAATCCGTCTGAGGCTGGCAATCAACCTGGTTTTACTACAAAGACGTCGCAACCCCAAATATGTTGACTGGTCTTCCTCCCTTTACTTTGGAGCGACCTGCTGCTCCTAGAATGTTAACAGTGTTAGAGGGGTAAAGGGTCCAGGTAGGTATCCTGGTAAATGCATTAGTAGATCTGATCCGTGGTGGAGTGATTGGAATGGATCTGCTTGAGACATTCCTGAGTCGGCGTATCCAACCTCTCCAAGCAAGAGATCACCCCATGTGGCATTATTCAGGCCCTTAGGATTCCACTCGGTCTCACCCAGAGGAGGTCTCCGAAGAAACCGTGGCTCAGTGTCTCAGAGGCATCACTGGAGCCTGCGACAATCCTTTAGGATCCAAACGGGTTTTGCCCTCCTTTGCTGAGAACAAACCGCCGAACGTGGTGAGTTATTCCCTTGTCGATTACTTTTGTATCTTTGTCGAGTGATTGAATCTCCAATTGACTGACTTTGTTGTTTTTATATCTTGTAGGAGTTGACAAACATGTGTTCACACGTGCCGAACGGGGAGAAACTTGATGCCAGTGGGGAGAGTGAAGGTGGTAGCATGGACAGTGACAATGCTGAGGACATCGACGGAAGTGAAGATGACTCAGAGGAGAGTGAGGAAGAGGTTCAGTATTCCTCGCGCAACGAGTTTCGATCCAAGCATCGCCAAGATCCGGCAGCTACCCCAAGCAAGACCCTGGTGTCAAGCACTAGGAATGTGAAGCGTGACCGAGCCACAACAACTAAGTCGGCAGAGAAGGCTGCAAAAGAGCCCAAGCCTGACGCTCCCAAGCCTCGGAAGGCTCTGCCCCGAATGAGGATTGTTGTTCCAGTCGCTTCAACGTGAGTGTTTACCTCTTTCTTTGTTTTGTCGTTGTGAAATTGCATGCCCTTGATGTGCGAGTGGAGTTTGCTTGCCAGAGCTGCTACCTCGGTGACATCGCCTCCTAGAGATGAAGAGGATCCCATGGACTTGGGTGGTGCAGACGTGGTCACCTCCCAATGAGGTATAATAAATCTTCATTCTGTTCTATTTCCTGGATAAAATTGGTAGGCTGGACCGACTCATGTTACTGACTGACAGCTACCGACGTCATCTATCTGGAAGATGATGAAGAACCACACGAGTCGACTACTGAATTGCCTCTGGAACTTGGAGACCTGTCCCGAGTGAATACCGGGCTCGAGATCCTACCGTCGAGTGCCCCTCCAGTGACTTCGACTATTGTGACTCCTGCATCAATTGAACAACCTCCAACAACTCTTCCGACCTCAGCCGTTGTGCCGACTCCTCCAATGTCTGCATTCACTCTGCAACATGTTCTAGAAGACCAAACTGGAGCCGGGAAGGAGGCCATGATCCAAGCAGAGTAAATGATGATGCGAACCAAGGAAGCGTATGAAGCCAGCAGGTTAGCGTATGGCGCCAGCTCGGCACTTCATGCTAATGTCCGAGTAAGTGGGATTGTAAGTTCATTTCCGATTGCATATTTCCATCTTGACTTTACACCCACTTGGTGTTTTCTTTCGGTGTACTACATGCTTGTTTTTTATCTAGTGGGAGCATGCTGAGTGCACCCACTGGGTGTAGTCCCCGAGGCTGCTGTCGAATGACGGTGACATCAGCAGGGGTCTTTGATTGGTTTTTGATAATCGATAACACTCGACACGGCAGACGTGCGCGAGTGATGATAGTTCCAGTGGGGGCACGCTGAGTGAACCCACTGGGTGTAGTCCCCAAGACCGTCGTCGAGTGCTTGCACCGGCGGCAGTCTGATTGAGACAATTTCAGGTATTTGCTTTATCTCTCTTGTTTGACTCGGACAGGCCGAACCTGGTCGAGCGGTGTCGTACCCAGCGGGGCCATGCTAAGTGCACCCACTGCGTGTAGTCCCCGAGACTACTGTCGATCGTGTACGATGGGTAGTAGTCTCAAGAACTTGGACTCGGGGTCCTTTTTTGTACTTGAGTACTCTTATCACTCGGTCTATCGAGTGAATGGAAAGGTCTGAACCAACAAGATATGATGCTTTGCAGGGGTGTGGGGTGGCGTGGTGAGCCGCTACATACTCGACTGAACTGTTATTCTTCACTCGGGAGTGGCAAAATACTAGTGTCGACTTAATTACTTGTTTGATGATTTTAGAACTCTTGTGAGCTTGGAACCAAGTATATAAACTTGGAAAAAGAGAAGAACCAACTCCAGCAGGACCTGGAGGTGACCACGAATGATCTAAACCACATGAAGCAGGCTCTTGAAGACAATGACAAAGCACTCGCTGAAGCTAGGGAGAAAACTGAGGCCTCAGAAAATAAGCTTGCCGCAGTTGTGAAATTGGAGGAGGAGAATACCAAACTGAAGCAAGAATGGGCCGACTAGAGCAAGAACCTAGAACAGATGACCAAAAGAAGGAACATCTTGGAGAACTACTTGGGCAACTTCGCGAAGAAGATGTTCGGCATGCTCACATGTGATTTTCTTCCACCGAGTGGATTTCCTCCAATTTCGCTGAATGAAAATATGGACCACTCTTTATTTTCCTTTTGCACAGAATTCTGCCAGGACATCGACAAAGAGACCGAAGAGCTCGAACCGAATCTGGACCCTGTCAAGTCCCTCATTGGAGATGTGGTGTCCATGAGTATGTTCCGTGTCGATGCTCGCCTCGAGAAAGTTCAAGAATATGTTGCCCGACTGAGAGCCGCCCTGGAGAGGATCGACAAGGAGCTTTGGGCATAAGACACTCTCCAAACCAATCTGGAATTAATGATGAGCCGCCTTAACCAGATTCCGGATTGAGTGCAGGCTTGGAAGAAATATGATGCGCGTTGTGGAGCCGATGTGGCTCTTTCACTCGTTCGGTTCCATGTTAAGGAGGCTAAAGAGGAAAAGCTGAAGGCGCTCTAGGTGGCCAATGTTAGCAGATCCCTGGCAATGGCTAGAAAAATGTTGTTCTCGATTGCTCAACAATTAGAAATTGTCTTGCAATAATCCACGAGCGCGTGGGATCGAGGCAGTTTTCGAGGGTAGAGTATTCAACCCAAATTTGTTGGTTCGCACGACGGGAAGCGGAAGTATATTCTCAAGTATTAGCAGCTGAATGTGTCAGATTAAACCACACCTGAAATATTAGTATCTGCAAGGAAAGTGTCAACAACAAAGTAGTATGATAACAACGGTGTCAGAAACGATCTGTTGACGACAGACTATTCCTAACTGTCATATCAATGGTGCGAGAAGTTGCCCGTGGACGGGAAATATTCTTTCTCGGCAACGGTGCGAGAAAAAGTATTGTAGAAGGTAGCAGCAGTGTAACGAGTAACAACAGTGGCAAGGAACATCAGTAGCAAGTAGCAACAGCAAGTAACAGTAGTGGCAGCAGCAGCAGGGCAAAGCAAGTAACAACAACAACAAGTAACAGTAGTAACAATAGCAGAACAAAACAAGTAACAGCAGTAGTGGGACAAACTCATAGGCAATGGGTCGGTGATTTGGTTGGATGACATTCATCATGCAACAGTTATAACACGGAGAGATATGTGGCTAGCTCCCGTTTGTCAATGTGATGTAGGCATCCATTCTGTGTGTCGTCATACGTGCTTAGGGAAAAGAACTTGCATGACATCTATTGTCCATCCCTCCCGTGGAAGCGGGGACCAAAAGGATACTATGGGATATTAAGGTTCTCCTTTTAATAAAGAACCGAACCAACGCATTAGCACTTGGTGAACACATGAACTCCTCAAACTATGGTCATCACCGGGAGTGGTTCCGGTTATTGTCACTCCGGGGTTGCCGGGTCATAACACATAGTAGGTAACTACAACTTGCAAGATCAGATCTAAAACACAAATATATTGGTGACAACATAATAATTTCAGATCTAAAATCATGGCACTCGGGCCCTAGTGACAAGTATTAAGCATGGCAAAGTAGTAGCAACATCAATCTCAGAACATAGTGGATACTAGGGATCAATCCCCGTCAAAACTAACTCGATTACATGATAGATCTCATCCTACTCATCACCGCCCAGCGGGCCTACAAATATATTACTCACGAACGATGAAGAGCTTCATGGAATTGGAGAGGGAAGAAGGTTGATGATGCCGATGGCGACGATTTCCCCTCTCCGGAGCCCAAAACGGACTCCAGATCTGCCCTCCAGATGAAGAACAGGATGTGGCGGCGCCTCCATATCGCAAACGCGACGAAATCTTCTCTCTTGATTTTTTTCTGGGACGAAAGTGAATTTATAGAGCTGAGTTTGGGGGCGGCAGAGCCACGTGGGCGCCACAAGCTTGGTAGCCACCACCAGGGGGCGGCGGCTACATGGCTTGTGACCCACTGGCCCATCCCCTCCGGTGGATCTTTGTGCAGGTATTTTTCATATTTTCCAGAAATATTCTCCGTAAATTTTTAGGTCGTTCCGAGAACTTTTATTTCTGCACAAAAACAACACCATGTCAGTTCTGCTGAAAACACCGTCAGTCCAGGTTAGTTCCATTCAAATCATGCAAATTAGAGTCCAAAACAAGGGCAAAAGAGTTTGGAAAAGTATATATGATGGAGACGTATCAACTCCCCCAAGCTTAAAACCTTGCTTGTCCTCAAGCAACTCAGTTGACAAACTGAAAGAGAAAGAAAACTTTGACAAACTCGGTTTGATCTTGTTGTTGCAACTATGTCTAACTCATAACCAGAATTTTAGCAAGATCACAAGTTAACCACATAAACAAGTGACGCAAAGGTCTCACGGTAAACTAATATCAATGGCATAAACAGCTAACGAGCAAATAATAATGAGTTTCAGATACCAACAATTCAATCAAAACAAGCATGAAGCAATATAAATAGGTGGTATCTCGCTAGCTCTTTCTGAGACCGCAAAACATAAATGCAGAGCACTTTCATAGATCAAGGGCTGACTAAACATTGTAATTCGTAGCAACGAAGATCCATTCATAGTCATACTCAATATCAATCAAAAGCAAAGAAGAAAATGACAGAGGTGCTCTCTGATTGGTGCTTATATAAGAAGAGGATGACTCAGCAGGAAAATAAATAGACATGCCCTTCGTAGAGGGAAGCATTGATTTGCAGTGGTGCCAGAGCTCAAGCTTTGAAAACAGAGATAATAATTTTGGGTGGCATGCTTTCATTGTCAACGCAATGACCAAGAGTTCTCAATATCTTCCATGCTACTCATGCTATAGGCGGTTTCCAAACATAAAAGTAAAGTTTTAACTCCCCCACCATCAATCAATGACACTCCACGGCTAGCCGAATCCTCGGGTACCGTCTACTAACATCAATCCGGAGGGAGTCTTGTTTTACAGTTATGTTTTTGATTTAAGCATGGATTTGGGCATTCCAATTACCGACCCCTTTCTCGTGAATGACAGTGAATAAACACATGTCGAGGATAACACGCCTAACATGGAAGATACCAATAGCCCCTTGTCACCACATGAGCGGTTCGGGCATGCAAAACAGATTATTTCTTGAAGGTTTAGAGAATGGCACATGCAAATTTGCTTGGAACGGCAGGTAGATACCGCAAATAGGTAGGTATGGTGGACTCTCATGGAAAAACTTTTGGGTTTATGGAAGAGGATGCATAAGCAGTATTCCGCTTAGTAGAAGTGAAGGCTAGCAAAAGACTGGGAAGCGACCAACTAGAGAGCGACAACAGTCATCAAGATGCAATGAGTTTGACTAACATTGAATGCAAGCATGAACATGATATAAGTCACCATGAATACGAACATCATAGAGGCTATGTTGATTTTGTTACAACTACATGCATGAACATGCGCCAAGTCAAGCCACGTGAATCATTCAAAAGAGAATACCATCCTATCATACTACATCATAGTCATCTAAAAAATCTATGTTGGCATCCAAGACAAACCACTATAAGCTCTCAGCTAATTAAGCATGGCATCAGAAACTATGACCTCTAAGTTGTCATTGTAAACATGGTTTTCTCACAACAAAGCTGAATCTGGGACGACAAGCTAGTCATATTTACAAAAACAAAAATAGAGAGAGTTCATACTAGCTTTTCCAGTCTCAGTCACTTCATCATATATCATCATTATTGCCTTTCACTTGCACGATCGAACGATGTGAATAATAATAAGAGTGCTCGTGCATTGGACTAAGTTGAATCTGCAGGCAAACACAAAGGAGAAGACAAAGTAATATGGCTCTTTGAAAGCTAAACATGTATGCATGCAAGAGCCACTAAACATTGTAACCAATATCTTCTACCTTGACCCAAAGAAAAAGAAAACTATTTACACGGGAAAACTCCCAACAAGAAAAAGAAGAAAGGAAAATCTTTTTGGGTTTTCTCAAAAGGACACAAAACAAGAAAACAAGAAAACAAAAATAAACTAGCATGGATAATACAGTGGCAAAGTGTAAACACCGACTAACAAAGTGAAAGCATAAGCATGAATGTAAGAACGGTGAGAACACGTACTCCCCCAAGCTTAGGATTTTGGCCTAGCTTGGTCTACTCCCATGGATGGTCCTGGCAAAACCCAAATCATAATGGGTGTTATACGGGAGTGCTGCAGCCACTGCCTGAATAGCTGCCTCACGAAGATGAGCAGCCGTCGCCTCCCTCTCATACTCCTCTGCCTCTCCTATGGTTATGTAGTATCTCCGTTTTACCTGAAAGTCAAAGAAAGCAGGAGTAGGAAGGGTAATATGGAAAACACACTGCCGGTTAAATATCAAACGGTGTAGAAGGGATTGATCATCCCTCTCAAGGAACTGGTAGCGTGTTAGAGCGACACGATCAAGGTAGGCTGTACGGAGAGGGGCGGGGATCTCCTGAACGGATGGGTACTCCAAGAAAATTTACTAAACGTGTAGCATAAATTCCACCAAAGAAATCCCCCTCAATGGCATTATTCTTCAGCCTCCTTTCTATTATAGCTCCCATTTTGAAGCTCCTGTCACCTGTTACTGCACTCTTAAGGATACTAAGGTCGGATGCGCATAGGTGACAATGTGCACCCTTGCCGTTAATGCACCTACCTATGAAGAGGGCAAAGTTGTGCAAGGCAGGGAAATGAATGCTTCCTATGGTAGCTTGCGTGATGTCTCTAGTTTCTCCAACAGTTATACTGGAGACAAAATCTCTAACCGAAGACTTAGCAGGATCATTAAGAGTACCCCCATCGGGTATCTTGCAAATCCTATTGAAATCCTCCAAATCCATGGTGTAGGATTTATCATACAGATCAAACAGTATGGATGAGTCACGGCCAACTGAAAATTTAAATCTACGCACGAAAGAGGCAGTGAGCATAGCATACTATTCACATTTATCTGAGATAAATTCTGCTAATCTGGCATTGCGGACAAGTGTATCAAACTCATCCTTGAAGCCTACTTCGATCATGAACTCATCGGAAGGCCATTCACATGGTTGTACCGGTGCGTCCCTTAGTTGATAAGGATCGGGCTCCCGAATAGAAAGACGGGGACCCTTCTTACTTGAGGAACCACCATGAAACTTCCTCCTGAACATAATTTCCTTTTGCTGAAAATTTTGAAGTTCAAGAGAAAAGTGAATAAATACCAACCACACCTTGTAGAAATTACTCCTACTAGTGCCTAGAGACCGTATCACGCGCTAAAACTACTTGGGACCAGCTAAAATCAACATTTCAAGCTCAAGAACAGGGTCACCAAGGTAGCAAGAATACGTGAAGGATAAAGCACTAGAGCAAAAACTAATTGGACCAATGGGGGAGTCACTTACCAAGGAGTAATTTCCCCAAAACGGTTCGGAGAATGGTGATTTGAGCAAGGAGATCGAAAATCACAGCCAAATGAGCAAGAACACGGGTTTGAGGTGCGAAACGATTTTTTCTGGAGGTGGAAGAAGAGGATGGGGGCTGGAATGAGTGGAGGGGGTCCCTGTGGGCCCCACAAGCTTGTTAGCCGCCACCAGGCGGGGTACAGGGCTTGTGGCCCACTGGTGTGGCCCCCAGGCCAGCTCTCAGTCCCAGTATTTTTCAAATATTCCAGAAAAAATCATACTAGATTTTCAGGACCATCGGATAAATTTTATTTTTGAGGTATTTTTCTCCGGGACGCTAAACCAGAAAACAGGAAAGACTAAACTAAATCTATCATTTTTCTTCTAAGCAACAGAAAGTGAAAGTTAAAAACAGAGGTATGTGACTCCTTGATTCATCCATTTCATGGTCATCGAAAGAGATCCGTCAATGGGGTTGATCAAATCCTCATGACAAAACCTTTGTGAATCGCAAAAGAGAACGGAGAATTTTCGAATAGCCACTAAGTCACCTCAATGGGGATATGTAACTCCCCAACAAGCAAATCGTACTTCATCTTGACACGAGGAATAGGGCATTCAAAGCTCCCAATAAGAATCGATGAAGTTTTTTCGATAGCATTGATGCAATGTACTTGATATCGTTTCTTTGGAAAGTGCACTGTATGCTCATTACCGTTTACATGGAAAGTGACATTGCCTTTGTTGCAATCTATAATAGCACCTGCAGTGTTTAAAAAGGGTCTTCTGAGGATGACAGCCATGGCATCGTCCTCGGTAATATCCAAGATAACAAAGTCTGTTAAGATAGTGGTGTTAGCAACCACAACATGCACATCCTCGCAAATGCCGATAGGGAAAGCAGTTGATTTGTCGGCCATTTGCAGAGAAATTTCAGTGGGTGTCAACTTATCCAGTTCAAGTCTACGATAAAGAGAGAGAGGCATAACACTAACACCGGCTCCAAGGTCACATAAGGCAGTTCTTACGTAGTTTCCTTTAATGGAGCAAGGTATAGTGGGCACTCCGGGATCACCAAGTTTTTTAGGAGTTCCACCTTTGAAAGTGTAATTGGCAAGCATGGTGGAGATCTCAAGATCTGGTATCTTCCGTTTATTGGTCA
Source organism: Hordeum vulgare subsp. vulgare (assembly GCF_904849725.1). Lineage (NCBI taxonomy): Eukaryota > Viridiplantae > Streptophyta > Magnoliopsida > Poales > Poaceae > Hordeum > Hordeum vulgare. Next base: position 226,087,838 of record NC_058524.1, on the reverse strand, counting down.
CGATATCTTTCATGTACTTGGCATACGGAGACATTTTGAGCATATCAATTAACCACATCTGCAGAAAGACGGGTCTTATCATCTCAACGAAGCGCTCAAAATCCTCATCATCCTTTTTCTTGGATGGCTTAGGGGGAAAGGGCATAGGTCTCTAAACCCATGGCTCCCTTTCTTTACCATGCTTCCTAGCAGTGAAGTCATTCTTATCGTATCTCTTAGGTTGTGGGTTATCAGGATTAACCGTAGGTTCAATCTCCATATCCTCATCATTGCTAGGTTGAGCATTATTATGAACATCGCTGTCCATATTGTCACCAGGTTCATGTTCATCACCAGATTGTGTTTCTGCATCAGACACAGAAATATCATTTGGTTCTTCAGGTGTCACAGTATTTGGTGAACTGACATGTAGGTTTCTACCATCCTTCTTCTTCTCCTTAGGATGATTGGGTGTATCAGCACTAATTCCTTGAGAATCTTGATCAATTCTCTTAGGATGGCCTTCAGAATACAAAGGTTCCTGAGTCATTTTGCCTCCTCTAGTAATGACTCTGACAGAGTTGTCATTTAATTCATTGAGCAAGTCATTCTGAGCTTTAAGTACTTGTTCTACCCGAGTAATAATCATAGAAGCATGTTTACTCAGAAGCTTCAGATCATTGACATTTCTGTCTACACAAGCACTTAAATGGCTAAGCATACGAGTACTTTGTTCCAAATGTCTGCTAACATAATCATTGAAACTCTGTTGTTTGGCAACAAAGTTCTCAAATTCATCAAAGCATAGGCTAGAAGGTTTGTCAAAAGGAATATCACTCTCATCAAACCTACGCAGAGAATTCACTTCTACTACTTGTATCGGGTTATCAAGACCATGGATCTCTTTGATAGGTGGTAGATTTTTGACATCTTCAGATCTAATTCCTTTCTCTTGCATAGATTTCTTGGCTTCTTGCATATCTTCGGGACTGAGGAATAGAATACCTCTTTTCTTAGGAGTTGTCTTAGGAGGTGGTTCGGGAATAGTCCAAGCATTATCGTTGATCAAGATGTTATTCAGAAGGATCTCAGCTTGTTCGATAGTTCGTTCCGTAAAAACACAACCGACACAACTATCTTGGTGGTCTCTAGAGGCATCGGTAAGTCCGTTATAGAAGATATCAAGTATCTCGTTCTTCTTAAGAGGGTGATCAGGCAAAGCATTCTGTAGCTGGACGAGCCTCCCCCAAGCTTGTGGGAGACTCTCTTCTTTGAGTTGAGCAAAGTTGTATATTTCCTGCAAGGCAGCTTGCTTCTTATGGGCACGGAAATATTTCTCACACAAGTAATAGACCATATCCTGGGGACTACTCACACATCCAGGAGCAAGAGAAGTGAACCAGGCTTTAGCGTCATCCTTTAGAGAGAAAGGAAACATCTTAAGGATATAGTAGTAGCGGATCTTCTCCTCACTAGTGAAAAGGGTGGCTATATCGTGTAGTTTGGTAAGATGGGCTACGACCGTCTTAGACTCATAACCGTGGAAAGGATCAGATTCGACTAGAGAGATTATCTCAGGGTCGACAGAGAATTCATAATCCTTATCGGTGATAAAGATAGGTGAAGTGGCAAACTTCGGGTCGTATTTCATCCTAGCTTTCAGAGATTTTTCCTTCCACTTGAGAAGTAATTTCTCAGCGCCATAGGCATCCTTACACGCAAGAAAATCCTCAGCTATCTCTCCCTCCATAACGTAACCCTCAGGTATATCAGGCAATTCATATCTAGGAGAGCTAGATCTAGCAGGAGCAAAAGCAGGTTCTATCTCAATAGTATCGGCAGTTTCAGAAGCATCACGAGCATTGGCAGTAACTCTAGCAATATGAGCATCAAGGAATACCCCTAGTGGCATATCAGGCAAAGTAGTATCTCTAGCAGTATCAAGCATAGCATCATCAGACAAAATAGCATCTCTAGCATCATCAGGCATAACATCTCTAGCAGTATCAGGCATAGCATCTCTAGCAGTATCAGGCATAGCATCATCAGGCAAGGCAGTATCAGGCATAGCATCTCTAGCAGTATCAGGCACAGTAGCATCATAAGCATCATCAAGCACAGGCGACATATCAAGATTTCTAGCAGGAGGTGGTGTCGCAAACTTACTCATAACTGAAGTTGAATCAAGTGCAGAGCTAGATCGCAGTTCCTTACCTCCCCTCGTAGTTGAGGGCAAAACTTTGGTTTTTGGATCTTTCAAATTCTTCATAGTGATCAACAGATATAAATCCCAAGTGACTTAAATAATATAGCAATCGCCTCCCCGGCAACGGCGCCAGAAAAATGTTGTTAGCAGATCAGTGGCAATGGCTAGAAAAATGTTGTTCTCGATTGCTCAACAATTAGAAATTGTCTTGCAATAACCCACCAGCGCGTGGGATCGAGGCAGTTTTCGAGGGTAGAGTATTCAATCCAAATTTGTTGGTTTGCACGACGGGAAGAGGAAGTATATTCTCAAGTATTAGCACCTGAATGTGTCAGATTCAACCACACCTGAAAGATTAGTATCTGCAAGCAAAGTGTCAACAGCAAAGTAGTATGATAACAACGGTGTCAGGAACGATCTGTTGACGACAGACTACTCCTAACTGTCGTATCAATGGCGCCAGAAGTTGCCCGTGGACGGGAAATATTCTTTCCCGGCAACGGTGCGAGAAAAAGTATTGTAGTAGGTAGCAACAGTGTAACGAGTAACAAAAGTGGCAAGGAACAACAGTAGCAAGTAGCAACAGCAAGTAACAGTAGTGGCAGCAGCAGCAGGGCAAAGCAAGTAACAGAAGCAGAGCAAAACAAGTAACAACAGTAGTGGTACAAACTCGTAGGCAATGGGTCTATGATTTGGTTGGATTAAATTCATCATGCAACAGTTATAACACGGAGAGATATGTGGCTAGCTCCCGTTCGTCAATGTGATGTAGGCATGCATTCCGTGTGTCCTCATACGTGCTTAGGGAAAAGAACTTGCATGACATCTATTGTCCATCCCTCCCGTGGCAGCGGGGTCCAAAAGGATACTACAGGATATTAAGGTTCTCCTTTTAATAAAGAACCGGACCAACGCATTAGCACTTGGTGAACACATGAACTCCTCAAACTATGGTCATCACCGGGACTGGTTCCGGTTATTGTCACTCCGGGGTTGCCGGGTCATAACACATAGTAGGTAACTACAACTTGCAAGATTGGATCTGAAACACACATATATTGGTGACAACATAATAATTTCAGATCTAAAATCATGGCACTCGGGCCCTAGTGACAAGCATTAAGCATGGCAAAGTAGTAGGAACATCAATTTGAGAACATAGTGGATACTAGGGATCAATCCCCGTCAAAACTAACTCGATTACATGATAGATCTCATCCTACTCATCACCGCCCAGCGAGCCTACGAATAGATTACTCACGAACGATGAAGAGCTTCATGGAATTGGAGAGGGAAGAAGGTTGATGATGACGATGGCGACGATTTCCCCTCTCCGGAGCCCAAAACGGACTCCAGATCTGCCCTCCAGATGAAGAAGAGGATGTGGCAGCGCTTCCGTATTGCAAACGCGACGAAATCTTCTCTCTTGATTTTTTATGGGACGAAAGTGAATTTATAGAGCTGAGTTTGGGGGCGGCAGAGCCACGTGGGCGCCACAAGCTTGGTAGCCACCACCAGGGGGGCGGCGGCTATAGGGCTTGTGGCCCACTGGCCCATCCCCTCCGGTGGATCTTTGCGCAGGTATTTTTCATATTTTCTAGAAATATTCTCCGTAAATTTTCAGGACGTTCCGAGAACTTTTATTTCTGCACAAAAACAACACCATGGCAGTTCTGTTGAAAACAGCGTCAGTCCAGGTTAGTTCCATTCAAATCATGCAAATTAGAGTCCAAAACAAGGGCAAAAGAGTTTGGAAAAGTAGATACGATGGAGACGTATTAGCCAACACGAAGGAGCTTCAGTTTGAGAACTTCATGGAGACCTTCATCGACGCGGCTACCTGTATTGTTGATGGGATTGACTTGGACACCTTCGTCGAGCCTGCGAGTCCTAGCGCATCTTAAAAACTTTGATTATGATTTTTTGCTTGCCTCGGTATGCCGAGAGATTGTGTAACCGATTAAAACTTCGTTCGGGCCTTAAGTCCGAGTACTTTCGTTCATGAAGACATCTTTAATCTGAGGTGGAGATCTTGATTTTTATTTGCATTTGGCTGTCCAATCTTTTGGTTGATTGAATTTATTTGGTTTCCGAATGAACGTGACGCTCATTTCTCGGGGGAACTTCACTTAGGTGAAATGTTGTTCGCGGCTAAGCCTTTGAGTGAGAGGATTGCTCACCACTCGGAGTATGTTTTTAGCTTAGGCGACTGATTCGCATCTAAGTCCTCGAGTGTGAGGATCGCTCACCACTCAGAGTGTTTTTAGAAACTTAGGCAAAATCTTGTTTGCAAGTAAGTCCCCGAGTGAGAGGATTGCTCGTCACTCGGAGTATGTTTAACTTAAGCGACTGACTCACAGCTAAGTCCCCAAGTGTGAGGATTGCTCACCACTTGGAGTATGTTTTAACTTGGGTGAAATTCTATTCGCAGCCGAGCCTCCGAGTGAGAGGATTCCTCACCACTCGGAGTATGTTTTGATACTTAGGTGAAATCTTGTTCGCAGCTAAGATTCCGAGTGAGAGGATTGCTCACCACTGAGAGTATATTTTAACTTAGGCAATTGATTCGCAGCTAAGCCTCCGAGTGTGAGGATCGCTTGCCTCTCGAAGTATGTTTTGTTACTTTGGTGAAATCTTGTTCGTAGGTAAGCCCCGGAGTGAGAGGATTGCTCACCACTCGGAGTATGTTTTGATACTTAGGAAAATTCTTGTTCGCAGATAAGCCCCCGAGTGAGAGGATTGCTCGCCACTCGGAGTATGTTTTGACACTTAGGTGAAATCTTGTTCGCAGCTAAGCCCCCCCGAGTGAGAAGATTGCTCGCCACTCGGAGTATGTTTTCACTTAGGCGATTGATTCGCGGATAAGCCCCCGAGTGAGAGGATTGCTCACCACTCAGAGTATGTTTTGATACTTAGATGAAATCTTGTTCGCATCTAAGCTCCCGCCACTCGGAGTATCTTTTGAACTTGAGACTGCACAATCAGAATCGGCAAAGACTGAGGGAGTCGTAACTTTGATAAGAACATTGTCTAGCACACTCTTATTACATCGAATCACACAGTCGTCAAGGGTAAAATCGACGCAGCAAATCTACGTTCCACGCACGTGGTTCATTGATTCTATTCTTCAGATTGAAGAGGTGGTCGGCTCCATTGTTCAACACCTTGGTAATGACGAAAGGTCCTTCCCATGCGGGGGCGAGCTTGTGTGGCCGTTCTGATCCACTCAGAGCACCAGATCACCTTCGTGAAATGACCGACTCCCAACATGTATTGCATGAAAATGGCACAAATCCTGTTGGTAGACAGTCAACCTAATCAGAGCCAGTTTGCGTTCTTCTTCTAGAAGGTCTATGCCGTCGTGTCGCTCCTGTTCAGCTTCAACCTCAGAATGAATTTCCACTCGGGGCGAATTGTGGAGGAGGTCAATCGGTAAAACAACTTCGGCTCCATAAACCAAAAAGAAAGGAATGCGTGCAGTCGACCGATTGGGTGTCGTCCTCGAGCCCCATAGAACCGATGGCAGTTCAGTAACCCAAGCTCTGGCTGCATGTTCCAAATCTCGCATGAGTCGAGGCTTCAACCCTTGAAGGATAAGTCCATTTGCTCGCTCAGCTTGACCATTAGTTTGGGGGTGCGTGACAGACGCGTAATCAACCCAAGTGCCTTGGGCGGAGCAAAAGTATTTGAATTCTTCTGAGTCAAAGTTGGAACCATTGTTTGTGATAATACTATGGGGGACTCCATATCGGAATGTCATTTCCTTTATGAACTTGATAGTAGTGCGAGAATCCATCTTTTTTACGGGTTTGGCTTCGATCCACTTGGTGAACTTGTCGACTGCCACAAGTAAATGAGTGAACCCACTGTGGCCTGTTCGGAGAGGACCGACCATATCCACACCCCACACATCAAATGACCAGACGAGTGGAATAGTCTTCAGAGCAGGCGCCGGTTTATGTGACAAATTGGAGTAAAAATGGCATCCGTCACAGTGATCCACTATTTCCTTGGCCATCTCATTAGCGCGTGGAGAGAAAAAGCCAGCTCGGTATGCTTTGGCTACAATTGTTCAAGAGGACGCATGATAACCACACGTCCCCTAGTGGAATTCATCCAGAATCAATCGACCTTCTTCAGGAGAGATGCACCGCTGAGCTACACCAGTCACACTTTCTCTGAATAGCTATCCGTTCATCACAGTAAACGCTTTGGATCTATGGACAATATATCGAGCTTCGACCTCGTTTTCTGCGAGTTCTTGCCTCAATATATATGCAATGTACGGTATCGTCCAATCGAGCGTAATGACTAGAATCTCCATGACTAGGTCACTAACTGCTGGAACATCAACCTCAGTCGGGTTGGAAGCTCTTATCGCTTGTGGGGGCTCTTAAGAGAAGGGATCTTCTATGTAAGTGTTCCAGAAACACGTTGATGGGTACAAGTTTCTGAGTGGATCCAATCTTGTCTAGGTCGTCAGCTGCTTGATTCTTCACTCGGGGAATATGATGAAGTTCGAAACCTTCAAACTTCTTCTCGAGCTTTGTTACTACATTGCAATACGCGGTCATGGCAGGGTTCCTCAAATTCCATTATTTCATCACCTGATTGACCAACAAATCCAAGTCACCGTATACCATCAGGCGTCGGACATCGAGTGAGATGGTCATATGTAGCCCGTAGAGGAGTGCCTCGTATTGAACTTCATTATTGGAGGAATCAAAGTGAATTTCTAGAACGTAGCTAAGCTTGTCACCTTTTGGAGATACCAAAACCGGGCCGGCACCAGACCCGTTCAACATTTTAGAACCATCAAAGAACATGGTCCAATGTGGCGAGTGAATTTGAGTCGGTTGTTGCTGTTCTACCCACTCGGCCATGAAATCAACAAGCGCTTGAGACTTGATTGCCTTATTTGCTTCAAATTTGATATCGAAATATAAGAGTTCAATGGCCGATTTGGACACTCGACCAGCCGCGTCTCGGTTGTTGAGGATCTCAGACAACGGAGCATCGCTGACTACTAAGACTGAGTGAACTTGAAAGTAGTGTGCCACCTTTTTTGCTGATACATATATGCCATAGAGGAGCTTCTCATAATGGAGGTACCTTTGCTTTGAAGGAGTCAACACTTCAGAAATATAGTACACTGGACGTTGGACTTTGTAAGCCTTGCCCTCTTCTTCACGCTCAATAGTTAGAACTGTGATGACGACTTGATTTGTAGCCACGATGTATAAGAGCAGGGGTTCTTTGCTGTAAGAAACAGCAAGCATCAGCTGGGTGGAAAGCAGGGCTTTTAGCTCGACAAACACTACTTCTGCCACGTCAATCCACTCGAAAACATCGGACTTCTTCATGAGTCGGTACAAAGGCAATGCCTTCTCACCGAGACGAGAAATAAACCGACTCAATACCGCCATGCAGCTTGTGAGCCTGTGGACATCATGCACACACACATGGCTTTTCATTGGGACGATGTCGCCAATCTTCTCGGGGTTGACGTCGATCCCACGTTCGGAAATGAGGAAACCGAGTAACTTGCCGCGAGGAACTCCAAAAGTGCACTTAGCTGGATTCAACTTGATATCATATTTTCTCAGATTGGCGATAGTTTCTGCCAAGTCAGTCAGCAGGTCGGAACCTTTACGAGACTTGACTACAATATCATCCATATAGGCTTCGACATTCTGACTGATTTGATCAAGTAGGCACTTCTTAATCATACGCATGAAAGTAGCACCAACATTTTACAAAGCAAAAGGCATGGTGATATAGCAGAAACACCTGAAATGGGTGATGAAGGCCGTTTTTATTTCATCTGGACCAAACAGGTGGATCTGATGGTAGCCAGAGTACGCATCAAGAAAAGACAAACTCTCACACCCCTTAGTCGATTCGACAATTTGATCGATGCACGGGAGCGGAAAATGATCTTTCGGGCAGACCTTATTGATATGCTTGAAATCGATACACATATGATGGGACTTGTCTTTCTTGGGGACCATGACGACGTTTACGAGCCACTCGGAGCGGTAAACCTCGCGTATGAGCTTCGCCTCCAAGAGTCGAGCCACCTCCTCGCCGATCGCTTTTGTAAGTGCATCTAGTGCCCCTTAGTGATTTTGGTGGTTTGAAGACTTATAGGTTAAGAGACTGGTATGTTTGTGAGTGTACACATGCTCTATAAGTCGCTGAGGAGTTTGAGTTATTGATGAAAATCGACCCCTAAAAATGTATGTCTTCGGGTGAAGACTATCGTCATTCCTTGAAGACTTTGATCGCAAATAAATTGCGAAGAAATTGATATTCCTCATGAAGAAATTAAAGATGGGGAATTCGGTGTGTCCTGAAGAAAATACACTGAAGACTTTGAAGCTTGAAGATTTACTCTTTCAGTTTGAGTTTCTTTATACTTGAGTCATAGGAACACCGTACTGTTAAAGGGGGTCGAGGTAAAACTATGGAACAAATTTCCTCATGATGCTCAACCCAAACCTACATATACCAAAGCCTCAAAGTGAGGAATATGAGAGATATTGAGGACTCTGACAGTTGAAAGTTCCGACCGTTGCCGCGCCACGCGCCACCTGTCATAGATCTTATCCACCCAGTGGTGATATTATACAATGGCATTTATGTCAAATCATGTCAGGATACTCCCAGGCTATAAATAGCCGCCCCCACAACCACTAGCTGGTTTGCTGCTTCGAGAGAAACTGACACTACTCATTTAGAGCAACCCAAATTCCTCAGAGCCTTTGAGTGAAAATCATCAAGTGAGGAAATACCCCAAACACCCAAACCCAAACCCAAGTGATTGAGCATCACTGAAGAAGTTATTCCTGTTTGGAACCGATGCTTGTTATCTTTGAGGACTGTGTATCCTCCAAACGGTTATGTGTCATGGTCTAGAGCATCCAGCAGTCAATTCTGGATCGTGGGGTGACCGAGTTTGTGAGGGTTTGGAAGTCTGCCCTGAAGACATACCACGAGTGTTGGGCGAGGACTGTGTGTCCTTAGCTCAAGGATAATACGGTAGGGAATGTGTGTCCCGGGACTGTGTGTCCTTTGGTTTCAATATCAAGCCGCTCCAAACCAGACGTACAACTGTCACAATAGTTAGAACTTGATCATCAACAACTGTCTTCATCGAACTACTGGTTCTATTTCCTCAAGCTTCTCATTTCCTCAATTGCATGCTCAAGACTTTCATATGTACTGTTTGAAGAATTAGACAGAAGACTTTCTCTTAATTCCTCACCTCAAATTCTTCACATGAGTTAATCTTCACTTGCTTATCCTGTACCTGTGACCTGTGCAAACCGAATATCTAAAATCATGCTTAGTACTTTGCTGTAGACGTTTTTGCACATCTGATCCTGTACTATTTGTTGGGGATCGTAGTAATTTTAAAATTTTTCTACGCCAAACAAGGATCTATCTATGGAGAAACCAACAACGAGTGATGGGGTAGAGCATCTTCATACCTTTGAAGATCGCTAAGAGGAAGTGTTACTAGAACACAGTCGATGGAGTCGTACTCGCAGTGATTCAGATCGCGGTCGGTTCCGATCTATGTGCCAAATTACGGCATCTCCGCGTTCAACACACGTACAACCCGGTGACATCTCCCACGCCTTGATCCAGCATAGAGGAGGGATAGGTTGAGGGAGAGCTCCGGTAACGCGACGGCGCGGTGGCGGTGGAGCTACGAGGTATTCCGGCGGAGCTTCTCCAAGTTGCGCGAAAGAGGAGGAAGAGGAACTAGGCTGCCTGAGAGAGACAGAGAGATTTATGTGTTTCCCTAAAGGCCAAACCCTCCACTATATATAGGGGGAGAGGGAGGGGGCGCCCCTTTAGGGTTCCCACCCCCAAGGGGTGCAGTAGTCCCCATCTAGGGCTGGTGGTGGCGGCCAGGAAGGGAGGAGGGGGTGGCGCACCCCAGATGGGCCTTGGGCCCATTTGCTTTAGGGTTTCCCCCCTTCCCTCTCAACTTGCGCCTTGGGCCTTGGTGGGAGGCGCACCAGCCCACTCTGGGCTGGTTACCTTCCACCTTTTGGCCCATGTCACCCTTTGGGGCTGGTGGCCCCTCCGTGTGGACCCCCGGAACCATTCCGGTGGTCCCGGTATGTTACCTATGACGCCCGAAACATTTTCGTGTCCAAAACCCCTCATCCTATATATCAATCTTCACCTCCGGACCATTTGAAAGGACGTGGATGTTGCCTAGAGGGGGGGGTGAATAGGCGCTTTAAAATAATTATGGTTTAGGCTTGAACAAATGCGGAATAAAACTAACGTTTAATTTGTCAAGCACAAAACCTAAAACAACTAGGCTCAACTATGTGCACCAATAAATTATGCTAAGCAAGATAAACAACTAAGTGATAGCAAGATATATGACAATAAACAATATGGCTATCACAAAGTAAAGTGCATAAGTAAAGGGTTCGGGTAAGAGATAACCGAGGCACGCGGAGACGATGATGTATCCCGAAGTTCACACCCTTGCGGATGCTAATCTCCGTTGGAGCGTGTGGAGGCACAATGCTCCCCAAGATGCCACTAAGGCCACCGTAATCTCCTCATGCCCTCGCACAATGCAAGATGTCGTGATTCCACTAAGGGACCCTTGAGGGAGGTCACCGTACCCATACAAACAAGGTTGGGGCAATATCCACAACTTAATTGGAGGCTCCCAACAACACCACAAAGCTTCACCACAATGAAATATGGCTTCCAGGTGACCACAAATGCTCGGGGCAATCTCCACAACTTAATTGGAGACCCTGACGCTTGCCCGGAGATTTACACAACAATGATTGAGCTCCGAGGCACCACCAAGCTTCTAGGGGTACCAAGTACCCAAAGGTAATAAGATTCTCAGCTTCTCACTTCCATGTATCACCGTCTAGAACTCAAACCGATGCACCAAATGCAATGGCAAGGGCACACGGAGTGTCCAAATCCTTCTCTCCCAAATCCCAGCAAAGCAACTAATGCTAGGGAGGAAAATGAGAGGAAGAAGGAAGAAGAACACGAAGAACTCCAAGATCTAGACCCAATGGGTTCCCCTCACTTAGAGGAGACAGTTATTGGTGGAAATGTGGATCTAGATCTCCTCTCTCTTTTCCCTCAAGAACTAGCAAGAATCATTGGAGCGATTGAGAGTCAGCAAGCTCGAAGAAGGTCAACAATGGGGGAAGAACAAGAGCTAAAGAGATAAGGTTCAATGGGGAAGAAGACCCCCTTTTATAGGTGGGGACAAATCCAACCGTTATGGTTCATAGCCCGCACACAGCGGTACTACCGCTCGGTAGGTTCACCAACCATGCGGAGGCCAAAAAGGATGCGAAAAACAGTCCGGCGGAGCGGTACTACCGCTCCTGGAGCGGTACTACCGCTAGGGAGCGGTAGTTAAAAATTACTACCGCTCCAGGGGCGGTACTACCGCTCGCACGAGGAGCGGTATTATCGCTGGATAGTGATACTGCTCTAACTTTCGCATACAGACTCCGAATTCAACGAAACCAAGTTTGTTGGAAAGCTAACGACATGGGATAACACAATCTTGATAGAAATATCAATAAGAAGTAATTGATAAAAGTCCCATAATAAAATGGTGAGAACCCTTCTTCGAATAAGACCGGTAAAAACTCCCAACATCGAAAACATCATAGAATATGCATATGGACTCCATTTTCGATGAACTCGAGCTCGTCATGAAGATGACCATAAGATCTAAAACTCACAAAGAGAAACACCAAACAAGAACCAAGAAGTATGATGCAAGGATGAAAATGGTTTGAGGTCTCAACGAACGATACAATCAAGCTATTCACTTGAGAGCCCCCCTTGACAGTACCACAATCTATCCTAAAACAGAAAACCTATCCAGGGCAAACCTATACCTTGCACCTCATCCTCTTGAGATATATGACGATGATCTTGGCTTCCTCAAGATGGACCAGCTTTCTTGATTGCGTTGGCTTGATGAATACTAGTTGATTGCTCCCCCATACACACTATGGGTGAGCCGCTCTTCAGCATATCTTCACAAGTTCATTGCCACCATCCTCCACCACTTGACGTCATCCTCCATGGGTTGTATGAGATCTTCCTCTTGATGCAAGCCCATGGAAACACACCTAACCCCACACAGAATTCTCACGAAGACCATGCGTTAGTACACAAATACGTAATGGACAATGCTTACCATACCATGGGATCACTTGATCCCTCTCGGTACATCTTGCACGCTTTGTGTGTTGATCATCTTGATTTACTCTTTGTATGACGATCTTGATCAACCTTGTGTCTCTATGACCATTCTTTGGATAATACCTTGAATAACACCTTGGTCATGATATAAATTCCTTGAACCCAACAAATGGACTTCAAGAAGTGCCTATGGACAAATCCTATAAATATAACTTAAGGCAACCATTAGTCCATAGGAATTTTCATCAATTACCAAATCCACATATGGAGATATATGCTCTAACAATCTCCCCCATTTTGGTAATTGATGACAACCACTTCAAGAGAGTTTATATAAGGAAATAAGCATAACCAAGCGCACACATACAAAGTAATAATGCATGCGTGCAAGATGTAAATACTTACGCAATAAAAGCAAATCCCTCTAAACATATCCAAAGTAAACTTTCTAAACTTCTCCCCCATTGGCATCGATTGCCAAAATGGACAAAAAGTTTAGAAAGCCAATATAGTAGGTGGTCCTCCAAAAAGTGTGTACTTCTCAGAAAATGAGTGCAAAGAAATACACAAATACAATGATAAGTAGTTAGAGGAAAACAAACTATATTGAGGACCCAAAGATTGCAAAAAGAAGGATCGTATGGCACAAAGACATAAAAAATAGAAGCAAGCAATCAAAAGATACCATATGGAACAAACAATCACATGGTCCTTCGAACCACATGAATAAAATATATTATGATAAAGTCAACAGAGTGTTTTATCAAAGCTAGAGAAGCTGCCCATGATTTGTGCACTAATAAGAGATTATTGTATTTGATACAAGTGCACAAAATAGGGTCATTGCTCCCCCAAAATTAATAAAAACACACAACGATTGCAAGAAGATAGATGAGACAATAAGCATATCACTTTGCACAAAAGAAATGGTTCAGCAACATGTAAAAGAAGCAAGTTAAGAATAGGCTCAACCAAAATAATGTGTGTGAGTCATGGCAAAGAACTTGAGAAGACTAAGATAAGGATGAGCATTACTTATCAACATAGTCTTGATGAAATGAGAAACAAAGTGCAAGACATATCATTCCCACACACACACACACACACACACTATAAAATGGGTTCACAAGCTTACTAATAAACGAAATAAGAACCAACGCTTGTGACAACCCATGGTGAAGATAGGAAATAAGAACCTTGTCAAGAGGAGGGATACCAATCGAAATTGCAAAACCCTCATCAAGACAAGCATGAGGAAAAATAATCTTCACGGCCAAAGAGTGCATCAAGATGTAGGAAAATAAGATACGCACTCAAGACAAATCCTTTCACGAAGCCACCAAAACTAAAAAAGGAAATGCGACGGTGGACGTGAAAGAAAAGAGGATATCAATTAGAGATGTAACTTCTCTCATGTGTAAAAGATTCTAAGTAGAAGACAATCATGATGATATATATCCACAAAGAAGGATGTACACACGAAATGGTTACAAGAAGGAACAAACAAGATATCCTAAAGGAAGTCATAAATATATCAATAAGATCTTTGCTTGGAAGCATAGTACATGGCCTAATATTTTCTTATTGTACAATATGAACTTCCAACAAACGAACATCAAAGACATCCCAACTAGCAATAAGACATCATCGTTCGGATGCTTTGAGAAAGGAAACAAGTACTACAAGAACGAATCAAGAGATTCATGCCATGATGCAACCTGGAAAAGAAAAGACAGGTATGGGCCTTTGCAAGAAATGAATGCATGAAGTAGATACTTGTTGCCGAGACAAAATTGGATTGATGTAGTAGATAGTTGTTCCTTGATCATCCTAACTTGGCTCCAATTATCACATGGTCTCAACACCTTCCTTATAGGTGAGCTGAGCATCCGACACATCTCCAGTTGTTCCTGGAACAACAAAACAAACAAAATGGTGCCCAAACTCATTGGGACCAAAGAGTTAGATAACCAACAATACATAGGACAAACTCCACATACATATGTGCACATAGATATGAATTTGAATTTCATGCACACTTTAGCCAATTTATGACAAGGTGGAGTTTTCCCTATATATTGGGTCAAAGAAAGAAAGCAAGCAAAACAAGCTATATATAGTAAATATGCATGCTCAAGGCTTTCAAGAATAAACTCAACACAAAGTTGATAAGACACCAAAAGACAAGGTATCAAGTGATAATAACATACCAAGCGAAAAACTATCACTTGAAGGATATCAATTAAAAGATACCTCAAGGAATGAGATATATATCCATTGGAACATGCCAAATAAAAAGAAACAAGATACCAATTGAAGGAAAACAAACACGAGGTATCTAGTTTCCAAAAGAGAGCTAGGTTCCAACAAACCAAACCCTTGACAAATTTTCATGATGGCACAAAGCATCATAAAGAGCAAGACTTGCCTCCCATCAACACACACTCGATGGGGATCAAAAGATTTTATGATGGCCGAATAAAGAGAGTGTTCTAAAGAAAATAGGATAGCTCCCCCAAGGGATGTGCCTTATATAGAATTTGCATTTAAATACAAAATGCACAAGATGGGATAATCACTTTCTCTATATCTATAAAAACACTAGACATGTTAAAATAGATCCACAAGAGGCAAGGAAGACAAACGAAACACAAAATCCAATGTAAACACGATTAGCAATTTCTACCACATGATGGGAATACCAATTGTCAAGGACAAGAAGTATTTTGGAAATTATACTCATTGGTAGATCGCAAATATATCCAACATCATCTTTAGCCCTAAAACGCAAGCAAATGACACTTGTAGAGCTAACATGTCACCTAGGGACAAGATGATTTACAATATCAACACTAAGTGGCAATACCTCAAATGTACACATTTTCAAGGCTTGTAATATGCACATAGCATATTACTCCCCCATAATGTGATAACCCAACAATATTAACAAGTGGAAAATTAAAACCAACAAGAGATAATTAATGGACCATACATAATTAGAATTGTAAGACATACCACATAGAAACTAGATAATCTTGAAATATCAATACTAAGTGGTATTCCCCATGTATACACATTTATAGGATTGTGAGGTGTGCGAAGCACACCAATCCCCCACAATGGGATAATCCATTAATCTCTCACAAGAGCTAACAAATATACAAACAAGATAGAAAAAGGCTCACTACAAGACTCACATGTACATGATGTGCAAACCAACATACACATACTCGATTACTCAAGATAAGCAAGTTGGAAGCACAACATATACAAACACATGCAAGGTACAAAACCACA
Organism: Hordeum vulgare subsp. vulgare; assembly: GCF_904849725.1. Classification (NCBI taxonomy): domain Eukaryota; kingdom Viridiplantae; phylum Streptophyta; class Magnoliopsida; order Poales; family Poaceae; genus Hordeum; species Hordeum vulgare. The sequence continues at coordinate 226,072,129 of NC_058524.1, read as the reverse complement.
ACATGCAAAGGGGCAAGTAACTAACAATGTAAACAATTTAAGTACAAGTTACCGTAAGGAGGCACATTGGATATGAGATAGAAACTCGATAATCCAAATGACTTGGCTTGAGATAATATGAATGATGAAGACCCCTTAATTCTTCATTATGTATCCAAGTCTCCAATGTCCTCCACATTCACCTATTGATCAAGTTTGAGCTTGTTGGTCCCCAACCACGTTGGGTCCTAAGAGGTTAGTCACAATAGGCTTGGCAACCCAAATGGTACTTTTCTCGACACCACTTTGAGTACCAACAAACTTGGCAAACACATTGCCAATCTTATCCTTCCCAAGAGAATAGAGATCATCAATAATGATTGGGTTGGATAAAGTACCTCTCATGCAAGAAGAAGCAAAGTGACCCTTCTGACGACATAAGTAGCAACATCTACCCTTTAATTTATTCCCTATTGATTTCTCAACATGAGGAGTGTTGGCTTGGGTCTTCTTGGGAAGGGGCCTTTGTTCAACTTGTAGTTGAGTATGTGATTGAACTTGTGGCCGTTTTCCTTGTTGCTTGTGACTTTGGGGCTTCTTCTTTAGTGGGCAAGATCTAACATGGTGCCCTTCAATTTTGCACTTGAAGCAAATAATCTTGGTCGAATTCTTGACTTGTTCTTGGCCCTTCTTCTTGAAGCTTTTCGACTTCTTCTTCTTGTTGGAGTTGAATCCAAGTCCATCTTTGTCATTTGGGGATTTTTGCCCACAAAAGACATTGTTGAGTGTGGACATTCCTTCACGACTCTTTTCCAAGTCTTTCTTCAAGGAAGTGACTTGGGCCTTGAGCTCTTTGATTTCCTCTACATGGTTAGTATCAACACAAGTACTAGAGGAAGTATAAGCTTCATTGTTAGAGCAACAAGGCATGGAAAGTAATTCATCACAAGATGTAGCAGCATTATGAGTAGATGAATTACGAGGACTAGCACATGGCAATATAGCATTTTGACTAGAAGTAGTGCTAATGTCCACATGAGGCTCACTCGGTGTTACCTTGACAGTAATAGCCTCATGAGCTAATTTTAGCACATTATGGGATACTAGAAGATCATCATGAGAGCTTGTGAGCATTACATGAATTTCTTCCAATTTCCCATAATTGCTAGATAGCAACTCAAGTTGAGCCCTTAGCTCAACATTCTCCTTTAAAATGAATGCTTGACAAGAAGTAGAGTTAGTAGCACAAGCATAATTATTAACAATAAGAGGAGAAGGCAACTTGGCAAGATCTTTAGCATATGAAGCTTCAAGTTGAGCATGAGACTCGGTGAGTTCGATGAGTGAACTCTTAATATCCCTTGAGCCATTTTTGAGGTGCTCATAGTCCTCAACGAGTTTAGCATGTGCAACTTCAAGCTTATCGTTTTTAGTTCTAAAATCATTAGCCACCTCGAGAGCTCTATCATGAGATTCCTTTAATCTAGATATTTATATAGCAAAGGTTTCCTCAAGAGATTCCTTGGTGGTTTGTTTATTTTCAAGAGCTCGAGATAGCTCCACGATCTCGTTAGCGTAATCATGCTCATGACCTTCCATTGTCTCAATGGTGGCCTCATGCTCCTCGAGATGAGCTTCCAACTCCTCAATGTATTTCTTGCCCTCAATGGCAATAGACATGATTTCCAAGAAGTTGGAACAAGCAAGTTTATTCTTATAAAGAGATTTAAAAATCATTTCACCCTTAATTTTTAAGGATGTAATAATATCACTCTCTTCATCACTATTCTCATCCTCATTATCATTAACATCATCATCATGAGATACATTGGGATTCAAAGTAGGAGATACCTTTGAAGCCTTAGCCATAAGGCAAAAGTGAGTAACAATAGATAATGATGTAGGATTGCTGAAAGCATCATTCAAGGCCACATCTTGTTCCATGGAGTGATGAATTTCCTCTACATTGTTAGCACAACAACTCGAGGATATATATATATTTTTATCATGGCAACAAGATATAGGAAGCATATCATCATGAGATTTAGTCAAGCAGTTTTTACATTATATGCAAGGACTATCAACACAAGCATGTAAAACATTTAGAGTGCTCGAAGTGTTAATGCCCAAAGATGAAGCATTGCAATAATATAGTGATGAAGGATCATCAACAATAAACCCACTATCATCATTGCAATGATCACCACTACTCACCATATCATTACCTTGTGGCAATCCACATGTAGGTGAAGTAGATGAAGTTGAGAACACCACACGACCGAAGTTGGAGGGAGAAGAATAATTCCCACAAATCTTGGACATACCATATTTATCTTGAAGCTTTGTCCACAACTCATGAGCATCCCGAAATGGCATGAGTTGAAATATAACTACATTGCTCAAAGTATCAAAAAGCACATTAGAAGCTTGAGCATTGAGATAAGAGTTTTTATCATCCTCTAAAAATATATTTTGAGAATCCTTTGGAGGAGAAAAATCCATATCTACAATTCTCTGCAAGTTTGGGTCCATGACCCTAAAGTGATTAAGCATGCGAATTACCCAAACATCAAAATTTGTGCCATCGAAAGTAAGAGTGTCACAGAATCCTAAACCCCTAGTGGGCATCCTTACTCTCTAGGTGGTTAAACCTAATAAAGAGAGAACTATCTCTGATACCAATTGAAAGGACGTGGATGTCGCCTAGAGGGGGTGAATAGGCACTTTAAAATAATTACGGTTTAGGCTTGAACAAATGCGGAATAGAACTAAAGTTTAATTTGTCAAGCACAAAACCTAAAACAACTAGGCTCAACTATGTGCACCAATAACTTATGCTAAGCAAGATAAACAACTAAGTGATAGCAAGATATATGACAAGAAACAATATGGCTATCACAAAGTAAAGTGCATAAGTAAAGGGTTCGGGTAAGTGATAACCGAGGCACGCGGAGACGATGATGTATCCCGAAGTTCACACCCTTGCAGATGCTAATCTCCGTTGAAGCGGTGTGGAGGCACAATGCTCCCCAAGATGCCACTAAGGCCACCGTAATCTCCTCACGCCCTCGCACAATGCAAGATGCCGTGATTCCACTAAGGGACCCTTGAGGGCGGTCACCGAACCCGTACAAACAAGGTTGGGGCAATCTCCACAACTTAATTGGAGACTCCCAACAACACCACAAAGCTTCACCACAATGGCATATGGCTTCGAGGTGACCACAAATGCTCGGGCAATCTCCACAACTTAATTGGAGACCCCGACGCTTGCCCGGAGCTTTACACCATAATGATTGAGCTCCGAGGCACCACCAAGCTTCTAGGGGTGCCAAGTACCCAAAGGTAATAAGCTTCTCAGCTTCTCACTTCCATGTATCACCGTGGAGAACTCAAACCGATGCACCAAATGCAATGTCAAGGGCACACAGAGTGCCCAAATCCTTCTCTCCCAAGTCCCACCAAAGCAACTAATGCTAGGGAGGAAAATGAGAGGAAGAATGAAGAAGAACACGAAGAACTCCAAGATCTAGACCCAATGGGTTCCCCTCACTTAGAGGAGAAAGTGATTGGTGGAAATGTGGATCTAGATCTCCTCTCTCTTTCCCCTCAAGAACTAGCAATAATCATTGGAGGGATTGAGAGTTAGCAAGCTCGAAGAAGGTCACCAATGGGGGAAGAACACGAGCTAAAGAGATAAGGTTCAATGGGGAAGAAGACCCCCTTTTATAGGTGGGGACAAATCCAACTGTTATGCTTCACAGCCCGCACAGAGCGGTACTACCGCTCATGGAGCGGTACTACCACTCGGTAGGTTCACCAACCATGCTGAGGCCAAAAAGGATGCGAAAAACAGTCCTGCGGAGCGGTAGTAAAAAATTACTACCGCTCCGGGGGCGGTACTACCGCTACAGGAGTGGTACTACCGCTCGCACTATGAGTGGTACTACCGCTGGATAGTGAAACTGCTCTAACTTTCGCATACAAACTCCGAATTCAACGAAACCAAGTTTTTTAGAAAGCTAACGACATGGGCTAACACAATATTGATATAAATATCAATAAGAAGCAAGTGAGAAAAGTACCATAATAAAATGGTGAGAACCCTTCTTCTAATAAGACCGATAAAAACTCCCAACATCGAAAACATCATAGAAGATGCATATGGACTCCGTTTTCGATGAACTCGAGCTTGTCATGAAGATGACCATAACCTCTAAAACTCACAAAGAGAAACACCAAACAAGAACCAAGAAGTATGATGCAAGGATGCAAATGGTTTGAGCTCTCAACGAATGATATGATCAAGCTACTCACTTGAGAGCCCCCTTGACAGTACGACAATCTATCCTAAAACAGAAAACCTATCAAGGGCAAACCTATACCTTGCACCTCGTCCTCTTGATCTAGATGACGATTATCTTGGCTTACTCAAGATGTACCACCTTTCTTGATTGCGTTGTCTTGATGAAGACTAGTTGATTGCTCCCCCATACACAATATGGGTGAGCCGCTCTTCAGCATATCTTCACAAGTTCATTGCCACCATCCTCCACCACTTGACATCATCCTCCATGGGTTATATGAGATCTTTGTCTTGACGCAAGCCCATGGAAACACACCTAACCCCACATAGAACTCTCACGAAGACCATGGGTTAGTACACAAATACGTAATGGACAATGCTTACCATACCATGGGATCACTTGATCCCTCTCGGTACATCTTGTACGCTTTGTCTGTTGATCATCTTGATTTACTCTTTGTCTGACGATCTTGATCAACCTTGTGTATCTATGACCATTCTTTGGATAATACCTTGAATACCACCTTGGTCATCATATAAAATCCTTGAACCCAACAGATGGACTTCAAGAAGTGCGTATGGACAAATCCTATAAATATAACTTAAGGCAAACATTAGTGCATAGGAATTGTCATCAATTACCAAAACCACATATGGAGATATATGCACTAACACCATGCCGGACCTCCACGTGACGTCCGTGATCACACCCGAGACTCCAAACAACCTTCGGTAACCTCGTACACTATTCCCATATAACCCTAACGTCATCGAACCTTAAGTGTGTAGACCCTACGAGTTCGGGAAGCATGTAGACATGACCGAGACACTCTCCGGTCAATAACCAACAGCGGGGTCTCGATATCCATGTTGGTTCCCACATGTTCCATGATGATCTCATCGGATGAACCATGATGTCAAGGATTCACTTAATGCCGTATGCAGTTCCCTTTGTCTATCTGTATGATACTTGCCCAAGATTCGATCATCGGTGTCCCCATACCTTGTTCAATCTCGTTACTGGCAAGTCTTTTTACTCGTTCCGTAACACATCATCCCGTGGCTAACTCCTTAGTCACACTGAGCTCATTATGATGATGTTCTACCGAGTGGGCCCAGAGATACCTCTCCGTTACACGGATTGACAAATCCCAGTCTCGATTCGTACCAACCCAACAGACACTTTCAGAGATACCCGTAGTGCACCTTTATAGTCACCCAGTTACGTTGTGATGTTTGATACACCCAATGCACTCCTACGGTAACCGGGAGTTGCACAATCTCATGGTCTAAGGAAAAGATACTTGACATTTGAAAAGCTTTAGCATACGAACAACACGATGTAGTGCTATGCTTAGGTTTGGGTCTTGTCCATCAAATCATTCTCCTAATGATGTGATCTCGTTATCAATGAAATCTAATGTCCATGATCAGGAAAGCATGATCATCCATTGATCAACGAGCTAGCCAACTAGGGGCTAACTAGGGACACATTATGATCTATGTATTCACACATGTATTACAGTTTCCGGTTAACACACTTGTAGCATGAATAATAGACAATTATCATGAACTAGAAATATAATAATAACCACTTTATTATTTCCTCTAGGGCACATTTCCAATAGTCTCCCACTTGCACTAGAGTCAATAATCTAGTTCACATCACTATGTGATTGCAATGAATCCAACACCCATACAGTTCTGGGGTTCGATCATGTCTTGCTTGTGAGAGAGGTTTATTAGTCAACAGTTCTGAACCTTTCAGGTCCGTGTGTGCCTTACAAATCTCTATGTCTTTCTATAGATACTGCTACCATGCTCTATTTGGAACTATCCAAATTACTGCTCCAATATACGAATCCGGTTTACTACTCAGAGTCATCCGGATTAGTGACAAATCTTGCATCGACGTAACCCCTTTACGATGAACTCTTTAATCACCTCCATAATCGTGAAAAATTCCATAGTTCACTAGTTACTAAGGATAACTTTGACCGCTGTCCAGTGATCCATTCCTGGATCACTCTTGTACCCCTTGGCTGACTCATGGCAAGGCACACTTTAGGTGCGGTACACAGCATATCATACTTATAGAGCCTACGACTGATGCATAGGGGACAACATTCATCCTTTCTCTTTCTTCTTCCGTGGTCGGGCTTTTGAGTCTTACTCAATTGACACCTTACAGCACAGCCAAGAACTCCTTCTTTTGTCGATCTATTTTGAACTCCTTCAAAAACTTGTCAAGGCATGCATTTCGTTGAAAGTTCTATTAAGCACTTTGATCTATCTCCATAGTTCTTGATACTCAATGTTCAAGTAGCTTAATCCAGGTTTTCTTTTGAAAAACTCCTTTCAAATAACCCTTTATGCTTTCTAGAAATTCTACATTATTTCTGATCAACAATATGTCAACCACATATATTCATCAGAAATTCTATAATGCTCCCATTCACTTCTTTGGAAATACAAGTTTCTCATAAACTTTGTATAAAACCAAAAACTTTGATCATCTCATCAAAGTATATATTCCAACTCCGAGATGCTTGCTCCAGTCCATAGAAGGATCGCTGGAGCTTTGCATACTTGTTAGCACCCTTTAGGATCGACAAAATCTTCTGGTTGTATCACATACAACCTTTCCTCAAGGAAACCGTTGAGGAAACAATATTTTGACATCCTATCTAAAAAATTTCATAAATGATGCACCAACTGCTAACATAATTCCAACAGACTTTCAACATCGCTACGAGTGAGAAAGTCTCACCATAGTCAACCCTTTGAACTTGTCGGAAACATCATTGCGACAAGTCGAGCTTTCTTAACATGACTTTTCACCATTATCGTGTGTCTTCCTTTTAAAGATCCATTGGCATTTAACAGTCTTGCGTAGTACGCGTCCTTGTCGACCTACGAGGTTCGGTAGTGACTTGATCCGAAGCTTCATGATCACTATCATCAGCTTCCACTTTAATTGGTGTAGGCGCCACAGGAACAACTTCCTGCGCCTTGCTACACACATTGGTTGAAGTGATGGTTCAATAACCTCATCAAGTTTCTACCATACTCCCACTCAATTCTTTCGAGAGAAACATTTCCTCGAGAAAGGAACCGTTTCTAGAAATAAACACTTTTGTTTCCGGATCTGAGATAGGAGGTATACCCAACTGTTTTGGATGTCCTATGAAGATGCATTTATCCACTTTGGGTTTGAGCTTATTCGGCTGAAACTCTTTCACATAAGTATCGCAGCCCCAAACTTTTAAGAAACGACAACTTAGCTTTCTCTAAACCATAATTCATATGGTGTCATCTCAACGGAATTACGTGGTGCCCTATTTAAAGTGAATGCGGTTGTGTCTAATGCCTAACCCATAAAAGATAGTGTTAATTTGATAAGAGACATCATAGGATGCGCCATATCTAGTAGGGCACTACTATGACATACGGACACACCATCATACTATGGTGTTCCAGGTGGCATGAGTTGTGAAACAATTTTCACGTGCAAAATTTTTCACGTGAAACAATTTTCACGTGAATAAATTTTCACATTGTCTTAAATGTTTACCAAACTCGTAACTCAGATATATATGCTTACCTCCACGATCACATCGTAGACATATTATCCTCTTGTCACGATGATCTTCAACTTCACTCTGAAATTACTTGAACCTTTAAATAATTCAGATTTGTGTTTCATCAAGTAAATACACTAGTATCTACTCAAATCACATGTGAAGTAAGAACATAATGATATCCACTACGTGCCTCAGCACTCATTGGACCGCACACATCAAAATGTATTAATGCCAACAAGTTACTTTCTTGTTCCATCTCACAGGAAAATGTGGTATTTAGTCATCTTGCCCATCTGGTATGATTTTCATGTCTCAAGTGATTCAAAAATCAAGTGAGTCCAAATGGTCCATCCGCATGGAGTTTTTTCATGCATTTATACCAACAGGCATGGTTTGCATGTCTCAAACGTTTCAAAAATGAATGAGTACAAAGATCCATCAGCATGGAGCTTCTTCATGCATTTTATACCAATATGACACAAGCAGCAGTTCCACAAGTAAGTGGTACTATCATTACTACTTTGTATCTTTTGGCAACAATATCATGAACATGTGTATCACTACGATCGAGATTCAATAAACCGTTCATTTTAGGTGCAAGACCATTTGAAGGTATTATTCAAGTAAACAGAATGACCATTATTCTTTTAAATGAATAACCGTATTGCAATAAACATAATCCAATCATGTCTATGCTCAACGCAAACACCAAATAACAGTTATTTAGGTTTAAAGCTAATCCCGATGGTAGCGGGAGCGTGCGATGTTTGATCACATCAACCTTGGAAACACTTCCAACACACATCGTCACCTCGCTTTCAGCTAGTCTCCGTTTATTTCGCAACTTTTATTTCAAGTTACTAACACTTAGCAATCGAACCGGTATCTAATACCCTGGTGTTACTAGGAGTAATAGTAAAGTACACATCAATATCATGTATATCCAATATACTTTTGTCGACTTTGCCAGCCTTCTCATCTACCAAGCATCTAGGGTAGTTCCCCTTCAATGACCGTTCCCCTCTTTACAGAAGCACTTAGTCTCGGGTTTGGATTCAACCTTGGATCTCTTCATAGAGCAGCAACTGGTTTTCTTTTTAATGAAGTATCCCTTCATGCCCTTGCCCTTCTTGAAACTAGCGGTTTTACAAACCATCAACAATTGATGCTCCTTTTTTATTTCTACTTTCGCGGTGTCAAACATCGGGAATAGCTCAAGCATTATCATATCCATCCCTGATATGTTATAGTTCATCAGAAAGATCTAGTAGCTTGGTGGGAGTGACTTTGGAGAACCATCACTATCTCATCTGGAAGACTAACTCCCACTTGATTCAAGTGACTTGTAGTACTCAGACAATCGGAGCACATGCTCAATGATTGCGTTTTTATCCTTACTTTGTGGACAAAGAATCTTGTCGGAGGTCTCATACCTCTCAACAAGGGCACGAGCATGAAATCCTAATTTCATCTCTTGGAACATCTCGTATGTCCCGTGACGTTTGAAGCGTCTTTATCACCTCAATTCTAAGCCGTTTAAGAAATGTGCACTGAACTATCATGTAGTTACAAAAAACGTGTATGTCGGATGTTCACAACATCCCCAGACCATGCTTGGGGTTCAGCACACCGAGCGGTGCATTAAGGACATAAGCCTTCTGCTTAGCAATGAGGACAATCCTCAGTTAACGGACCTAGTCTGCACAATTGCTACTTCTATCATTCAACTAAGTTTTCGGGGCACCATGATCATTGATACGTCTCCATCGTATCTACTTTTCCAAACCCTTTTGCCCTTGTTTTGGACTCTAATTTGCATGATTTGAATGGAACTAACCCGGACTAACGCTATTTTCAGCAGAATTGCCATGGTGTTGTTTTTGCGCAGAAATAAAAGTTCTCGGAATGACCTGGAAATTTACGAGGATTTTTTGTGGAATATATAAAAAATACTGGCGCAAGAATCAACTGGAGGCGTGGAGCGAGGAGCCCACAAGCCCACCAGGCGCGGCCCCCCTGGCCGCGCCTAGCAGGCTTGTGGGGCCCTCAGGGCTCCGCCACCTCCAACTCCAGCTCTATTTAGTCCCTTCCGTCCAACAAAAATCAAGGAGAAGAGTTCATCGCGTTTTACGATACGGAGGCGCCGCCACCACCTATTCTTCCTCTGGAGGGCAGATCTGGAGTCTGTTCTGGGCTCTGGAGAGGGAAGATCGTCGCCATCGTCATCACCAACCTTCCTTCATCGCCAATTCCATGATGGTCTTCACCGTTCGTGAGTAATCTCATCGTAGGCTTGCTGGAAGGTGATGGGTTGGATGAGATCTATCATGTAATCGAGTTAGTTTTGATGGGGATTGATCCCTAGTATCCACTATGTTCTGAGATTGACGTTGCTACTACTTTGCCATCCTTAATGCTTGACACTAGGGCCCGAGTGCCATGATTTCAGATCTGAACCTATTATGTTCTCGTCAATATATGTGTGTTCTTGATCCTATCTTGCAAGTTGTAGTCACCTACTATGTGTTATGACCCGGCAACCCCGGAGTGACTATAGCCGGAACCACTCCGGGTGATGATCATAGTATGAGGAGTCCATGTATTCACTGAGTGCTAATGCTTTGTTCCGGTTCTCTATTAAAAGGAGAACCTTAATATCCCGTAGTTTCCTTTAGGACCCCGCTGCCACAGGAGGGATGGACAATAGATGTCATGCAAGTTTTTACCCTAAGCACGTATGACTATATACGGAATAGATGCCTACATTACATTGATGAACTGGAGCTAGTTACATATCTCTCCATGTTATAACTGTTACATGATGAATGTCATCTGACATAATTATCCATCACCGATCCAATGCCTACGATTATTTTCCTACTGGTCCTTGCTACGTTACTTTGCGTCTACTCCTGTCACTGCTGCTCCTGTTACTGCTACTGCTGTCAGTGCTGCTACTGTTACGATTGCTACTATTGCTATCACACCACTTTGCTACCGATACTTTGCTGCAGATACTAAGTCTTTCAGGTGTGGTTGAATTGACAACTCAACTGCTAATACTCGAGAATATTCTTTGGCTTCCCCTTGTGTCAAATCAACAAATTTGGGTTGAATACTCTACCCTCGAAAACTGTTGCGATCCCCTATACTTATGGGTTATAAAGACTATTTTATGGCGCCGTTGCCGGGGAGGCATAGCTCTATTCTCTGAGTCACTTGGGATTTACGTCTGCTGATCACTATGAGGAATCCGAGAGATCCAAAAACTAAAGTCTTGCCCTCAACTACGAGGACAAGTAAGGAACGACCATCTAGCTCTGCACTTGACTCACCTTCAGTTATGAGTAAGTTTGCGACACCACCTCCTGCTAGAAATTTTGATGTGTCGCCTGTGCTTGATGATGCTACTTCTGCTATCCATAATGCTTGTGATGATGCTTTGCTTGATACTGCTTTGCCACTAGGTGCATTCCTTGATGCACAAATTGCTAGAGTTGCTGCTGAATGTGATGATACTTCTAAAACTGCTGAGATTATTGAAGTAGAACCTGCTATTTCGCCTGTTAGAACTAGCTCTCCTAGATATGAATTGCCTGATATGCCTAAGGGCTATGTTATGGAGGGAGAGATAGCTGAGGACTTTCTTGCTTGTAAGGATAGCTTTGATCTTGAGAAGTTACTGCGCAAGTGGAAAGAAAAATCTTTGAACGCTAGGATGAAATACGACCCGAAGTTTGCTACTTCGCCTATTTTTGTGACCGATAAGGATTATGAATTCTGTGTCGACCCTGAGTTAATCACTTTGGTCGAATCTGATCCTTTTCACGATTATGAGTCTGAAACGATTGTAGCACATCTTACTAAGCTGCACGATATAGCCACCCTATTCACGAGTGAGGAAAAGATCCACCACTACTATATCCTTAAGCCGTTTCCTTTCTCGCTAAAGGATGATGCTAAGACTTGGTTCACTTCTCTTGCTCCTGGTTGTGTGCGTAGTCCCCAGGATATGATCTACTACTTCTCTGAGAAATATTTTCCTGCCCATAAGAGACAAGCTGCCTTGCAGGAAATATATAACTTTGTGCAAGTTGAAGAAGAGAGTCTCCCACAAGCTTGGGGAGGCTTGTCCAGCTACTGAATGCTTTGCCCTATCACCCTCTTGAGAAAAACGAAATACTTGATATCTTCTATAATTGACTAACCGATGCTTCTAAGGACCACCTAGATAATTGTGATGGTTGTGTTTTCAGGGAACGAACTGTGGAACAAGCTGAGATCCTATTGAATAATATCTTGTGCAATGAGAATGCTTGGACTATTCCCGAACCACCTCCGAAACCAACTCCGAAGAAAAAAGGTATTCTATTCCTCAGTCCTGAAGATATGCAAGAAGCTAAGAAATCTATGAAAGAGAAAGGCATTAAATCTGAAGATGTCAAAAATCTATCACCTATCAAAGAGGTCCATGGTCTTGATAACCCGACACAGGTAGTAGAGGTAAATTCTATTCGTAGATTCAATGAGAGTGATATTCCTTTTGATAAACCTGCTAGCTTATGCCTGGATGAATTTGATAACTTTGTTGCCAAAGAACAGAGTTTCAATGATTATGTTAGCAGACAATTGGGACAGGATGCTCATATGCTTAGTCATTTAAGTGCTTGTGTGGACAGAAACGTCAATGATCTTAAGCTTTTGAGTAAACATGCCTCTATGGTTACTACTCAAGTAGAACAAGTACTTAAGACTCATAATGACTTGCTCAATGAGTTGAATGACAATTCTGTAAGAGTCATCACTAGAGGCGGTAGAATGACCCAGGAACCTTTGTATCCTGAGGGTCATCCTAAGAGAATTGAACAAGATTCTCAAGGAGTTAGCACCGAGGCACCTAGTCATCCTAGAAAGAAAAAGAAAGATGATAGGAACCTGCAGGCTAGCAACATTGTTGCTGTTACACCCGAGAATCCAAACGATATCTCTGTTTCTGATGCCGAAACATAATCTGGTGATGAACATGATCCTAATGATAACATCGATAGTGATGTTCACGATGATGCTCAACCTAGCAATGATAAGGATGTGGAGATTGAACCAGTTGATCTTAATAACCCACAACCTAAGAATAGGAGGTACGATAAGAACGACTTCATTGCTAGGAAGCATGGTAAAGAAAGGGAACCATGGGTTCAGAAACCCATGCCCTTTCCTCCCAAACCATCCAAGAAAAAGGATGATGAGGATTTTGAGCAATTTGTTGAAATGATTAGACCTGTCTTTCTGCAAATGCGTTTGATAGATATGCTCAAAATGTCTCCGTATGCTAAGTACATGAAGGATATTGTGACTAATAAGAGGAGGATACCTGAGGTTGAGATTTCCATCATGCTTGCCAACTACACCTTCAAGGGTGGAACTCCTAAGAAACTAGGTGATCCGGAGTGCCCACTATACCTTGCTCCATTAAAGGCAACTACGTTAGAACTGCTTTATGCGACCTTGGAGCCGGTGTTAGTGTTATTCCTATCTATCTTTATCGTAGACTTGAATTGGATAAATTGACACCCACCGAAATGTCTTTGCAAATGGCCGACAAATCAACTGCTTTCCCTATCGACATTTGCGAGGATGTGCCTATTGTGGTTGCTAACATTACTATCTTAACATACTTTGTTATTCTGGATATTCCCGAGGATGATGCCATGGCGGTCATCCTTGGAAGCCCCTTTCTAAACACTGCAGGGGCGGTTATTGATTGCAACAAATGCAATGTCACTTTCCATGTCAATGGTAATGAGCATACGGTGCACTTTCCAAAGAAACAATATCGGGTACATTGTATCAATGCTATTGAAAAAACTTCATCGATTCTTATTGGGAGCTTTGAATGCCCTATACCTACTGTTAAGATGAAATATGATTTGCTTGTTGGGGATGTGCACATCCCCATTGAGGTAACCTAGTAACTATTCAAAAATTCTCCGTTTTTACGCGATTCGAAAAAGTTTGTCAAGGAGACTTGCTCAACCTCATTGACGGATTTCTTTTCATGACCATGAGATGGATGAATCTGAGAGTCACAACGCTCTTTCCAAACCTTTACCTTCGGTAGCTTAGAAGAAAAATGATAGATTTAGCTTTAGTGTCTCCTGTTTTCTGTTTTTTGCATCCCGTAGAAAAGTGTCCCGAAAATAAAAGTTCTCCGATTGCCCTGAAAATCAAGTATGATTTTTTCTGGAATTTTTGAAAAATTCTGAGATGGAGAGCTAGTCAAGGGGATGCACCAGTGGGCCACAAGCCCTGGAGGCGCAGGCACCCCCCTGGCCGCGCCTACCAGGCTTGTGGGGCCCACATGTCCCCCCTCCACTTATTCCAGCTCCCATCTCCTTCTCCTACCTCCAGAAAAATTCATTCTACCGCTCAAACCCGTGTTCTTGCTATTCTTGCTGCGATTTTTGATCTCCTTGTGCAAAGCCCCATTTACCAAACTGTTTTGGGGGAATTGTTCCTTGTTATGTGACTCCTCCATTGGTCCAATTAGTTTTTGCTCTAGTGCCTTATTCATTGCGTATTTTTGCTGCATTGGTGACCCTGTTCTTGAGCTTTGCATGCTAATTTTAGCTGGTCCCAAGTAGTTTTGATGTGTGATATGGCCTCTAGGCACTTGTAGGAGTAGTTGCTACGAGTTTCATTGGGCCTTGTTCACTTTTTCTTCGAGTCACTTAAAATTTCAGAGAAATAAAAAGGAAAAGATGAGGAGGTTCCTAAGAGGCTCTGCAAGCCGTGACCCCAAGGATGATGAAAATGAGAAGAAGAAACCCAAGTATCCGGTCCCTCGAGTTGCAGAAGTTCGAGCATGCGAGTGGCAAAGCGAAGTGTTCTTACGTGCCGCCGGTCTTTATGAGGATTTTTATTACTTGGTGGAGAACGCAGGCCTTACCGCATTTGTTGAAGATAAGTGTACACAATACCTCCTCCTCACTAATATTTTCGTGCAAAGCTTTAACTTCTATCCAAGGAAGAGTCCTCCTATGGTCGAGTTTAAGCTATATGATATCCCCCAGCGCATGTCACTTCAAGATTTTTGCAATGTCTGCAAATTACCTTATGTTGGGGATATTCATGAACCTCATCCACGGTACTTGGAGGCTTTCATAGATACTATTGCTGTAGGAGAGGAGAGAGGAGTGTCTTGTGCTAGAGCTGCTAGCATACATTTTCCTGTGCTTTAGTACTTCTCATTATTCGTGGGAAAATGTTTGATTGGCCGTGGGAAAGCTCGGGCCCTTAGCTCCACAAATCTTTGCGGTTTTGCCTGAAGCCCTTTATAATGATAAAACTTATAGCTTGGGCATTATAGTAGCTCAACGGTTGAATACGAACCGTTCTAAAGGCGTTGTTTATGGAGTTATCTATGCTACCCGTCTTGCGAGACATTTTGAGATACCTATTAGACTGCACGAGGAAGAAGAGATTCTTCTTCCCGAGAGATATCTAGATTATGATAGCATGGTTCACCATGACTTTCTTGATAAAGATATAAATAAGAGGATGATTTATAACCTGGTACTTAGTCAGGGTACTCGTGAGACTATTACTTTGCCTGCTTCTTCTTTGTTCAATCTTCATCTAGGCAGGTACATTATTATGCCCTCAGACATCTACGCATATTGGGGCATAGCACCACCACACGCGTCCGTGCCCGAGCTACCAGTCGAGTACCAGACACCAGTTTATCAGTGGGAGCCACAGGAGCTCACACAACAGTGGCACCCTCAGTACACTCCGGAGTACCCTGTAGACGGTTATTTCCCTCCTTGGGAGTAGACCAACTTAGGCCTAAAGGCTAAGCTTGGGGGACTACGTGTTTCTCACCAACTTTATATTCATGTTCACACTTTCACTTTGTTAGTCGATGTTCACACTTTGCCACTGTATCATCCATGCTAGTTTATTTCTTTTTCTCGCTTTCTTCTCGTGTGTTTGTCTAGTTTGAGAAAACCCAAAAAGATTTCTCGTTCTTCTTTTGCTTGTTGGGAGCTTTCCCGTGTAAATAGTTTTCTTTTTCTTTGGGTCAAGGTAGAAGACCATGGTTACAATGTTTAGTGGCTCTCGCATGCATATTTGTTTATCTGTCAAAGAGCCATATTACTTTGTCTTCTCCTTTGTGTTTGCTTGCAGATTCCAGCTTAGTCTAATGCATGACCACTCTTATTATTGTTCACATCATTCGATCGTGCAAGTGAAAGGCAATATTGACGATATATGATGAAGTGACTGAGCCTGGAAAAGCTCGTATGAACTCGATCTATTTTGTTTTTGTAAATATGACTAGCTCATCGTTCCTGATTCAGCTTTGTTGTGAGGGAAAAATGTTTGCAATGACAACTTAGAGATCATAGTTCTGATGCCATGCTTAATTAGCTAGGAGCTTATAATGGTTTGTCTTGGATGCCAACATGAATTTCGAGATGATTATGATGTAGTATGATAGCATGGTATCCTTCTTTGAATGATTCAAGTGGCTTGACTTGGCACATGTTCACGCATGTAGTTGAAACAAAATCAACATAGCCTCTATGATATTCATGTTTATGGTGATTTATATCCTACTCATGCTTGCACTCCATGTTGCTTAATTTCAATGCATATTGATAACTGTTTTCGCTCTCTAGTTGGTCGCTTCCCAGTCTTCTCCTAGCCTTCACTTGTACTAAGAAGGAATACTGCTTGTGCATCCACTTCCATAAACCCAAAGTTGTTCCATATGAGTAAACCATACCTACCTATATGCGGTATCTACCTACCGTTCCAAGTAAATTTGCATGTGCCACTCTCTAAACCTTCAAGAAATAATCTATTTTGCATGCCCGAACCGCTCATGTGGTGACAAGGGGCGGTCAGTATCTTCCATGCTAGGCGTGTTATCCTCGATATGTGTTTATTCACTATCATTCACGAGAAAGGGGTCGGTAATTGGAATGCCCAGTTCCATACTCAAATCGAAAATATAATTGCAAACAAAACTCCCCCTGGACTGTTGTTGGTATGGACGACACCCGAGTATTCGGCTAGCCGTGGAGTGTGATTGATCGGTGGTGGGGGAGTCAAAACTTTACTTTTCTGTTTGGGAACTGCCTATAGTATTTGTATCATGGAAGATGGTGAAAACTCTTGGTCATCGCGTTGACACTGAAAGCATGCCACCCAAAATTATTTATCTCTGTCTTCAAAGCTTGAGCTCTGGCACCTCTGCAAATCAATGCTTCCCTCTGCGAAGGGCCTATCTATTTATGATTCTGTTGAGTCATCCTCTTCTTATAAAAGCACCAATTAGAGAGCACCTCCGTCATTTCTATGCTTTGCTTTTAATTGTTATTGAGTATGACTGTGACTAGATCTTCTTTGCCATGAATTACAATGTTCAGTGAGCCCTTGGTCTTTGAAGGTGCTCTGCATTTATGTTTTGCGGTCTCAGAAAGAGCTAGCGAGATACCATCTGTTCATATTGCTTCATGATTGTTTTGATTGAAGTATTGACATTTGAAACTCATTATTATTGCTTGCTAGTTGATTATGTCATTGATATGAGTTTTCCATAAGACCTAAATGTCATTGCTTATGTGGTGAGCTTATGATCTTGCTGAAAATCTGAATATGAGTTAGACATAATTACAACAACAAGATCAAACAGAGTTCGTAAAAGTTTTTGTTTTGTCTCTTTCAGTTTGTCAACTGAATTTCTTGAGGACAAGCAAGGCTTTAAGCTTGGGGGAGTTGATACGTCTCCATCGTATCTACTTTTCCAAACTCTTTTGCCCTTGTTTTGGACTCTAATTTGCATGATTTGAATGGAACTAACCCACACTAATGTTGTTTTCAGCAGAATTGCCATAGTGTTGTTTTTGCGCAGAAATAAAAGTTCTCGGAATGACTTGGAAATTTACGAGGATGTTTTGTCGAATATATAAAAAATACCGGCGCAAGAATCAACCGGAGGCATGGAGCGAGGAGCCCACAAGCCCACCAGGCGCGCCCCCTGGCCGCGCCTAGCAGGCTTGTGGGGACCTCAGGGCTCCGCTGCCTCCAACTCCAGCTCTATTTAGTCCCTTCCATCCGAAAAAAATCTATGAGAAGAGTTCATCGTGTTTTACGATACGGAGGCGCCACCACCACCTGTTCTTCCTCAGGAGGGCTGATCTGGAGTCCGTTCTGGGCTCCGAAGAGGGGAGATCGTCGCCATCGTCATCACCAACCTTCCTTCATTGCCAATTCCATGATGCTCTTCACCGTTCATGAGTAATCTCATTGTAGGCTTGCTGGACGGTGATGGGTTGGATGAGATCTATCATGTAATCGAGTTAATTTTGATGCAGATTGATCCCTAGTATCCATTATGTTCTGAGATTGATGTTGCTACTACTTTGCCATGCTTAATGCTTGTCACTAGGGCCCGAGTGCCATGATTTCAGATCCGAACCTATTATGTTCTCGTCAATATATGTGTGTTCTTGATCCTATCTTGCAAGTTGTAGTCACCTACTATGTGTTATGACCCGGCAACCCCGGAGTGACAATAGCCGGAACCACTCCCGGTGATGATCATTGTATGAGGAGTCCATGTATTCATTGAGTGCTAATGCTTTGTTCCGGTTCTCTATTAAAAGGAGAACCTTAATATCCCATAGTTTCCATTAGGACCCCGCTGCCACGGGAGGGATGGACAATAGATGTCATGCAAGTTCTTTTCCCTAAGGACGTATGACTATGTGCGGAATACATGCCTACATTACATTGATGAACTGGAGCTAGTTACATATCTCTCCATGTTATAACTGTTACATGATGAATGTCATCCGGCATAATTATCCATCACCGATCCAATGCCTACGAGTCTTTTCTTACTGGTCCTTGCTACGTTACTTTGTTGCTACTGTTGTCACTGCTGCTACTGTTACCATTGCTGCTGTTGCTATCACACCACTTTTCTACTGATACTTTGCTGCAGATACTAAGTCTTTCAGGTGTGGTTGAATTGACAACTCAACTGCTAGTACTCGAGAATATTCTTTGGCTTCCCCTTGTGTCGAATCTACAAATTTGGGTTGAATACTCTACCCTCGAAAACTCTTGCGATCTCCTATACTTGTGTGTTATCAATCATCATCGTCACCGGCATGACACCATGATCTCCATTATCATGATCTCCATCATTATGTCTCCATGGAGTCGTCACGCCAACTATTACTTCTACTACTAGAGGTAATCGTTAGCGATAAAATAAAGTAATCAACATGGCGTTGCATCTCATACAATAAATTAGGACAACTGCTATGGCTCATGCCGGTTGTCATACTTATCAACATACAAGTCATCAATCCTATTACAAGAACATGATCAATCTCATACATCACATATGTAACATCACATTCTTTTGGTCGTATCACATCACGTAGCAAACCCTACAAAAACAAGTTAGACGTCCTCTAATTGTTGTTGCAAGTTTTACGTGGCTGGTTAGGGTTTCTAGCAAGAACGTTTCTCACCTACGTGACAGCCACAACGTTGATATGCCAATGCTATTTACCCTTCATTAGGACCCTCTTCATCGAATCCAATCCGACTAAAGTGGGAGAGACACACACCTGCTAGCCACCTTATGCAACTAGTGCATGTCAGTCGGTGGAACTAGTCTCACGTAAGAGTATGTTTAAAGTCAGTCCGGGCCTCTTCATCCCATGATGCCACCGAATAAACATAAGACTAGTAAGGGCAAGCAATTGACAAATCAGCGCCCACAACTTTTGTGTTCTACTCTTGCAAAAAATCTACGCTTAGAACCTGGCTCTGATACCACTGTTGGGGATCGTAGTAATTTTAAAATTTTCCTATGCCAAACAAGGATCTATCTATGGAGAAACCAGCAACGAGTGATGGGGTAGAGAATCTTCATACCTTTTAAGATCGCTAAGCGAAAGCGTTACTAGAACGCGGTCAATGGATCCATACTCGGAGTGATTCAGATCGCGGTTGTTCCCGATCTATGTGCCGAATCACGGTACCTCCACGTTCAACAAACGTACAACCCGGTGACGTCTCCCACACCTTGATCTAGCAAGGAGGAGGGAGCGGTTGAGGGAGAGCTCCGGCAGCGCAACGGCGCGGTGGCGATGGAGCTACGAGGTATTCCGGCGGAGCTTCTCCAAGCTGCACCGAAGAGGAGGAAGATGAACTGGGCTGCCTGAGAGAGAGGAAGAGATTTCTTTGTTTCCCCAAAGGCCAAACCCTCCACTATTTATAGGGGGAGAGGGAGGGGGTGCCCCCTTTAGGGTTCCCACCCCAAGGGGTGCGGAAGCCCCCATCTAGGGCTGGTGGTGGCGGCCACGAAGGGAGGAAGGGGTGGCGCACCCCAGATGAGCCTTGGGCCCATTTGCTTTAGGGTTTCCCCCTTCCCTCTCAACCCGCGCCTTAGGCCTTGGTGGGAGGCGCACCAGCCCACTCTGGGCCGGTTCCCTTCCACCTTTTGGCCCATATCACCCTTTGGGGTGGTGGCCCCTCCCGGTGGACCCTCGGAACCCTTCCGGTGGTCCCGGTATGTTACCGGTGACGCCCAAAACATTTTCGGTGTTCAAAACCCCTCATCCTATATATTAATCTTCACCTCCTGACCATTCGGGAGCTCCTTGTGATGTATGGGACTCCGAACAACCTTCGGTAACCTTGTACACTATTCCCATATAACCCTAGCGTCATCGAACCTTAAGTGTGTAGAACCTACGGGTTCGGGAAGCATGTAGACATGACCGAGACACTCTCCGATAAGTAAGCAACAGTTGGGTCTGGATATCCATGTTGGTTCCCACATGTTCCACGATGATCTCATTGGATGAACCACGATGTCATGGATTCACTTAATCCCATATGAAGTTCCCTGTGTCTATCGGTATGATACTTGCCCGAGATTCGATCGTCGGTGTCCCCATACCTTGTTCAATCTCGTTACCGGCAAGTATATTTACTCGTTCCGTAGCACATCATACCGTGGCTAACTCCTTAGTCACACTGAGCTCATTATGATGATGTTCTACCTAGTGGGCCCAGAGATACCTCTCCGTCACACGGATTGACAAATCACGGTCTCGATTCGTACCAACCCAAGAGACACTTTCGGAGATACCCATAGTGCACCTTTATAGTCACCCAGTTACTTGTGACGTTTGATACACCCAAAGCACTCCTACGGTATCCGGGAGTTCCACAATCTCACGGTCTAAGGAAAAGATACTTGACATTAGAAAAGCTTTAGCATATGAACAACACGATCTAGTGCTATGCTTAGGATTGGGTCTTGTCCATCACATCATTCGCCTAATGATGTGATCTCGTTATCAATGACATCTAATGTCCATGATGAGGAAACCATGATCATCCATTGATCAATGAGCTAGCGAACTAGAGGCTCACTAGGGACACATTGTGATCTTTGTATTCACACATGTATTACGGTTGCCGGTTAACACACTTATAGCATGAATAATAGACAATTATCATGAACTAGAAATATAATAATAACCACTTTATTATTGCCTCTAGGGCACATTTCCGACACTATTTCCGCTGCACTCAGTTCGTGACTCAGGACTTTCCTCACTAGGAATTTCTTCAGTGATGAAATTGTAAAAAATTTCTATTCACCCCCCTCTAGTCGATATAACGCACTTTCAATTGGTATCAGAGAAAGGTACTCCCTTGTTCGGTGTGATTTTGGTTTAACCACCTGGAGTTTTAGTTATGTCGACCGCAGGTATGATCAAGGTTACTGTAGGATGTCCTACCTTCGAAGTAAAGGACTTCCCCTACTGGAAGACCAAGATGCAAATGCATCTTGAAGCAATTGACAATGATCTCTGGTACATTGTGGAAAATGGTATTCCCTCCATCACTACTACTATCTCTGCCGCTGATGTGAAGAAGTTCAAGCAACTTGACTTGCAAGCAAAGAATATCATTTGTGGCCACCTCAGCAAAGGTTAGTATGGAAGAGTTAGTGCTTTGGGCACAGTGAAGCTTATCCGGGATAGGCTGTCCAAAGTCAATGAGGGAGTCCCAACACAGCGTGACTCTCGTGTTGATGTTCTTTGCAATCTCTTAAATCGCTTCAAGAGGCTTGACAATGAAAGCAACAAAGATACCTTTGATCGCCTCACTGACATCTCAAATGAACTGCAAGCACTAGGTGCTAGAGACATCAGTGACCATGAAGTTGTGAATAAACTGCTACGATCTCTTGATCCGTCATTTGACACACTGGTTCTGATGATAGAAGAATGAAGATACTACAAGATGCTTGATCCTGCTGATATACTTGAGAGACTCAATACTCATGAATTCCAACAAGAAGAAAAGAGAGATCTGTATGGACCAAGCTACTCAAGACCTCGTTTGCTGAAGGCTAAGGCTATTTCCTCATCTAAAGAAGAAGAATCTGATTGCAGTATTGGTGACCCTGAAGAACTGGGAAAGGAACTTGCTATGCTCGTGAGGAAATTCCAGAAAATCACAAAATGTGGCCAGTTCAGAAAATCTTCAAGAAAAGATATGATGAAATCAGAATCTTCATGTGAGGACTAAAAGAAAAGAACCTGACACAAATGCAAGAAATCTGGTCACTACATTGCTGATTGTCCTCGCTGGGTGAAAGAAACAAGGAAAAGAAATACAAGGATGAAAGTTCTGATGACTCGAAGAAAAAGAAGAAATCTTAAAAATCCTCATCTTCAAAGTCCTGATCGCACAAGAAGACCAGTTTCAGAAAGGCTCGGGCACTCATTGGCAAGGAAATGTATTATGAAGAAGAATCTGAGGAATGTGATGAAGAGGAAGGTTCTGAAGTGGAGTCAGAGTTTGGTGTGGCAAGTCTTGCACTGGTTACCACGTTCGTCGGCAAGTCAATCTTCAACCTTTAAGAAAATTACAACGTCATCTACACTGATGAATTCGCTCCAACCTATTTCTTCATGGCAAAAGGCTCAAAGGTACCAAACCACACTTCCTCCTCTGATTCTAGTGACTGTGAACCTGATGATTATCAAAAACCCAGTTACTATAAACTTGCCAACATTGCCACTAAGCAACAATGTGCCATTGAAAAGCTTCAGAAACTGCTGGACAAAAGCGATGATCTATTGAACGATGAAATGAATCATACTCACGTCCCCACTAAAGATATTAGAAGTCTTCAGTCTAGATTTGATAGTCTTGAAGATCGTTATGGCTCACTCTTGGATGATCATGAGAAACTTTCCTATGAATTTCTTCAAAGGAAGCTTGATCTTGAGAAGTTAAGAATGTCTCATGATGATCTTCGAATGGAAAATGATTCGTTGCTTGCTCAACAGATGAGTACCGCTCAGGTTTAATTCATTCCACCATGTCTGAAATGCATCGATCGTGAAATTGCTAATTCTTCACCAGAATCATCAAATGCTTCTATCGCTACAAATTTTTCAACTGTTCTTGTGGTATCAAATTCTTCACTTGAGGAAACCACAAATGCTACTGACGAAAATGCAGGATTGAAGGAATTGTATGTGACATGCATATGCAAAAGTCTCAAAGGGCATCAAACCCTTTGCGATGTGCTCAAAAACAAGATTCTGAACAGGAACCTGAGGAAAGAAGGTTTTTCCTTCGAGAGGAAATTGAATGTCGACGGATCATACTAGAAACCTGAGCAGTACCCCCAAACTTCATGGGATGCTGCTAAAGGCCCTCCCATTGATCCATTTACTCTAACATGCTTTGCATGTGAAATGCCTTATTCCTCTGATGAGTCTTTTTACTCCAACTATAAACCGTACAAAAGTCATTCTGGTGAAGTATTTGCTCGATATGTTGGAACTAACTGCAGGAATGGACCTCAGGTGAGGAAAATCTGGGTCCCCAAAAGTTGCTTGGAAAATCTTCACGTGAATGTCCTCATGACACCACCAATGAAGAACCAGAACCCCAGATCAAATTCCTCAGATGGACCAAAGTCTTCACGAGGATCAAATTCCTCAAATGGTCAATATTATTCTCGTACTCGCACTAATGCTTCTAATATGCAGGGAAACTACAAGGGACATGAATATGAGAATTATTCTTCAAATCAGTATGTTCATAAGTCCTCAAAGAATTTCTCTGCCTATTCATTTGAGTACTCTAACCCCCTATGTTGAAAAGAAGTGCATTAGCTTCAATGCCTCCATTCTCATATGGTGCTCGTAGGATGATGAACTTTTTGCCAACCCTTCAGATGTGGGTTGTGAAGAAAAAACAAACTAATCGCCTCTAGAGGTCAGGTTTCCACATGAAAGTCATCATCTGAAGAAGTTGCTAGAGACCTGAGAAAATTGCTTGATTGGACGCAAGCTAAAACATGATGAAATGAACTAACATTTCACACGTCCCCAAATTTACTGTTTGTGATGAAATTCTTATCTGATGATATTGATATCATATTCTTCAAGTCTGAAGCATATGAGATGGTAAGTTGTACTAATTCATCTGCGGGATGACAAACCCAAGAATACAGAGTGGGTTCTTAACAGTGGTTGCACAAATCACATGACTGGTGATAACAGCTTATTGATGAATATACCACCGACTCCATCACCACTAAAACAAATCACTTACGCTGATAAAGGTAAAAGCAAGGTATTGGGACTTGGTAAAGTGGCTATCTCTAAGGATCGACACATGGACAATTTCATGCTTGTCGAATCCCTCAGGTTTAACCTCATGTCAGTCTCAATGCTTTCTGATCTTGATATGATTGTCATCTTTGGAAAATATAGATGCGTAGTCATCATGGAATCTGACAAATCCAAAGTCTTGGAAGGATTTAGGACAGGAGATTTGTATATTGTTGATTTTTCCACAGGTCCTCAACCAAGCACTTGTTTACTAGCAAAAACCTCGGCTATGGCATCGACGACTGGGTCATGCTGGCACGAGGAATTTGCACACACTGGCGAAAAAGAAGCATGTCATTGACATCGAATCTGTCAAATTCCTCAAGGACCATCTCTGCGGTGCTTGTGAGTCTGGAAAAATAACCAGATCCAAACACCCCTCGAAGACTATCATGACGACTACTCATCCATTTGAATTACTTCACATGGATCTGTTTGGACCTACTCATTATGGTACTCTAACCAATGCAACATCATTATATGGCTTTGTCATCGTTGATGACTATTCTCGTTTTACTTGGATACACATAATTCTGTATAAAATTGAAGTGCAGGAAGTCTTCAAACGCTTTTCCTCAATGTCCTCGATGAACTTCGACGTCAAGATCAAACACATCAGGAGTGATAATGGGACAATATTCAAAAATACTGGTCTTAATGATTATCTTGATGAACTTGGTATTGCTAACGAATTGTCTGCTCCTTATACTCCTCAACAGAATGGCGACGTTGAACGCAAGAACATGACTCTGGTTGAAATGGCATGGACTATGCTTGAAGAATATCAGACTCCTCGTCATTTTTGTCCTGAAGCAATCAACACTGCCTGCCACATCATCAACACGGTATATCTTCACAAATTCCTGAAGCAAACCTCATATGACCTCCTCACTGACAAGAAACCCAATGTAAGTTATTTCAAAGTCTTCGGTGCAAGATGCTAGACTAGAGATCCTCACCATAGCGCAAAGTATGCACCTAAAGCACATGAGGGTTTTATGCTTGGTTATGGAAAGGACTCGCACACCTACAGGGTCTTCAACACCTATGACAACAAGGTTGTCGAAACTGTAGATGTGCGGTTCGATGAAACTAACGGCTCGCAAAGAGAGCAACTGCCTCATGTGCCAGATAAATTGACTCCTGAGGAAGCTATCAAGCACAAGGCTACTGAAGATATCATTCCTACTTAGGACCAACCCCTTGTTGCAGAAGTCGTTCCCAACACAGATGAAATTCATGCAGATGCACCTGAGAAAAATGCTACAGATCAAATTCCTCAGCCCAACCAAAGTCTTTAACCAACTCATCCAAGGATTGCAAATGAAGTGGAACTTGACAAAATACTCGATGACATCAATGCGCCAGGTCCTCTCACTCGCTCAAAAGGTTCACATTTAGTTAACTTTTGTGGGCATTCCTCTTTTGTGTCTATCACAAAACCCTCAAAAGTTGCTAAAGCTTTCATGGAACATGAGTGGATTCAAGCCATGCAAGATGAATTTCTTCAGTTCAAGCTAAATGACGTGTGGGAACTCGTCAAAAGGCCAGATCCTCGCAAGCACAATATCATCGGCACCAAGTGCATCTACTGAAATAAGCAAGATGAGGATGGTCAGGTTGTGAGGAAGAAGGCACTGCTTGTAGCCCAAGGCTACACACAAGTTGAAGGAATTGACTTTGATGAAACTTTTGCACCTATTGCTAGACTTGAAGCTATTCGAATATTACTTGGTTATGCTAACCATCACAATATTACACTATATCAAATGGATGCGAAAAGTGCATTCCTCAATGGTAAGCTTGAGGAAGAAGTATATGTTGCTCAGCCCCAGGTTTTGAAGACCCGAAGCACCCTGACAAAGTCTTCAGACTAAAAAAGGCACTCTATGGCCTCAAGCAAGCCTCTCGGGCGTGGTATGATACATTGAAGGAATTCCTCATGAAGAAAGGCTTCAAACCCGGTTCACTTGATGATACTATTTTCACAAAATCTTATGACAGTGAACTATTCGTGTGCCAAATATATGTTGACGACTTTATTTTTGGTTGTATTAACAAATGTTACAGTGATGAATTTGCCTACATGATGGATGAAGACTATAAAATGTCCATGATGGGGGAGCTAAAATTCTTCTTAGGTCTGCAAATTCGTCAACAATGCAGTGGCATCTTCATATCTCAAGATAAATACCTTAAGGTTGTTCTAAGGAAATTCGGCATGCATGAATGCAAAGGCGTCAAGATTCCTATGCCTACCAATGGCCACCTGTGCACTGACGAAAATGGTATAGATTTCGATCAGCAGGTATATCGTTCTATGCTTGGCTCTTTATTGTACCTATGTGCATCTAGGCCAGATATTATGCTTAGTGTTTGCATGTGTGCACGTTTCCAAGCAAAACCGAAGGAATCACACCATAAGGTTGTGAAACATATTCTTCGATATCTAGCTCACACACCAACACTAGGATTATGGTACCCCATGGGCTCAAATCTTCACCTCGTTGGATATTTTGATTTTGATTATGCTGGTGACCGTGTGGATCGCAAGTCAACATTAGGCACATGTCATTTCCTCGGAAGATCCTTAGTATTTTGGTCCTCAAAGAAGCATAACTGTGTATCACTCTCCACTTCTGAAGGTGAATACATTGCTGCTGGATCTTGCTGTGCTCAAGTGATATGGATGAAGCAAACCCTTAGAGACTACGACATCAACATGAAGAATGTGCCCCTCTACTGGGACAATGAGAGTGCAATCAAGATTGCCTAGAACCCAGTACAACACTCGAATACCAAGCACATACAGATTCGTCATCATTTTCTTCTTGATCATGTACTCAAGGGCAATATCATCATCGGTCATGTGAAGACTGACGACCATCTAGCAGATATCTTCACAAAGCCCTTGGATGAGAGAAGGTTTTGCAAATTACAGGTGTGAGCTAAATATCCTAGAATCTTCAAATTTTTTGTAAACGTGCACACATCCTAACACTTATGAAAAATTGATGACTTAGATGTGCAACACACAAAGTAACGATTTTTCTTTGATCAATGAAGAATATCACTCTAAGTGTGAAGAAATTAATGAAGAATGTGGTTCTCAGGGCCCTACGACAATTGTACGCGACGCCTGAAATCTTCATTCTTATACGGTGGGTCATGGCACCACCAAACTTTGAAATTCTCCAAAGTTGAAACTCTCCAATCTGAGACTTTTCACAAATTCCTCAAAATTTTCGAAGTCTTCAAAATTTCAAATTCTTCAAAACTATCTATGATGATCTTCATTTACTATATATATATGTATATATATATATATTAATGAGCTTTCAATGTTGTTAGAGCATATTTCTCCATATGTGGTTTTGGTAATTGATGACAATCCCTATGGACTAATGATTGCCTTAAGTTATATTCGAAGGATTTGTCCATAGGCATTTTTTGAAGTCCATTTGTTGGTTTCAAGGAGTTTATATGATGACCAAGGTGATATTCAAAGTATTATACAAAGATTGGTCACACAGACACAAGGTTGATCAAGACTAAGCAGAGAGTAAATCAAGATGATCAACACACAAAGCATACAAAATGTACTGAGAAGGATCAAGTGATCCCATGGTATGTTAAGCATGGTCCATAACGCTTTTGTGTACTAACCCATGTCTTCGTGAGAGTTGTATGTGGGGTTAGGTGTGTTTCCATGGGTTTGTGTCAAGAGGAAGATCTCATTCAACCTACGAAGGATGACATCAAGTGGTGATCGTCATCAAGATTACGGTGTGCAAGTTCAAGTGGAGCATCATGAAGATATCATGCTTCAAGCTTGCCGTCCATTGTGGTGGCAATAGACTTGTGAAGAATGTGCTGAAGAGTGACTCACCCATAGTGAGTATGGGGGAGCAATCATGAAAGGTGGTCCATGTTGAGGAATCCAATATCATCATCATCTAGCTCAAGAGGACTAGGTGCAAGGTATAGGTTTGCCCTTGATAGGTTTTTCTATTGTAGGATAGTTTGCCGTACTGTCAAGGGGAGCTCTCAAGTGAGTAGCTTGATCGTATCAGTCGTTGGGAGCTCAAACCATTTGCATCCTTGCATCATATATTGGTTCTTGTTTGGTGTTTCTCCTTGTGAGTTTTAGAGCTTATGGTCATCTTCATGACAAGATCGAGTTCATCGAAAACGGAGTCCATATGCATCTTCTATGATGTTTTTGATGTTGGAAGTTTTTGGTGGTTCTTCATTCATAGAGGTCTCACATCTCTATATCATTGGCATTCTCATAACTGCATGTTATTAAGATAGCTCTTGTCGTCGTGAATTCAACAAGCTTGAGTTTGCTCGATTTGGAGTTTGTATGCAAAAGTTATGGCAGTTTCAGTATTCAACGGTAGTACCGCTCCTGGTGCTAGCGGTAGTTCCGCTTCTAGAGCGGTAGTAGTGCCCTTGGAGTGGTAGTACCGCTCCCTCGGAGGTTCTGGGAGCGGTAGTACCACTCCTAGCTGTGGTAGTACGACTCCGGTCGGGCTGTGAGTGGGGGTAACGGTTGGATTCTTTCCTCCACTATATAAAGGAGGTATTCTTCCCCTTTGGACTAAATCCATCCGTTCAACTCGTGTTCTTCCCCCGTTGTTTACCTTCTTAGAGCTTTCTAACTCTCAGTCCCTCCAATGATTCTTGCTAGTTCTTGAGGGAAAAGAGAGAGGAGATCTAGATCCACATCTCCACCAATCAGTTTCTCCTCTATGTGAGGGGAACCCCTTGGATCTTGATCTTGGAGTTCTTTGTGATTTCCTTGTTCTTCCTCTCATATTTCTCCATAGCTTTTGTTGTTGTGGAGGGATTTGAGTGTAAGGGACTTGACCACTTCGTGTGTTCTTGCCATTGAATTAGTTGCATTGATTTGAGTTCTCCACTGTGATATGTGGAAGGGAGAAGATGAGAATCATATTACCCTTGGGTACTTGGGACCCCTAGAAGCTTGGTGGTTCCTCGAAGCTCAATCATTATGGTGTAAAGCTCCGAGCAAGCGTCGAGGTCTCCAATTAAGTTGTGGAGATTGCCCCGAGCATTTGTGGTCACCTGGAAGCCATATGCCATTGTGGTGAAGCTTCGTGGTGTTGTTGGGAGCCTCCAATTAAGTTGTGGAGATTGCCCCAACCTTGTTTGTATTGGTTCGGTGACCTCCCTCAAGGGTCCTTTAGTGGAATCACGACATCTTGCATTGTGTGAGGGCGTGAGGAGATTACGATGGCCTTAGTGGCATCTTGGGGAGCATTGTGCCTCCACACCGCTCCAAATAGAGATTAGCATCCGCAAGGGTGCGAACTTCAGGATACATCGTCGTCTCTGCGTACCTCGGTTATCTCTTACCCGATCCCTTTACTTATACACTTTACTTTGTGATAGTGATATTGTTTCTTGTCATATATCTTGCTATCACTTAGTTATTTATCTTTCTTAGCATAAGTTGTTGGTGCACATAGGTGAGCCTAGTTGTTTTAGGTTTTGTGCTTGACAAATTAAATGTTAGTTTTATTCTGCATTTGTTCAAGCCTAAACCGTAATTATTTTAAAGCACCTATTCACCCCCTCTAGGCGACATCCACGTCCTTTCAAATGTCCTAAAAAACATTCACTTATTTCTAAGTCTTCAATTTGGTATTTCTTCTAAGTGAATGTGATCGGACCCGACTCCCCTCTATGCTAAGCTCAACCCAGTCTATTCTCAATTCTTCATATGCGTTCTGTTTAACACTTGTTCAAAATCCTCACTGAGTCCTTGTCAGCTGAGGACTTTGCAACAAAATCCTCAACATTCAAAAAATAATTTTAAACGTCACCACACTAACCGCACCCACTACTCACGTTAGAATAACCACGATCTCCACCGCTTCGATGGTGGGTAGCACGCGTCATGTGGAGACGAAGGGGCAAGGGTAGTCCCGTCCGAAGTTTTCGCTTCAGACCGTTTTCACCTGAGCTATAAATAGCCCCATACCCCCTTAGTCAAAAACTCTTCCTCCCTTTCGACTCCTCCGCTTGACCTCAAAACCTAGCACCCCCGCTAGCATCCTCATTGCCGGTGAGGAACAGCTTCACTGCCTCGACCTCGCCGACATCAGACACACGCCGACTGCGGAACATCTTCCTCCGCCGCCGCCGTAGTTGTCTTCAGTCGCCAAGTTAGGGCACTGAGGATCTGAGCCGAACAACTTCCATTTTTACCTCCCGAGTTCATCGTGTTCTTCATACTGGGTAATTAAAATCCTATTTTACCATCCTTTTTTATCCATATATTCTCCCTAGATTCGTGAAATCAGTTTTTCCTCAAAGAATCTCTCAGCTGTGCACACTCATGCCTATAATAGTTGATGAATTTCACTAAGCCCTTAAATTCTTCACGAGATTCCTCAATTGTGTAAATTTTCGAATATGCACAACTCTGGAACCCAAGATTAGAATGCATAGTCAAATTCCACAACACACTGGTCAAATTCCTCAACTTAAGAATTTTCTTAATTTCCTCAAATCTGAGAACGCATATGACTTCTCCAAATTCTTTGCACCTATACTCTATTCACAAGTACAAAATGTCAGCTGAGGAATGAACTCATTTGCAACATTTCTTGAAGAAACATTGCCCGTGTCCTCAAATTTCTCAAGAATACAAATTCCTCAGCAAAAACCACTGCTGAAGAAAATGGAGGAAGATAGAAAACAGAAGGGTGGCAAGAAACTGGAACAGGAGATTGCTTTTGACCTCAGGAGATATATGTTGACTACTACACGCTAGATGAAGAAACACATGGAAAAGAGACCATGTCTAAACACAAGATAAGGCTTCAAAGGATTGAACGCAGATGGGCAAAGGAGTGGAAAGAATACATGTATGTCACTCTCAAATATGCCAAGAAGTTTGCCCTCAAACCTCCTTGCAAAAGATTGCCACATGGAGACCGACAAGCAACACATCCTTCAAGCGTAGCCACCATTGAGGACTATACTGATGAAAAACACAAGTATTTGTCTAAGCTTCAGTAAAAGGCAAAAGTTGTTGTCACAAAGTTTAATGAGGATTCTGCTGCTACAACAACTTCTGCCACTTCTTATGCTGCTGAGGCTTGTGCTACAAAACAACCTCACAAGAAGGTCATGATGAAGAAACTAGGTCTCAAGGCAAAACCCTCAACGACACTGTCAAAAGAGCAAATTCCTCAGAAAATTGCAACATCAGCTGCCAAGTCCTCAACTGCAGCAAAGTCTTCACCTCCTGTGAAGACACGGCTCTGTCAGCATCAAACAGAAAATCCAAGTTCTTCTATACCATCTGCCTCAGGCTCAGCTCCAAAATCTTCACCTCGTCTACTGAAGACAAAGATGGCTACTGGTAGAGGTACCAGGCCAAGCCCAAGCAAGATTGTAAACATTCCTTCTGCATCAGAAGGAAGTGAAGAATATGATGATGAAACTCTTCAAGCCATCATCAGAAACAAGCAAGAAAGAGTTGCACAAACTACTGGGAACACCATTCCCCTCACACTGGATCCGAAAGTACTGCTGAAATTCATCAACCTTTGGTATGAGGATCCAAACACACAAATTGATGACTTGAAACTGCCACCTGGACTGAGTCACATGGTCACTTCATTAATCAGTGAAGCAAAATGGAAGGATCAACAAGCCAAACAAGCTCAGGTTGCGAACGTTAAAATGGAGAAGTACTTGACGCAAAACATCCTTAACCTCACGCGTGAGAAACTTGTTTCGACTCACGCAGAGTTGAAAACCCTCACTGACAACTACACTAGTCTTCATGCAGACCACAAAGGTGTCAAAGTGAGGTTTTTTCAAGATGTGACTAATGCAATTGATGAATACAACAGCTGGGTTGCTGCTCCAAAGCAACCAACAAATCCTCAGCCAAGCTATACTGTGCAATTGGCTGATGAAGATGAAGAACCAGCTGCTGATGGAATTACTCAGAATATTACAATTGAAGAATCTGCTAGGCCTGACACTGCTAAAGTAATGCCTGATTAAAATGCTCCTTCACCAAAGTCCTCAAAGGTGAAGAATTCTTCCGTCTGCATCAGACGTGAAGAAAACAAAAGTTACTGAGAAGTAATCCAAGAAAAGAAAGGCTTCAACAACTTCAAAGTCTTCAGAGGCAAAACGCCTGAAGACTATGGCTACCACATCATCAGCTCTAGTGGATGCGACTCCCCTCAATGTTGCACCATCATATATGATTGTTCCATTTGGTGAAGAGCACATCATTCTAGAATAGGATGAGGAAATGGATGATAATTGCTCTGCTACATCTATACCAATTGATGAGGAAATTCAAGCAGATTAAATTCCTCATGTCTCAACACCTCCTCCACACAACCCAGAAATGGCCGCTGAAGAAAAGGAGGCTCATGAAGACATCGACCGCATCACACCTATTATTCATAATTAATTTTGGGGAAAAGCTCACCCAAACTCGCTAATAACAGCTCAAATTCCTTAAACTCCCGCAGCCACGAAATTTTTGACTAGCTCTAAAGAAAAGAGCTCACATGTGAAATCCACACCACATCAAGATTCAGCTGCATTAGCTGAAGAAACTACATCTTCTCACTCGGCACAGCAAATTCCTCAAGCTGAAGAACAAGCTCCTGATGAAAATGTCTCATCTCAGGATAAAAATACTGCTGATGAAACTGCAATTGTAGTGGTAACTCCTGAAACTGCAATTGTGGTGGCCAAAACTCCTCAACATGAACAACATCATAATCTTCAACCAATGCCTCATAAACCCTTCTCAAAGAAGCAAAATTTCCTGAAGAAACACTTCTATGATGAACATTATTTCTTCATTGGAGAAAATCCCTACGATAGGCTTCGTATCAGACACAGAAAATTCTGGACCAGAACTCAACTAAACTAGTATGTCTCTATGCTCTGTGGGAAAAGGAAGATATTTCATCACACCCACATTCCTCATTGTGACATGGAGTAAATTCCTTGCTTCACCCCTGTACTAAGTGTTCTTCACGTTGTAGGGCTATTGCCATTATGCACATATATCGGTGACTGGAACACTGACATTATTGTTCCATTCTATGCCACACTGCATATCTCTGGTGACCCCAAAGACATCAACTCGTGGGTCTTGGACTGGATGACACAACACACTGATACGTCCCAAACGTATCTATAATTTATGTTTGTTCCATGCACTTTTGGGTGACATTGTTATATGTTTTGCCTCTGGCGCCCTCCTTAGGCCTATATTTACCCCTTGGACGGAAACCCTAAAGATATATCTAGAATAATGAATTTCTCCACCGTTCGGCCGCCGTAGCGCTTCCGAAATCGGGAGCATGAGATGACTTCTTCCCGACACCCTACCGGAGGGAGGATTGACCTCCGAAAGCTTCTCCGCCACCATGGACGCTTCCCGGACATGCCGTGAGTAGTCCTCCTTGGACCATGAGTCCATGACCAGTAGCTATGTGATGTCTGCTCTCCAATCTTGTGCTTCAATGCCTAGCGCTTGTGAGCTGCCCTACATGATCAAGGCATCTATGTAATTTACCTGCTGTTGCTATGTGGAGTTTGCTGGGATCCCATGGATTATGAGATTATGTTCAGATTGTGATGAGTTATATATTTGGTTCTCCTTTTATATTACGTTTTGAGTAATTCATGCATCTTCTCCATTGCTTTTTATTGCTTTAGCCAAGTACAAGATTGTGACTCCAAGAGGGAGCGTTATGCATGATTGTGGGTTCATGCCCCGTGATGTCTAGCTCGAGTGACAAAAACATGAGACTAGGGGATGTGATGTTGCCACCAGGGAGAAAACAACGGTGCTTGTGACCACGGTTGCAAGGATTGTTTACCTTAAGCAAAGTTCGTTAATGCACTTGTCCGTTGCTTTGAGTTTACACTTTGGGTGCGGTTCTCAACTTAATACCAGCGAGATGTTCTGGATAGATATCTGAAGGTGGATGATTAGAGAGTAGATGCTGATGGATAAACGGTCTACTTGTCTTGGCGTACTGCCCATTACTTTTGAGCCTCTAACTTTCTTGTAGCATGATTAGCATTGCGGTGCGTTTATAATTCTGTCAATTGCCCAGCTGTAATTTGTTTACCCAACATAGTTGTTTATCGTCTTTTGGGAGAGAGACATCACTAGTGAACATCATGGGACTCTGGTCCATGTTGCCACCATTGTTTACACCTCCACCATTTACTGTTTTTATTTAATTTTCCATTGCAATCACTATCGCTATGCCTGCTTTTGTTTTGATCCTTTGAAAACTACAAGGCCGGAGAGATTGACAACCTCTCTGAACTCATTGGGAGCAAAGTTAGTTGTTGTTTGTGTAGGTCCACATCTTCTGCTAGCGCCAGAGCAGCGGACACCTACTTGTTGATCCTCGGAGTCCTCCTGGTTCGATAAACCTTATAGTCCCCGTGTAAGGGAAATCTATTGCTGACTACATCTCCACCTTCCACTTGGGGTAACCAACGAGGGGCGAGAATTATATCCATCAACTCATCATCAAGAAAATTTTTGGCGCCGTTGCCGGGGACTCCAATCTTGAAGATAGGGGAGTTGCACACTATCTTTTATCTTTGCTTTTAGTCTTGTTAGTTTGCTTTCTAGTTTTTGCTTTAGAGTCTTATACCAAAAACCACAAAAAAATTAGTTGCTTTGTTCTTGCTTGTTGCTCCTGCTATGGGTTCCAGTGAGAACACCAAGTTGTGTGACTTCACTAGTCACAACAACAATGACTTTATCTGAACTCCTATTGCTGCTCGCGCCACTGAGGCGACCTCCTCTGAGATTAAACCTGCTTTACTAAACCTTGTTATGAAAGATCAATTCTACGGTACTGGAGATGATGTTGCTTTGCACTTGAATAATTTTGTTGAGCTTTGTGATATGCAAAAGTACAAAGAATTATATGGTGATGTTGTTAAACTTAAGATTTTTTCCTTTCTCCTTGAGAGGAGGAGCTAAAGTGTGGCTTCAATCTTTGCCTAGGAATAGCATAGATTCTTGGGATAAGTGCAAAGATGTTTTTATTGCGAAGTATTACCCGCGTGCTAAGATTATCCAGTTAAGAAGTAACATTATGAATTTTAGGCAGCTTGATAATGAACACGTTGCCCAAGCTTGGGAACGTATGAAATCTCTTGTTAAGAATTTCCCTACACATGGTTTGACTACTTGGATGGTTATCCAAACTTTCTATGCGGGATTGAACTTTACCTTGCGGAATCTGTTGGACTCGGCCACGGGAGGAACCTTTATGTCAACTACACTTGGTGCTGCCATGAAACTATTGGATGAGATGATGGCAAATTATTCTCAATGGCACCCCGAGAGAGCTCCAATAGGTAGGAAGGTAAATTCTATTGAGGAGATCTCCCTTAATGATAAGGTTGACATGATCATGTCTTTACTTACTAAGCAAGCTCCTATTGATCCTCATGATGTTCCTTTAAATTCTTTTATTGCTCAAGAAAGAGAGAAAGTTGATGTTAATTTTATCTCTAGGAACAACTTTAATAATAATGCTTATAGGAGTAATTTTGGTAGCAATGCTAGACCGTTCCCATCCAACAACTATGGGAACAACAACACCTATAGTTACACTACTAATGATAGAAGAATGCCTAGTTATGAAAAACTTTTGGAGATAGAGAAGGCTACAAAGAATTATATGGACACCCAATATGA
Source organism: Hordeum vulgare subsp. vulgare (assembly GCF_904849725.1). NCBI lineage: Eukaryota > Viridiplantae > Streptophyta > Magnoliopsida > Poales > Poaceae > Hordeum > Hordeum vulgare. Next base: position 226,035,763 of record NC_058524.1, on the reverse strand, counting down.
ACAAAACAAGGCCTTCTCTAGACAATTAGATAAGCATTCTTCTATTTTGAAAAACATTGGAAGACAACTTGAGAGACTGAATAGTGAGATTTCCAATCTCCAAACTAGACTCACCACCATGGAGACCCAAGTTTCCAATATGTCTCACACCCACGCCACTTTGATAAATCAAATGGCGGACAAACCCGAAGTGGTTGTATCTCAAGAAGAGGAAGATAGGATTAAGAGCCTTCCTACACACACTACCCTTGCTACTATACAAGTTGTTGAGGATCTCAAAACTATTAGCATCCATCACATCCCTAGTACCAATGGACCTATTAATGATGATGCTAATACCTCAACTTTAGGACAAGAAGGTCCTTTGAACCAATAGACTACCAAAATAAGGAGCTTAGATGACATCACCACCACTTTAATTAATGGTAGTAATCTTGATTTTGATAATTGTAGTCTTTCTGAAGTTATCACTTTTTGCAAAGAATGGCTAAAGACCCCCACACTAGTACACTCAATATTGCCTTCACCAAGCATATTACCAATGATCTTATCAAAGCTAGGGAGGAGAAGCTCAAGCTAGAGACTTCTATTCCTAGAAAACTAGAAGATGGTTGGGATCTTATGGTCAATATTAAATTGAATCATTTCTCTTCCTTTGCTTTATGTGATGTTGGAGCTAGTGCCTCCGTTATGCCAAAAAGAATGTATGATATGCTTGATTTGAAACCCTTTGATCAATGTTCTTTTGGTGTTCGTCTTGTTGATTCTTCCATAAAGAAACATTTATGGAGAATTGATGATGTTCCTATTGTTGTCAATGATAATTATGTTCGCGTTGATTTTGTTGTTATGGACATTGAGTGTGATCCCTCAGGTCCAATTATTTTGGGACGTCCTTTTCTCTGCACCGTTGGTGCTATCATTGACATGAAAGAAGGGACCATTAGATTCCAGTTTCCCCTAAAAAATGGAATGGAACACTTCCTTCGAAATAATATTAAGTTACCTTATGAGTCCGTTATTCGTGCAAGTTACTCTTTTGGAGTTGATAATACTTGATCTTTTTGCACCATGCCTAGCTCAAAGGCATAAAAGAAAGCGCTTATTGGGAGGCAACTCAATTTGTTTTTACCTTCAGTTTTAGTTGTCTTGATTCTTGTTACTACTATAGCAACATCATTGTATCTTTATTTTCAAGGTTTGTGCCAAGTTTTAGCCTCCAATTGCAAGAACGTTCAAAAGTTATGACATGCTGTCCAAAAACAGATTGTGTGTGCTTGACAGAAAAATTCGCCAAGAATCACCAGATCATCTTTTTGATCTAAATTTGTTTGACATATTCTCTATATAATTGTCTTTCTGGTGTTTGTTATGAGTTTTTTGATTTGAGTGGCAGAAGTGCCCCCAAAAAATTATTTACTACCTGTTGTTCTGTTTTTCCTAGATTCTGCCCTGTTTTGCGTTTTCATTGTTTTGCAAATCTTAAGCTTGCTTTTTCTTTGCAATTTTTTTTTGGCAATCTTGAGAAACAGTAGATATTCCTGAAAATCTTTATTTCCAATAGAGAAAAAAATTATTTTATTATGGGCACTAACCACTCTAATCAGCTTATGATGAATTTCGTATGAAGGGAGTTTTCAAGTATGCGATAGAAGATGATGAAAGAAGATCCAGGAGTGTCAAACGCTCAAGCTTGGGGATGCCCCCATGGACCTGTTGGAAATATGCCCTAGAGGCAATAATAATTAGTTATTATTATATTTCTTTGTTCATGATAATCGTTTATTATCCATGCTATAATTGTATTGATTGGAAACACAATACTTGTGTGGATACATAGACAAAACAGTGTCCCTAGTAAGCCTCTAGTTGACTAGCTCGTTGATCAAAGATGGTCAAGGTTTCCTGGCCATAGGCAAGTGTTGTTAGTTGATAACGGGATCACATCATTAGGAGAATCATGTGATGGACTAGACCCAAACTAATAGACGTAGCATGTTGATCGTGTCATTTTGTTGCTACTGTTTTCTGCGTGTCAAGTATTTGTTGCTATGACCATGAGATCATATAACTCACTGACACCGGAGGAATGCTTTGTGTGTATCAAACATCACAACGTAACTGGGTGACTATAAAGATGCTCTACAGGTATCTCCGAAGGTGTTCGTTGAGTTAGTATGGATCAAGACTGGGATTTGTCACTCCGTATGACGGAGAGGTATCTCGGGGCCCACTCGGTAATACAACATCACACACAAGCCTTGCAAGCAATGTGACTTAGTGTAAGTTGCGGGATCTTGTATTACGGAACGAGTAAATAGACTTGCTGGTAAACGAGATTGAAATAGGTATGCGGATACTGACGATCGAATCTCAGGCAAGTAACATACCGAAGGACAAAGGGAATGACATACGGGATTATATGAATCCTTGGCACTGAGGTTCAAACGATAAGATCTTCGTAGAATATGTAGGATCCAATATGGGCATCCAGGTCCCGCTATTGGATATTGACCGAGGAGTCTCTCGGGTCATGTCTACATAGTTCTCGAACCCGCAGGGTCTGCACACTTAAGGTTCGACGTTGTTTTATGCGTATTTGAGTTATATGGTTGGTTACCGAATGTTGTTCGGAGTCCCGGATGAGATCACGGATGTCACGAGGGTTTCTAGAATGGTCCGGAAACGAAGATTGATATATAGGATGACCTCATTTGGTTACCGGAAGGTTTTCGTGCATTACCGGAAAAGTTTCGGGCTCATCGGTAGTGTACTTGGAGTGTCAGGAGGGGTGCCGGGGACCATCAGGAGGGGTGTCTCGCCCCAAGGGGTCTCATGGGCTATGGGAAGAGATAAACCAGCCCCTAGTGGGCTGGAATAAGTTCCCACTAAGGCCCATAAGGTTTGAGAAGGAAAAAACACAAGGTGGAAAGAGTTTCCAAGTGGGAAGGTGGAATCCTACTCCAAGTAGGATTGGAGTAGGACTCCTCCACCTCCAATTTCGGCCAAACCTTTAGGTTTTGAGGCTGCCTCCTCCCCTCCCTCCCTCCTATATATAGTGGGGTTTTAGGGCTGATTTGAGACGAACTTTGCCACGGCAGCCCGACCACATACCTCCACGGTTTTTCCTCTAGATCGCGTTTCTGCGGAGCTCGGGCGGAGCCCTGCTGAGATTAAATCACCACCAACCTCCGGAGCGCCGTCAAGCTGCTGGAGAACTCATCTACCTCTCCGTCTCTCTTGCTGGATCAAGAAGGCCGAGATCATCATCGAGCTGTACGTGTGCTGAACGCGGAGGTGCCGTCCGTTCGGCACTAGATCGGAGCGGATCGTGGGACGTATCGCGGGACGGTTCGTGGGGCGGATCGAGGGACGTGAGGACGTTCCACTACATCAACCGCGTTCACTAACGCTTCTGCTGTGTGATCTACAAGGGTACGTAGATCGGGAATCCCCTCTCGTAGATGGACATCACCAAGATAGGTCTTCGTGCGCGTAGGAAATTTTTTGTTTCCCATGCGACGTTCCCCAACAGTGGCATCATGGGCTAGGTTCATGCGTAGATGTCTTCTCGAGTAGAACACAAAAGTTTTTGTGGGCGGTGATGTGCGTTTTGCTGCCCTCCTTAGTGTTTTCTTGATTCCGTGGTATTGTTGGATCGAAGCGGCTCGGACCGACATTACTCGTACGCTTACGAGAGACTGGTTTCATCGCTACGAATAACTCCGTTGCTCAAAGATGACCGGCGAGTGTCGATTTCTCCAACTTTAGTTGAATTGGATTTGACCGAGGAGGTCCTTGGATGAGGTTAAATAGCAATTCATATATCTCCGTTGTGGTGTTTGCGTAAGTAAGATGCGATCCTACTAGATACCCATGGTCACCACGTAAAACATGCAACAACAATTAGAGGACGTCTAACTTGTTTTTGCAGGGTATGCTTGTGATGTGATATGGATAACGATGTGATATGATATATTGGATGTATGAGATGATCATGTTGTAATAGTTAATATCGACTTGCACGTCGATGGTACGGAAACCGGCAGGAGCCATAGGGTTGTCTTTAAACTAACGTTTGTGCTTGCAGATGCGTTTACTATATTGCTAGGACGTAGCTATAGTAGTAATAGCATGAGTAGCACGACAACCCCGATGGCGACACGTTGATGGAGATCATGATGATGGAGATCATGGTGTGACGCCGGTGACAAGAAGATCGTGCCGGTGCTTTGGTGATGGAGATCAAGAAGCACATGATGATGGCCATATCATGTCACTTATGAATTTCATGTGATGTTAATCCTTTATGGACCTTATCTTGCTTAGAACGACGGTAGCATTATGAGGTGATCTCTCACTAAAATTTCAAGACGAAATTGTGTTCTCCCCGACTGTGCACCGTTGCGACAGTTCTTCGTTTCGAGACACCACGTGATGATCGGGTGTGATAGACTCAACGTTCACATACAACGGGTGCAAAACAGTTGCACACGCGGAACACTCGGGTTAAGCTTGACGAGCCTAGCATGTGCAGACATGGCCTCGGAACACATGAGACCGAAAGGTCGAGCATGAATCGTATAGTTGATATGATTAGCATAGAGATGCTTACCACTGAAACTATTCTCGACTCACGTGATGATCGGACTTGAGATAGTGGATTTGGATCATGTACCACTCAAATGACTAGAGAGATGTACTTTTTGAGTGGGAGTTCTTAAGTAATATGATTAATTGAACTAATTGTCATGAACATAGTCTAATGGTCTTTGCGAATTACAATGTAGCTTGCGCTATAGCTCTACTGTTTTTATATGTTCCTAGAGAAAATTTAGTTGAAAGTTGATAGTAGCAAACTTTGCAGACTGAGTCTGTAAAACCAAGGATTGTCCTCGTTGCTGTGCAGAAGGGTTATGTCCTTAATGCACCACTCGGTGTGCTGCACCTCGAGCGTCGTCTGTAGATGTTGTGAACATCCGGCATACACGTTTCTGATGACTACACGATAGTTCAGTACAAAATACTTAATGGCTTAGAAGCAAGGCACCGAAGACGTTTTCAAACGTCACGGAACATAAGAGCTGTTCTAAAGAGATGAAATTGTGATTTCATGCTTGTGCCCTTGTTAAGAGGTATGAGACCTCTGACAAGATTCTTTGTCCATGAAGTAAAGGAGAGAAGCTCAATCGTTGAGCGTGCGCTCAGATTATCTGAGTACGACAATCGCTTGCATCAAGTGGGAGTTGATCTTCCAGATAAGATAGTGATGGTTCTCCAAAGTCACTGCCACCAAGCTGTGAGAGCTTCGTGATGAACTATAACATATCAAGGATAGATACAATGATCCTTGAGCGATTCACGATGTTTGACACTGCGAAAGTAGAAATCAAGAAGGAGCATCAATAGTTGATGGTTAGTAAAACCACTAAGTTTCGAGAAAGGCAAGGGCTAGAAGGGATACTTCATGAAATGGCAAATTAGTTGCTACACTAATGAAGAGACCCCAGATTAAACCCAAGCCCGGGACTAAGTGCTTCTGTTATGAGGGGAACGGTCACTGAGACGGAGCAACTCTAGATACTTGGTAGATAAGAAGGCTGGCAAAAGTCGAAAGAAGTATATTTGATATACATGATGTTGATCTGTACTTTACTAGTACTCCTAGTAGCACGAGGGTATTGGATACCGGTTCAGTTGCTAAGTGATTAGTAACATGAAATGAAAGCTACGGCATAAACGGAGACTAGCTAAAGGCGAGGTGACGATACGTGTTGGAAGTGTTTCCAAGGTTGATATGATCAAACGTCGCACGCTCCCTCTACCATCGGGATTGGTGTTAAACCTAAATAATTGTTATTTGGTGCTTGCGTTAAGCATGAACATGATTGGATCGTGTTTATTGCAATACGATTATTCATTTAAAGAGAATAATGGTTACTCTATTTGCTTGAATAATCACCTTCAATGGTTTATTGAATCTCGATCGTAGTGTTACACATGTTCATGATATTGTTGCCAAAAGATACGAGGTAATGATGATAGTACCACTTACTCGTGGCACTGCCGCTTGAGTCATGTTGGTATAAAATGCATGAAGAGGCTCCGTGCTGATGGATCTTTATACTCACTTGATTTTGAATCACTAGTGACATGCAAATCATACCACATGAGCAAGGCCTTGTTTTCATTGAGATGAAAACAAGATAAGTAACTTGTTGGAAGTGATACATTTTGATGTATGCAGTCCAATGGGTGCTGAGGCACGCAGTGGGTATCATTATGTTCTTACTTCAATGACGATTTGAGTAGATACAAGAGTATTTACTTAATCAATCACAAGTCAGAAATATTGAAAAGTTCAATTCTGTTTCGAAGTGAAGTTTGTCGTAACAAGAGGATAAACTGTCTACGATATGATCATAGAAATGAATATCTGAGTTACAAGTTTTGGTACGCAGTTAAGACAATGTGGAAATTGTTTTGCAGTTCATGCCACCTGGAACATCATAGTGTGATGATGTGTCTGAACGTCATAGCCACACACTATTTGGTATGGTGCATCCTATGACGTCTCTTATCGAATTACCACTATCGTTTATGGGTTATGCATTTGAGACAACCGCATTCACTTTAAATAGGGCACCGCGTATTTCCGTTGAGATGACACAGTATAGACTGAGGTTTAGAGAAATCTAAACTGTCGTTTCTTGAAAGTTTGGGGCGTCGACACTTATGTGAAAAAGTTTCAGTCTGATAAGCTCGAACCCAAAGCGGATAAATGCATCTTCATAGGATATCCAAAACAGTTGGGTACATCTCCTATCTCAGATTCGAAAGCAAAGTGTTTGTTTCTAAAAACGGATCTTTCTCGAGGAAAGGTTTCTCTCGAAATAATTGAGTGGGAGGGTGATAGAACTTGATGAGGTTATTGAACCATCACTTCGACTAGTGTGTAGCAGGGCACTAGAAGTTGTTCCTGTGGCGCCTACACCAATTGAAGTGGAAGATGATGATGGTGATCATTGAGCTTCGGGTCAAGTTACTACAAACCCCGTAGGTCGACAAGGTCGCGTACTACTACAGAGTGGTATGGTAACCCTGTCTTGGAGGTCATGTTGTTGAACAATAATGAACCTACGAGCTGTGGAGAAGCGATGGTGGGCCCGGATTCCAACAAATGGCTGGAGGCCATGAAATCTGAGAGAGGATCCATGTATGAAAACAAAGTGTAGACTTTGGAAGAACTACTTGATGGTCGTAGGACTATTGAGTAAAGATGGATCTTTAAAAGGAAGACAGACGACGATGGTGATAATGTTGGGTAACGTAGCATAAATTCAAAATTTTCCTACGCATGTTCACATCTTCCTATGGAGAGACCAGCAACGAGAGAGGGGTAAGAGCATATTCATACCTTTGAAGATCGCTAAGCGGAAGCGTTGCTAGAACGCGGTTGATGGAGTCGTACTCGCAGCGATTCCGATCTAGTGCCGAACAACGACACCTTCGCGTTCAACACACGTGCAACCCGGTGACGTCTCCCGCACCTTGATCCAGCAAGGAGGAGGGAGAGGTTGGGGAAGAAGACCAGCAACACGACGGCATGGTGTTGGTGGAGAGACGCGGTCTCCCGGCAGGGCTTGGCCAAGCGCCGGCAGAGAGGAGGAGGAAGAAGTGCAGGGCTGCGCCGAGGGAGAGGGAAAACCGTGTCCTCCAAAGGCCAAAAGTGCCCACTATATATAGGGGAAGGGGAGAGGGGGTGCCACCCCTAGGGTTCCCACCCTAGGGTGTGCGGCAGCCCCCTCAGATGGGGGGATTGGCGGCTAGGGCAAGGAGGAGGGGTGGCGCACCCCTCTCGTGGGCCTAAGGCCCACCTTAGTTAGGGTTCCCCCCTTTCCCCTTTTTCCTGGTGCACATGGGCTGGGTGGGGGGCGCACCAGCCCACTTAGGGGCTGGTTCCCTTCCCCACTTAGCCCATCTAGCCTCCCGGGGTCGTCACCCCCCTTCGGTGGTCCCCGGGACCACCTCCGGTGGTCCCGGTGGTCCCAGTACGTTACCGGTGATGCCCGAAACACTTCCGGTGTCCGAAACCATCCGTCCTATATATCAATCTTTACCTCTGGACCATTCCGGAGCTCCTCGTGACGTCCGGGATCTCATCCGGGACTCCAAACAACTTTCGGTAATCTCTTATAACAATTCCATATAACCCTAGCGTCATCGAACCTTAAGTGTGTAGACCCTACGGGTTCGGGAGACAGGCAGACGTGACCGAGACATCTCTCTGGCCAATAACCATCAGCGGGGTCTGGATACCCATGGTGGCTCCCACTAGCTCCACGATGATCTCATCGGATGAACCACGATGTCAAGGATTCAATCAATCCCGTATACAATTCCCTTTGTCTGTCGGTATAGAACTTGCCCGAGATTCGATCGTCGGTATACCTATACCTTGTTCAATCTCCTTACCGGTAAGTCTCTTTACTCGTTCCGTAGCACGTCATCGTGTGACTAACTCCTTAGTCACATTGAGCTCATGATGATGTTCTACCGAGTGGGCCCAGAGATACCTCTCCGTCACACGGAGTGACAAATCCCGATCTCGATTCGTGCCAACCCAACAACCACTTTTGGAGGTACCCGTAGTGCACCTTTATGGTCACCCAGTTACGTTGTGACGTTTGATACACCCAAAGCACTCCTACGGTATCCGGGAGTTGCACAATCTCATGGTCGAAGGAAAAGATACTTGACATTAGAAAAGCATTAGCATACGAACAATACGATCTAGTGCTAGGCTTAGGATTGGGTCTTGTCCACCACATCATTCTCCCAATGATGTGATCCCGTTATCAATGACATCCAATGTCTATGAACAGGAAACCATGATCATCTATTGACTAACGAGCTAGCCAACTAGAGGATTGCTAGGGACACATTGTGATCTATTCATTCACACATGTATTACTGTTTCCTGTTAATACAATTATAGCATGAACGATAGACGATTATCATGAACAAGGAAATATGATAATAACCATTTTATTATTGCGTCTAGGGCATATTTCCAACAGTCTCCCACTTGCACTAGAGCCAATAATCTAGTTACATTGTGATGTATCGAACGCCCATAGCATTATGGTGCTGATCATGTTTTGCTCGTGGAAGAGGTTTAGTCAACGGGTCTGCAATATTCAGATCCGTGTGTACTTTACAAATATCTATCACTCCACTCTGGACATGGTCCTGGATGGAGTTGTAGCGGCGCTTGATGTGCTTCGTCTTCCGGTGAAACCTGGGCTTCTTGGCTATGGCAATGGCTCCAGTGTTATCACAGAAGAGTGTCATAGGACCCGACGCGCTTGGAACCACTCCAAGGTCGGTGATGAGCTCCTTCATCCAAATTCCTTCATGAGCCGCTTCTGAAGCAGCTATGTACTCCGCTTCACATGTAGATGCTGCCATGACTTCTTGCTTGCTGCTGCACCAGCTCACTGCCCCACCATTCAACACATATACGTATCCGGTTTGTGACATAGAGTCATCCGGATCTGTGTCGAAGCTAGCATCGACGTAACCTTTTACGACGAGCTCTTCGTCACCTCCATAAACGAGAAACATTTCCTTAGTCCTTTTCAGGTACTTAAGGATATTCTTGACCGCTGTCCAGTGTTCCGCACCGGGATTACTTTGGTACCTCCCTACCAAGCTTATCGCAAGGTTTATATCAGGTCTGGTACACAGCATGGCATACATTAGAGAGCCCACGGCTGAAGCGTAGGGGACAGAACCCATCTTCTCTCTATCTACTGCCGTGGTCAGCGACTGAGTCTTACTCAATCTCATACCTTGCAAAACTGGCAAGAACCCTTTCTTTGAGTTTTCCATATTGAACTTCTTCAATATCTTGTCAAGGTATGTACTTTGCGAAAGACCTATGAGGCGTCTCGATCTATCTCTATAGATCTTGATGCCTAATATGTATGCAGCTTCTCCAAGGTCCTTCATTGAAAAACTCTTGTTCAAATAGGCCTTTATGCTCTCCAACATCTCTATATCATTCCCCATCAATAATATGTCATCCACATATAGTACGAGGAAAGCTACAGAGCTCCCACTCACTTTCTTGTACAAACAGGCTTCTCCGTAAACCTGTATGAACCCAAACGCTTTAATCACCTCATTAAAACGAATGTTCCAACTCCGAGATGCTTGCACCAGCCCATAGATGGAGCGCTGGAGCTTGCACACTTTGTCAGCACCCTTAGGGTCGACAAAACCTTCTGGTTGCATCATATACAACTCTTCCTTAAGGTTCCCGTTAAGGAATGTTGTTTTGACGTCCATTTGCCAAATTTCATAATCACAAAAGGCGGCAATTGCTAACATGATTCGGACTGATTTCAGCTTCGCTACGGGAGAGAAAGTCTCTTCGTAGTCAACTCCTTGAATTTGTCGAAAACCCTTTGCGACAAGTCGAACTTTGTAAACGGTTACATTACCGTTTGCATCAGTCTTCTTCTTGAAGATCCATTTATTTTCTATGGCTCGCCGGTCATCGGGCATGTCCACCAAAGTCCATACTTTGTTCTCATACATGGATCCTATCTCAGATTTCATGGCCTCAAGCCATTTGTTGGAATCCGGGCCCGCCATCGCTTCTTCATAGTTCGAAGGTTCACCGTTGTCTAACAACATGATTTCCATCACAGGGTTGCCGTACCACTCTGGCGCGGAGCGTACCCTTGTGGACCTTCGCGGTTCAGTAGTAACTTGATCCGAAGCTTCATGATCATCATCATTAACTTCCTCTTCAGTCGGTGTAGGCACCACAGGAACAACTTCTTGCACTGCGCTACTTTCCTGTTCGAGAGGGGGTGTAATTACCTCATCAAGTTCTACCTTCCTCCCACTTACTTCTTTCGAGAGAAACTCTTTCTCTAGAAAGGACCTGTTCTTGGCAACAAAGGTTTTACCTTCGGATCTAAGATAGAAGGTATACCCAATAGTTTCCTTAGGGTATCCTATGAATACGCATTTCTCCGCTTTGGGTTCGAGCTTTTCTGGTTGAAGTTTCTTCACATAAGCATCGCAGCCCCAAACTTTAAGAAACGACAACTTAGGTTTCTTGCCAAACCACAGTTCATACGGTGTCGTCTCAACGGATTTAGACGGTGCCCTATTTAAAGTGAATGCTGCAGTTTCTAATGCGTATCCCCAAAATGATAGCGGTAAGTCGGTGAGAGACATCATAGATCGTAGCATATCTAATAAGGTGCGATTACGACGTTCAGACACTCCGTTGCGCTGCGGTGTGCCAGGCGGCATTAGTTGTGAAACGATTCCACACTTCCTTAGGTGTGTGCCAAACTCGTGACTCAAATATTCTCCTCCACGATCAGATTGTAGACATTTAATTTTTCTGTCACGTTGATTCTCAACCTCACTCTGAAATTCCTTGAACTTTTCAAACATCTCAGATTTGTGCTTCATCAAGTAGATATACCCATACCTACTCAAATCATCGGTGAGAGTGAGAACATAACGATAACCACCGCGAGCTTCAATGTTCATTGGACCACACACATCAGTATGTATTATTTCCAATAAGTCGGTGGCTCTCTCCATTATTCCTGAGAATGGAGTCTTAGTCATCTTGCCCATGAGGCACGGTTCGCATGTGTCAAATGATTCAAAGTCAAGAGACTCTAGCAGTCCATCAGTATGGAGCTTCTTCATGCGCTTAACGCCGATATGACCAAGGCGGCAGTGCCACAAGTATGTGGGACTATCATTATCAACTTTGCATCTTTTGGTACTCACACTATGAATATGTGTAACATCACGATCGAGATTCATCAAGAATAAACCATTCACCAGCGGAGCATGACCATAAAACATATCACTCATATAAATAGAGCAACCATTATTCTCTGACTTAAATGAGTAGCCGTCTCGCATTAAGCAAGACCCTGATACAATGTTCATGCTTAAAGCTGGTACTAAATAACAATTATTAAGGTTTAAAACTAATCCCGACGGTAGATGTAGAGGTAGTGTGCCGACGGCGATCACATCGACCTTTGAACCATTCCCGACGCGCATCGTCACCTCGTCCTTGGCCAGTCTCCGCTTATTCCGCAGTTCCTGCTTTGAGTTGCAAATGTGAGAAACAACACCGGTATCAAATACCCAGGAGCTACTACGAGCGCTGGTAAGGTACACATCAATAACATGTATATCACATATACCTTTAACGTTGCCGGCCTTCTTGTCCGCTAAGTATTTGGGGCAGTTCCGCTTCCAGTGACCTATTCCCTTGCAGTAGAAGCACTCAGTCTCAGGCTTGGGTCCGTTCTTTTTCTTCTTCCCGGCATCTGGCTTACCGGGCGCGGCAACAGCTTTGCCGTCTTTCTTGAAGTTCTTCTTACCCCTGCCTTTCTTGAAACTAGAAGTCTTGTTGACCATCAACACTTGATGCTCCTTCTTGATTTCTACTTCTGCAGACTTGAGCATCGAGTACAACTCGGGAATGGTTTTCTCCATCCCTTGCATGTTGTAGTTAAGCACAAAGCCTTTGTAGCTTGGTGGGAGAGACTGGAGGATTCTGTCAATGATAGCATCATCCGGAAGTTCGACTCCAAGTGAAGTCAGACGACCGTGTAACCCAGACATTTTGAGTATGTGCTCACTGACAGAACTGTTCTCCTCCATCTTACAGCTGAAGAACTTGTCGGAGACTTCATATCTCTCGACACGGGCATGAGCTTGAAAAACTAGCTTCAGCTCTTGGAACATCTCATATGCCCCGTGTTGCTCAAAACGTCTTTGGAGCCCCGTTTCTAAACTGTATAACATGCCACACCTGACCAGAGAGTAGTCATCACTCCGCGCTTGCCAGACGTTTAGAACGTCCTGGGCTGCTGCGGGAGCGGGAGGGTCACCTAGCGGCGCATTAAGGACATAAGCCTTTTTAGCTGCTTCAAGGATGAGCTTCAGGTTGCGAACCCAGTCCGCATAGTTGCTACCATCATCTTTCAGCTTGTTTTTCTCTAGGAATGCGTTGAAGTTGAGGTTGACGTTGGACATCTACAATATTTATAAAGACAACTTTTAGACTAAGTTCATGACAATTAAGTACATTTAATCAAATTAAGTATGAACTCCCACTTAAATCGACATCCCTCTAGTCATCTAAGTGATACATGATCCATGTTGACTAACCCGTGTCCGATCATCACGTGAGACGGACTAGTCACCATGGTGAGCAACTTCATGCCGATCGTATTCAACCATACGACTCATGTTCGACCTTTCGGTCTCTTGTATTCGAGGTCATGTCTGTACATGCCAAGCTCGTCGAGTCAACCTAAGTGTTTCGCGTGTGTAAATCTGGCTTACACCCGTTGTATGCGAACGTTAGAATCTATCACACCCGATCATCACGTGGTGCTTCGAGACAACGAACCTTCGCAACGGTGCACACTTAGGGGAATACGTTCTCGAAATTTTAAGAGGGATCATCTTATTATGCTACCGTCGTTTTAAGCAATAAGATGTAAAACATGATAAACATCACAATGCAATCATATAGTGACATGATATGGCCATTATCATCTTTGCTCATTCGATCTCCATCTTCAGGCATCGCATGATCATCATCGTCACCGGCGTGACACCATGATCTCCATCATCATGATCTCCATCATCGTGTCTTCGTGAAGTCGTCACGCCAACTACTACTATCGCTACTACTATGGCTAACCGTTAGCAATGAAGTAAAAGTAGTAAGCACATGGCGTTGCATCTCATACAATAAATTAAGACAACTCCTATGGCTCCTGCCGGTTGTCATACTCATCGACATGCAAGTCGTGAAACCTATTACAATAACATGATCATCTCATACATCATACATGCAACATCACAACTTTGGCCATATCACATCACATGTCAAACCCTGCAAAAACAAGTTAGACGTCCTCTAATCGTTGTTGCAAGTTTTACGTGGCTGATTTGGGTTTCTAGCAAGAACGCCTTCTTACCTACGTGAAATCCACAACGATGATATGCCAAAGCTATTTACCCTTCATAAGGACCCTTTTCATCAAATCCAATCCGACTAGAGTAGGAGAGACAGACACCCGCTAGCCACCTTTATGCACGATGTGCATGTCTGTCGGTGGAACCAGTCTCACGTAAGCGTACGTGTAAGGTCGGTCCGGGCCGCTTCATCCCACAATACCGCCGGAAAAGAATAAGACTAGTAACGGCAAGCAAATTGACAAACCATCGCCCACAACTTTTGTGTTCTACTCGTGAATAGAATCTACGCATAGAAAACCTGGCTCTGATACCACCGTTGGGTAACGTAGCTTAAATTCAAAATTTTCCTACGCATGTTCAGATCTTCCTATGGAGAGACCAGCAACGAGAGAGGGGTAAGAGCATCTTCATACCTTTGAAGATCGCTAGGCGGAAGCGTTGCTAGAACGCGGTTGATGGAGTCGTACTCGTAGCGATTCCGATCTAGTGCCGAACAACGGCACCTCCGCGTTCAACACACGTGCAGCCCGGTGACGTCTCCCGCACCTTGATCCAGGAAGGAGGAGGGAGAGGTTGGGGAAGAAGACCAGCAACACAACGGCGTGGTGTTGGTGGAGAGACGAGGTCTCCCGGCAGGGCTTCGCCAAGCGCCGGCAGAGAGGAGGAGGAAGAAGTGCAGGGCTGCGCCGAGGGAGAGGGAAAACCGTGTCCTCCAAAGGCCAAATGTGCCCACTATATATAGGGGAAGGGGATAGGGGGTGACACCCCAAGGGTTCCCACCCTAGGGGGTGCGGCAGCCCTCCCAGATGGGGGGAGTGGCGGCCAGGGCAAGGAGGAGGGGTGCCGCACCCCTCTGGTGGGCCGAAGGCCCACCTTAGTTAGGGTTCCCCCCTTTCCCCTTTTTCCTGGTGCACATGGGCTGGGTGGGGGGCGCACCAGCCCACTTAGGGGCTGGTTACCTTCCCCACTTAGCCCATCTAGCCTCCCGGGGTCGTCACCCCCCTTCGGTGGTCCCCGGGACCACCTCCGGTGGTCCCGGTACGTTACCGGTGATGCCCGAAACACTTCCGGTGTCCGAAACCATCCGTCCTATATATCAATCTTTACCTCTAGACCATTCCGGAGCTCCTCGTGACGTCCGAGATCTCTTTAGGGACTCCGAACAACTTTCGGTAATCTCGTATAACAATTCCCTATAACCCTGGCGTCATCGAACCTTAAGTGTGTAGACCCTACGGGTTCGGGAGACAGGCAGACGTGACCGAGACATCTCTCTGGCCAATAACCATCAGCGGGGTCTGGATACCCATGGTGGCTCCCACTAGCTCCACGATGATCTCGTCGGATGAACCACGATGTCAAGGATTCAATCAATCCCGTATACAATTCCCTTTGTCTGTCGGTATAGAACTTGCCCGAGATTCGATCGTCGGTATACCTATACCTTGTTCAATCTCGTTACCGGTAAGTCTCTTTACTCGTTCCGTAGCACGTCATCGTGTGACTAACTCCTTAGTCACATTGAGCTCATGATGATGTTCTACCGAGTGGGCCCAGAGATACCTCTCCGTCACACGGAGTGACAAATCCCGATCTCGATTCGTGCCAACCCAACAGCCACTTTTGGAGGTACTCGTAGTGCACCTTTATGGTCACCCAGTTACGTTGTGACGTTTGATACACCCAAAGCACTCCTACGGTATCCGGGAGTTGCACAATCTCATGGTCGAAGGAAAAGATACTTGACATTAGAAAAGCATTAGCATACGAACAATACGATCTAGTGCTAGGCTTAGGATTGGGTCTTGTCCACCACATCATTCTCCCAATGATGTGATCCCGTTATCAATGACATCCAATGTCTATGAACAGGAAACCATGATCATCTATTGACTAACGAGCTAGCCAACTAGAGGATTGCTAGGGACACATTGTGATCTATTCATTCACACATGTATTACTGTTTCCTGTTAATACAATTATAGCATGAACGATAGACGATTATCATGAACAAGGAAATATGATAATAACCATTTTATTATTGCCTCTAGGGCATATTTCCAACAGATAAGTCACTATTAAGAAAAGCTCGACTTGTCGCAAAGATGTTTTCGACATGATCAAACAGTTGACTATGGTGAGACTTTCTCACTCGTAGCGATGCTAAAAGTCTGTTAGAATTATGTTAGTAGTTGTTGCATTATTTTTGAAATATTGCACATAGGATGTCAAAACATTGTTTCCTCGACGGTTTCCTTGAGCAATCATTGTATGTGATACAACCAGAAGGTTTTGTTGATCCTAAAGATACTAACAAGTATGCAAGCTCCAGCGATCCTTCAATGGACTGGTGCAAGCATCTCGGAGTTGGAATATACACTTTGATGAGATGATCAAAGATTTTGGGTTTGTACAAGGTTTATGAGTAACTTGTATTTCCAAAGAAGTGAGTGGGAGCACTATAGAATTTCTGATAAGTGTATGTGGTTGACATATTGTTGATCAGAAGTAATGTAGAATTTCTGTGAAGCATAAAAGGTTGTTTGAAAGGAGTTTTTCAAAGGAATACCTGGATTGAGCTACTTGAACGTTGAGCATCAAGATCTATGGAGATAGATCAAAACGCTTAATAGAAGTTTCAACAAGATGCATGCCTTGACAAGTTTTTGAAGGAATTCGAAATAGATCAGCAAAGAAGGAGTTCTTGACTGTGTTGTAAGGTGTGAATTTGAGTAAGAGTCAAAACCCGACCACGGCAGAATAAAGAGAATAGATGAATGTCGTCTTCTATGCCTTAGCCGTAGACTCTAAAGTATGCCATGCTGAGTACCGCACCTGATGTGTGCCTTGCAGCAAGTCTGTTAAGAGGTACACAGAGTGATCCAGGATTGAATCACTGATCAGCGGTCAAAGTTATCCGTAGTAACTAAATAGACTAAGGAATTTTTCTCGATTATGGAGGTGGTTAAAGAGTTCGTCGTAAAGGGTTATGTCGATGCAAAGCTTTGACACTAATCCGAATAACTATGAGTAGTGAAACGGATTCGTATAGTAGAGTAGACATTTGGAGCATTTCCGAATAGCACGTAGTAGCAGCATCTATAAGATGAGATAAAGATTTGTAAAGAACGCACGGATCTGAAAGTTTCAGAACCGTTGACTAAAACCTCTCTCACGAGCAAGACGTGATTAGACCCCAGAATTATATGGGTGTTGGATTCGTTGAAATCACATGGTGATGTGAACTAGATTATAGACTCTAGTGCAAGTGGGAGACTGTTGGAAATATGCCCTAGAGGCAATAATAATTAGTTATTATTATATTTCTATGTTCGTGATAATCTTTATTATCCATGCTATAATTGTATTGATTGGAAACACAATACTTGTGTGGATACATAGACAAAACACTGTCCCTAGTAAGCCTCTAGTTGACTAGCTCATTGATCAAAGATGGTCAAGGTTTCCTGGCCATAGGCAAGTGTTGTTAGTTGATAACGGGATCACATCATTAGGAGAATCATGTGATGGACTAGACCCAAACTAATAGACGTAGCATGTTGATCGTGTCATTTTGTTGCTACTGTTTTCTGCGTGTCAAGTATTTGTTCCTATGACCATGAGATCATATAACTCACTGACACCGGAGGAATGCTTTGTGTGTATAAAACATCGCAACGTAACTAGGTGACTATAAAGATGCTCTACAGGTATCTCCGAAGGTGTTCGTTGAGTTAGTATGGATCAAGACTGGGATTTGTCACTCTGTATGACGGAGAGGTATCTCGGGGCCCACTCGGTAATACAACATCACACACAAGCCTTGCAAGCAATGTGACTTAGTGTAAGTTGTGGGATCTTGTATTACGGAATGAGTAAAGAGACTTGTCGGTAAACGAGATTGAAATAGGTATGCGGATACTGACGATCGAATCTCAGGCAAGTAACATACCGAAGGACAAAGGGAATGACATACAGGATTATATGAATCCTTGGCACTGAGGTTCAAACGATAAGATCTTTGTAGAATATGTAGGATCCAATATGGGCATCCAGGTCCCGCTATTGGATATTGACCGAGGAATCTCTTGGGTCATGTCTACATAGTTGTCGAACCCTTAGGGTCTGCACACTTAAGGTTCGACGTTGTTTTATGCATATTTGAGTTATATGGTTGGTTACCGAATGTTGTTCGGAGTCCCAGATGAGATCACAGACGTCACGAGGGTTTCCGGAATTGTCCAGAAACGAAGATTGATATATAGGATGACCTTATTTGGTTACCGGAAGGTTTTCATGCATTACCGGAAAAGTTTCGGGCTCATCGGTAGTGTACTTGGAGTGCCGGGAGGGGTGCCGGGGACCATTAGGAGGGGTGTCTCGCCCCAAGGGGTCTCATGGGCTATGGGAAGAGATAAACCAGCCCCTAGTGGGCTGGAATAAGTTCCCACTAAGGCCCATAAGGTTTGAGAAGGAAAAAACACAAGGTGGAAAGAGTTTCCAAGTGGGAAGGTGGAATCCTACTCCAAGTAGGATTGGAGTAGGATTCCTCCACCTCCAATTTCGGCCAAACCTTTAGGTTTTGAGGCTGCCTCCTCCCCTCCCTCCCTCCTATATATAGTGGGGTTTTAGGGCTGATTTGAGACGAACTTTGCCACGGCAGCCCGACCACATACCTCCACGGTTTTTCCTCTAGATCGCGTTTTTGCGGAGCTCGGGCGCAGCCCTGCTGAGATTAGATCACCACCAACCTCGGAGCGCCGTCACGCTGCTGGAGAACTCATCTACCTCTCCGTCTCTCTTGATGGATCAAGAAGGTCGAGATCATCATCGAGATGTACGTGTGCTGAACGCGGAGGTGCCGTCCGTTCGGCACTAGATCGGAGCGGATCGTGGGACGGATCGCGGGACGGTTCGTGGGGCGGATCGAGGGACGTGAGGACATTCCACTACATCAACCACGCTCACTAACGCTTCTGCTGTGCGATGTACACGGGTACGTAGATCAGAAATCTCCTCTCGTAGATGGACATCACCATGATAGGTCTTCGTGCGCGTAAGAAATTTTTTGTTTCCCATGCGACGTTCCCCAACAGCACCCTCGAGAAATATTCAAGGAGACTCAAGCATATAAGCTTGGGGATGCCCCCATGCACCCTCGAGAAATATTCAAGGAGACTCAAGCATCAACAATCATCAGTTCGCCCTTCTCCATGCTATATTTTTATCACTTCATATGTTATGTGCTATGCTTGGAGCGTCCCGCTCTTTACTTTCTAGTTTGTTTTAGTTTTGCTTGTTGTTCATAACAAGTTGGAACCTAGCCTTCTTTGTTTGGGAGATAAACACACTCCACTCCACCCTAGAACACAACATAGGTTTTCATGCTTATCTTTTTTGTGTTCTTTATCTTTTCATAGCTGCTGTCATGCTTAGCTCTTAGTTTTCATGCTTTATCTTTTTAATAGCTTTTATTTAGGTTGCTTTTGGAACTCTCTGGAGTTATCATTCTTATCTTGTTTAGAGAGTTGGCTTGTTGCACTGAGTTGTGTGTCTTGCATGAGTAGGTAATTGAGGTTGCTATTTAAGTGTAGTAGTAACTTGCAATAGTTTTGAGGTATTGATTTGAGTAATGTTTGGACTATTGGTGTCAAGAGCTTGAGCCTATAAGTGATAGGTATTGTATTTTGGGAAATCCGTGTGTATTTTCAAAACCTAAAAATTAGTTAAGAACTCTAGCTACTAGATGGATCGCTAACCTCTGGAGGGGTTGGAATATATAGAGTACCCTCACATTATCATGGGTCGAGGATGCAGAAGGATAACCAAATCCCCAAACACTCCTCATCGGGGTACTTGTATCTTTGTGAATCTCCTGGCTAGATAGAGAGTTACTGATAATAAATGCATGAGTCCTTCGGACTAATGCGAGTATTCGATTGTTGGCACTTCCACCATCCATATTTTGCTAGCCTCTTCGGTACCGTGCATTGCCCTTTCTCATCCTGAGAGTTGGTGCAAAATCCGCCGGTGCATCCAAACCCGTGGCATGATACCCTCTGTCATCATAAGCCTCATTATATCCTTCCTCAAAACAACCACCATACCTACCTATTAAGGCATTTTCATAGCCTTCCCGAGATACATTGCCATGTAACATCCACCATCTCATGACTTGATCTTCATGTCATACATGCTTTTGCTTGATTGAGGAGCCGCATGCTAGATGTGCCTTGCCCTTATTATTGCTACATGATGCTCTAGTTTCATTGCATATCCTGCTACACTGGCAGAGGCATACAATTGCATACATCATGATAGTTTTCATTTGTCTTTATGTTGAGTACTTCTTATGAAGTGTGAAGATCTTCTTTTTATTCTTGTAGAATATAGAGTGTTGCCCTTAAGTGAGGAAAAGACCCCAAAGAGGACAAATTAAAAGATCCCAAAATAGGACACATGAAAAGATCCCAAAGAGGACAAATGAGAGATAAATAGAAAGAGCCAAAGAGGCCACAAAAAATTAAAAATAGAAGAAAGAGAAAAAGTAAATAAAAAGAGAGAAGGGGGGCAACACTACTATTCCTTTTGAAAGATCCACACTCGTACTCCATTGTTATATTTGTACTCCATAGAGATTATCATTCATGCATAACTATGTGGGGACCCTTACACTATAGAATTTGGCTTGTATATTCCAATGACGAGTCTCCTCAAATGAGATCTAGGTCTTCATGAGAAAGCAAGTTGGATGCACCCCCACTAGTTTCATTGGAGAGCTTACATTAGCTCATATGTGCATCCGTTGCATGGCAATCCCTACTCCTCACATCATATCTATCATTTGGCTTTCTCTCGCCTATGGTTGTCCTCATTGATGTGAGCCTTTCACACCTTTTTTGTCTTCCTTCCCCATCATTATTTTCTTTGCCATCCTAAGTGCCAACATATCTTGCTTGCACTCATCCATTGCATGAGTGCTCAAAGTCGAAAGGGAGAGGATCATTTTGACTTGTGCCTGACTAGTGGTCTGGGGATGAGTCAGAATAAGATTTCGAAGGAGACCAAGTGTGAAGTTTTAGTAGATTGAGGTCTCAGTTAAACTGTATAATATATTTATGCTCTATACCCATCTCCCACTTCTTGCACGCAAACACCATTTGGAGACATTCGAGTCACGGACAACCAGAGATCTTGCACCTTTATGTTCTTACTTTGCTATTTTCAATACTAGATATAGACTCCTGCTTGTTATTGTCTTGACTTGAGTTTCCTATCTTACTTGATTTACTTTGAAATTCTTATATGTGTGTTCGCATGTGACCACATAAATTATTTGTGTTATCATTTACCTACTCGAGGACGACCAGGAATTAAGCTTGGTGATGTTGATACGTCCCAAACGTATCTATAATTTATGTTTGTTCCATGCTCTTCTGGGTGACATTGTTATACGTTTTGCTACACTTTTATACCTTTTTACACATATTTGGACTAACCTACTAACTCAGTGCACCCAGTGCCAGTTTCTGTCTGCTAGTGTCTTTTAATTGTAGGGACTTTACCCCAATTTTCAGAGCCCCAAAAATCCCGAGAAAAAAAAAATCAGCATGACGGAAGCTTCACGGAGCACCAAGGTGGGCCAGAGGGGAGCTAGGCCTCACCCAGGCGGCCACCTGGCGCGGCCCCCCACTCCTGGCCACGCCACAAGGTTGCGTGGGCGGCTGGTCCACCCCTTGGCGCCCTCCTTTGGCCTATATTTACCCCTCGGACGGAAAACCCTAAAGATATACCCAGAATCGCGAATTTTTCCACCGTTCCGCCATCGCAGCGCTTCCGAGATCAGGAGCGACAGAAGACCTCTTCCCGACACCCTACCAGAGGGAGGATTGACCTCTGGGAGCTTCTCCACCAGCATGGACGCTTTTCGGACGTGCCATGAGTAGTCCTCCTTGGACCATGAGTACATGACCAGTAGCTATGTGATGTCTTCTCTATAATCTTGTGCTTCAATGCTTAGCCCTTGTGAGCTACCCTACATGATCAAGGCATCTATGTAATTTACCTGCTATTGCTATGCTGAGTTTGCTGGGATCCGATGGATTATGAGATTATGTTCAAATTGTGATGAGTTATATATTTGGTTCTCCTTTTATATTATGTTCTTGAGTAATTCATGCATGTTCTCCGTTGCTTTTTATTGCTTTGGCCAAGTAGTAGATTGTGACTCCAAGAGGGAGCGTTATGCATGTTTGTGGGTTTATCCCCCTGATGTCTAGCTTGAGTGACAAAAACATGAGACTAGAGGATGTGATGTTGCCACCAGGGAGAAACAACGGTGCTTGTGACCATGGTTGCAAGGATTGTTTACCTTAAACAAAGTTCGTTAATGTAGTTGTCTGTTGCTTTGAGTTTACACTTTGGGTGGGGTTCGCAACTTAATACCAGCAAGATGTTCTCGATAGATATCTCAAGGTGGATGATTAGGGAGTAGATGCTGATGGATAAACATACTTGTCTTGGCGTATTGCCCATTAGTTTTGAGCCTCTAACTTTCTTGTAGCATGATTAGCATTGCAGTGTGTTTATAATTCTGTCAGTTGCCCAGGTGTAATTTGTTTACCCAGCATAGTTGTTTATCGTATTTTGGGAGAGAGACATCACTAGTGAACATCATGGGACTCTGGTCCATATTACCACCATTGTTTACACCTCCACCATTTACTGTTTTTATTTACTTTTCTGTTGCAATCACTATCGGTATTCCTGCTTGTGTTTTGATCCTTTGCAAACTACAAGGCCGGAGAGATTGACAACCTCTCGGAACTCGTTGGGAGCAAATTTATTTGTTATGTGTACAAGTCCACGTCTTCTGCTAGCGCTAGAGCAGCGGACACCTACTTGTTGATCCTCGGAGTCCTCCTGGTTCGATATACCTTACAGTCCCCGTGTAAGGGAAATCTGCTGCTGACAACATCTTCACCTTCCACTTGGGGTAACCAACGAGGGGCGAGAAGTATATCCATCGACTCGTCATCACACACTCACTACAAAGCTCCAGCCACATAATTGCTTCGAGCTATTCCTATCTCAATTCCTTCAGAAGATGCAGTCAACTTGTATGATGAAAGAGAAATGCCAAATCATCAAATGGAAGTCCTCATGAAACCTTTGGTTGCAGGCCAACCTCCGAGGACAAGGTTCCTGGTGAAGGACTCGAAGTATGTGCCCAGAACAACTTGTAGAATTTTGGAATATTCTATTGCACCAATCAAAGGGCATGACAAGGAAGAAGATGTTGTTGGAATCATCAAGAATATCCTGTTCAATGTTATTCATGGCATCAAAATGAACTATCACGATTTCTTCTTGAGGACTTTGCCTGAATTTTTATGCACCTTGGATCATGAGATTTATCACCATTTGAGCTGAAGATTTATGCACCTTGGATCATGAGATTCATCAGAAACTGATCCGCCATCAACTACCAAGCTGACTATTAGAATCACCTCCGTTATCTGCCGCCTCTCAAAGTCATCAAGAAATCTTTTTAACCAGTTGAAGGCAAGGGCAAGTTAGTGATTGATGAAGGAAATCGGCCCCTAGATGGTCAATTTCGCAAGGCTGCCTCCTATTCCTCATATGATGACACTGCCACTCAAGAATCTGATGGGAGAGAAAAACCTCCAAGCCCAACAGCCCCAAGGGTGATGACTAACAGAGAGCTTCTCCTCAGTCTTCATCATAAAGTCGATTACAATCACAAATGGGTAAAACGGCAGTTTGCTCCATTGTGAAAACCCTCAACGAGACTCAAAATGCTGTGAAGAAAATTCAATATTATCTTCATGAGTTATCTGATCGCACTTGGGCCATATTGTCTCACTTGAAGACTCCCGAGGAACTTCAAGAATTGGAATTCTCCCACGACTTTGACTCGTCATGGACACCTAAGAAGAAATTCAATTCTATTATAGTTCCTAACTTGGTGGACAACTCATTTTCTTCATTCTGCACTGCCGATTCAGATGAAGAACCCGAAGATACTGCAACCGGTCCAACAAGGAAGTCTGACTCAAAGAATGCTTATGCCTCTTCTTCAACACAAAAGTGTAATTCTTCATGGGTGTTAGTCCTCAGTTTCATCCCTTTTCGTCACTTGATGACAAAGGGGAGAAATCTGAGAGTTAGTTTTCAAGCGGGATTAATTTATGGGCTTATAAGCTTTATTAAGTTACAAACTCTTGGTTCTTGTGAAGTTTTTGATGTAATGAGTTGTAACTTAAGCCCGCTGGTGTTCTCACACTTTTCAACGTTTTTCCTCGCATGCTTATTCCTCACGTTAATTAATGCTGGCATGCTGAAATTCGTTAGACCCCATTTTTCATCATGCATTTCTAATTCATCATACTATATGTCATATGCATGCGTGAATTGCAAGATACACGAAGAGATCTCTATGATATAAATCATCAATGTGCATCTTCTGTTCAAAGCAAATTCCTCAAAACATGCACATCTTTAGGGGGAGTTTCTGTGTATCTTGACTTCAAATTCCTCAAAATCACTACTTACATTTCATATTATTATCCCCGTTGGAAACTTAACGTCTTTGTCATCAACCACCAAAAAGGGGGAGATTGTAAGTGCATCTAGTGCCCCTTAGTCATTTTGGTGGTTTGAAGGATTAGAGGTCAAGAGACTAATATGTTTCCGAGTGTACACAAGCTCTATAAGTCGCTGAGGAGTTTGAGTTATTCGATGAAATCGACCCCTAAAAATGTATGTCTTCGGGTGAGGACTTTGGTCATTCCTTGAAGACTTTGATCGCGAAGAAATTGATATTCCTCATGAAGAAATTAAAGATAAGGAATTCGGTGTGTCCTGAAGAAAATACACTGAAGACTTTGAAGCTTGAAGATTTACTCATTCTGTTTCAGTTTTTTATACTCCAGTCATAGGAACACCATCCTGTTTAAGTGTGTCGTGGGAAAACTATGGAACGAATTTCCTCATGATGCTTAACCCAAACCTACATCTACCAAAGCCTCAAAGTGAGGAATATGAGATACATGAGGACTTTCACAGTTAAAAGTTACGACCATTACCGTGCCAAGCGCCACCTGTTACAGATCTTATCCACCCAACGGTCATATTATTTAAGGGCATTTATATCAAATCATGTCGGGATGCTCTCAAGCTATAAATAGCCGCCCCCACAACCACTAGTTGGTTGGCTGCTCTGAGAGAAACTGACACTAGTCATTTAGAGCAACCCAAATTCCTCAGAGCCTTTGAGTGAAAATCATCAGGTGAGGAAATACCCCAAACACCCAAACCCAAACCAAAACCCAAGTGATTGAGCATCATTGAAGAAGTTATTCTTGTGTGGAACCAAAGCTTGTTACCTTTGAGGACTGTGTATCCTCCACACGGTTAGGTGTCATGGTCTAGAGCATCCAGCAGTCAATTGTGGATTGTCGGGTGACTGAGTTTGTGAGGGTTTGGAAGTCCGCCCTCAAGACTTACCATGAGTGTTGGGCGAGGACTGTGTGTCCTTAGCTCAAGAAGAACACGGTAGGGACTGTGTGTCCTTTTGTTTATCTTGCTTGGCATAAGTTGTTGGTCCACATAGGTGAGCCTAGTTGTTTTAGGGTTTATGCTTAACAAATTAAATGTTAGTATTATTCTACATTTGTTCTAGCCTAAACATAATTATTTTAAAGCGCCTATTCACCCCCTCTAGCCGACATCCACGTCCTTTCAAATGTCCTCAACGACATTAACTTATTGCTAAGTCTTCAATTTGGTGTTTCTTCTAAGTGAATGTGATCGGACCCGACTCCCCTCTATGCTAAGCTCAACCCAGGCTATTCTCAATTCTTCATATGCGTTCTGTTTGACACTTGTTCAAAATCCTCATCGAGTCCTTGTCAGCTGAGGACTTTGCAACAAAATTCAAAAATTAATTTTAAACGTTACCACAGAAACCGCACCCACTACTCATGTTAGGATAACCACGATCTCCACCGCTTCGATGGTGGGTAGTACGTGTCATGCGGAAACAAAGGGGCAAGGGCAGTTCCGTCCGAAGTTTTTGCTTCAGAACATTCTCACCTAAGCGATAAATAGCCCCTTACCCCCCTCAGTCAAAAACTCTTCCTCCCTCTCGACTCCTCCGCTCGAGCTCAAAACCTAGCGCCACCGCTAGCATTCTCGTCACCGGTGAGGAACAGCTTCACTGCCTCGACCTCGCTGACGCCAGACTCACGCCGACTGCGGAACATCTTCCTCCGCCGCCACCGTAGCTGTCTTCAGTTGCCAAGTTAGGGCACTGAAGACTTGAGCCAAACAACTTCCATTTTTACCTCCTCAGTTCATCGTGTTCTTCATACAGGGTAATTAAAATCCTATTTTACCATCCTGTTTGATCCATTTATTCTCCCTGGATTCGTGAAATCAGTTTTTGCTCAAAGAATCTCTCAGCTGCACACACTCATGCCTTGAACACTTGATGTATTTCAATAAGCCCTTAAATTCTTCACGAGATTCCTCAATTGTGTAAATTTTCAAATCTGCACAACTCTGGAATCCAAGATCAGAATGCTTAGTAAAATTCCTCAACTTAAGAATTTTCTTAATTTCCTCAAATCTGAGAACGCGTATGACTTCTCCAAATTATTTGCACCTATACTCTGTTCACAGGTACCAAATGTTAGTTGATGAATCAGTAGGTTCTCATAAACTTAACTCATTTGCAACATTTCTTGAAGAAACATTACCTGTGTCCTCAAATTCCTCAAGAATACAAATTCCTAAGCAAAAACCTCCGCTGAAGAAAATGGAGGAAGACAGAAAATAGAAGGGTGGCAATAAACTGGAACAAAACATTGATTTTGAGATACCTCAGGAGATATATGCTGAGTACTGCACGCCAGATGAAGAAACACATGAAAAAAGACCATGGCGAAACGCAAGATAAGGCTTCAAGGGATTGAACGCAGATGGGCAAAGGAGTGGAAGGAATAGAGATATGTCACTATTAAATATGCCAAGAAGTTTGCCCTCAAACCTCCTTGCAAAAGATTGCCATAGGGAGACCAATAAGCAGCACATCCTTCAAGCGTAGCGAGCATTGAGGACTATCCTGATGAAAAAGACTAGTATTTGTCTAAGCTTCAGAAAAAAGCAAAAGCTGTTGTCACAAAGTTTAATGAGGATTCTGCTGCTACAACATCTGCTCCCACTTCTTATGCTGCTGAGGCTTCTGCTACAGAACAACCTCACAAGACGGTCCTGATGAAGAAACCAGGTCTCAAGGCAAAACCCTCAACCGCACTGTCGAAAGGGAAAATTCCTCAGAAAATTGCAACATCAGCTGCCAAGTCCTCAACTGCCGCAAAGTCTTCACCTCCTGTGAAGACACAACTCAGTCAGCATCAAATAGAAAATCCAAGTTCTTTTGTACCATCTGCCTCAGGCTCAGCTACAAAATCTTCACTTGGTCTACTGAAGACAAAGATGGCTGCTGGTAGAGGTACCATGCCACGCCCAAGTAAGATTGTAAACATTCCTTCTGCATTAGAAGGAAGTGAAGAATATGATGATGAAACTCTTCAAGCCATCATCCGAAACAAGCAAGAAAGAGTTGCACAAGCTACTGGGAACACCATTCCCCTTGCACTGGATCCGAAAGTAACGCTGAATTTCAGTGACTGTTGGTATGAGGATCCAAACACACCAATTGATGACTTGAAACTTCCACCTGGACTCAGTCACATGGTCATTTCATTCATCAATGAAGCAAAATGGAAGGATCAGCAAGCCAAACAAGCTCGGGTTGCGAAGGTTATAAAGGAGAAGTATTTGAAGCAAAAGATCCTTAACATGACGCGTGAGGAACTTGTTTCAACTAAGGCAGAGTTGAAAACCCTCACTAACAAATACATTAGTCTTCATGCAGACCGCAAAGGTGTCAAAGTGAGGATTGTCCAAGCTGCTACTAATGCAATTGATGAATACAACAGCTTGGTTGCTGCTCCAAAGCAACGAAAAAATCCTCATCCAAGCTATACTGTGCAACTAGCTGATGAAGATGAAGAACCATCCGCTGATGAAATTACTCAGAATATTAAAGCTGAAGAATCTGCCAGGCCTGACCCTGCTAAAGTAATGCCTGATGAAAATGCTCCTTCACCGAAGTCTTCAAAGGTGAAGAAAGTGACTCTTCCGTCTGCATCAGACGTGAAGAAAACAAAAGCTGCTAAGAAGGAAGCCAAGAAGAGAAAGGCTTCAACAACTTCAAAGTCTTCGGAGGCAAAACGCGTGAAGACTATGTCTACTACATCATCAGATCTAGTGGATGCGACTCCCCTCAATGTTGCACCATCATATATGTTTGTTCCATTTGGTGAAGAGCACATCATTCCAGAACAGGATGAGGAAATGGATGATAATCGCTCTGCTGCATCTACACCAATTGATGAGGAAATTCAAGCAGATCAAATCCCTCATGTCTCAAAACCTCCTCCACACAACCCAGAAATGGCTGCTCAAGAAAAGGAGGCTAATGAAGACATTGGCAGCAACACACGTGTTATTCATGATGAGTTTCGGGAAAAGGCTCACCCAAACTCGCCAATAATAGCTCAAATTCCTCAAACTCCCGTAGCCACCAAAATTCTGACTAGCTCTAAAGAAAAGAGGTCACATGTGAAATCAACACCAAATCAAGATCCAACTGGATCAGCTGAAGAAACTGCATCTGCTCACTCGACACAACAAATTCCTCAAGCTGAAGAACAAGCTCCTCATGAAAATGTCTCATCTCAGGATATAAATACTGCTGATGAAACTACAATTGTAGTGGTAAATCCTGAAACTGCAATTGTGGTGGCCAAAACTCCTCAAGATGACCAGCATCATAATCTTCAACCAATGCCTCATAAACCCTTCTCAAAGAGGCCAAATTTCCTGAAGAAAGACATCGATGATGAACATCATTTGTTCACTGGAGAAAATCCCTATGATAGGCTTCGTATCAGGCTTAGAAAATTCTGGACCAGAACTCAACTAAACTACTATGTCTCTGTGCTCTGTGGGAAAAGGAAGATATTTCATCACACCCACATTCCTCATCGTGACATGGAGGACATTCCTTGCTTCACACCTGTACTAAGTGTTCTTCACGTTGTAGGGCTATTGCCATTCTGCACATATATCGCTGACTGGAATACTGACATTATTCTTCAGTTCTATGCCACACTGCATATTTGTGGTGACCCCAAAGACATCAACTCGTGGGTCTTGGACTGGATGACACATCACACTCACTACAAAGCTCCAGCCACAGAATTGCTTCGAGCTATTCCTATCTCAATTCCTTTAGAAGATACAGTCAAGTTGTATGATGAAAGAGAACTGCCAAATCATTAAATGGAAGTCCTCATGAAACCTTTGGCTCCGGGCCAACCTCCGAGGACAAGGTTCGTGGTGAAGGACTTGAAGTGTGTGCACATAACTGTTTACAGAATTTTGGCATATTCCATTGCACCAATCAAAGGGCATGACAAGGAAGAAGATGTTGTTGGAATCATGAAGAATATCCTGTTCAATGTTATTCATGGCATCAAAATGAACTATCACAATTTCTTCTTGAGGACTTTGGCTGACAATGCTTTGTCACCATTTGAGCTGAAGATTGATGTGCCTTGGATCATGAGATTCATCAGAAACAGATCCACCATCAACTACCAAGCTGACTCTCAGAATCACCTTGGTTATCTGCCGCCTCTCAAAGTCATCAAGAAATCTTTTGAACCAGTTGAAGGCAAGGGAAAGTCAGTGATTGATGAAGTAAATCGCCCCCTAGATTGTCAATTTCACAAGGATGCCTCATATTCCTCATATTTTGACACTCCATTCAAGAATCTGACAGGAGAGCAAAACCTCCAAGCCCAACTGCCCCAAGGGTGATGACTAAGAGAGAGGTTGTGCTTAGTCTTCATCAGAAAGTCGATCACAATCACTAGTGGGTAAAACGGCAGTTTGCCTCCATTTTGAAAACCCTCAACGAGACTCAAAATGCTATGAAGAAAAATCAATATTATCTTCATGAGGTATCTTATCGCACTTGGGCCATATTGTCTCACTTGAAGACTCCCGAAGAACTTGAAGAATTGGAATTCTCTCGCAACTTTGACTCGGTATGGCCACCTAAGAATAAAGTCAAGTCTATTCCAGTTCCTGACTTGGTGGACAACTCATTTTCTTCATTCCGCACTGTCGATTCAGATGAAGAACCCGAAGATACTACAACCAGCCCAACAAGGAAGTGTGACTCAAAGACTGCTCGCGCCTCTTCCTCAACACAGAAGTGTAATTCTTCACGGGCGTTAGTCCTCAGTTTCATCACTTTTCGTCACTTGATGACAAAGGGGGAGAAATCTGAGAGTTAGTTTTCAGGCGGGATTAATTTATGGGCTTATAAAATTTATTATGTTACAAACTCTTGGTTCTTCTGAAGTTTTTTATGTAATGAGTTGTAACTTAAGCCTGATGGTGTTCTGACACTTTTGAACGTTTTTCCTCATGTTAATTAATGTTGGCGTGCTGAAATTCGTCAGACACCATTTTTCATCATGCATTTATAATTCCTCATACTATATGTCATATGCATGCATGAATTGCAACATAAAGGAGGAGATATCCATGATATAAATCATCAATGTGCATCTTCTGTTCAAAGCAAATTCCTCAAAACATGCACATCTTTAGGGGGAGTTTATCTGTATCTTGACTTCATATTCCTCAAACTCACTACTTACATTTCATATTATTATCCTCGTTGGAAACTTAACCTATTTGTCATCAATATCTAAAAAGGGGGAGATTGTAAGTGCATCTAGTGCCGCTTAGTCATTTTGGTAGTTTGAAGGCTTATAGGTTAGGAGACTGATATGTTTGTGAGTGTACACAATCTCTATAAGTCGCCGAGGAGTTTGAGTTATTTGATGAAATTCGATCCCTAAAAATGTATTTCTTCGGGTGAAGACTTTGGTCATTCCTTGAAGACTTTGATCGCGAAGAAATTGATATTCCTCATGAAGAAATTAAAGATGACGAATTCGGTGTGTCCTGAAGAAAATACACTGAAGACTTTGAAGCTTGAAGATTTACTCTTTCTGTTCAGTTTGTTTATACTCGAGTCATAGGAACACCGTACTGTTAGAGGGGGTCGAGGGAAAACTATGGAACGAATTACCTCATGATGCTCAACCCAAACATACATCTACGAAAGCCTCAAAGTGAGGAATATGAGAGACATGAGGACTTTCATAGTTGAAAGTTCCGACCATTACTGCGCCACGCGCCACCTGTCACATATCGTATCCACCCAACGGTCATAATATTTAAGGGCATTTACGTCAAATCATGTAGGTATGCTCTCAGGCTATAAATAGCCGCCCCCCACAACCACTAGATGGTTGGCTGCTCTGAGAGAAACTAACACTAGTCATTTAGAGCAACCCAAATTCCTCAGAGCCTTTGAGTGAAAATCATCGAGTGAGGAAATACCCCAAACACCCAAACCCAAGTGATTGAGCATCACTGAAGAAGTTATTCATGTGTGGAACCGACGCTTGTTACCTTTGTGGATTGTGTATCCTCCACACGGTTAGGTGTCAATTGTGGATCGTCGGGTGACTAAGTTTGTGAGGGTTTGGATGTCCGCCCTGAAGACTTACCACGAGTGGTGGGCGAGGACTGTGTGTCCTTAACTCAAGGAGAATACGGTAGGGAATGTGTGTTCTTTTGTTTCAATATCAAGCCGCTCCAAACCAGACGTACAACTGTCACAGTAGTTGGAACTGGGTCATCAACAACTGTCTTCGTTGAGCTGCTGGTTCTATTTCCTCAACCTTCTCATTTCCTCAATTTCATGTTGATGACTTTCATTTGTACTATTTGAAGAATTTGACTGAAGATTTTCTCTAAATTCCTCACCTCAAATTCTTCACCCGAGTTAATCTTCACCTGCATATCCAGTACATGTGACCTGTGCAAACCGAATCTCTGAAATCACGTTGAGTACTTTGTTGTAGATGTTTTTGCACATCTGATCCTGTACTATTTCCTCCACACTTAGTTCATGACTGAGGACTTTCCTCACTAGGAATTTCCTCACTGATGAAATTTTAAAAATCGCCTATTCACCCCCTCTAGTCAATATAACGCACTTTCAACTTTCCTTTTCTCTGTTGTGGACCGATGCAAATGCTCTTTGACAGGGTTTGTCTTTGGATCCACTCTCACTCGGTGCTCAGCCAGTTCCCTAGGCACACCTGACATGTCAGCAGGCTTCCATGCAAAGATGCTCCAGTTCTCACGGAGGAACTGGATGAGCTCAGCTTCCTATTTGCTATCGAGTGTTGTCGAGATGTTGGTCGAGGCAGCATCGGGATCTGTCGGGTGGATGTTCACTTTTTTGACTTCACCCGCCGACTAAAACGCAGACTTAGAAGCGGGCTTCTTGGAGCGCATCAGGTCGGCATGATTAGTGGTCTTCCGGTATTCCTCCAGCTTAACCACAACCATCTGCTAATCAGCAATCTTGGATCCTTGTTGTAAGCACTCTTTAGCTCTCTGCCGATTGCGTTTGACTATGATGACGCCCTTGGGACCTCGCATCTTCATCTTGAGATACATGTAACATGGGCGTTCCATGAAACGTGCATAAGCTGGGCGACCAAGGATGGCATGGTAGGCACTCTGAAAGTCCACAACTTCGAATGTTAGCTTCTCATTGCGAAAGTTCTTGTCTGTGTCGAATACCACATCTAGCGCAATCTGGTCGAGTGACCTGGCCTTTTTCCCAGGGATGACCCAATGAAACTGCATATTGCTTTCACTTAGTCGGGACATCGGAATGCCTATTCCCTTAAGGGTATCTGCATACAGAATGTTCAAACCACTCTCCCCATCCATCAAAACCTTGCAAAGACGAACGCCTCCCACAATTGGGTCTACCACCAAAGCTTGTCGACCAAGGGTATCGATGTGAGCAGGGTGATCCAACTAATCAAATGTTATGGGAGTCAGAGACCACTTGAGGTATGATGCGGTGGTCGGAACTGCCATGTTGACCTCTTTGTTAATGATCTTCAACCGACTTTTGCTCTCTACATCAGCAACAATCATTAGAGTAGCATTGACCTGTGGAAAATAATATTTTGTTAGAGCATATATCTCATATGTGGTTTTGGTAATTGATGACAATTCCTATGGACTAATGGTTGCCTTAAGTTACATTTATAGGATTTGTCCATAGGCACTTCTTGAAGTCCATCTGTTGGGTTCAAGGAGTTTATATGATGAACAAGATGGTATTCAAGGCATTATCCAAAGAATGGTCATAGAGACACATGGTTGATCAAGATCTCAGACAAAGAGTAAATCAAGATGATCAACACACAAAGCGTACAAGATGTACCGAGAGGGATCAAGTGATCCCATGGTATGGTAAGCATTGTCCATTACGTATTTGTGTAGTAACCCATGGTGTTCGTGAGAGTTCTATGTGGGGGTTAGGTGTGTTTCCATGGGCTTGCGTCAAAGGGAAGATCTCATACAACCCATGAAGTATGACGTCAAGTTGTGATCGTCATCAAGATTGCGATGTGCAAGTTCAACTGGATCAACACGAAGATATCATGCTTGAAGCTTGCCGTAAATTGTGGTGGCAATGGACTTGTGAAGATATGCTGGAGTGGCTCACCCATAGTGAGTATGGGGGAGCAATCAACTAGTCTTCATCAAGCCAACACAATCAAGAAAGGTGGTCCATTTGAGGAAGCCAAGATCATCATCATCTAGCTCAAGAAGAAGAGGTGCAAGGTATAGGTTCTCCCTTGATACGTTTTCTGTTTAGGATAGATTGCTGTACTATCAAGGGGGCTCTCAAGTGAGTAGCTTGATCGTATCGTTCGTTGAGAGCTCAAACCATTTGCATCCTTGCATCATACTTCTTGGTTCTTATTTGGTGTTTCTCTTTGTGAGTTTTAGAGCTTATGGTCATCTTCATGACAAGCTCGAGTTCATCAAAAACGGAGTCCATATGCAACTACTATGATGTTTTCGATGTTGGAGTTTTTTCCGGTTCTTCATTCTTAGAGGACTCACATCTTTATATCATTGGCATATTCATAACCGCATGGTCTTAAGATTTCCAACAAGCTTGGGTTTGCTCGATTCGGAGCTCGTATGCGAAAGTTATGGTTGTTTCAGTGGCGAGCGGTAGTACCGCTGGACCTAGCGGTAGTACCGCTGGAGTTGGCGGTAGTACCGCTGGCCCTAGCGGTAGTACCACTGGCTGGCGGTAGTACCGCCCCTGGTCAGCGGTAGTACCGCTCCAGGAGCTTAGTACCGCTTGCCTAGCGGTTGTTCGTGGACGGACCTTTTTGCGAAGACTTTCTTGGCGGTGGTAGTGCCGTTGCACTACCAGGGGCCCAGCGGTAGTACCGCTGGGGCCAGCGGTAGTACCGCTGGAGTGCCAGCGGTAGTACGGCTGCAGCGAGCGGTAGTACCGCTAGCTGGCGGTAGTACCGCTGGAGTGCCAGCGGTAGTACCGCTGCAGCCAGCGGTAGTACCGCTGAAGCTCGGGCAGAAAGTGGGGGTAACGGTCTGATTCTTTCCCCCACTATATAAAGGGGGTCTTCTTCCCCCTTGGTTTAATCCATCCGTTGAGCTCTTGTTCTACCTCCATTGTTGACATTCTTAGAGCTTGATTACTCTCAATCCCTCCAATGATTCTTGCTTGTTCTTGAGGGAAAAGAGAGAGGAGATCTAGATCCACTTCTCCACCAATCACTTTCTCCTCTATGTGAGGGGAACCCCTTGGATCTTGATCTTGGAGTTCTTTGTGAGCTCCTTGTTCTTCCTCTCATATTTCTCCATAGATTTTGTTGTTGTGGAGGGATTTGAGTGTGAGGGACTTGACCACTTCGTGTGTTCTTGCCATTGCATTAGTTGCATCGGTTTGAGTTCTCCATGGTGATACGTGGAAGTGAGAAGTTGAGAAGCTTACTACCTTTGGTACTTAGTACCCTTGATATTGTTCTTCGTGGATGCTTTGGCGTCCTAGAAGCTTGGTGGTGTCTCGGAGCTCAATCATTGTGGTGTAAAGCTCCGGGAAGCGTTGGGGTCTCCAATTAGGTTGTGGAGATTGCCCCGAGCAATTTGCACGGGTACCGGTAACCGCCCCAAGGGTTGCCACGTGTACGGGTTCGGTGACCGCCCCCAAGGGTTGCCATTTGTACGGGTTCGGTGACCGCCCTCAAGGGTCCCTTAGTGTAATCACGACATCTTGCATTGTGCGAGGGCGTGAGGAGATTATGGTGGCCTTAGTGGCATCTTGGGGAGCATTGTGCCTCCACACCGCTCTAACGGAGATTAGCATCCGCAAGGGTGTGAACTTCGGGATACACCATCGTCTCCCCGTGCCTCGGTTATCTCTTACCCGAACCCTTTACTTATGCACTTTCTTTGTGATAGACATATTCTTTATTGTAATATATCTTGCTATCACTTAGTTGTTTATCTTGCTTAGCATAAGTTGTTGGTGCACATAGGTGAGCCTAGTTGTTTGTAGGTTTTGTGCTTGACATATTAAACGATTAGTTTTATTCTGCATTTGTTCAAGCCTAAACCTTAACTATTTTAAAGCGCCTATTCACCCCCCCTCTAGGCGACATCCACGTCCTTTTCATCTTTATCTTCTACGTCCTCCTTCTCACGAGTCTTCTCACTCGACGGATCTTCCTTGAACTATTGGATCAACAGTCTGCACTCACGAGTAGTGTGTTTGGGCAATATCAGATTGACGTCTTCATCTTTCTTCATGTGAACTGCACACGGGAAACCCAGAACATTTGACTGATTCTTTGACTTTTTGGGAGGAAATTGCACTTTGGGATTTCCCTTGAACTTTCCTTGTGCCTCTAGGGCGACTGCTTCTGCTGGAGCAGAACCATCAGCCTTGCCCTCCTGTTTCTGATTGGAATTGCCGTGATCATCATTGTCGACTGCTTTTTCCTAATCGCTGCGGAGCCGGTCTTCTTCTTCACCATTGGCGTATTGGGAAGCAATCTCCATCACCTTGCTCATGGACATGACACATGTCCGACCAAACTTCACATATAATTCCCTGTACCTGACGCCAACCTTGAAAGCGCAGACTGCCTCGTGCTCAGAAACGTTTTCCACCGTGTGATAAAGGGTGGTCCACGGTGGATATAATCTCTCAAGGACGCATTTGACTTCTGCATGCAATGCTACAACTCAGTCAAACCAGTAGGGCGCTTGCTGGTGCCCTCGAATGTTTTGATGAACACTCGGCGAGATCCTCCTAGCAATAGATGCTAGAAGGAGCCAACTGATTCAGCCACGCCCTGGCCGAACGATCCAACATCACAGACAAATGCTTCATGACAACATTGCCGCTACCTCTGCCAATCTGCACTGCCACACGGTAATCATCAAGCCATGTTTCAGGCTTTGATTCTCTTGTAAATTTACTTATTCCAGCCGCTAACCTGAAGTTGGGGGAATATCAGCAGAACGAATCGCCCTACTTATTCCACTCGGACGATCTCTCTCAAAACCATCTCTGTGAGTCGTGCCCCTGTCATCCCGCCTCTGCGCGAGTACATTCCTCGCATCGAATCCATGACTCCGCTCATCACTGAACAGGCGTCTATGGTCATAGTGCCGGGACACATACGTACCACTCCACGGAGGAGAATGCACCCGACGGCATTTATCACGATGGTAATGGGAGCAAACTGATTTCGCCCCTAATCTGTGTGTTGATCCTCTCGGTAACCCCTGCCTGTGCGACGCTAAGGTGACCATGGACTATAAACTGAACGAACCGCATCTGCTCTGGGTGAAATACTGTGCAATCTATTGAGTGACTGTGATACAGTCGAGTTTTTCTGCTTTGCTGCTTGATGCAATGTACGAATCTTCTCTAAGCCTCTACCAACATCTGAGTTTGAAGGCTGAATAGAATCTGCTATCTTAGCGGCAGCTGCAACATTTATAACTGGAGTACAAAATACCACGATGTTATTCTGTGGTCCACTCGAAAATAGTTGTTGCTGACGTTGAGTGGAAGCTGGAGGACATTGGCGGGTGTGTCCACTCGACGGCTCTCCAGCCTCGCGTCTAGCGCGGCCGAACCCAGGCGGGCTCTCCATAGAACCCTCCATGAAGACCTCCGCTACAGGATTGCAGCTCTCGTACTCCGAAGGGACATCAGACTGATTCGACGCTGAGTCAAACACGCCGTGAAGTGATTCGGCAGGCTCGATTGCCGCTATCTGTGGACACGATGCTTGGCGAGCCACCTGATATCCCACAAGTATAGGGGATCGTGTGTAGCCTTTTCAATAAGTAAGAGTGTCGAACCCAACGAGGAGCTAAAGGTGGGATAAATATTCTCTCAAGTTCTATCAACCATTGACACAACTCTACGCACACTAAACGTTTTGCAATATCTAGGAGATAAAACTAGAGTGACAATACGAGTATGAGAGAAAGCTTTGCAAGATAATAAATACAAGAAAGTAAATGTTAGTGCTGCAGCGATAAATTATACTAAGTAACCATAAAGTAACAATACCATGAGTGTGGAAAAGTGGTGGTAATTGTGGTGGAATTGTCCATGATCAAATAGTCAAATTAAAGGTTGATATTCCTCTGTTATGTGGGAGAGGCAAAGCTAACAAGCTCTCATTATCCAATGATTGCAAGTACTTATGATTGGAACTCTAGCAAACATCCGTAAATACTAGAAGATACATTAAGGTAAAAATACCCAACCATATCATTAAGATCAAAAGGTCCTCTTTATCCCATATGCTTTGAAAATTAGATTGGGCTCATGTTTGTGTCACTCAAGCAGCCCACCCTCTAGATTTCTGCACATACTACAAACCCTATGATGTGATCCATGCGCACAAAAACATATGATGGGCACCATAAGACTGTAACAAATTCAATACATAGGTCAAACCATCCATGGAGATTCAACAATCAATCATATGACAAAAGGGAACTACACAAACATGACATATATGCAATAGATCATTTGAAAATAATTTATAACATCAAACACCATGTTTACATAGGGGAGGCAGAATTCGTGGCTTTTGGTGGCTGCTCAGAAATCACGGTTTTCCTCTCCTTATATGAGCCGAGACAATCATCCTTGGCCCTCCGATGGATGCCCCTTTCATCCAAGGGCTCTTGGCACCTCTAGAACCTTCCTAGGGATCCCTCTCAGCCCTAATGAGGTCCCAAAGTCGTGGCTTAGCCGAATCCATCAAATATGGTAAGAGTTGGACTCAATCACGTCACCGATTCCCGTAAAATCCCGTAATCAGATATTTGTCCTCCAGTAAAACGAGATTTCCTAGAGCGTCCGAACTCCAAATAAGCCTAATGTTATGTCTGGAATTATCAGTAGAAAATTCCCTACACTTTTGTCTTTTGTGAGATTTTCGTTTGAGGCAGTCTTCGACCGGTAACGTGGAAATCTTTAAAAAGAGTTTTCAAACAGATTTCAGGAAAGTCCCAATTCGACTCAAACAAGGTTTCTTCTTCTATTTTTGATAATTCCTACACATAAAAATGTAAAACAAGAACATTGTGTACTTTTGAAACCATTAATAGGTTAGTCCAAATAAATCATAAATTTACATAAAAATAATTATCAAAATCATAAAAGTAGCATGAAACCATCAAAAATTATGGATACGTTTTGGACGCATCAACATCCCCAAGATTAGTTCCTACTCGTCCTCGAGTAGGTGAAACTATAAAAACAAAATATTTTTTGAGGTGAAATGCTACCAACATAATCTTGATCATCATATTTGTAAAAGCATCTGTAAGGTGAGACCATAGAACTCTAAACATAGGCATGATAGATATAATTCTTAACAATGAAACTTAGCAATCATGTTGCAACATGAAAGGTAACACAAACAAAAGATCATGAATAGTAATGCACTTGAAAGTTATACTTTTGTTTCGAGCATAAAGAAAACATAGCAAAGTGGTATTTCGCTTGTCCTTGAGAGTGGGGCAAAACGTAAATGCTAGGACACCTTCAAAATTCAAGTGGATGACTAGAACAAATAATTTGAGAGCAAGTAATAACACATCATGAATCAATCAATAATAAATTTTGGGACTATGCACATTATACTCAGAATGACAAGTATGCTTTTTTAATTGGTGCATAAAGTTAGAATATGAAGACTCGGCATAAAAGTAAAAGAAAGGCCCTTCAGAGAGGGAAGCATGGATTACTCATGTGCTAGAGCTTTTAGAGATTTTTGAAATCAATAAGATTGTAAAACAATCTTTTGGGAGGTGCATAATTCGGCAACGAATGCTAGCAGATAGCCCAATACTTCTCATGTTGGACAAGTTTTGAGGAACGGCTCCCAAAGTGGGGACGATCACATTCCCTTAGTCTCCTTTATTTATCACTATTCTAATTTCTCATGAACAAAGCGTGAAGGAGGTTTTGTTTGTTGCTATTATATTTTACGGGCTGGGCGCACTCATGCCAGTCCCTCCTCATATTAGGGGTTCGCAGATTAGGCATGCAAACCCAAGATAAAGCTTGTCTAGTATGAGAAGATCATGAATTATCTACTACATCCTCGTGAGCTAAAACAGAGGCACAAAACATGAATAATTTTGAAAGTTTAAAAGGTAGCACATGAGAAATTTACTTGGACTGGCGGTTAAATACCACATGTAGGTAGGTATGGTGGACACATTTAGCAAACTTTGGTTTTTGGGAGTTGGATGCACGAGTAGAGCTCATACTCAGTACAGGTGGAGGCTAGCAAAAGACTGAGATTGACAAATTAAGAGAGAAATAATGTCCATAATCATGCATAGCGAGAAAACATTATTAATCAAAGCATAAATGGTATTACAAGTCAAAAACTAAATGATCATAGAGGCTATAAGTGACTGGTTTGTAGTCAAAATATGGTGTGAGCATGCGCCAAGTCAACCCAAGTGAAGTAGTAAAGGAGCATACCACAATATTATGCTTCGATATGATAAAAAGAACACATGATTCTTTCAATAGCATATTAAGCACTCTCATCTATTTGAGACAAGTCATGCTACATCAATAACTACTAAGCATATAATTAAGATAACATCTAACATGACATGTTAAAGTCTAAGCCAGAGTCTAAACGAGCTTCCTATTGCACCACTATAAGCATGAAATATTTTACTCTTCTCCAACACCAATCAACTTTCTTGAAGCAACTCTCATAGATAATATTAACTAAAGACCAGATATATAATCATATATAACTGAAGCAAACTAACAAGCTCTAAACAAAATATGAGTGGAAAACAAGAGCTAAACGCAGTACTAGCAAAAAGTGAACACTCACAGAACAATAAGAGTGAAAACTAGAGTGTTCTAAGCAAGTAAAATGGAGTGTGTCTCTCTCCAAACTAATATGATGGGATCATGGGATCCAACCATTTATTAAAGCAAAGAAAACTAAACAAACTGAGAAGTAAAGAGCATGACATTCCAAGCATAGCACATAACATATGAAGTGATAAAAATATAGCACGGAGAAGGACGAACTGATGATTGTTGAAGGAGAAGGGGATGCACGGAGCATCCCCAAGCTTAGAAGCTTGAGTCTCCTTGAATATTTATTGGGGGTGCATGGGGGCATCCCCAAGCTTGTGCGCTTGGCACTCCTGGATCTTCTTTCATCATCTTCCATCGCATACTTGAAAACTCCCTTCATACGAAACTCATC
The DNA here is from genome assembly GCF_904849725.1 of Hordeum vulgare subsp. vulgare. Lineage (NCBI taxonomy): Eukaryota > Viridiplantae > Streptophyta > Magnoliopsida > Poales > Poaceae > Hordeum > Hordeum vulgare. The sequence goes on along the minus strand of NC_058524.1, from coordinate 225,994,832 downwards.
ATAAGCTGATTAGAGTGGTTAGTGCCCATAACAAAATAATTTATTCTCTACTGTAAATAAATATTTTTAGGAAGATCTACTGTTTCTCAAGATTGCCAAAAGGTTTTTGCAAAGAAAAAGCAAGCTTAAGATTTGCAAAACAATGAAAACGCAAAACAAGGCAGAATCTGGAAAAAACAAACCAGCAGGTAGTAAATAGTTTTTTCGGGGCACTTATGCAACTCAAATCAAAAAACACAAAACAGACGCCAGAAATTCAATTATATATGGCATACTTTCAAAACAATTTATATCAAAAAGATGATCTGGTGATTTTTGGCGAATTGTTCCGTCAAGCAGACAGAATCTGTTTCTGGACAACATGTCACAACTTTTGAACTTTCTTGTAATCGGGGGCTAAAAATTGGCACAAAACGAAATATAAAGGATAAGGAGAGGTTGATACAGAGGTAAAAACTTCCAAGACTCAACGAAAACAAAATAAACTGAAAGAAAACAACATGAAAACATAAGGAAAACAAAGCGGGTTGCCTCCCACAAGCGCTTTTCTTTAATGCCTTTTAGCTAGGCATGGAAAAAGGAGGGATGCCTTGGGAATCCCCAAGCTTTGATGATTGAATATTCTTGAATACTTCATTGAGGTGCACTTGGGATTCCCCAATATTGAGCTTTTCTCTTCTCATTCATCTCGTATCACCATCTCCATTGGATCTTAAATACTACATTCACATAAAACTTGACAATAACTGATTAGTAGGGTTAGTACTCATTAAATAAAATCCACTCATGTCAAAGCTTTGACAAGTTTTAATTTAAAATTACCTATTGTATACTAACCAATTTATAACATTTATCGATCAAATAAATATTATAAACATTGAGTATAAGCACAATACTAAATAAGCATGATAATCTGTCAAAACTAAACAGTCTGTAAAGATGACACTCGACGAGATAGTTAGCTAGCTCAAATCTAAAAACTCAAAACTAATGAAAGACAGATCATAATCTCAGATTTATGCACAAAACATTTCAGATCAAAATACTATTCTGAGATTTATCACGATTTTTTATAGTGAAGCAAAGGAAATCTGTCCAAACAGAACAATTAGTAAAGATCGAATTATTAGACCTATCTACGCACCTCAAATCAGAAAAGTAAAAACTAATGAAAGTAGTTTAATAAACAGTACTTTGCACTCAAGAAATTTCAGATCAAGATCACGTTCTGGTGATTTTTAAAATTTTCTATGGTGGATCACGGAAATCTGTTTCTAGGTAGCAAAGTGGCAAACTTGCAGCATAAACAAACTAGACGTCATCTATACATTTTATTTTTATGGTACAGAGAAATATGTACAATATATACACAATATATAAAAGTTTTTAACTGAAAAGTTTCCATGGAAAGAATTGTTTTGGTTTCATAGTCATGAACACAAGTGTTCAAGGTCGACCACCACTTAACATTACTCATCTTTCCAATCACTTTCCTTTTTTGAAAACGTTTTTAGAGAACAAGTACAACTAATTTTTTTTGTAGTTCGCATTCCCTATCCATATAAAGATAGATAAGAACATAAAACTGAAAGTAAAACTACTTAGAGACAAAGCAAACAAGTGCACACAAGAATATTCACGTCTCGCTATTGCTCCCCGGCAACGTGCCAGAAAAGGTTTTGGTATCCCACAAGTATAGGGGGTCGTGTGTAGCCTTTTAGATAAGTAAGAGTGTCGAACCCAACGAGGAGCTAAAGGTGGGATAAATATTCTCTCAAGTCCTATCAACCAACCATTGACACAACTCTACGCACACTAAACGTTTTGCAATATCTAGGAGATAAAACTAGAGTGACAATACGGGTATGAGAGAAAGCTTTGCAAGATAATAAATACAAGAAAGTAAATGTTAGTGCTGCAGCGATAAAATATACTAAGTAACCATAAACTAACAGTACCATGAGTGCGGAAAAGTGGTGGTAATTGTGGTGGAATTGTCCATGATCAAATAGTCAAATTCAAGGTTGATATTCCTCTTTTATGTGGGAGAGGCAAAGCTAACAAGATCTCACTATCCAATGATTGCAAGTACTTATGATTGGACTCTAGCAAACATCCATAAATACTAGAAGATACATTAAGGTAAAAATACCCAGCCATAGCATTGAGATCAAAAGGTCCTCTTTATCCGATATGCTTTGATCACTAGATTGGGGCGCATGTTTCTGTCACTCAAGCAGCCCACCCTCTAGCTTTCTCCACATACTATAAACCCTATGATGTGATCCATGCACGCATAAACATATGATGGGCACCATAGGACTATAACAAATTCAATATATAGATCAAACCATCCATGAAGATTCAACAATCAATCATATGACAAAAGGGAACTACACAAACAAGACATAGATGCAATAGATCATTTGCAAGTAATTTATAACATCAAACACCATGTTTACATAGGGGATTACAGAGGTTTTTGGAAGAGTGGACCGCTATAGCTATGGAGGAGATGATGATGGAGGTGTTGGTGAAGGCGGCATCATGGCGGAGAGAATGGAGATGGGGCAGCACGTGAGGTGTAGGGGGGCGCCGGCGGTCGTCGGCGGCGCATGGGGCTCCTCCAGCGCCGGGCGACCATCATGGGGGAGCGCTGCCCCTTATCCACTTCCTCCATGGCTTCTTGGTGCTGTATATGAGACCTCACCCATGGAGATGAGGCCATGGGGGAGGCAAAATTCGTGGCTTTTGGTGGCTGCCCAGAAATCAGGGTTTTCCTCTTCTTATATGAGCTGAGATGATCATCCTTGGCCCTCCGATGGATGCCCCTTTGATCCAATCACTCTTGGGAACCTCTAGAACCTTCCTATGGACCCCTCTCAGCCCTAATGAGGTCCCAAAGTCGTGGCTTGGCCAAATCCATCAAATATGGTAAGAGTTGGACTCAATCACGTCACCGATTCGAGTGATCGTGTAATCAGATATTTTTACTCCAGTAAGATGGGATTTCCTAGGGCGTCCAAACTCGAAATGGGCCAAATATTATGCCTAGAATTATCAGCAGAAAATTCACCACACTTTCATCTTCTGTGATATTTCCTTTTGAGGCCATCTTCGACCCGTAACGTGGCAATCTTTCAAAAGAGTTTTGAGACAGATTTCAGGAAAGTCCCAATTGACTCCAACAAGGTTTCTTCTTCTATTTTTGATAGTTCCTACACATAAAAGTGGAAAACAAGAACATTGTGTACTTTGCAACTATTAATAGATTATTTCAAATAAATCATGAACTTAATATAGAAACAATTATCAAAAGCATAAAAGTAGCATGAAACCATCAAAAATTATAGATACGTTTTGGACGTATCACCACCGCGTGCTTCATCCATCGCTCGAGTCGCGAGCCAGCATATCGCTTGTGGCAACGAGCAGCAGGGAGAACAGTCGACACCGGGGTCGCTGGATGCCAAAGGAGAATGCCGCAGGAACTTGCATGGAAGTGCGTTTCCCCGCGGATCGGGAGCGCCTCAACGTCGAGAGGCGCCTCCTGAAGCCATGCCGAGTAGAGTCGGATCTCGTGGCCCAAGAACGAATTGCCGCGGAAGACATGATGAAGAATGAAAATCGCAAACTTGCCGGGATTTGCTTAGACGCCTGCCCCATGGTGGGCGCCAACTATCGTGAGAACGAACCTAACAGTAGAGGTGAGGGGTACGAAAGGAGAGGGCAGAGTCCTAGCTACGGCAATCTTGTATACACGACGTATGAGTTCACACTCCTCTCGTGGAGGTAATATCCCTACGTCTCAGTGCTCATGAGCTCTTGCAGTGTGGAGTGTGTTACAGGGAGTGCGAACCCTTGTGCCAGAGGGGAGGGGTGGTTTATATAGAGTGTGCTACCCCTCATCAAGGCCCAGGCAACGAAGGGTTCGAGTAATGAAGGCAAAGGCGTGTGTTACTAATAACATACGTAATAAATGTTACTTATAATGACCAGTCGAATACCTTCTTTTTTGCCTCCCCGGAGTGACTTCTGAACTTCTGCGGTCGACTGGCTTCTTATTCTACCGAGTGGAAGTCTTCTGTCGAGTGGAAAGAGAAAGTCTCCGAGTAGATACTCTACCGAGTGAACCATGGCGAGTCAGTCGGAATCTTCCTTGAAATCTTTAAGTCCTTAATGTTGTGACCTTGGGTAGGACATGTAGGTCAGGCTTATGACCCTACCCTAGGTACATATCCCCATCATCTATCGAGCCATGGTACAAATAGTTTTTTCTTCAATCTTCAATAGCGGATCATCGACCATCGCGAGAGAAATTTGTTGCTGGAGTTTTGGCCATCGCGCCATTCGCACAAACAAAAGGATGAGGGAAGTATCCATTCCATCGAGTCTATTTACATTAAGTTATCTAACAATGAGTTGATCTTTAGTCATGTAGGAGCGTCGACGCGGTCCGCCTGTCGTTTCTGACTCCTTCTGCAGCGTCGATGCCACGCTTCCACGCATCGGCGTTGACGCCGACCGCATGTGGTCATCTCTGGTCGCGACACCATCGTCAACCCTCACGCACGACGGCCTCCTCATTCGGTCTGCTGCGTTGCGGCGTCCTCGGCATAGAAGGCGCATATCCGTCGACGTGTACATGCCGAGGGCACGCTGCACCCCACGCTCATGACTCCGGCGATCACAACCCGACCTGGAATGCCATAGTCAGGTTCATCGTGCCTGCCGGCATGCTATGCCGCGCCGAGTACGTCCTTGAGCTGTTCATCTTGCTCGGCAACAACGTCGTGTCCGTCGAAGCACTGCTCTGCACCGAGCACACCCTCGAGCTATCCGTCGAGCCCGCCGGTGTCGTTGCGTCCGCCGGCATGCTGCTCCGACGATCGCAACCCGACCTCGAGCTGTTAGTCATGCCCGACGGCGCCGTCATATCCGTCGACATAGTGCTTTGGCAGCTGATGGGGATATGTACCTAGGGTAGGGTCATAGACCTGACCTACATGTCCTACCAAACTACACAACATTAAGGACTTAAAGATTTCAAGGAAGATTCTGACTAACTCGTCATGGGTCACTCCGTAGAGCATCCACTTGGAGACTTTCTTCTTCCACTCGATGGAAGACTTCCACTTGGAGGAATTAGAAACTAATCGACCGCAGAAGTTCAAAAGTCACTCTAGGGAGGGCAAAGAGCAGGCATTCGACTAGTCATCATAAGTAACATTTATTAGGTACGTTATCAGTAACGCACGACTTTGTCTTCATTACTCGAACCATTGGTTGTATGGGCCTTGATGAGGGGTAGTGCATTCTATATAAGCCACCCCTCCCCTGTGGCACAAGGGTTCGCACCCCCTATGATACACACTCCACACGACGAGAGCACCTGAGCATTGAGACATTGGGTTGTTACCTTCACGAGAGGGGCCTACACTCATACATCGTGTGTACAAGCTTGCCATAGCTAGGAATCTGCCCTCTCCTTTCGTACCCCTGACCTCTACTGTCAGGTTCATTCCCACGAAAGTTGCTTCCCACCATGGGGAAGGCGTCTAAGCGACTCCCAACAAGTTAGCGATTTCCATTCTTCGTCATGTCTTCCTGCGGTCATTTGTTCTTGGGTCACGAGATCCGTCTCGGCGCGCTCGTCTTTGTTGCCGATGACTCGGCATGGTTTCAGGAGGCGCTTCTTGACATTGAGGCGCCCCCGATCCGCGGGGCAATGCACTTCTGTGCAAGTTCCTGCAGTATTCTCTTTCGGTAGCCATCGACCCCGGTGTTGACTGTTCTCCCCGCTGCTCATCGCCACAAGCGATCCGGTCGCTAGCGACTCCAGCGATGGGTGAAGCAGGCGGTGTCTCCCCAGGCATCGCCTCCATAGATTGCCGCAATCGATCCTGCCGAATCACTTCGCGGTGCGTTCGACTCGGCGTCAGATTAGTATGATGCCCCTTCCGAGTGCGAGAGTTGCGATCCTGCAGCTGAGGTCTTCATGGCGGGTTCTATGGGGAGCCCGCCTGGGTTGGGTCGCGCCAGACGCGAGGCTGGAGAGCCGTCGAGTGGACACGCTTGCCAACATCCTCCAGTTTCGAGTCGACGTCAGCAACAACTGTTTCCGAGTGGACCACAAAACAATGTCGAGGTATCCGTACTCCGGTTCTAAATGTTGCAGCTGCCGCTAAGATAGAAGATTCTACTCAGCAGTCGAACTCACAGGTTGGCAAAGGCTTAGAGCAGATTCATACATTGCTTCAAGCAGCGTTGCAGCAAAACTCGGCTATATCACAATCACTCAATAGATTGCACAATAATTCACCCATAGCAGATACAGTTTGTTCAGTTTATAGTCCAGGGTCACCTTAGTGTCACAAAGGCGGAGGTTACCTTGAGGATCATCACAGAGATCAGGGGTGAAATCGTTTGCTCCCGGTTACCACCGTGATGACCGCCGTCGGGTGCATTCTCCCCCGTGGAGTGGTACATATGTGTCCCGACACTACGACGATAGGTGCCTGTTCGGTGATGAGCGGAGTCTTGGGTTCGATGGGAGGAATGTACTCGCATAGAGGCAGATTGAGAGAGGCAGAGCTCACAGAGATGGTTTTGACACAGATCATGTGAGTGGAAGCGGCACCGTGGTCTCGGGTCCCAAGTGTTTCAGTTGAGAAATTCGTTGTGCTGATATTCCCCCAACTTTAGGTTGGTAACTAGAATAAGTAAATTTACAGGAGAATCATAGCCTGAAACATGGCTCGATGATTACCGAGTGGCAGTGCAGATTGGCGGAGGAAATGACAATGTTGTCATGAAGCATTTGTCTGTGATGTTGGATGGTTCGGCCAAGGTGTGGCTGAATCAGTTGGCTCCTTCTAGCATCTATTGCTGGGAGGATCTCGCCTGAGTGTTCATCAAAACATTTGAGGGCACGTGCAAACGCCCTACTGGATTGTCTGAGTTACATCATTGCATGCAAAAGCCGAATGAATCCTTGAAAGATTATATCTAGTGTTGGACCACCCTTCATCACACGGTGGAAAACGTTTCCGAGCACCAAGAAATCTACGCTTTCAAGGCTGGCATCAGGTAGAGGGAACTATATCTGAAGTTCGGCCGAACATGTGACATGTCCATGAGCAAGATGATGTAGATTGCCACCCGATACGCCAATGGTGAAGAAGAAGACCGCCTCCGTAGCGGTAAAGGAAAAGCAGTCGACAATGATGCTGGCGGCAATTCCAATTGGAAGCAGAAGTGCAAGGCTGATGGTTCCACTCCGGCAGAAGTGGCCGCCCTGGTGGCACAAGGAAAGATTATGGGAAAGCCCAAAGGGCAATTTCCTCCCAAAAAGTCGAAGAATCAATGAGATGTCCTGGATTTATCGTGTGCAGTCCACACGAATAAAGATGAAGATGACAATTTGTATTGCCCAAACACACTACTCGTCAATGCAGGTCATTGATCCAACAATTCAAAGAAGATCGGTCGAGTGAGAAAACTCCTGAGAAGGAGGATGTAGAAGATAAAGATGATTTCCCAGAAGTCAACGCTACTCTGATGATTTTTGCTGATGTGGAGAGCAAAAGTCGGTTGAAGGTCATAAACAGAGAGGTCAACATGGCAATTCCGACCACCCCATCGTACCTCAATTGGTCTCAGACCCCCATAACATTTGATCAGTCGGATCACCCTACTCACGTCGCTACCCCTGGTCGACAAGCTTTGGTGGTAGATCAAGTTGTCGGAGGCGTTCGTCTTCGCAATGTTTTGATGGATGGAGAGAGTGGTTTGAACATACTGTATGCAGATACCCTTAAGGGAATGGGCATTCCGATGTCCTGACTCAGCGAAAGCAATATGCAGTTCCATGGAGTCATCCTTGGGAAAAGGCCAGGTCATTCGCCCAGGTTGCACTGGATGTGGTATTCGGCACAGACAAGAACTTTAGCAAAGAGAAGCTAACATTCGAAGTTGTGAACTTTCAGAGTGCATATCATGCCATCCTTGGTCGTCCAACTTATGTTCGTTTCATGGCACACCCATGTTATGTTCACCTCAAGATGAAGATGCCAGGGCCCAAAGGCGTCATCATAGTCATAGGCCATCGACAGAGGGTTGAGGAGTCCTTACAACAAGGCTCCAATATCACCGATCAGCAGATGGTTGTGGTTGAGCTGGAGGAATACCGGAAGAACACTGATCCCGCCGATCTGTTGCACTCCAAGAAGCCCGCTTCCGAGTCTGCTTTTCAGTCCACGGGTGAAGTTAAAAATCTGAACATCCACCCGACGGATCCTAATGTTGCCCCGACCAACATCTCGACAACACTCGACAGCAAATAGGAAGCCGAGCTCATCCAGTTCCTCTGTGAGAACTGGGACATCTTTGCATGAATGCATGCTGACATGCCGGGTGTGCCTAGGGAACTGGCCGAGTACCAACTGAGAGTGGATCCAAAGGCAAAGCCTGTCAAAGAGCATTTGTGTCGGTCCGCACCAAAGAAACGGAAAGTAATCGACGAGGAGGTAGCTCGGCTCTTGGACGCAAAGTTCATACACGAGGTTTACCACTCCGAGTGGCTCGCAAACGTCGTCATGGTCCCCAAGAAGGACAAGTCTCTTCGTATGTGTATCGATTTCAAGCATATCAATAAGGTCTGCCCGAAAGATCACTTTCCGCTCCCCCGCATCGATCAAATTGTTGACTCGACTGCGGAGTGTGAGTGTTTATCTTTTCTTGATGCATACTCTGGTTACCACCAGATCCGTGTGTTTGGTCCAGATGAAATAAAAATGGCCTTCATCACCCCTTTCGGGTGTTTCTGCTATATCACTATGCCTTTTGGTTTGAAAAATGCTGGCGCTACTTTCATGCGTATGATTCAGAAGTGCCTGCTTGATAAATCATTTGGAATGTCGAAGCCTATATGGATGATATCATAGTCAAGTCTCGCAAAGGTTCCGACCAGCTGACTGACTTGGCAGAAACATTCGCCAATCTGAGAAAATATGATATCAAGTTGAATCTAGCTAAGTGCACTTTTGGAGTTCCTGGCGGGAAATTACTCGGTTTCCTCGTTTATGAACGTGGGATCGACGTCAACCCCAAGGAGTTCAACGCCATCATCTGAATGAAAAACCATGTGTGTGTGCATGATGTCCAGAGGCTTACAGGCTGCCTAGCGGCGTTGAGTAGGTTTATTTCTCGCCTCGGTGAGAAGGCATTGCCTTTATACCGACTCATGAAGAAGTATCATGTGTTCGAGTGGACTAACGAGGCAGAAGCAGCATTTGTCGAGCTAAAAGCCCTGCTTTCCACCCAGCCAGTGCTTGCTGCTCCGCGCAGCAAAGAACCCGTGCTCTTATACATCGCATCTACAAATCAAGTCATCAGCACAGTTCTAACTATCAAGCGTGAAGAAGAGGGCAAGGCTTACAAAGTACAACGTCGTGTATACTATATTTCTGAAGTGTTGACTCCTTCAAAGTAAAGGTACCCCCATTATCTGAAGCTCCTCTATGGCATATATGTATCAGCGGAAAAGGTGGCACACTACATTCAAAATCACTCAATCTCAGTCGTCAGCGATGGTCCATTGTCTGAGATCCTCAACAACCGAGATGTGGCTGGTCGAGTGGCCAAATGGGCCATTGAACTCCTATATTTAGATATCAAATTTGAAGCAAATAAGGCAATCAAGTCTCAAGCGCTTGCTGATTTCATGGCCGAGTGGGTGGAACAGCAACAATCGACTCAAATTCACTCGGCACAGTGGACCATGTTCTTTGATGGTTCTAAAATGTTGAACGGGTCTGGTGCTGGTGTGGTTTTGGTATTCCCAAAAGGTGACAAGCTCAGCTACGTTCTCCAGATTCACTTTGATTCCTCCAATAATGAAGCTGAATACGCGGCACTCCGCTGCGGGCTTTGTATGGCCATCTCACTCGGCGTTCGGCGCCTGATGGTATACGGTGACTGGGATTTGGTGGTCAATCAAGTGATGAAGGAATGGGATGTCAGGAACCTTGACATGATCGGGTATTGCAACACAGTGGGAAAGCTTGAGAAGAAGTTTCAAGCTTTGGAACTCCATCATATTCCCCAAGCGAAGAATCAAACAGCTGATGACCTAGCCAAGATTAGATCCACTCAGAAACTTGTACCCAACAACGTGTTTCTGGAACACTTACATTCTCCTTCAGTACAAGAAGATCCCTTCACTTAAGAGCCCCCACAAGCGATAAGCACTTCCAACCCGACTAAGGTTGATGTTTGAGCACTTATTGATCTGGTCATGGAGATCCTACTCATTATGCCCGATTGGACAGTTCCATACATTGCATATATACTTAGGCAAGAACTCCCAGAAGACAAGGTTGAAGCTCGACAGATTGTCCGCAGATCCAAATCATTTACTGTAATGAACGGACAACTATTCAGAGAAAGTGCGACTGGTGTAGCACAGCGGTGCATCTCTCCTAAAGAAAGTCGGTTGATTCTGGATGAAATCCACTCGTGGACCTGTGGTCATCATGCGTCTTCTCGGACAATTGTTGCCAAAGCATACTGAGTTGGCTTTGTCAGGCAACACGCTAGTGGATCATTGCGAAGGATGCCAGTTTTACTCAAATTTGTCACATAAACCCGCGTCGTCTCTGAAGACTATTTCACTCGTCTGGCCGTATGCTGTGTGTAGTTTGGATATGGTCGATCCTCTCAGAATGGGCCAGAGTGGGTTCGCTCATTTGTTTGTAGAAGTCGACAAGTTCACCAAGTGGATTGAAGCCAAACCCGTAAAAAAGCTGGATTCGCTCACTGCTATCAAGTTCATAAAGGAAATAACGTTCCTATATGGAGTGTCCCACAGTATTATAACACAAAATGGTTCCAATTTCGACTTGGAAGAATTCAAACACTTTTGCTCCGCCCAAGGCACTTGAGTTGATTATGCGTTTGTCGCGCACCCCCATACTAATGGTCAAGTTGAGCGAGCGAATGGCCTTATCCTTCAAGGGTTTAAGCCTCGACTCATGCGAGATTTGGAACATGCAGCTGGAACTTGGGTTACTGAACTACCATCAGTTATGTGGGGCTTGAGGACGACACCCAATCGGTCGACTGGACGCACTCCTTTCTTCTTGGTTTACGGAGCCATGGCTGTTTAACCGATTGATCTTCTTCAAAATTCTCCATGATTAGAGCTTTATTCTAAGGCTGAAGCTGAACAGGAGCTACGGGAAAACATAGACCTTCTAGAAGAAGAATGCGAACTGGCCCTGATTAGGTCGACAGTTTACCAACAGGATCTGTGTCGTTTTCATGCAAGACATGTGAGGAGCCGGTCGTTTCACAAAGGTGATCTGGTGCTCCGATTTGATCAGCAATGGCCACACAAGCTCGCCCCTGCATGGGAAGGACCTTTCGTCATTACCAAGGTGCTAAACAATGGAGACTACCACCTCTTCCATCTCAAGAAAAGAATCGATGAACCACGTGCGTGGAACGCAAATTTGTTGCGGAGATTTTACCCTTGACTCCTGTAGTGTTTGTCGATTCAGATTGTGCAATCTAAAAATTCAAAAACACTCCGAGTGGTGAGCAATCCTCACACTCGGGGGCTTAGCTGTGAATTAGTCGCCTAAGTTAGAATACTCCGAGTGGTGAGAAATCCTCACACTCGGAGTCTTAACTGCGAACAAGATTCCGCCTAAGTTTATAAAAATACTCTGAGTGGTGAGAAATCCTCACACTCAAGGGTTTAGCTGCGAATCAGTCGCCTAAGTTAAAATACTCCGAGTGGCAAGCAATCCTCTCACTCGGGGGCTTAGCTGCGAGCAAGATTGTGCCTAAGTTTCTAAAAACACTCCGAGTGGTGAGCAATCCTCACACTCGGGGGCTTAGTTGTGAATCAGTCGCCTAAGTTAAAACATACTCCGAGTGGCGAGCAATCCTCTCACTCGGGGGCTTAGCTGCGAACAAGATTTCGCCTAAGTTTCTATAAACACTCCGAGTAGTGAGAAATCCTCACACTCGGGGGCTTATTTGTGAATGAGTCGCCTAAGTTAAAACATACTCGAGTGGCGAGCAATCCTCTCACTCGAGGGCATAGCTGCGAACAACATTTTGCCTAAGTTTCTAAAAAATGCTCCGAGTGATGAGCAATCCTCACACTCAGGGGTTTTGCTGCCAATCGGTCGTCTAAGTTTCTAGAAACACTTCGAGTGGTGAGAAATCCTCACACTCGGGAGCTTAGCTGCGAATCAGTAGCTGATAAGCCACACGTATAGGGGATCAGAACAATTTTCCAGGGTAGAGTATTCAACCCAAATTTATTGATTCGACTCAAGGGGAAGCCAAAGAATATTCTCAAGTATTAGAAGTTGAGTTTTCAATTCAACCACACCTGAAAGATTTAGTATCTGCAGCAAAGTATCAGTAGCAAGGTAGTATGATAGCAACGGTAGCAATAGTAACCAGTAGTAACAGAGTAACAGTAGCAGCAGTGACAGCAGTAGCAACAAAGTAAAAGTAGCAGTAGTGAATGCAGTAGCAGCAAAGTAACATAGCAAGGACCAGTAGTAAAAGACTCATAGGCATTGCATCGGTGATGGATGATTATGCCGGATGTTATTCATCATGCAACAATTATAACACGGAGAGATATGTAACTAGCTCCAGTTCATCAATCTAATGTAGGCATGTATTCTGTATGTAGTCATACGTGCTTAGGGAAAAGAACTTGCATGACATCTATTGTCCATCCCTCCCGTGGCAGCGGGGTCCTAATGGAAACTACGGGATATTAAGGTTCTCCTTTTAATAAAGAACCGGACCAACGCATTAACACTTGGTGAATACATGAACTCCTCATACTATGGTCATCTCAGGGAGTGGTTCCGGCTATTGTCACTCCGGGGTTGCTAGGTCATAACACATGGTAGGTGACTACAACATGCAAGATAGGATCAAGAACACACATATATTGGCGACAACATAATAGGTTCAGATCGGAAATCATGGCACTCGGGCCCTAGTGACAAGCATTAAGCATGGCAAAGTAGTAGCAACATCAATCTCAGAACATAGTGGATACTAGGGATCAATCCCTGTCAAAACAAACTCGATTACATGATAGATCCCATCCAACCCATCACCGTCTAGCAAGCCTACGATGAGATTACTCACGAACGGTGAAGAGCATCATGGAATTGGTGATGAAGGAAGGTTGATGATGATGATGGCGATGATTTCCCCTCTCCGGAGCCCAGAACGGACTCCAGATCTTCCCTCGAGATGAAGAAAAGCAGGTGGCGGCGCCTCCGTATCGTAAAACGCGATGAACTCTTCTCCTTGATTTTTTTCCGGGCGAGACGGACTAAATAGAGCTGAGATTGGAGGCAGTGGAGCGTTGTGGGCCCCACAAGCCTGCCAGGCGCGGCAAGGGGGGGCCGTGCCTGGTGGGCTTGTGGGCTCCATGCTCCACTTCCTCCGCTGATTCTCGCGCCAGTATTTTTTATATATTCCACAAAAATTCTTCGTAAATTTTCAGGTCATTCCGAGAACTTTTATTTCTGTGCAAAAACAACACCATGGCAATTCTGCTGAAAACAGCGTTAGTCCGGGTTAGTTCCATTCAAATCATGCAAATTAGAGTCCAAAACAAGGGCAAAAGAGTTAGGAAAAGTAGATATGACGGAGACGTATCAACTCCCCCAAGCTTAAAGCCTTGCTTGTCCTCAAGCAATTTAGTTGACAAACTGAACGAGACAAAAGAAAAAAAATTACGAACTCTGTTTGATCTTGTTGTTGCAACTATGTCTAACTCATAACCAGAATTTTAGCAAGATCACAAGCTAACCACATAAGCAAATGACATCTAGGTCTCACGGTAAACTCATATCAATGGCATAGCTGTCGGGACTCCGATCCTAAGTCATATGAACCCAACCTGTAACACATCACATCACTTTGCGGCCTCACGCACGGTAAACTCCACGGCTGCCACCTTACCTTGGTCGGGACCGTTTGCGTCTTTTGGCTCACGTATATGATTATGTTGCTAGCGTTCAAACGACAAAGAACCCGGGTCGACATGACTAGTTATAAACCGAAGCGGTACATCCGTACAGGGATAGGCATACATAACCCAGCAAGGCAGGTGTCGATCAACAGCGTGTGTAGACGAGTCGTAGCAAGCTACAAGGACTCCATTACACCACGTGACATTTCCCCGAGGGGACAGACACAGTAGCAAAGAAGGATCACGCCGGTCAATCAATGTGTCTAGAACAGTAGCAAGCTACCAAGGCTCGATAGAAGCACAAAGAGGCATTTCCCTCTAAAGAGTACTACTAAAGGCACAAAACTAGGTGTCGAATCCCACACATATAATGCATTTCATAACATACACACAATATGCACGATATGTGTAGATACAACATGGCATCACAACATAACTCTATGACTCAAGCTTTTATTAACGACTCATAAGAATCAACATAGTGTGTTATTACAAACAGGGGTCCCGTGACCCGACACTCAAGTCATACAAACAACAAGCGCAAGCAAATCATGTCTGGGTACAGACATCTACTAAAAGTGGCTGGAAGAGCCTGAAAAGCTACTACGACCCTACCAAAGGAGCCAGACCTCTGTCTGGGATTCCCAAGCTATTCAGGTCTACATCGAACACATCACGTAGAAACCTTTAATGAGACTAAATCTTCTCTGCAAAATATAAATAAAGCAACCGCGAGTACAAAGGTACTCAGCAAGACTTACATCAGAAGTATCTACATATGCATCATGTTTCAATGGAAGATTCGTGGGGTTTGATTGCAGCAAGCCAGCTTTGACTCTTGGCTAACCTGTACTACGACTACAGGTTCTTTCTTTGAGGTGGGATAGCGCACACGAGTCCACATATTCACCAATGCAATACACCACTATGGATCCACTCTCGTCTCCCTACGAGAAAGCCTTCCATAGCACTCACACTTATCTTGCATGTTTTAGAGTATCCATTTAAATTGTCTATGTACCACGTAATGTTTCCAAGTAGTCCATATCTGAGGACGCGGCTATTCGAACAGATTAAATCACCCAGCAGGGGTATACTTCTTCACACACGCTCCCACCACTTATCACCATGTGCACGTAATGCATCTTGGCAACCTTCAAGCGGAAGCACTGGCGTGGGCGTCGGCCACGACCGTTAAGCACACAAGTCCCTAGTCCAGGTTTATCGCCTATTTGAGACTGAACCCGCAAGGAAGTCCGGCCGAGGTTTCCTCTACGGCCCCAAACGATGTGCGCAGGGTTCCCAAGCCCACCATCCGGGTGCCACTTGGTACACCGTGCCACTGTGTATCTACCGAAGAGAAGCCTACCCCGTCGGGCAGAGCTAAACACGGCTGCCAACACTTTTCCTACAAACACCAGAAACTAGTCGCAACTCGTGAACAGATATCTAGGCGATTAATAAGCCAAGAGGGTCAATTAAGTATCCCAATGTCTGGTAGTATCTTGTCTTGGATAACCTACACATAACTCAGTTCTTAGGGACGGTCCCAATGAGACAACCCACCATGTACTCCTACATGGCCTCTCATCACTACCTTTACCAAATCGGATTCACACTTTTACTCTCACACTGGAGGACATGATCACAACCATTCCAATTCATCATCCAGATGGATCAGACCCGTCACGACTCTAAGCATAGCAGGCATTGTAAACAAACATGTATGAGTAAGCACAACAAGGCTCAAGCAGTTGCTACTCATGCTAAGTGGTTTCAACTATTTTCTGTGACAAAATCAGGTCATGCAGAGGAATGGGTTCAACTGCCGATAACATGTACAGTTGAATCGTGTTTGTCCTAATGCAGTAAAAGAGAGCAGGAGCGAGAGAGTGGGTTTGTATCAATATGCTCAAGGGGGGGGGGTTGCTTGCCTGACACGTCTGAAGATAGCAATGAGTCTTCATCAATGTCAACGATCATAACGTCGGAACCATCATCTACCGAGAGGAAACAGTACCAATAAATAGGAAAGAACAATAGTTACTTCATAGAAATGCAACACTATGATGCATGCTCAAGACATGAAATGAAAGGTGGCAGGGCCAATGTGGCTATCATTTCTTAAGTTGAAGTTGGATTTGAATTTGAATTCAAATATCACTTCAACAAGGTATTTTCCTAATACCCTTTTAATTGATTTGACCTGATGCTCACGTAAACTTGTTTTAACATGCATGAAGATGGCATTTTGGCGTGCTAAGTTTCCTAGATCATTGTTTGGTCATAGTAATTGAAGTGGAATTCAAATAGGAATCAAATTCCAACTCCAAACTAATTATTAAATTTATCCTATTCATGATTTTGCCTATTTGGTGTTGTTAACTTTTTCAAACATGCATGAAAATGCCATAATCAGATTCTTTGGATTTTTCTGATCATTTTTCATATATACATTATTTTCATTGGACTTACAGATTATTTTCTATGATTTTTAGAAGTTTTAGGCATTTTCTGGAATTAAACTAAATCAGAAAAGCTATTACTGCATCAGGCTGATGTCATCCGTGCGTGAGCAGGTCAACCAGCCGGTCCAGGTGAAACCTGACCAGTGGGGCCCACTGGTCAGTGACCCAAAGGCTAAACCCGCGCTGACCAGCCCCTAATTGGGGTTTGACCAGGCATGGGGCCCTCTGGAAGTGACTGAGGGGAGGTTAATTACACGCTAATGGTCGGCCACGTCGACGCACACCGGAGGGTGATCGCCAGCGACCAAGCCCGCGGTAGAGGGCTCGCCGGAGTTGGCCGGGATTGCGCTACGGGGCACTATTTGGCATGCGGTTGGGTTCCACGGGAAGCTGGCAGAGCGCCGCATCCATTCCGACGGGTTTGAGGCGCTGGGGTGGCCGGAGCTAACGGCAACGACGGCACAGGCGGCGGCCAGAGCTCGGCCTTGGTGGGGATCGAGGCTACGGGGCACGGAAGAGCGTGGGGTGAGAGGGGAAAGGAGCAGGGGCTCACTGCAGCTCCGTTTTGGCATCGAGCGGACCGGAGAGGGACGCTGGCCGGCGAATCGAAGCGGGGAGCTCCGACGACCGGAGGAGGAAGAAGACGGCGATGGCAACGCTACGGTGGCTCGGGTGCTCGGGGTGGTTGACGGTGAGGATCTTCTTGGCAAGGCGGAGCTAATGAGCCGGTCGGGGAGGCGAGGGGTGGCCGGAGACGAGTGGGAAGCGAGCTTGAGCAGATCGACAATGGCGGCGGGATGAGCAAGAGATAGAGAAGAGAGGAGGGGAATGGTCCAGGGGAGGAGATAAGGGAGAGAGGAGCCTCGTGCTGGCGCGGTGGAGGCAGGAGAAGGCTCCACGGCGAGCAGGAGGTGGCGCGGCCAGCCCCGTGCTCATCTTCTCCTCTGCCTACTGGTAGGAGGAGGAAGATGACAGGGGAGCCCCTGGTGGGCTGGGCCTGCAGGGGGCGACAGGTAAGCTTTTCCTTTTTTTTCTTCTATTCTTTTCTGTTTTTTTATTTCTAACATTTGTTTTATTTGTTTTGGCTCCAACTAATTCAAAGAAAATAGCTAAACAACCTTGGGGTGTTATTTAGAATATTCCCAACCCCATGTGCAGTTTTCAACATTTTATAAAACTAGGAAGTATTTGAAATCAATTCATTAATTGATTTCAGTGGCTTTTGAGTTTAAAATAAAATGCCAAAAGTATTTTTAAAAAGAAAACCAATCCTGAATTCTGTTTTCCAAGATTTATCAAAAATGATGGACTTTTATGGAGGCCATTTTGGGTTTATTGATTTGTCACAACTTTGGATTGTTTTTGAATATAAACTATGTTGGAGTTTTTCTTTGATTTCACTTCTTTCTTGGGTTCAATTCATTTTCTTAGAATGCAAAGAAAGAAAACATGAGATCAAACTTGCTAAGCTCTACTAGGGATTTCAGGGATGTGACAATAATCAACTAGCGAGCAAATAATAATATGTCTCAAACGTCAACACTTCAATCAAAACAATCATGAAGCAGTACGAACAAATGGTATCTCGCTAGCTCTTTGTGAGACCGCAAAACATAAATGCAGAGCACATTCAAAGACCAAGGGCTGACTAAACATTGTAATTCATGGCAAAGAAGATCCAGTCACAGTCATACTCAATACAGTTAGAAGCAAAGCATAAAAATGACACATGTGTTCTCTAATTGGTGCTTTTATAAGAGGAGGATGACTCAACAGGAACATAAATAGATAGGCCCTTCGTTGGGGGAAGCATTGATTTGCACAGGTGCCAGAGCTCAAGCTTTGAAAACATAGATAATAATTTTGGGTGGCATGCTTTCATTGTCAACGCAGTGACTATGAGTTTTCACCATCTTCCACGCTACACATGCTATAGGCGGTTCCCAAATAGAAAAGTAAAGTTTTGACTCCCCCACCACCGATCAATCACACTCCACAACTTGCCGAATCCTCGGGTGCCGTCCATACCAACATCAATCCATGGGGAGTTTTGTTTCCAATTATCTTTTCGATTTGAGCATGGAACTGGGAATTCCAATTAACGGCCCCTTTCTCGTGAATGATAGTGAATAAACACATATCGAGGATAACACGCCTAGCATGGAAGATACTGATAGCCCCGTGTCACCACATGAGCGGTTCGGGCATGCAAAACAGATTATTTCTTGAAGATTTAGAGAGTGGCACATGCAAATTTACTTGGAACGGCAAGTAGATACCGCATATAGGTAGGTATGGTGGACTCATATGGAACAACTTTGGGTTTATGGAAGTGGATGCAAAAGCAGTATTCCCGCTTAGTACAAGTGAAGGCTAGCAAAAGACTGGGAAGCGACCAACTAGAGAGCGACAACAGTCATCAAATGCATTGAGATTAACTAACATTGAGTGCAAGCATTAGTAGGACATAAATTAGCATGAACATGAATATCATAGAGGCTATGTCGATTTTGTTTCAACTACATGCGCGAACATGCGCCAAGTCAAGCCACTTGAAACATTCAAAGGAGGATACCATCCTATCATACTACATTATAGTCATCTCAAAATTCATGTTGGCATCCAAGACGAACCATTATAAGCTCCTAGCTAATTAAGCATGGCATCAGAAACTATGATCTCTAAGTTGTCATTGCAAACATGTTTATCTCACAACAAAGCTGAATCATGAACGATGAGCTAGTCATATTTACAAAAACAAAATAGATCGAGTTCATACCAGCTTTTCCAGGCTCAGTCACTTCATCATATATCGTCATTATTGCCTTTCACTTGCACGACCGAACGATGTGGACAATAATAAGCGTGCTCATGCATTGGACTAAGCTGGAATCTGCAGGCAAACACAAAGGACAAGAGAAAGTAATATGGCTCTTTAACAGATAAACAGATATGCATGCGAGAGCCACTAAACATTGTAACCATGGTCTTCTACCTTGACCCAAAGAAAAAGAAAACTATTTACACAGGAAAGCTCCCAACAAGGAAAAGAAGAAAAAGAAAATATTTTTGGGTTTTCTCAAACTAGACAGACACATGGAAAGAAAACTAGAAAAATAAACTAGCACGGATGATATAGTGGCAAAGTGTGAACATCGACGAACAAAGTGAAAGCATAAGCAAGAATGTAAAGTCGGTGAGAAACACATACTCCCCCAAGCTTAGGCTTTTGGCCTAAGTTGGTCTACTTCCATGGATGGTCCGGGCGATACCCAAAATCATAATGGGGGTTATACGGGAGCGCTGCAGCCACTGCCTGAATAGCTGCCTCACGGAGACGAGCAACCTTTGCCTCCCTCTCATACTCCTCTGCCTCTCCTCTTGTTATGTAATATCTCTGTTTTACCTGAAAGTCAAAGAAGGCAGGAGCAGGAAGGGTAATATGGAAAAAACGCTGCCGGTTAAATATTAACCAGTATAGGAGGGATTCATCATCCCTCTTAAGGAACTGATAGCGTGTCAAAGCGGTGCGATCAAGGAAAGCTGTATGGAGCGGGGGATCTCCTTCGCGGATAGGTACTCCAAGAAAATTTGCTATGCGGGTGGCATAGATCCCACCAAAGAAATCCCCTTCATTAGCATTATTATTCATCCTCCTTGCTATAATAGCTCCCATGTTAAAACTTTTATCACCCATTACTGCGCTCCTAAGAATACTAAGGTCGGGTGCGCAGAGGTGACAATGCTCAATCTTGCCATTAATGCATCTCCCTATGAAGAGGGAAAAATAATGCAAGGCAGGAAAATGAATGCTTCCCATGGTAGCATGTGTAATATCTCTAGTTTCTCCGACAGTTATACCACAGAAAAAATCTCTAACCGAAGATTTAGGAGGATCATTGAGACTACCCCAAATTGGTATCTTGCAAATTCTATTGAAATCCTCTAAATCCATGGTATACGATTTGTCATAGAGATCAAACAGTACATATGTATCACGGCCAACTGAAAATTTCAATCTACGAACAAAAGAGGCAGTGAGAGCAACATACTGTTCACATTTATCGGAGATGAATTCTTCGAGTCCGACGTTGTGAACAAGTGTATCAAACTCGTCTTTGAAACCTGCCTCAATCATGAATTCATTAGAAGGCCATTCACATGGTTGTACCTATGCGTTCCTCGGTTGGTAAGGATCGGGCTCCCGAATCGCAAGACGGGGACCTCTCTTGCTTGAGGAACCACCATGATAGTTTCTCCTGAATATCTTCCTTTTCTGAAATTTTCAGTGACCCAAAGGAAAAGTGAACAAGGCTCAACTAAACTCGTAGCAACTGCTCCCACAAGTGCCTAGAGGCCATATTACGCATCAAAACTACTTGGGACTAGCTAAAATTAGGATGCAAAGCTCAAGAACATGGTCACCAAGGCAGCAAAAATACGTGAAGTATAAGGCACTAGAGCAAAAACTAATTGGACCAATGGAGGAGTCACTTACCAAGGAGCGATTTCCCCAAAACAGTTCGTAGAATGGTGCTTTTAGCAAGGAGATCGAAAATCCCAGCAAGAAGAGCAAGAACACGGGTTTGAGCTACGAAACGATTTTTTCTAGAGGTAGGAGAAGCAGATGGGAGCTAGAATGAGTGGAGGGGGTGCACGTGGGCCCAAAAGCCAGGTAGGCGTGGCCAGGGGGGTGCCCGCGCCTCCAGGGCTTGTGGCCCACTGGTGCAGACCCCAGACTAGCTCTTCGTCTTAGTATTTTTCAAAAATTACAGATAAAAATCATACTTGATTTTCAGGACGTTCGGAGAAATTTTATTTTCGGGGTACTTTTCGATGGGCCGCTAAAACAGAAAGCAGGGAAAACTAAGCTAAATCTATCATTTTTCTTCTAAGCAACCGAAGGTGAAAGCTTGGAACACAGGTTTTTGACTCCTTGATTCATCTATCTCATGGTCATCGAAAGAAATCCGTCAATGAGGTTGATCAAGTCTCCTTGACAAACCTTTTCGAATCACAAAAGAAGACGGAGAATTTTCGAATAGTCACTAGGTTACCTCAATGGGGATGTGAATCTCCCCAACAAGCAAATCATACTTCATCTTAACAGGACGAATAGGGCATTCAAAGCTCCCAATAAGAATCGATGAAGTTTTTTCGGTAGCATTGATGCAATGTACTCGATATTGTTTCTTTGAAAAGTGCACCGTATGCTCATTACCGTTGACATGGAAAGTGACATTGCCTTTGTTGCAATCTATAATAGACCCTGCGGTGTTTAAAAAGGGTCTTCCGAGGATGACCGCCATGGCGTCATCCTCGGGAATATCCAGAATAACAAATTATGTTAAGATAGTGACATTAGCAACCACAACAGGCACATCCTCGCAAATGCCGATAGGGAAAGCAGTTGATTTGTCGGCCATTTGCGGAGAGAATTCAGTGGGTGTCAACTTATCCAATTCAAGTCTATGATAAAGAGAAAGAGGCATAACACTAACACCGGCTCGAAGGTCGCATAAAGCAGTTCTAACATAGTTTCCTTTAATGGAGCAAGGTATAGTGGGCACTCCGGGATCACCTAGTTCCTTAGGAGTTCCACCCTTGAAGGTACAATTAGCGAGCATGGTGGAAATCTCAACCTCAGGTATCCTCCTCTTATTAGTCACAATATATTTCACGTACTTAGCATACAGAGGCATTTTGAGCATATCTGTCAAACGCATTTGTAGAAAGACAGGTCTGATCATTTAAACAAATCGCTCAAAATCCTCATCATCCTTTTTCTTGGATGGTTTGGGAGGAAAGGGCATGGGTTTCTGGACCCATGGTTCCCTTTCTTTACCATGCTTCCTAGCAGCGAAGTCATTCTTATCGTATCTCTTATTCTTAGGCTGTGGTTTATCAAGATCAACAGGTTCAATCTCCACATCCTTATCGTTGCTTGGTTGAGCATCAACATGAACATCACTATTGATATTATCATTAGGCTCATGTTCGTCACCAGATTGTGTTTCGGCATCAGAGACAGAGACACCGTTTGGATTCTCAGGTGTAACAGCAACAGGGTTGCTAGCGTGCAAGTTCCTATCATCTTTCTTCTTCTTCCTAGGATGACTAGGTGCATCAGTGCTAACTCCTTGAAAATCTTGTTCAATTCTCTTAGGATGGCCCTCAGGATACAAAGGTTCCTGGGTCATTCTACCGCCTCTTGTGACGACTCTCACAGAGTTGTCATTCTACTCATTGAGCAAGTCATTCTGAGCTTTAAGTACTTGTTCTACCTGAGTGGTAACCATAGAGGCATGTTTACTCAAGAGCTTAAGATCATTGACATGTATGTCCACCCAAGCACTTAAATGACTAAGCATACGAGCATTCTGTTCCAATTGTCTGCTAGCATAATCATTGAAACTTTGTTGTTTGGCAACAAAGTTATCAAATTCATCCAGGCATAAGCTAGCAGGCTTATCAAAAGGAATATCACTCTCATCTAATCTACGCATAGAATTTACTTCTACTACCTGTATCGGGTTATCAAGACCATGGATCTCTTCGATAGGTGGTAGATTTTTGACATCTTAAGATTTAATGCCTTTATCTTTCATAGATTTCTTAGCTTCATGCATATCTTCAGGACTGAGGAATAGAGTAACTCTTTTCTTTGGAGTTGGCTTAGGAGGTGGTTCGGGAATAGTCCAAGCATTCTCATTGCACAAGATATTATTCAATAGAATCTCAGCTTGTTCTACAGTTCGTTCCCTAAAAACACAACCGGCACAACTATCTAGATGGTCTTTGGAAGCATCGGTAAGTTCATTATAGAAGATATCAAGTATTTCATTCTTCTCAAGAGGGTGATCAGGCAAAGCATTCAGCAGCTGGACGAGCCTCCCCCAAGCTTGTGGGAGACTCTCTTCTTCAACTTGTGCAAAGTTGTATATTTCCTGCAAGGCAGCTTGCTTCTTATGGACAGGGAAATATTATTCAGAGAAGTAGTAGACCATATCCTGGGGGCTACGCACACAACCAGGAGCAAGAGAAGTGAACCAGGTTTTAGCATCATCCTTTAGCAAGAAAGGAAACAGCTTGAGGATATAGTAGTGGCAGATCTTTTCCTCACTAGTGAATAGGGTGGCTATATCGTGCAGTTTGGTAAGATGGGCTACAACCGTTTCAGACTCATAACAGTGAAAAGGATCAGATTCGACCAGAGTGATTAACGCAGGGTCGACAAAGAATTCATAATCCTTATCGGTCACAAAGATAATCGAAGTAGCAAACTTCGGGTTGTATTTCATCCTAGCGTTCAGAGATTTTCTTTCCACTTGCGCAGTAAATTCTCAACATCATAGCTATCCTTACATGCAAGAAAATCCTCAGCTATCTCTCCCTCCATAACATAACGCTCAGACATATCAGGCAATTCATATCTAGGAGAGGTAGCTCTATCAGGCAAAATAGCAGGTTCTACTTCAATAGTATCAGCAGTTTCAGCAGTATCATCACATCTAGCAACAACTCTAGCAATTTGTGCATCAAGGAATGCACCAAGTGGCAAAGCAGTATCAAACATAGCATCATCAGGCAGAGCAGTATCAAGCATAGCATCATCGTAAGCATCATGGGCAGCAAAAGTAGCATCATCAAGCAGAGGCGACATATCAAAATTTCTAGCAGGAGGTGGTGTCGCAAACTTACTCATAACTGAAGGTGAATCAAGTGTAGAGCTAGATGATAGTTCCTTACCTATCCTCATAATTGAGGGCAAGACTTTAGTTCTTGGATCTATCGGATTCCTCATAGTGACCAGCACGCGTAAATTCCAAGTGACTCAGAGGATATAGTTGTGCTTCCCCGGCAACGGCGCCAAAAAAAAGCACGTTGACGGGAGAATATTCTTGACTTGGCTTCCCCGGCAACGGCGCCAGAAAAAGGTCTTGATAAGCCACAAGTATAGGGGATCGCAACAGTTTTCGAGGGTAGAGTATTCAACCCAAATTAATAGATTCGACGCAAGGGGAAGCCAAAGAATATTCTCAAGTATTAGCAGTTGAGTTGTCAATTCAACCACACCTGAAAGATTTCGTATCTGCACAAAGTATTAGTAGCAAGGTAGTATCATAGCAGCGGTAGCAACAGTAACCAGTAACAACAGAGTAACAGTAGCAGCAGTGACAACAGTAGCAACAGAGTAACAGTAGGAGTAGTGACAGCAGTAGCATCAAAGTAACGTAGCAAGGACCAGTAGTAAAAAACTCGTAGGCATTGGATCGGTGATGGATGATTATGCCAGATGTTATTCATCATGCAACAGTTATAACACGGAGAGATATGTAACTAGCTCCAGTTCGTTAATCTAATGTAGGCATGTATTCCGTATGTAGTCATACCTGCTTAGGGAAAAGAACTTCCATGACATCTATTGTCCATCCCTCCCGTGGCAGCGGGGTCCTAATGGAAACTACGGGATATTAAGGTTCTCCTTTTAATAAAGAACCGGACCAACACATTAACACTTGGTGAATACATGAACTCCTCATACTATGGTCATCTCCGGGAGTGGTTCCGGCTATTGTCACTCCGGGCTTGCCGGGTCATAACACATAGTAGGTGACTACAACTTGCAAGATAGGATCAAGAACACACATATATTGGCGACAACATAATAGGTTCAGATTTGAAATCATGGCACTCGGGCCCTAGTGACAAGCATTAAGCATGGCAAAGTAGTAGCAACATCAATCTCAGAACATAGTGGATACTAGGGATCAATCCCCGTCAAAACTAACTCGATTACATGATAGATCTCATCCAACCCATCACCGTCCAGCAAGCCTACGATGAGATTACTCACGAACGGTGAAGAGCATCATGGAATTGGCGATGAAGGAATGTTGATGATGACGATGGCGACGATTTCCCCTCTCCGGGCCCAGAACGGACTCCAGATCTGCCCTCCAGATGAAGAACAGGAGGTGGCGGCGCCTCCGTATCATAAAACGCGATGAACTCTTCTCCTTGGTTTTTTTAGGGCGAGACGGACTAAATGGAGGTGAGATTGGAGGCGTGGAGCGTTGTGGGCCCCACAAACCTGCGAGGCGAGGCAAGGGGGGCCCGCGCCTGGTGGGCTCGTGGGCTCCACGCTCCACTTCCTCCGCTGATTCTTGCGCCAGTATTTTTTATATATTTGACAAAAATTCTCCGTAAATTTTCAGGTCATTCCGAAAACTTTTATTTCTACGCAAAAACAACACCATGGCAATTCTGCTGAAAACATCGTTAGTCCGGGTTAGTTCCATTCAAATCATGCAAATTAGAGTCCAAAACAAGGGCAAAAGAGTTCAGAAAAGTAGATACGATGCGGACGTATCAGTCGCCTAAGTTAAAACATACTCCAAGTGGTAAGTAACCCGCTCACTCGGAGACTTAGCTGTGAACAAGATTTCGCCTAAGTTTCTAAAAAACACTCCGAGTGGTGAGCAATCCTCACACTCGGGGGCTTAGGTGCGAACCAGTCGCCTAAGCTAAAAAACATACTCCGAGTGGTGAGAAATCCTCACACTCAGGGGTTTAGATGTGAACGAGTCGCCTAAGCTAAAAAACATACTCCGAGTGGTGAGCAATCCTCTCACTTGGGGGCTTGGCTACGAACAAGATTTTGCGTAAGTTTCTATTAACACTTTGAGTGTAAGACAATCCTTTCACTCGAAGACTTAGCCGCGAACCAGTCCTCTCCTAAGTGAAATTCCCCTGAGTAATGAACGCCAGGTTCATTCCGAAACCAAATAAATCCAGTCAAGCAAAAGATTGGAATGCCAAATGCAGATAAAACTTAAAGATCTCCAGCTCGGAACAAAGGTGTCTACGTGAACGAAAGTACTCAGACTTAAGGCCTGAATGAAGTTTTAATCGGTTACAGCATCTCTCGGCATACCAAGGCAAACAAAATTTAATTATAATCAAAAGTTTTTCAAGGCGCGCCAGGACTCGCAGGCTCAACGAAGGTGTCCAAGTCAATCCCATCAGCAATACGGGTAGCTGCGTCGATGAAGGTCTCCATGAAATTATCAAAGTGAAGCTTCTCTATGTTGGCCACCTAGAGCACCTTCAGCTTTTCCTCTTTGGTCTCCTTACAATGGACCCGAACAAGTGAAAGAGCCACGTCGGCTCCACAGTGCTCAGCAGATTTCTTCCAAGCCTGCACTCGATCCGAAATCTGGTTAAGGTGGCTCATCATTGACTCAAGATCGGTCTGGAGAGTGTCTTCTGGCCAAAGCTCCTTGTTAATCTTCTCTAGGGCGGCTCTCAGTAGGGAAACATATTATTGAACCTTCTTGAGACAAGCGTCGACGCGGTACATATTCATGGACACCACATCTCCAATGTGGGACTTGGTAGAGTCCAGATTCGGCTCGATCTCTTCGGTCTCCTTGTCGAAGTCCTGGCAGAAGTCTGTACAAAGGGAAAACGAAAAGTGGGCCACCTTTTCATTCAACAAAATTGGAGGAAATTCACTCAGTGGAAGGAAATTACGTGTGAGCATGCCAAACATCTTCTTGGTGAAGTTTCCTAAGTAGTTTTCCAAGTCGTTCCTTCTTTTTGTCATATGTTCCAGCTTCGTGCTCCAGTCGGCCCGTTCTTGCTTCAGCTTGGTACTCTCTTCCTCCAATTTCATGACCGTGGCGAACCTCTTTTCCGCAGCCTCATTTACCCCTTAGCCTCAGCGAGTGATTTGTCCTTATCTTCGAGAGCCTACTTTAGGAGGTTCAGATCATTTGTGGTCACCTCCAAATCTAGCTGGAGTTGTTTCTTCTCCTTTTCCAAGTTTACGTACTTGGCTCCAAGCTCACAAGATTTCTGAAAGCATCAAACAAGTAATTCAGTCGACACTAATATTTCTACACTCCCGAGTGAAGAATAACAGTTCAGTCGACTGGCCCCACCCCACATCTCTACAAAGCGTCATATCATGGTTGATGGAAATTATGTCCATGAAACCAACAGGATAAATCTTGCTGGTTCGGACCTTTCCATTAATTCGAGAAACCGAGTGATGAAAGTACTCAAATACACAAAAGGACCCCGAGTCCAAGTTCTTAAGACTACTGCCCATCATACATGATCGACAGTAGTCTCGGGGACTACACCTAGTGGGTGCACTTAGTGTGCCCCCACTGGCTATGACACCACTCGACCAGGCCGTCCTGTCCGACTCAAAAAAAAGAGATAGAAGAAAATATATGAAACTGTTTCAATCAGACCCCGCCCGATGCAAGCACTCGACGGTGATCTCGGGGACTACACCCAATGGGTTCACTCAGCGTGCCCCCACTAGACTTATTATCACTAGCGCAGGTCTGCCCTGTCGAGTGTTATCGATTATCGAAAACCAATCGAAGACCCCCCTGCCGATGTCACCATCATTCGAAAGTGGCCTCAGGGACTACACCCAGTGGGTGCACTCAACATGCCCCCACTGGATCAAAAACAAGCATGTATGCGCCAAAAGAAAACACCGAGTGAGTGTAAAGTTAAGATGGACAAAATGCAATCGGAAATGAACTTACAATCCCACTTACTCGGACATTAGCACGAAGTGCCGAGCTGGCATCATATGCCAACTTGCTGGCCTCATACGCCTCCTTGGTTCACGTCATCATCTGCTCAGCCTAGAACATGGCCTCCCTCCCGGCTCCAGTTTGGTCTTCTGGAACACGTTGCAGAGAGAACGCACGCATTGGAGGAGTCGGCACTATGACTAAAGTCACAAGAGTTACCTGAGGTTGTTCAATTGATGCTGGAGTCACAACAGTTGAACCCGCTGGAGGAGCACTCGACAACGATATCTCGAGCCCAGTTTTGGCTCAGGACGGGTCCCCAAGTTCCAAAGGCAATTCAATAGTCGACCGACGTGGTTCTTCATCGTCTTCCAGATAGATGACATCACTAACTGTCAGTCGTTAACGTGAGTCCATCCAATCGACCAATCTTATCCAGAAAACAGAAACAGAATGAGATTTGTTATACCTCGTTGGGAGGTGACCACATCTGCTGCATCCAAGTCCATGGGATCCTCTTCATCTCCAGGAGGCGACGTCACCGAGGTAGCAGCTCTGGCAAGCAAATTCCACTCTTACATCAAGGGCATGAAATTTCACAATGACAAAAGGAAGAAAGTTAACACTCACGTTGAAGCAACTGGCACAGCGATCCTCATTCGGGGCAGAGCCTTCCGAGGCTTGGGAGCGTTAGGCCTGGGCTACTTTGCAGCCTTCTCTGTCGACTCAGTTGTTGCAGCTTGATCACACTTCATATTCCTAGTGCTTGACACCAGGGTCGCTGTGCCGATGCTTGGGGTAGTTGATGGATCGTGTCGATGCTTGGATCGAGGCTCGTTGCACGGAGCAGATCGAATCTCTTCATCGCTCTCCTCCGAGTCGTCTTCGCTTCCCTTGATGTCCTCAGTGTAGTCACTATCCATGGTGCCGCCTTCGCTCTCTCCGCCAGCGTTAAGTTGCTCCTCAATTTGCACGGGCGAATACATGTTCGTCAACTCCTACAAGATACAAAAACAACAAAGTCAGTCGGCTGGAGATTCAATCACTCGACAAAGATATGAAAGTAATCGGCACGGGAGTAACTCACCATGTTCGGCGGCTTGTTCTCAGCAGATAAAGGCAAGACCCGTTTGGCTCCTAGTAGATTGTCGCAGGCCCAGTGATGCCTCTAAGCTACCGAGCCATGATTTCTTCACACACCTCCTCTGGGTGTGACCGAGTGGAATCCTCGGGGCCTGAATAATGTCACATGGCGTGGTCTCTCGCTTGGAGGGGTTGGATACACCGACTGAGGAATGTCTCAATTATATCCATTATAGTCACCCCGCCATGGATCAGATCTACTAAAGCATTCACCAGAATCCCTACCTCGACCGTTTTCCCTCTAAAACAGTCAGTGTTCACAGAGAAGGAGGTCACTCCAAAGTAAAGGGAGGAAGACCAGTCGACATATTTGGGACTGCGACGTCTTTGCAATAAAACTAGGTCGATTGCCAGCCTCGGACGGATTCGGGGAGGGTCATTTGTTGATACGCACTCTTACTCCTCTTCTGGGTCCCCAAACCCCCACACAGTTGGATGACATTGGTTCTACTATCCTTGGGTTTGGCTCTCTTAACTGTCTGAGAACTAACAGTGAAGATATGCTTGAACAGTCCCCAATGAGGAGAACAACCCAAGAAACACTCGCACAACATTATGAATGCATCAAGGTGTGCAATAGCATTCGGAGGAAGGTGATGGAGTTGAGCACCAAAAAAGTTCAAGAACCCGCAAATGAATGACTCGGGAGGCAAAGAAAAACCTCGCTCTACATGGGTTGTGAGGAGGACTCTCTCACCTTCATGCGGCTCCGACTCGACTTTCCCCTCCAGTAACTTCCATGATTCAGCAGCTATCAATCCGTCATTGACGAGGTTCAGGACGTCCACCTCCTTGACAGTTGACGGGAGGAAATCCCCTTGGATCTAGCCTGGCGGCACCGCAGCTCGAGCGCCCGACGGCTTCTTGGTGCTTCCTCCTTTCTTAGCCCGCTCAAGTTTCCCCATCTTCGACTTCATCATCTCTATGGTGGTGCCAGGGACATATCTAAGCAAAGTTCGAGAGGCACAGGAGATGGAGAAAAGGAGGGGATTTAGAAGGAGCATTGTTCCAACCATAGCACCGACTCGTTTTACAGCCGCCCGAGTGAGTCGCTGACTTATGGGCCCGCAGATCTCTATATATCCCCATATTAGAGGGAGCGTGATACATGGCGATAAGGGAAGCATGATAATCGAGGTGTCGGGCTCTCATTTTCCCATGTTGTTGCATCGTCACCGACCAACGCGCGCTTACCAAATTTTCGAATCCCGTGAAAGCCGGACTTGCGCGCGCTTAACAAATTTTCGAATCCCACGAAGTTTGGACCTAACAAAGCGACCCGTCACATCAAAAGATCGTGTTGATCCCTCGGACCTGTTTTCACCTTCAAATTCACTCGGATACCTTTCTGGACAGAATCGATCAGGGTGAACTGCAAAATACTTCAATCGACGCCCGTTTCTACCAAGCCAAGACATGCATTCGGAGTTTGGCGTGTTTTTGACAGAATCTGCATTGGCCCTTTTCCACTCGAACCCCGATCCATTTGGGGGCTAATGATGGGGATATGTACCTAGGGTAGGGTCATAGGCCTGACCTACATGTCCTAACCAAGGACACAACATTAAGGACTTAAATATTTCAAGGAAGATTCCGACTAACTCGTCATGGGTCACTCGGTAGAGCATCCACTCGGAGACTTTCTTCTTCCGCTCGACGAAAGACTTCCACTCAGAGGAATTAGAAACCAGTCGACCGCAGAAGTTCAAAAGTCACTCTAGGGAGGCAAAAGAGGAAGCATTCGACTGGTCATCATAAGTAACATTTGTTACGTACGTTATCAGTAAGGCATACCTTTGTCTTCATTACTTGAACCCTTGGTTGCGTGGGACTTGATGAGGGGTAGCGCACTCTATAAGCCACCCCTCCCCTCTTGCACAAGGGTTCGCACCCCCTGTAATACACACTCCACACGCCAAGAGAACCTGAGCACTGAGACGTAGGGCTGTTACCTCCATGAGAGGGGCCTGAACTCATACATCGTGTGTACAAGTTTGCCGTAGCTAGGACTCTGCCCTCTCCTTTCGTACCCCTCGCCTCTACTGTCAGGTTCGTTCCCACGACAGCAGCTGTAGGCCGACCGCGACGTCGACAACATCCACATCAAGCTCCCGAGTTGTTCTCCGGTGTCTTCGGTGGCCCATCCCGAGCGAGTTCGACAGCCGCAAGATTGAGTCGGCAAGACCCACGACGCAGAAATAAACAACACGAAGTGAATGCGTCATGGAAAATGGAAACGTCCATAGCATGCAAGACCTATCTTAACTCTTGCTTAATTACCGCTACTTCATATCTCTTGCATGCAGATTGTGCGTCGGACGTGCGCAACTCCTCCATCAATGCATAGTAACGTCTTCTCCATCAACCAAGCGGAGTCGTTCAAACTAGCCGGTGACCCGGCACACCGGAGCAACGAAGCGTAGCAGCCGGCAGCACTACTCCTTCCATCAGGGTCAATTGCCGAGCATGACGCACTCGACGACTTCTCCCTCCAGACACATGGCGGCTCTTTTGCCCATCGAACTGCTCGACGGCAGCCTCCGCGACACGCTGGCCACGCCCCACGTGCAGTGGCTCTTTTGATCAGCAGCGCGATGGCTCTCCCCCACCGGTGATGGTTACTGGGTAGATTGAGCGGTTCTTTGGTTCAACGACCATTTCAGATAGACAAGGACTTCTACATTCACTCGAACAGTTCACATGGTGAATTTTCACTTGGGCCAACTTCGGCATGAAGACACTTAGTTACAGCACACATCTACATCACGTGACATCCACTCAGACAATCCGCAGGCACCCGGTCGCCGGTGCATCTCTTCCCTACTCGTTCGGAAGTCCGCGACTTCATCAACATGTTTGACTCGGTCGCCCCGCATGCCGCCGTTGCACAGCTATGAGGCATGTCTTCGACACTCTCTGCTAAACACTCCATCTCTCTGGTAAACGCTCCATCATCACTCGGCCGCCCTGCGCCCCATCACTCTGTTGGTCGCGTCGTCATCACTCGGTAAATCCAAGCTTCACCACTCAACGAGACACGTCTTCGTCACTTGGCCGCCCCGTGCATGGCCACTCATGCGGACGTGTCTACTTCGCTCGACCGCCCCGTGCGTCGTCAGAAAGCAAAGTCATTCTTCACAAACTCCATTCAACTAAATAGTTATTTATGCATTATCGAATGGCACGTAAAGTCGCGCACGACGTCCACTTGGAGGCCACGTCACTGAGTGTACCTCTGTGCTCGGTTGTTTATTTTCATGTCGGAACACTACACTTCCGCTTCATTTGGGTCCAATACTCAAAACGAGTTCAGTCAAATCCTTCACTCTTTTAGACTCTTGCTGGTTCTGGACCAGCAAGAACCTGGCACACCCAGCGGGTGTCTAGGGGTGTAATTTACACAAATCGTTTCAACAAACATCAAATTACTTTGTGAATTTTTTATGTTATCTTGTGTTATTTTTCGTACACAGGTTACTCGGACGCCTCTGTGTGCCATTCTCGATGACATGCTCGACTCGGACGCCCCGCATGCCTTCACTCAGTTAGATACCTCCGTGACAATATTCTCGACTAGGCCACCCCGCGTGCCGTTACTTGACCACCTTGTGCGTCGCCACTCAATGAGACGTATCTACCTCACTCGGATGCCCCGTGCACCGCAACTATGTTGGACGCGTCTACATGACTTGGCCGCCCCGCGCATCACCACTCAGCCAAGCGCGTCCACTTCACTCGTATGCCTCGTGTATTTCCACTCCGTGCAGTCTGTCTTCATCACCCGGCCGCTCTATGCACCATCGCTCAGCTGGACACATATACAACATAACCCTCAGTGGGTGAACGACTTAGCCGCGAACCTGATTTCGCCTAAGTTCAAAACTGCTCCGAGTGAGGACATCGTCCACACTCGGGGGCTTAGCTGTGACTCCGTATTGCCTAAGTTAAAAACTAGTCCGGGTACGAACACACTGCACACTCGGGAACTTAGTTGCGACTCCATATCGCCTAAGTTAAAAACTACTTCGAGTATGGACACGCTCCGCACTCGGGAACTTAGCTGCGACTCTGTATCACCTAAGTTAAAACTACTCCGAGTACGGACACGCTCCACACTCAGGAACTTAGTTGCGACTCTGTATTGCCTAAGTTAAAAACTACTCCGAGTACGGACACGCTCCACACTCGGGAACTGAGTTGCGACTCCGTATTGCCTAAGTTAAAAACTACTCCGAGTACGGACACGCTCCACACTGAGGAACTTAGCTGTGACTCCATATCGCCTAAGTTAAAACTACTCCGAGAATGGACAAGCTCCACACTCAAGAACTTAGCTGCGACTCTGTATTGCCTAAGTTAAAAACTACTCCGAGTACAGACACGCTCCACACTCGGGAACTTAAATGCGGTTCCGTATCGCCTAAGTTAAAAACTACTCCGAGTACGGACACGCTCCACACTTGCGAACTTAGTTGCGACTCTGTATCGCCTAAGTTAAAAACTACTCCGAGTACAAAAACGTTCCGCACTCTTGAACTTAGCTACGACTCCGTATCGCCTAAGTTAAAAACTACTCCGAGAACGGACATGTTCCACATTTGGTAACTTAGCTGCGACTCTGTATCGCCTAAGTTAAACACAACTCTGAGTGCGGACATGCTCCACACTCGGCGACTTAGCTGCGAACCTGACTTCGCATAAGTTAAAAACTACTCCGAGTACAGACATCATCCATACTAGGGGGCTTAGCTGCGACCCCGTGTCGCCTAAGTTAAAAAATATACTCGGGGATTCGACCTTGATCCAGAAATCCTATAAGGTAGACTCAATAAACATTCAACATGACGAGCACTAGAAGACTTAAACCCTCTGCCACACTCATCTAGTCCGACAGAGGCTCGGGGACTACACCAAGTGAGTGCACCGAGCGTGCCCCCACTAGAAGAGAAATACAAAAAAACATTCTGCTTGGTCAGGTCGAGTAACAACATTCAAGTTCAACACACTCTACAGGCTCCAACCGACTACTAATGACCCACAAGTATAGGGGATCTATCGTAGTCCTTTCGATAAGTAAGAGTGTCGAACCCAACGAGGAGAAGAACGATCTCACAAGTAGTTTTCAGCAAGGTAATCTCTGCAAGCACTGAAATTATCGGTAACAAGTAGTAGTGTGACAAGATGATTCATAGCAAGTAGCAAGTAACACAAGTAACAACGGTGCAGCAAAGTGGCCCATCCCTTTTGTAGCAAGGGACAAGCCTGGACAAACTCTTATAGGAGGTAAAGCGCTCCTGAGGACACATGGAAATTTCTTTCATGCTAGTTTTCATCATGTTCATATGATTCCCGTTCGCTACTTTGATAGTTTGATATCTGGGTGGACCGGCGCTTGGGTACTGCCCTTACTTGGACAAGCATACCACTTACGATTAACCCCTCTCGCAAGCATCCGCAACTACGAAAGAAGAATTAAGACAAAGTCTAACCATAGCATTAAACTAGTGGATCCATATCAGCCCCTTATGAAACAACGCATAAACTAGGGTTTAAGGTTCTGTCACTCTAGCAACCCATCATCTACTTATTACTTCACAATGCCTTCCTCTAGGCCCAAATAATGGTGAAGTGTTATGTAGTCGACGTTCGCATAACACCACTAGAGGAGAGACAACATAAAACACATCAAAATATCGAACGAATACCAAATTCACATGACTACTTATAACATGATTTATCCCATGTCCTCAAGAACAAAAGTAACTACTCACAAAGCATAATCATATTCATGACCAGAGAGGTAATGAGTAGCATCAAAGATCCACCAAGTAATCCAACTAGCATCCACTACAAAGAGTAATTAACACTACTAGCAACCTTACAAGTAGCAATCGGAGTCGCGAGACGGAGATTGGTTACAAGAGATGAACTAGGATTTGGAGATGAGATGGTGATGATGAAGATGTTGATGGTGATGAGTCCCCTCCGATGAGAGGAGTGTTGGTGATGACGATGGCGATGATTTCCCCCACCGAGAGGGAAGTTTCCCCGGCAGGATCATCCTGCCGGAGCTCTAGATTGGTTCTCCTCATGTTCTGCCTCGTGGCGGCGGCGATTCCTCCTAAAAGCCTCTCCTTGAATTTTTCTGGAATGAAACCCTTCTTGTAGCAAAAGAGGGGGGGCCAGAGGGCCAGCTGGGAGCCCACAAGCCCCCTAGGTGCGGCCAGGGGGGAGGCTGCGCCTAGCAGGCTTGTGGCCTCCTGCTGGCTCCCCTCTGTTACTTCTTCGGCCCAGTATTTTTTATATATTCCAAAATAAATCCTCATTTATTTTCACGGATTTTGGAGTTGCGCAGAATAGGTATCTCCAACTTGCTCCTTTTTCAGGCCAGAATTCCTGCTGCCGGCATTCTCCCTCTTCATGTAAACCTTGCAAAATAAGAAAGAAAAGGCATAAGTATTATACCGTGAAGTGTAATAACAACCCATAAAGCGATAAATATCAACATGAAAGCATGATGCAAAATGGACATATCAACTCCCTCAAGCTTAGACCTCGCTTGTCCTAAAGCGAAAGCCGAGATCAATAAATATACCCGCATGTTTAGAGAGAGAGGTGTCGACAAAACAAGATACGGACATGCAGGCATCATGATCATAATCAGAACAACAATACCATCATATGAACTCTTATGCTAAAGTGACAATTCCTTCACAAAGTAAAGTATGGATCAAGAACCTTACTAGGAATTAACAACCGATAGCCTTTAGTCATTGAAGCAATTGCAATTTATCATAACATTGGAAAGAGTCAAATAAGAGCTTGTAAAGCAAATCGACATACTCAATCATCCTTTTGTCTTCTACAATTGCTACAACTCACGTGGTACTCATGAGATCAAAGTTTCAGTCGGACACACAGAAAGATAGGGGCTTATAGTTTCGCCTCCCAACCATTTACCTCAAGGGTAATGTCAACAATAATAATTCATGAATACTTACCTCCAAGTTGACATATGAATATAGATCTTTCCCTAGCATATGACGTTAGCCAAGATAAAGGCGAAATAAGGAATTGGTGTAGATCACCATGACTCTTTCAAGGGCAAAAAGTGAAGTTACAAGATAGGCCCTTCGCAGAGGGAAGCAGAGGTTGTCATGCGCTTTTGAGGTTTGGATGTGTGTCCTCTTAGTGTGAAGGAACCTCACTCTATATTGCCTCCTACGATAAAGAACTTTATTATGCAGTCTGTCGCTTTTATGTCTTCCTCATCACAGGTTCGTACAAAGCTTATTTTCCACATACTAATAGATCATACATATTTAAGGAGCAATTTTTATTGCTTGCACCGATGACAACTTACTTGAGGGATCTTATTCAATCCATAGGTAGGTATGGTGGACTCTCATGGCAAAAGTGGGTTGAAGATTTATGGATGCACAAGTAGTATCTCTACTTGGTGCGGGAGTTTTGGCTGATATGAGGTGGAAGAAAT
Organism: Hordeum vulgare subsp. vulgare; assembly: GCF_904849725.1. Classification (NCBI taxonomy): domain Eukaryota; kingdom Viridiplantae; phylum Streptophyta; class Magnoliopsida; order Poales; family Poaceae; genus Hordeum; species Hordeum vulgare. The sequence continues at coordinate 225,958,142 of NC_058524.1, read as the reverse complement.
CGTCACATGCTAAGGGATCTCTAGTCATATAAAATTGTTTGGAACCAAGCAAACACAATTCATTATGTTGTCTTCCTTGTCCAACATCTACTTCTAAGAATGTAATAGTTTAGTGAGTGTTCACAATCATAGATGGTGTCAAAGATGATATATTTATATGTGAACCTCTCCTTCTTTATCACTTCCTATTAATTGCAACAATGACCAAGGTCTACATTTGTCTACCCTCAACAAATTTCAATCAACATTCTTTTTATATGTGAAGCCATCACTTCCCATAAGATCATTACATGATCTTTCATGCTTTTGTTCTTTTCTCATTCTCTTGATCATGGCATGAGGCAAGGCCCTTAAATAAGACACTCTTTATTACAGGGCTCACGAGCTCGAATACATTGGGGGTGACACGAAGCAAAACTCAAGCCTAAAACACTAAGAACTTTATTGTACTAGAGAAAGATAAAACCAAAAAGAAACGAACTAAGAAAAGGTAAAGGCAAAAGATGTGACGGTGATACGATACCGGGGCAACTCCCCCAATTTTGGCACAAGCCAAGGGGATTGCCCATACCCATGCTTAGTTGTCTTCCTTTGGAGGTGATGGTGGTGGAGTTGTCGCAGAGGTCTTTAACTTGTATAATTTCCTGTTGAGCATAAAATTATGCTCCTTCAGATGATTAGTTTCCTCTTCAAGCCTCAACACTCTTTGGCATAATTCCTTCTTACTCTCCTACAAAAGACGAAAAGGGATAAACAAAATCTTAGGCTTCTCCCTTGAATCAGGGAGGCTCGACTTCTTGAAATCCACATGCGTGTCTCCAAGTTGAGGTAGAGGAGACTCCTCCTCATCGGAACTTGTTCATTCCTTCTCATTGGGATCATAATCTTCTTCCTCATCAACGGTCCAACCATAAGGATCCAAGTCCCCATAGACCTTGGGGTTAGCAAGGTAATCGGACACATAGCTCTCCCCCTCTGAATCTTGAGAAGACATCTTACCCTAAATCTGCGGCAGAAAACAAACTCGAAACAAAAATAGAGGAAATTTGCGCGATAGAAGGGTCAGAACTTTCGGGAGAATATATAATGATTTTTTTCGACCAGAAGGAGTACTCCGCAAGAAAACAGAGTCCGGGAGGCACACGAGGTGGTCACAAGCCCCCCAGGCGCGGCCAGGGGGTGGCTCGCGCCTGGCAGGCTTGTCGCCTCCTCGTGCGCTTTCCGGACTACTTTAATTTTTTCTATTTTTCTAATAATTCCAAAATGGAGAAAAAATCCTTCTGGAAAAGTTTTGGGGTCTGTTTACTTACCGAAACACACACCTCTTCGTTTTCGGAGTCTGAAACAGGTTGATAAATATCCCTTATGTACTCCTCTGGAGTTATGGTATTGATAATATTGCTTTCAACATTTATGGGAGTACGTGAGATATAATGCTTGATTCTTTGCCCATTTCCCACTCTTGGAAAATTACCTTCCGTGTTGTTGACCTTGATGGCACCGGAACGATATACTTCCTCAACAATGTAAGGACCTTCCCATTTAGAGAGAAGCTTGCCTGCAAAAAATCTTAAACGAGAATTATATAGCAAGACATAATCACCTACATTGAACTCACGCTTTTGTATCCTTTTATCATGCCACCTCTTAACCTTTTCTTTGAACAACTTGGCATTCTCATATGCATGAGTTCTCCATTCATCAAGTTTGCTAATATCAAATAACCTCTTCTCACCAGCAAGTTTGAAATCAAAGTTGAGATCTTAGATTGCCCAATGAGCCTTATGCTCTAGCTCAAGAGGTAAATGGCATGCTTTACCATAAACCATTTTGTACGGAGACATGGCCATGGGATTCTTATAAGAAGTTCTATAAGCCCACAGTGCATCATCGAGCTTCTTAGACCAACTCTTTCTAGACCTATTGACAGTCTTTTGCAGAATTAGTTTAATCTCTCTATTGTTTAGCTCTACTTGACCATTGGACTAAGGGTGATAGGGAGATGCAATTCTATGATTGACATCGTACCTAGCGAGCGTCTTACGGAAAGCACCATGAATGAAATGTGAACCACCGTCGGTCATTAGATAACTAGGGACTCCAAATCTGGGAAAATAACTTCTTTAAGCATCCTGATAGAGGTGTTGTGATCAGCACTACTAGTTGGCATAGCTTCTACCCACTTAGTGACATAATCAACGGCAACTAGGATATGAGTATACCCGTTGGATTTTGGAAAATGTGCCATATAATCAAAGCCCCAAACTTCAAATGGTTCAATGACAAGTAAATAATTCATAGGCATTTCCTGACGTTTACCGATATTACCTATTCTTTGACATTCATCACAGGACAAGATAAACTTACGGGCATCCTTGAAGAGAGTGGGCCAATAGAAACCTGATTGCAATACCTTGTGTGCAGTTCTATCTCCCGCATGGTGTCCAACAACATAATCACTAGCATCATATATGATTTCAAAATGTAAGTTCCAATCAGGTGGTAGAACAATAGGTGCAGTTATCAAAGCCTTCTTAAATATTTCGAAGGCTTCCTCACAATCATCGTCAAAACCAAAAGGAATATCCTTTTGCAAGAGATTGGTAAGAGGCCTAGAAATCTTAGAGAAGTCTTTAATGAACCTTCTATAGAAACCAGCATGACCAAGGAAACTTCTTATACCTTTGATATCTGTGGGGCATGGTATTTTCTCAATTGCATCAACCTTAGCCTTATCGACTTCAATACCTCTTTCAGAAATTTTATGTCCTAAGATGATGCCTTCATTAACCATAAAGTGGCACTTCTCCCAATTCAAGACAAGATTGGTATCTTTACATCTTTGCAGGACTCGATCAAGGTTGCTGAGGCAATCATCAAAAGAAGACCCGTAAACGGAGAAGTCACCCATGAAAACCTCAACAATCTTTTCACAAAAGTTAGAGAATATAGCCATCATACATCTTTGAAAAGTGGTAGGTGCATTACATAAACCAAAAGGCATACGTTTGTAAGCAAAGGTACCGAAAGGGCAGGTGAAAGTGGTTTTCTCCTGATCAGATTCTGCAACAGGTATTTGGGGGAAACCAGAATAACCATCTACAAAGCATAAGTGTGTATGTTTAGACAATCTTTGTAGCATTTGGTCGATAAAAGGCAAAGGGTAATGATCTTTCCTAGTGGCTTTATTCAATTTCCTAAAATCGATCACCATCCTATAGCCAGTAATAATTCATTGTGAGATCAATTCATCCTTACCATTAGGGACAACGGTAATACCTCCCTTCTTAGGGACGCAATGCACCGGACTCACCCAATCACTATGAGCAACAGGATAGATAATACCTGCTTCCAGGAGCTTTAGTATTTCTTTTCTTACTACCTCTTTCATCTTAGGATTTAATCTCCGTTGATGATCAGCAATTGGTTTGGAATCAGGATCGGTTTTAATCTTGTGCTGGCATAGAGTGGGACTAATGCCCTTAAGATCATCAAGAGTATATCCAATAGCAACACGGTGCTTCCTCGGAGTTTTTAGTAACTTCTTTTCTTCATGCTCTGAGAGGCTAGCACTAATAATAACAGGATATGTCTCTTTTTAAGCAAGATAAGCATACTTAAGAGTATGTGGCAACTGTTTAAGCACGAACACAGGATCACCCTTTGGTGGAGGTGGATCTTGCTACGGCGACATAAGTCTTCTGTCGTCTCTTGAGCTTGCGTTGGTTTTTCCCTTGAAGAGGAAAGGGCGATGCAACACAGGAGCAGTAAGTATTTCCCTTAGTTTGAGAACCAAGGTATCAATCCGGTAGGAGAATCTTGGCAAGTCCAGAGTACCTGCACAAACACAAAAGAGCTTGCACCCAACGCTATAAAGGGGTTGTCAATCCCTTCAAGATTGATTTCAAAGTGAGATCTGAAGGCACAAAGTGCAACGAAGAAAAAGTGTAAGGCTGAAAATATGGTGTGAAGTAGACCCGGGGGCCATAGTGTTCACTAGAGGCTTCTCTCAAAATAGCAAATATTACGGTGGGTGAACAAATTACTGTCGAGCAATTAATAGAACCACGCAAAGTCATGATGATATCTAAGGCAATGATCATACATATAGGCATCACGTCCGAGACAAGTAGACCGATACTTTCTGCATCTACTACTATTACTCCACACATCGACCGCTATCCAGCATGCATCTAGTGTATTTAGTTCATGACGAACAGAGTAACGCCTTAAGCAAGATGACATGATGTAGAGGGATAAACTCAAACCAATGATGAAAACTCCATCTTTTTACCCTTGATGGCAACAACACGATGCGTGCCTCGCTACCCCTTCTGTCATTGGATGAGGTCACCACACGGTATGAACCCAAAACCAAGCACTTATCCCATTGCAAGAATCATAGATCAAACTGGCCAAACAAAACCCACAACTCGAAGAGAATTACAAGGATATGAAATCATGCATAAGAGAGATCAGAAGAAACTCAAATAAGATTCATAGATAATCTGGTCATAAATCCACAATTCATCAGATCTCGACAAACACACCGCAAAAGAAAATTACATCGGATAGATCTCCATGAATATCATGGAGAACTTTGTATTGAAGATCCAATAGAGAGAAGAAGCCATCTAGCTACTAGCTATGGACCCATAGGTCTATGGTGAACTACTCACGCATCATCGAAGAGGTCATGGTGTTGATGAAGAAGCCCTCCGTATCCGAATCCCCCCTTCGGCAGGGCACCAGAATGTGCCCCAGATGGGATCTTGCGGAGACAGAAGCTTGCGGTGGCGGAAAAGTACTTTCGATGATCTCCTGATTTTTTTTGGAATTATTGGGAATATATAGGCGAAAGACCTAGGGCGGATGTGGCCTAGGGAGCCCACAAGCCTAGGAGGCGCGGGCCCCCCTCCTCGCGGCTAGGGGGCTTGTGGGGTCCCTGGTGGCCCCCTTCCTTGGTTCTCAAGTTTCCCGATCTTCTTCTGTTTCGAAAAAAATCTTTTTGGAAGTTTCGTTCCGTTTGGACTCCGTTTAAAATCCTCCTGTGAAAGGGGTCAAAAACACGAAAAAACAGGAACTGGCACTTGGCACTGAGTTAATAAGTTAGTCCCAAAAAGATATAAAAGGCATACAAAACATCCAAAGTTTGACAGGATAATAGCATGAAACCATCAAAAATTATAGATACGTTGGAGACGTATCAAGCATCCCCAAGCTTAACTCCTGCTCGTCCTCGAGTAGGGAAGTGATAAAGACTGAATTTTTGATGTGGAATGCTACCTAGCATAGTTGTCCTTTGCAACTTCTTTCGTGTGACATGAATGTTCAGATCCGTAAGATTTAAAACAATAGTTTGCTATTGACATGAAAACAATAATACTTCAAGCAAACTAGCAAGGTAATCATGAACTTTCGAAATAACAAGGCCAAAGAAAGTTATCCCTACAAAATCATATAGTTTGGCTATGCTCCATCATCCCCACACAACTAATTTAAATCATGCACAACCCTGGTATTGGCCAAGTAATTGTTTTCTCACTCTTACTTTCTCAAACCTTTTATAACTATCACGCAATACATGAGCGTGAGCCTTGGATATAGCAGTATAAGTGGAATAGAGTGTGGTGGTGGTTGTGAGACAAAAAGGGAGGAGATTGTCACATTGACTCGGCGTATCAAAGGGCTATGGAGATGCCCATTAATAGATATCAATGTGAATGAATAGGGATTTCCATACAAAGGATGCACTAGAGCTATTAGTATGTGAAAGCTCAAAAGGAGAACTAGTGGGTGTGCATCCAACTTGCTTGCTCACGAAGACCTAGGGCAATTTTGAGGAAGCCCATCATTGGAATATACAAGCCAAGTTATATAATGAAGATTCCCACTAGCATATGCTGGTAACGAAATGAGAGGCTCTCAATCATGAAGAACATGGTGCTATTATGAAGCACAAGTGTGGAAAAAGATAGTAGCATTGTCCCTTCTCTCTTTTTCTCTCTTTTTTTTATTTGGGCTCTTGGCCCTCTTTTTTTCTCTTTTTTTTATTTGGGCTCTTTGGCCTCTTCTTTTTTTTATTTCCTCACATGGGACAATGCTCTAATAATGATGATCATCACACTTTTATTTACTCACAGCTCAAAGCTTAGAACGATGATGAATCTATAGGAAATGCCTCGGGCAGTGTACCGGGATGTGCAACGATCTAGCTTGGTGTATGACGTTGGAACATCTCGCTAGCTATCTTACGATCATGCAATGGAAATATGAGAGTGACGGCACAAGTCATGAGACGGAACGGTGGGAGTTGCATGGCAATATATCTCGGAATGTCTTTGAAAATGCCATAGTAGGTAGGTATGGTGGCTGTTTTGGGGGAGGCATATGGTGGGTTTGTGCACCGGCAAGAATTGCGCGGCACTAGAGAGGCTAGCAATGGTGGAAGGTGAAAGTGCATCTATACCATGGACTCACATTAGTCATGAAGAACTCACATACTTGTTATGAAAGTTTTTATTAGTAATCGAAACAAAGTGTTAAACGCATACTCCTAGGGGAAGGGTTGGTAGGTGTTAACCATCGCGCGATCCCGATCACAACACAAAGGATGACAATCAATAGATCAATTATGCTCCGACTTCCTAACATAGAGGTTCACCATACGTGCATGCTACAGGAATCACTAACTTCAACACAAGTATTTCTAGATTCACAACACCCTACTAACATAACTCTTAATATTACCAAATCCACGTCTCAAGACCAATTGAGAGGAATCAAACTTCTCTTTCTACTCAATGCACATGAAGATGGAGGTTTTTGTATCCTCTTTCGTACCTATCACCTTTGGGGACTACTTTCATAGCACAAGCCAACTACCAAGTCACGCACCACCGTGCTCTAAAATATCTTAGTGAAGCACATAGAGCAAAATTATGTAGCTCAAAGGATATAAGTGAAGCACTATGAGCATTCTAGCAAAATCACGATGAGTGCATGTCTCTCTCAAAAGGTGTGCAGCAAGGATGATTGTGACACAATAAAAAGAAAATACCCCTACGATGCAAGACGCTCCAAGCAAAACACATATCATGTGGTGAATAAAAATATAGCTCCAAGTAATGTTACCGATGGATTGAAGACGAAAGAGGGGATGCCTTCCCGGGGCATCCCCAAGCTTAGACTTTTTGGTGTCCTTTAATTTGGCTTGGGATGCCTTGGGCATCCCCAAGCTTGATCTCTTTCCACTCCTTATCTCTTTGTCCATGAGAACATCACCCAAAATTTGAAAACTTCACAACACAAAACTTAAACAGGAACTCGTGATAACATTAGCACAAGAAAACAAACTACCACCTCCTTAGGTACTATAGAAATCTTGATTTCTATTTATATTGGTGTTAGATTACTGTATTCTCACTTTTCCATGGCTAGTACCCCCCCCCCCCCCCCCCCCCCCCCCCCCCCGATACTATCCATAGTTTCATCAAAACAAGCAACCAACTCAACAAAAACAGAATCTGTCAAAAACAGACCAGTTTGTAGCAATCTGTATACTTCGTATACTTCTGGTACCTCACAAATTCTGAAAAATTACGACTGCCTGGGCAAAAGGCATATCAACCAGCAGCAAGAAGAATCAACTCAAAATCTCTTTATATATAAAAATGAAAAATAATCTCGTTAGCGAAAAGTTTCTGTCTTTTTCCAGCAGGATCAAACAACCATCACCAAGACTAGTCATAAAGGTTTTGCTTGGCTCAATCACAAAAAGAAACACAAAAGACACTATCATAACAGAAGTATGATTGTGCGGACGCAACAAAAGAGAATGAAAAAGATAAATTCATTGGGTTGCCTCCCAACAAGCGCTATTGTTTAACACCCTTAGCTAGGCATTGATAATTCAATGATGCTCACACAAAAGACAAGAATTGAAGCACAACGAGAGCATCATAAGGCATGTGAAAATCACATCTAAGTCTAACATACTTCCTATGCATAGGCATTTTACAGGAAAACAGGCTGTCAAGACAATCAATAGTTACCATATGCAAGGAAGAAGAAAGAGACAATAGCAATCTCAACATAACGAGAGGTGATTTGGTAACATGAAAGTTTCTACCAAAATATTTTCCTCTCTCATAACAATTACATGTGGGATCAAAATCAAATTCAACAATATAGCTATCACAAAGGATATTCTTTTCATGATCCACATGCATGCAAAGTTGACGCTCATAAAAAACAGTGGGATTATCATCAAATAAAGTCATGACTTCTCCAATCCCACTTTCAATATTATTGCAAATATCATAATCATCATGAGGCTTAAACAAGTTTTCAAGATCATAAGAAAAATCCTTACGCCAATCATGATCATTGCAACACGTAGTGGACAAAGCAAAACTAGCATCCCCAAGCTTAGGGTTTTGCATATTTTTAGCATGATTGACACTAATAGGATTTATAGTGAAACCATTGCAATCATACTTTTGATTCAAGGAGCCCTCGTGAATCACTTCATAAATTTCTTCATCTTGATTTTCAGATTCATGCATCTCAAGCAAAACTCCATAGAGAAAGTCAAGTGCACTCAACTCACTAGCAATTGGATCAACATAAGTGGATCTCTTAAAGAGATTAGCAAGTGGATGAGGATCCATATCAATAGATTTTCAGCAAGCGAAGATGCAAGCATATTGAAGGCACATAGCACACAAGCAAAGGAAAGGCAAACGAAAAAGGCAAATGAAGAAAAAAGCAAATATTTCTGTAAATTTTTGTTTTTCAGAAGTGGGGGAGAGGCAAATGAGAGGCAAAAAAGGTAAATGCAAGAGATGAGTTCGCGACACTTACTTGGATGAGTTCTTGACTTGATCCTCCCCGGCAACGGCGCCAGAAATTGGCACGTTGACGGGATACTATTCTTGACTTGATCCTCCTCCCCGGCAACAGCGCCAGAAATTCTTCTGCAACGGCGATAGAAATCTTCTGTCGTCTCTTGAGCTTGCGTTAGTTTTTCCCTTGAAGAGGAAAGGGCGATGCAGCACAGGAGCAGTAAGTATTTCCCTCACTTTGAGAACCAAGGTATCAATCGAGTAGGAGAATCTCGTCAAGTCCAGAGTACCTGCACAAACACAGAAGAGCTTGCACCCAACGCTATAAAGGGGTTGTCAATCCCTTCAAGATTGATTGCAAAGTGAGATCTAAAGACGGAAAGTGCAATGAAGAAAAAGTGTAAGGCTGAAAATTTGGTGTGAAGTAGACCCGGGGGCCATAGTGTTCACTAGAGGCTTCTCTCAAAATAGCAAATATTATGGTGGGTGAACAAATTACCGTCGAGCAATTGATAGAACCACGCAAAGTCATGAAGATATCTAAGGCAATGATCATACATATAGGCATCACGTCCGAGACAACTAGACCGATACTTTCTGGATCTAATACTATTACTCCACACATCGACCGGTATCCAACATGCATCTAGTTTATTGAGTTCATGACGAACAGAGTAACGCCTTAAGCAAGATGACATGATGTAGAGGATAAACTCAAACCAATGATGAAAACCCCATATTTTTACCCTTGATGGCAACAACATGATGCGTGCCTCGCTACCCCTTCTGTCACTGGGTGAGGTCACCGCACGGTATGAACCCAAAACCAAGCACTTCTCCCATTGCAAGAATCATAGATCAAGCTGGCCAAACAAAACCCACAACTCGAAGAGAATTACAAGGATATGAAATCATGCATAAGAGAGATCAAAAGAAACTCAAATAAGATTCATAGATAATCTGATCATAAATCCACAATTCATCGGATCTCGACAAACACACGGCAAAAGAAGATTACATCGGATAGATCTCAACGAAGATCATGGAGAACTTTGTATTGAAGATCCAAGAGAGAGAAGAAGCCATCTAGCTACTAGCTATGGATCTGTAGGTCTATGGTGAACTACTCACGCATCATCGAAGAGGTCATGGTGTTGGCGAAGAAGCCCTCCGTCTCCAAATCCCCCCTCCGACAGGGCACCAGAAGGTGCCCCAGATGGGATCTTGCGGAGACAGAAGCTTGGAGCGGCGGAAAAGTACTTTCGATGATCTCCTGATTCTGTCTGGAATTATTGGGAATATATAGGCGAAAGACCTAAGGCAGAGGTGGCCCAGGGAGCCCACAAGCCTGGGAGGCGCGGGCCCCCTGGCCGCGGCTAGGGGGCTTGTGGGGTCCCTGGTGGCCCCCTACCTTGGTTCTCAAGTTTCCCGATCTTCTTCTGTTTTGGAAAAAAACTTTTTGGAAGTTTCGTTCCGTTTGGACTTTGTTTAAAATCCTCCTCTGAAAGGGGTCAAAAACACGGAAAAAACAGGAACTGGCACTTGGCACTGAGTTAATAAGTTACTCCAAAAAAGATATAAAAGGTATACAAAACATCCAAAGTTTGACAGGATAATAGCATGAAACCATCAAAAATTATAGATACGTTGGAGACGTATCAGATCTCCAAGCAGTTCAACAAGCAAATTATTCTTAAGGATTGGATATTGTTCAAAGATAACTCTATCTATCGCATCCCTTTCATCCATATGCATATCATTTTCATGTTCAAGCAGGTATAGTTCTAAGGGATCAGTAGGAGGCATAGCGACAGAAGCTAGAGCAATAATTTCATCCTTACTAGGCAACTCTTTTTCATGAGGTTGTCTACCAAACTTGGAGAAATTGAACTCATATGACACACCTTCAAAGCCAACAGTGACAGTTTGCTTCTCACAGTCAATATGAGCATTGACAATATTGAGGAAGGGTCTGCAAAATATGATGGGAAAAAAAGCTATCTTGTGTGGTAGCAAGAACAAGGAAATCAGCAGGATACTTCATTTTACCACACACGACTTCAACATCTCTAACAATTCCCACGCGGCAGATAGTATCTCTATTGGCAAGCTAAATAGTGACATCAATGGGTTCTATCTCGACTAGTGCAATCTCGTCTTCGATTTTATCATATAAGGATTGAGGTATTGCACTAACACTAGCACCCACGTCACACAAACCATGATAACAATGATCTCCTATCTTAACAGAAACAACAGGCGTGCCAACAACATGCCTATGTTTGTCTCTAGCATGTGGTTTAGCAATTCTACCAGCATCTTCACAGAAGTGAATATCATGGCCTTCAACATTGTCGGACAGGAGATCTTTGATAATAGCAATGCTAGGTTCAACTCTAATTTTCTCAGGGGGTGTAGGTGTTCTAATCTGTCCCCTACGTATCACAGTTGAAGCTTTAGAATGATCCTTTATCCTAACAGGGAAAGGTGGTTTCTCAATGTAAGCACTAGGAACAATAGGATCATTATAGGCAACGACTTTCTCTTCAACTGGATTGGGTTTAACTACATTGACTTCTAAGGGAGGATGATATTTAAACCACTTCTCTTTGGGGAGGTCAAGATGAGCAGCAAAAGATTCACACAATGAAGCTACTATCTTAGAGTCAAGTCCATACGTAGCGCTAAAATCACAAAAAGTATTTCTTTCAACAAAGGATTTAACGCAATCAAACTTGAAATTCATACCTGACTCCTTACCTTCATCAAGCTCCCAATCTTCAGAGTTGTGTTTCATTATTTCCAATAAATTCCATTTGAAGTCAATATCTCTCTTCATAAAAGAACCGGTACAAGAAGTGTCAAGCATGGTGCGATCATCATGAGAAAGCCGAGCATAGAAGATCTGAATGATAATTTCTCTCGAGAGCTCAACGTTGGGGCATGAATATAACATTGATTTAAGCCTCCCTCAAGCTTGAGTGATGCTTTCTCTGTCACGAGGCCAAAAATTACAAATAAATTCTGATCACGATGTACTAGATGCATAGGATAAAACTTTTGATGAAATTCCAATTTCAATCGGTTGTAGCTCCATGATCCAGTATCATCACATAGCCTATACCATGTCAATGCTTTATCCCTCAAAGATAAGGGAAAGGCCTTCTTCTTGACCTCATCCTCGGGCAAACCTGCAAGCTTAAATAAACCACAAACTTCCTCTACATAGATTATATACAAGTCGGGATGTGATGTTCCATCTCCTGTAAAATAATTAGCTAGCAGTTTCTCAAGCATACCCGAAGGAAATTCGTAGAAAATATTTTCAGTGGGTGCGGAAGGTTGAGGAGAAACTCCTTGTGCTTCCGTTCGAGGTGAAGATACCCCGAACAAGCTCCTCAAACGATTAGTTTCCATAGTGACAAGTGACAATAAATTTCAGCACACTATATAAATGTTTCCTTACCAAATTCCACTTACCAAAGGCGCTTCACTCCCCGGCAACGACGCCAGAAAAGAGTCTTGATGACCCACAAGTATAAGGGATCTATCGTAGTTCTTTCGATAAGTAAGAGTGTCGAACCCAGTGAGGAGCAGAAGGATCTGACAAGTGGTTTTCAGCAAGGTAATCTCTGCAAGCACTGAAATGATCGGTAACAAGTAGTACTGTGACAAGATGATTCGTAGCAAGTAGCAAGTAACAAAAGTAACAACGGTGCAGCAAAGTGGCCCAATCCCTTTTGTAGCAAGGGACAAGCCTGGACGAACTCTTATAGGAGGTAAACTGCTCCCGAGGACACATGGGAATTTCTGTCATGCTAGTTTTCATCATGTTCGCGTTCGCTACTTTGATAGTTTGATATGTGTGTGGACCGGCGCTTGGGTACTGCCCTTACTTGGACAAGCATCCCACTTATGATGAACCACTCTCGCAAGTATCCGCAACTGCGAAAGAAGAATTAAGACAAAGTCTAACCATAGCATTAAACAAGTGCATCCAAATCAGCCCCTTACGAAACAACGCATAAACTAGGGTTTAAGCTTCTGTTACTCTAGCAACCCATCTTCTACTTACTACTTCCCAATGCCTTCCTCTAGGCCAAAATAATGGTGAATTGTTATGTAGTCAACGTTCACATAACACCACTAGAGGAGAGACAACATACAACACATCAAAATATTGAACGAATACCAAATTCACATAAATACTTATAACATGACTTATCCCATGTCCTCAGGAACAAAAGTAACTACTCACAAAGCATAATCATATTCATGACCAGAGAGGTAGTGATTAGCATCAAAGATATGAACATCTAATCTTCCACCAAGTAATCCAACTAGCATCAACTACAAAGAGTAATTAACACTACTAGCAACCTTACAAGTACCAATCGGAGTCGCGAGACGGAGATTGGTTACAAGAGATGAACTAGGGTTTGGAGATGAGATGGTGCTGATGAAGATGTTGATGGTCATGAGTCCCCTCCGATGAGAGGAGTGTTGGTGATGACGATGGCGACGATTTCCTCCTCCGGGAGGGAAGTTTCCCTGACAGGATCGTCCTACGGGAGCTCTAGATTGGTTCTGCTCAAGTTCTGCCTCGTGGCGGTGGCGATTCCTCCCGAAAGCCTCTCCTTGAACTTTTCTGGAACGAAACCCTTCTTATAGCAAAAGAGGGGGGCAGAGGGCCAGCTGGGAGCCCATAAGCCCCCTAGGCGCTGCCAGGGGGAGGCCACGCCTAGCAAGCTTGTGGCCTCCTGCTGGCTCCCCTCTGGTACTTCTTCGGCCCAGTATTTTTTATAAATTCCAAAATAAATCCTCGTTGATTTTCACGGCTTTTGGAGTTGCGCAGAATAGGTATCTCAAACTTGCTCCTTTTTCAGGCCAGAATTCCAGCTGCCGGCATTCTCCCTCTTCATGTAAACCTTGCAAAATAAGAGAGAAAACGCATAAGTATTGTACCGCGAAGTGTAATAACAACCCATAAAGCGATAAATATCAACATGAAAGCATGATGCAAAATGGACGTATCAACTACCAGCAATGAGTCAGAGTCTAAGGGGGCTCTATTGGGGATACACAAAATGGGGTCCGCACATGAGGTGGGCCCAGACAAATACATACATAGTATCCACTGAGACGAGTATAGCCTATCCACTCGGACGAGTACACCTATCCACTCGGACGAGTACAACCTATCCACTCGAGCGAGTACAACCTATCCACTCGGACAACTAATGTTTGTCCACTCGGACGTGTACAGCCTATCCACTCGGTCGAGTATAGCCTATCCACTCGGATGAGTACAGCCTACCCACTCGGACAAGTATAGTATGTCCACTCGGCCGAGTACAGCCTATCCACTTGTACGGTTACATCATGTCCACTCAGACAAGTACAATCTGTCCACTCAGATAAGTATAGTCCGTCCACTCGGATGACAGTCAACCACAGGGCCGTACGACTCACTCGGATATGCAAGGATCAACAGTCAGCAAGGCAGTAGGAGCATCGTCCTGATGACCCACAAGTATAGGGGATCAATCGTAGTCCTTTCGATAAGTAAGAGTGTCGAACCAACGAGGAGCAGAAGGCTTTGATAAACGGTTTTCAGCAAGGTAATAACTATAAGCACTGAAAGTAGCGGTAACAAGTGCTTGTGTAGCGAGGTGAAACGTAGCAAGCAAAAAGTAACAAGTAACAAGTAGTAGGAACGGTGCAGCAAGTGGACCAATCCCTTTTTTAGCAAGGGACAAGCCTGAATAAAGTCTTATAGGAGGGGAAAACGCTCCCGAGGACACACAGGAATTCTGTCATGCTAGTTTCATCATGTTCATATGATTCGTGTTCGTTACTTTGATAGTTTGATATGTGGGTGGACTGGCGCTTGGGTACTGCCCTTACTTGGACATGCATCCCACTTATGATTAACCTCTCTCGCAAGCATCCACAACTACAAAAGAAGAATTAAGACAAAGTCTAACCATAGCATTAAACTAGTGGATCCAAATCAGCCCCTCACGAAGCAACGCATAGACTGGGGTTTAAGCTTCTATCACTCCAGCAACCCATCATCTACTTACCACTTCCCAATGCCTTCCTCTAGGCCCAAATATGGTGAAGTGTTATGTGGTCGACGTTCACATAACACCACTAGAGGAAAAGACAAAATACAGCATATCAAAATACCGAACGAATATCAAATTCACATGACTATTATCAGCATGACTTATCCCATGTCCTCAGGAACAAAAGTAACTACTCACAAAGCATAATCATAATCATGATCAGAGGTGTAATGAATAGCATCAAGGATCTGAACATAAACTCTTCCACCAAACAATCCAACTAGCATCAACTACAAAGAGTAATCAACACTACTAGTAACCTTACAAGTACAAATCGGAGTCGTGAGATGGAGATTGGTTACAAGAGATGAACTAAGGATTGGAGAGGAGATGGTGCCGATGAAGATGTTGATGAAGATGCCTCCCCTCCGACGAGAGGAGTGTTGGTGCTGACGATGGCGAAGATTTCCCCCTCCGGGAGGGATGTTTCCCCGGCAGGATCGTCCTGTCGGAGCTCTAGATTGGATCTGCTCAAGTTCCGCCTCGTGGTGGCAGCGAAACCACGAAAAAGCTCGTGAATGATTTTTTTCTGGACCAAAACCCTTCATATAGCAAAAGAGGGGGGCTAGTGGGCCGTTAGGGAGCCCACAAGCCCCCACTCCGCCACCAGGGGGGTGGCGGTGGCAGGGCTTGTGGCGCCCTGGCAGCCCCCCTCCGGTACTTCTTTCGCCCAGTATTTTTTAATATAATCCCAAAAAAATTCACGTAACTTTTCAAGGCATTTGGAGATGTGCAGAATAGTGGACTAAGATTTGCTCCTTTTCCAGTCCAGAATTCCAGCTGCCTGAATTCTCCCTCTTCAAATAAACCTTGCAAAATAAGAGAGAAAAGGCATAAATATGGTACCACAAGTAATATAACAGCCCATAAAGCAATAAATATCAACATGAAAGCATGATGCAAAATGGACGTATCAACTCCCCCAAACTTAGACCTCGCTTGTGCTCAAGCGAAAACCAAGTTCCATAAACATGTCCACATGTTTGGGGACGAAGGTGTCGATAAAACATAATACGGACATGAGGGCATCATGATCACACATAGAACAGCAATACATCATAAAGATTCTTATGGGAAAGTAACAATTCCTTCACAAAGCAAAGCATGAAGCAAAAACCTTACCGAGAAGTAACCAACAATAATCCATAGTCATTGAAGCAATTGCAATTTATCACAACATCAGAAAGAGTCAAATAAGAGCTTGTAAGGCAAATCCACATACTCAATCATCTGTTTTGTTTTCCATAATTGTTACAACTCGCGTGGTACTCATGGGGTCGAAGTTTCAGCTGGACACAGAGGAAGATAGGGGCTTATAGTTTTGCCTCCCAACGATTTACCTCAAGGTTAAAGTCAACAATAATAAAGCATAAGTACTCAACTCCAAGTTGACATATGAATATAGATCTTTCCCAAACATGTGACGGTAGCCAAGACAAAGGCAAAATAGGGAATTGGTGAAGATCACCATCACTCTTACAAGGGCAAAAAGTAAAGGTACAAGATAGGCCCTTCGCAGAGGGAAGCTGAGGTTGTCATGCGCTTTTGAGGTTTGAATGTGTGTCCTCTTAGTGCGGAGGAACGTCACTTTATATTGCCTCATGTGATAAAGAACTTTATTATGCAGTCTGTCGCTTTTATGTCTTCCTCATCACAGGTTCGTACAAAGCTTATTTTCCACACACTAATAGATCATACATATTAGAGAGCAATTTCTATTGCTTGCACCGATGACAACTTACTTGAAGGATCTTATTCAATCCATAGGTAGGTATGGTGGACTCTCATGGCAAAACTGGGTTGGAGGTTTATGGATGCAGAAGTAGTATATCTACTTGGTGTGGGAGTTTTAGCTAATATGAGGTGGAAGCAATCGTCACATGCTAAGGGATATCTAATCATATAACATTGTTTGGAACCAAGCAAACACAATTCATTATGTTGTCTTCCTTGTCCAACATCTACTCCTAAGCATGTAATAGTTTGGTGAGTGCTCACAATTGTAAAAAGTGTCTAAGATGATATATTTATATGTGAACCTCTCTTTCCTTATTACTTTTTATTAATTGCAACAATGACTGAGGTCTATGTTGCTTTATTCTCAATAAGTTTCAATCATCATACGTGTCATAAGTGAAGTTATCACTTTCCATAAGATCGTCTCATGATCTTTCATGCTATCGTTCTTTTCATACTTTTGATCATGGCACAAAGCAAAGCCCTTGACTAAGATACTCTTTATTATATAGCTCGCGAGCTCGAATACATCGGGGGAGAGGCAAAAGCAAAAGACTCAAACTAAAAACTAAAGACTTATTCCTCTAAGAGAAGAAATAAAAACTGAAAAGGAAAGAACTAAAACAAAGGTAAAAACAAAAGATATAAAGGTGATACGATACCAGGGCAACTCCCCCAAGCTTGGCATAAGCCAAGGGGATTGCCCATACCAATGCTTAGTTGTCTTCCTTTGGCAGTGATGGCGATGGAGTTGTTGGAGTAGTCTGATCCTCCGTCTTCAAAGGCATAAGTGCTCCATCATGGCAGGATGAACGAGTCACCGGAATCCTCAAATCTGCAGCCAACCTTATTGATTTAAATCTATACTCATACTCATAGTTTTGGTTCTGCAGGTCATAGATCTGGCCCTGAAGTTGATCAACCCTGTCATAGAGCCTGGAGAGGTGTTTCCCAATATCAATGGCATCCATCTTGTGATTGCTAGTGAACTCCGTGATCATCATGTGGTTGGCCTTGAGTCCACGCTACACCATCCCTTGGCACTTGAAGACTTGTTGCTCCATTGCTTCGACATCACGGATGTGCAACATCCCCTCGCTCATCTTGATAGATTGAGGGTGTTTCGGCACTTCCGTGAGGTAGGGATTTATGACCTTCTCAAAGTCTTGTCCTTAGGAGCGTTTGGGGAAGTCATGATGATCTAGATCTGTCACAGAAACAGGCTCGAAACGAAAACAGAGGAAAACTGCGCGATACGGAGATCAAAACCTTCGGGCGAATATATATTGATTTTTTCTGGACCAGAAGGAGTCCTCCGCAAGAAAACGGAGTCCGGGAGGCACACGAGGTGCCCACAAGCTTGCCCTCCGCCACCAGGGGGTAGGGGGCGCTGGGAGGGCTTGTGGCCGCCTCGTGCGCTCTCCGGACTGCTTTTTATTTTTCTAATTTTCTAAAAATTCCAAAACGGAGGAAATTTCCTATTGGAAAAGCATCGGAGTCCAATTTATTACCGAAACAGATACCTCTTCGTTTTCAGGGTCTGAAACAGGTTGATAAACATCCCTTATGTACTCCTGTGGAGTTATGACATTGATGATATTTGTCTCAACATTTATGGGAGTGCCAAAGATGTAATGCTTGATTCTTTGCCCATTTACCACTCTAGGAAAATTTCCTTCCGTGTTATTGATTTTGATGGCACCGGAACAATATACTTCCTCGATAACATAGGGACCTTCCCATTTAGAGAGAAGCTTGCCTGCAAAGAATCTCAAACGAGAATTGTATAGCAAGACATAATCACCTACATTGAACTCCCGTTTCTGTATTCGTTTGTCGTGCCATCTCTTAACCTTTTCCTTGAACAACTTGGCATTCTCATATGCCTGGGCTCTCCATTCATCTAACGAGCTGATATCAAACAACCGCTTCTCACTGGCAAGTTTGAAATCAAAGTTGAGCTCTTTGATTGCCCAATAAGCTTTGTGTTCCAGCTCAAGAGGTAAATGACAGGCCTTACCGTAAACCATTTTATACGGTGACATGCCCATGGGATTCTTATAAGCAGTCCTATAAGCCCATAGTGCATCGTCAAGTTTGCTAGACCAGTTCTTTCAAGATCTATTGACGGTCTTTTGTAGGATCAACTTGATCTCCCTATTACTCAACTCCACTTGACCACTAGACTAAGGATGATAAGGAGATGCAACTCTATGGTTGACATCATACTTAGCGAGCATCTTGCGGAAAACACCATGGATGAAGTGTGAACCGCCATCAGTCATCAAATATCTAGGGACTCCAAATCTTGGGAATATGACTTCTTTAAGCATCTTAATAGAGATGTGGCGATCAGCATTTTTAGTGGGGATAGCTTCTACCCACTTAGTAACGTAATCCACAGCAACTAAGATGTGAGTGTACCCATTGGAACTCGGGAAGGGTCCCATATAATCAAAGCCCCAGACATCAAATGGTTCAATGACAAGTGAATAGTTCATAGGCATTTCCTGACGCTTACTGATATTCCCTATTCTTTGGCATTCGTCACAAGACAAGACAAACTTACGGGCATCCTTGAAGAGAGTAGGCCAATAGAAACCTGATTGCAATACCTTATGGGCAGTTCTGTCTCCAGTGTGGTGTCCTCCATAGGCTTCGGAATGACACTTCTGCAAGATCTGTCCCTGTTCATGTTCAGGCACACAACGTCTAATAACACCATCTACTCCTTCCTTGTAAAGGTGAGGATCATCCCAAAAGTAGTGTCTCAAATCAAAGAAGAATTTCTTCTTTTGCTGATAGGTGAAACTGGGTGGTATGTATTTGGCTACGATATAGTTTGCATAATCGGCATACCACGTTGCACTATGTGAAGTGCGGATAACATTCAATTGCTCATCAGGAAAGCTGTCATCAATAGGTAGTGGGTCATCAAGGACATTCTCTAGCCTAGACAAGTTATCTGCTATAGGGTTATCAGCACCCTTTCGGTCAACGACGTGTAAATCAAATTCCTGTAGCAGGAGAACCCATCTGATCAGCCTAGGCTTAGCGTCCTTCTTCTCCATAAGGTACTTAATAGCAGCATGATCAGAGTGAATAGTGACTTTGGAGTCAACTATATAAGATCTGAACTTTTCACATGCAAACACGACTGCTAAAAATTCCTTCTCCGTAGTGGCATAGTTTCTTTGGGCACTGTCTAGAGTTTTACTAGCGTAGTGAATAACATTCAACTTCTTGTCAACTCTCTATCCTAGAACATCACCAATAGCATAATCACTAGTGTCACACATGATTTCAAAGGGCAAGTTCCAGTCAAGTGGTTGAACAATAGGTGTTGTTATCAAAGCCTTCTTAAGTATTTCAAAACCTTCCTCACAATCCTCATCAAAAACAAAAGGAATATCCTTCTGCAAGATGTTGGTAAGAGGCCTAGAAATCTTAGAGAAGTCTTTAATGAACCTTCTGTAGAAACCAGCATGACCTAGGAAACTTCGTATACCTGTGATATCTGTGGGTCAAGGCATTTTCTCAGTTAAATCAACCTTAGCCTTATCAACTTCAATGCCTCTTTCAGAAATTTTGTGTCCTAAGACGATACCTTCATTAACCATAAAGTGGCACTTCTCCCAATTCAAGACGAGGTTGGTATCTTCGCATCTCTGTAAGACTCAATCAAGGTTGCTAAGGCAATCATCAAAGGAAGACCCGTAAACGGAGAAGTCATCCATGAAAACCTCGACAATCTTTTCACAAAAGTTGGAGAATATAGCCATCATACATCTTTGGAAGCTGGCAGGTGCATTGCATAATCCAAAAGGCATACATATATAAGCAAAGGTACCGAAGGGGCAGGTGAAAGTGGTTTTCTCCTGATCAGATTGTGCAACAGGTATTTGCGAGAAACCTGAATAACCGTCTAGAAAGCGGAAGTGTGTGTGTTTTGATAGCCTTTCTAGCATTTGGTCAATAAACGGCAAAGGATAATGATCTTTCCTGGTTGCCTTGTTCAGTTTTCAGAAGTCTATCACCATCTTATAGCCGGTAATAATCCTTTGTGGGATTAGTTCATCCTTATCATTAGGAACGACGGTGATACCTCCCTTCTTAGGTACGCAATGTACTGGACTTACCCAATCACTATGAGCAACAGGATAAATGATTCCTGCTTCGAGAAGCTTTAATATTTCTTTTCTAACGACCTCTTTCATCTTAGGATTCAATCTCCTTTGATGATCAGCAACTGTTTTGAAGTCAGGATCAATTTTAATCTTGTGCTGACACAGAGTAGTACTAATACCCTTAAGGTCATCAAGGGTATATCCAATAGCAGCATGGTGCTTCCTCACAGTTCTTAGTAACTTCTTCTCTTCGTGCTCTGAGAGGAGAGCACTAATAATGACAGGATATATCTCCTTCTCATCAAGATAGGCATACTTAAGAGTATCAGGCAACTGTTTAAGCTCGAACACAGGATCACCCTTTGGTGGGGGAGGATCCCCAAGCAGTTCAACAGGTAGATTATTCTTGAGAATAGGATATTGTTCTAAGAAAATTTTATCTATCTCATCTCTCTCCTCCATATGCATATCATTTTCATGCTCAAGCAGATATTGCTCTAAAGGATCCGTAGGAGGTACGGCAATAGAGGCAAGAGCAATAATTTCATCTCTACCAGACGACTCTCTTTCATGGGGTTGTGTTCCAAACTTGGAGAAGTTAAATTCATGAGACACACCCTCGAAACTAACTGTGACAGTCTGCTTAATGCAATCAATGTGAGCATTGACAGTGTTGAGAAAGGGTCTACCAAATATGATGGGACAAAAGCTATCTTGAGCAGTACCAAGGACGAGGAAATCAGTAGGATACTTCGTCTTACCACACAGGACTTCTACGTCTCTCACAATTCCCAGAGGGCAGATAGTATCTCTATTAGCTAGTGTAATAGTGACATCAATGGGTTCTAACTCAGTAGGTGCAATCTCATCTTTGATTTCATCATATGGAGAACGGGGTATTGCACTAACACTAGCTCCCATATCACATAAACCATGGTAACAGTGATCTCCTATCTTGACAGAAACAACGGGCAGGCCAACTACAGGTCCGTATTTGTCCTTCGCGTGAGGTTTAGCAATTCTAGCGGGGTCCTCACATAATTTGATAACATGCCCATCTATGTCTTCGGCTAAGAGATCTTTGATAATAGCAACACTAGGTTCAACTCTAATCTCCTCAGGGGGTGCAAGTGGTCTAATGTAACACCTACGTATCACAGTTGGAGCTTTAAAAAAATCCTTTATCCTAGCAGGGTATGGTGGTTTCTCAGTGTAAGCACAAGGAACAACAGGATCACTAAAAGCAATGACTTTCTCCTCAACTAGATTGGTTTTGGCTATGTTGCTTTGTACAGGAGGATGATATTTAAACCACTTCTCTTTGGGAAGATCAACATGAGCAGCAAAAGATTCACATAGAGAAGCTACTATCTCAGAGTCAAGTCCATACTTAGCGCTATAATCTCTAGAAGTGTTTGTCTCAACAAAAGATTTAACGCAATCAAACTGGAAATTCATACCTGACTCCTTACCTTCCTCCAGCTCCCAATCTTCAGAGTTGCGTTCGATTCTCTCCAATAAATTCTACTTGTGATCAATATCCTTCTTCATAAAAGAACCGGTACAAGAAGTGTCAAGCATGGTACGATCTTCATGAGAAAGCCGAGCATAAAAGTTTTGAGTGATGATTTCTCTCGAGAGCTCATGGTTGGGGCATGAATATAGCATTGATTTAAGCCTCCCCCAAGCTTGAGCTATGCTTTCCCTGTCACGAGGCCAAAAGTTATAAATAAAGTTCCGATCATGATGTACTAAATGCATAGGATAGAACTTTTGATGAAATTCCAATTTCAACCGATTGTAGCCCCATGATCCAGTATCATCACATAGCCTATACCATGTCAACGCCTTATCCTTAAAATATAAAGGAAAGAATTTCTTCTTAACCTCATCCTCGGGCAAACCTGCAAGCTTAAATAAACCACAAACTTCATCTACATTGATTAGATGCAAGTCTGGATGTGAAGATCCATCTCCTATAAAAGGATTAACCAGCAGTTTCTCAAGCATACCCAAAGGAATTTCATAAAAGATATTTTCAGTAGGTACCTCAGGTTGAGGAACAACTCCTCGTGCTTCCGTTCGTGGTGAAGATACCCTGAACAAACTCCTCAAAGGAACAGTTTCCATAGTGACAAGTGACAATAAATTTCAGCACAGTATAAAAATGTTTCCTTACCAATTTCCACATACCAAAGGCGCTTCACTGCCCGGCAACGGCGCGAGAAAAGAGTCTTGATGACCCACAAGTATAGGGGATCAATCGTAGTCCTTTTGATAAGTAAGAGTGTCGAACCCAACGAGGAGCAGAAGGCTGTGATAAACGGTTTTCAGCAAGGTAATAACTAGAAGAACTGAAAGTAGCGGTAACAAGTGATTGTGCAGCGAGGTGAAACGTAGCAAGCAGAAAGTAACAAGTAACAAGTAGTAGCAACGGTGCAGCAAGCGGCCCAATCACTTTTTAGAAAGGGACAAGCCTGAACAAAGTCTTATAGGAGGAAAAAAAAAGCTCCAAAGGACACACGGGAATTTCTGTCATGCTAGTTTCATCATGTTCATATGATTCACATTCGTTACTTTGATAGTTTGATATGTGGGTGGACCATCGCTTGGGTACTGCCCTTACTTGGACAAGCATCCCACTTATGATTAACCTCTCTCGTAAGCATCCGCAACTACAAAATAAGAATTAAGACAAAGTCTAACCATAGCATTAAACTAGTGGATCCAAATCAGCCCCTCACGAAGCAACGCATAGACTGGGTTTAAGCTTCTGTCACTCCAGCAACCCATCATCTACTTACTACTTCCCAATGCCTTCCTCTAGGCCCAAATATGGTGAAGTGTTATCTAGTCGACGTTCACATAACACCACTAGAGGAAAAGATAACATACAGCATATCAAAATATCGAACGAATATCAAATTCACATGACTTATCCCATATCCTCAGGAACAAAAGTAACTACTCACAAAGCATAATCATAATCATGATCAGAGGTGTAATGAATAGCATCAAGGATCTGAACATAAACTCTTCCACCAAACAATCCAACTAGCATCAACTACAAAGAGTAATCAACACTACTAGTAACCTTACAAGTACCAATCGGAGTCGTGAGACGGAGATTGGTTACAAGAGATGAACTAGGGATTGGAGAGGAGATGGTGCTGATGAAGATGTTGATTCCTCCCCTCCGACGAGAGGAGTGTTGGTGATGACGATGGCGACGATTTCCCCCTCCGGGAGGGAAGTTTCCCCGGCAGGATCGTCCTGCCGGAGCTCTAGATTGGATCTGCTCAAGTTCCGCCTCGTCGCGGCGGCGAAACCACGAAAAATCTCCTAAATGATTTTTTTCTGGACCAAAACCCTTCATATAGCAAAAGAGGGGGCATAGTGGGCCGTCAGGGAGCCCACAAGCCCCCACTCCGCCACCAGGGGGGTGGCGGTGGCAGGGCTTGTGGCGCCCTGGCAGCCCCCTGTGATACTTCTTTCGCCCAGTATTTTTTATATAATCCAAAAAAATTCCACGTAACTTCTCAAGGCATTTGGAGATGTGCAGAATAGTGGACTAAGATTTGCTCCTTTTCCAGTCCAGAATTCCAGCTGCCTGAATTCTCCCTCTTCAAATAAACCTTGCAAAATAAGAGAGAAAAGGCCTAAATATAGTACCACAAGTAATATAACAGCCCATAAAGCAATAAATATCAACATGAAAGCATGATGCAAAATGGACGTATCACGTCCTCATAGTGCAGTTTTCGTAGTGGGCTGACATCATGGCATTAATGCCCCACATTGTAACATAGGAGGTGAGGGGGTGGCGCACTCTATATAAGCCACCCCACCACATAACTCAGGGCTGGTCTCTCTCTAGTCTTAGGACTTAGCTTGGAGATCCGTTCTCCCCCTCTCTCTTTCTAATACACCATGTAACCCCGTGTTCATGACAGATATGCAAAGCCTCTACGGAGCACGAGACGTAGGGTTGTTATATCCATCGCGAGAGGCCCGAACTCGTTAAACTCACCGTGTCACCCATTTGCATCTCGATAGATCATGCTCCTTTATCCTACCACCTTTATATTGTTGGAATCGTTACCATGAAAGGTTGTGGGTAGGGGGATGGCACGGTACCGGCATGGCGATGAAAGGAGAAGTGGCGTTCTGCCACGTGTGGGTCGAATCTGGGCGGGAAAAGGCATTTATCGCCCGACCATGATGGTCCACTGACCACTTCTCCTTCCTTTGGAGTCCCAAGGACCCCCCCCCAGCATGTTGGGTTCGGCCTAGGTTCGCCGGGATGAAAAATGACCTGAACCGGCAGAATTTGGCGTCCTCGGGGCGCGACTCGGGAATTTGTTGTGCTGGCGGAAATAAAGGCGCCTTGGGGCTGTTGGGGGTGCAGATGGATATGCTCTTATGCCAACTCCAACGCATGACCCCAAACGAACGTCCGTTTGGTCTGGATTTAGTCCATTTAGGGGTCGGAATGGGGTCGTGTCTGCCCGAATTTGGGTGCGTCGGGTGGACGCCCAACGCGCGGCCGCATCTTCGGCCGCATTTCATGCACACACATTTTTTCCTCATTTTATTATTATTTCCACCAATGATTTTTGTGATACATTGGAATACATTCACCAAATCTTGTCTAGAATAACAAGTCCAAAGAAAGCAAGAACTACAAGAGAGCATTTTAAAAGATATCCAACTTCCATAACTTCTCCCGTAAGTTGGATTAGTGCCTTCTCGATGCATTCGTAGTTGACCTACGGAGTCTTGATCTTGAATGCTTCTTTCTTATTCAATTCTAAAGAAGTAGACGTTGCCTCCGCTCATTTAGTCTCATCTCTAGCGTCTACTCTAGCAAGAAGTGTATGAACATCAATTAAATCACGCGCTGTCACTACATCGATGTATTCTTTTTCACAAAACGAAAATTTGGATCCATCCTACACAATAAATATTTGATAGTAAGCAAAACAAATCGAATCTGAAATCACAACTGAAGCTAAACTAGCATGTACCCCATCATTTTGGCACTTGACAAACACCCATCCAGGGTGTTCTAGCATTGTAGAGACGCGGCGCATGACTTTCAGTGGATAGTCGTCGCACTTTATGAGCGGCATCGATCCACCGATGAGCATTTGGGTGAGCACCGAGCTCGTACGACAGCCGTTGGTGTATTTCCCGAACCGTCGATGGAGTAGATCCGAGCGGCTAGAGGCGGAGTCAGTACCTGCATGCGGCATGGGGGTGTTGTCGGGGTTGTGCTAATCGGTACTCGGCCAGTCCATGACACGCCTCGGCCTCGAGTGGCCTGCCGCGGACAAATCTGGCTAGATCCGCTCCATATCCGGCCACCGGTTGCGCTGAAGCAGGTGCGGATGAGGAAGTCCGGGACTAAGGGGTCCTCAGGCCGTCGTTCTATCTCTTGTGGGCCTGAAATGTGGGCCGCTTTGTGAATATCACTCGAAGGCCGAGCCATAAGGCGACTCCATGTTCGGGAAGGAATTCTTCGGCGCCTTGGTGTGTCCTCCAAGCCAAGATGATAGAATCGACATGTTTATTCCCTAATGGCAACCAACCATTTGTAACCCTAGGTACCCCAGTGTCTATGTAAACCAAAGGGTTTAGCTCGTAGAGGCCAAGAATCATTATACTAATTATCTAGGGTTTAGTTCATGTGATCATCATTGTAGATCGACTATGTAATCATCATACACACATCAATATAATAAAGCAGGACGTAGGATTTTACCTCTTCAAGAGGGCCCAAACCTTGGTAAATACCATCCCTATGTTTCCTGTTCCCCATTGATCCAAGATCCGCAGCTCGGGACCCCCTACCCGAGATCCGCCTGTTTTGACACTGGCGACGTTGGTGCTTTCATTGGGACTTCCACTTTGGGATTGCCAAAGGATCGATGGCTTGCTTAGTCATCAGAGATAGCAACCACACCGGGGATGTCTTTGTCCCCGACCAGCTCTTCGCATTCGGTAGCACTGTTCTACATGCCGATGGGGTCGGTCACCTCGACTAGATCATCGGCTTCGCACCAGAGCAGAAGATCACGATCGGCAACCTAGAGTACGCCGCCGACGCCCAAGGCAACCTATTCCTTATGAGGCTACCGCCCTGGCCCGAGGAGCCTAGAACTCCCGAAGATTTAACTTCGGGCATTTTGCCTGATGGCCGCTGTGTATCCCTTGCAACGGCGCCAAAAATAGTTGTGTCGATGGCACCAGGAATCCTTCAGCTGCGGCTACGCCTTAAGGGACTTCCTAGGCAAGTATGCAAAGGATTTCCCCCGCGGCCTTGGAGCCTTGCGTTGGTTTTCCCTCGAAGCGGAAAGGGCGATGTAGCACAGCGACGGTAAGTATTTCCCTCAGTTTGAGAACCAAGGTATCAATCCGGCGGAAGAGTAACTCTGGATCCTGCACAAACACAAAAAGCTTGCACCCAACGCTATGAAGGGGTTGTCAATCCCTTATAGATTGTTTGCCAAGTGAGAACTGAAAGCAACAAAGTAACAAAGCAAAGTAAAAGCGGAGTTGTAAATGACAGATGTGAATAAACCCGGGGGCCGTAGTGTTTACTAGTGGCTTTTCTCATGAAAGCAAGTAGACGGTGGGTGAACAAATTACTGATGAGCAATTGATATAACTGTGCAGAGTCGTGACGATATGCAATGATTATTTCTATAGGCATCACGTCTGAAACAAGTAGACCGATACTTTGTGCATCTACTACTATTACTCCACACGTCGACCGCTATCCAACATGCATCTAGTGTATTAAGTCCATAAGAACAGAGTAAGGCCTTAAGCAAGATGACATGATGTAGAGGGATAATCTCAAACCAATGATAAAAAACCCCATCTTTTTACCCTTGATGGCAACTGCTTGATGTGTGCCTTGCTGCCCCTACTGTCACTGGGAAAGGTCACCACATGGAAGAACCCAAAACCAAGCACTTCTCCCATTGCGAAAATCATAGATCTAGTTGGCCAAACAAAACCCAAGACTCGGAGAGACTTAGAAGGATATCAAATCATGCATATAAGAAATCAACAAAGACTCAAATATAAATCATAGATAATCTGATTACAAGTCCACAATTCATCGGATCTCGACAAACACACTGCCAAAGAAGATTACATCGGATAGATCTCCATGAAGATCATGGAGAACTTTGTATTGAAGATCCAAGAGAGAGAAGAAGCCATCTAGCTACTAACTACGGACCCATAGGTCTGAAGTGAACTACTCACGAGTCATTGGAGGGGCGATGATGATGATGAAGAAGCCCTCCACCTCCAAAGTCCCCTCCGGAGGGTGCCGGGAAGGGTCTCCAAATGAGATCTCGCGGAAACGAAAGCTTGCGGCGGCGGAAAAGTATTTTCGATGCTCCCCCAATTTTTTGCGGAATATTTGGGAATTTATAGGCCAAAGATCTATGTCAGGGGGGCGGCCAGGGAGGCCACAAGCCTGCCCACCGCCGCCTCCCCCTGGTGGCGGAGTGGGAGCTTGTGGGCTCCCTGGAGCCCACCTGGCTTGGCCCAAAAGCCCCGTGGACTTCTTCCGTTCGGGAAAAAATCATTTCGGGGTTTTTCTTCCGTTTGGACTCCGTTCCAAAATCAGATCTGAAAAGAGTCAAAAACACGAAAAAACAGGAACTAGCACTTGGCACTGAATCAATAAGTTAGTCCCAAAAAAGATATAAAAAGGTACATAAAACATACAAAGAAGGCAAGATAACAGCGTGAAATCATCAAAAATTATAGATACGTTTGAGACGTATCAAGCATCCCCAAGCTTAACTCCTGCTCGTCCTCGAGTAGGGAAGTGATAAGAATGAATTTTTGATGCTTTCATGCTACCTAGCATAGGTGTACTTTGTAATTCCTCTTATGTGACATGAATGTTCAGATCCATTAGATTCAAAACAATAGTTTTCTATTGACGTGGAGCCAATAATAATCCAAGCAAACTAGCAAAGTAATCATGAACTTTCAAAATAACAAGGCCAAAAGAAAGTTATCCCTACAAAAGCATATAGTCTCGCTATGCTCTATCATCATTGCACAACGAATTTAAATCATGCACAACCCCGGTATTGGCCAAGTAATTGTTTCACACCTTTACTTTCAACCCTCACGCAATACATGAGCGTGAGCCATGGTTATAGCACTATAGATGGTGTGGAATGTGGTGGAGGTTGCAAGAAAAAAAGGAGAAGATAGTCACATTAACTAGGCATATCAATGAGCTGTTGGAGATGCTCATCAATAGATATCAATGTGAATGAGTAGGGATTTCCATACAAATGATGCACTAGAGCTACAAGTATGTGACAGCTCTTAAAGAAAACTAGTGGGTGTGCATCCAACTTGCTTTCTCACGAAGACCTAAGGCAATTTTGAGGAAGCCTATCATTGGAATATACAAGCCAAGTTATATAACGATAATTTCCCACTAGCTATATGGTGGTGACAAAACGAGATACTCTCAATCATGAAGATCATGGTGCTCAATATGCACAAGTGTGGGAAAAGTGGTAGCATTGTCCCTTCTCTCTTTTTCTCTTTTTTTTGGTGGGCTCTTTGGCCTCTTTTTTTATGGGCTTCTTTGGCCTCTTTTATTTCCTCACATGGGACAATGCTCCAATAATGATGATCATCACACTTTCAACTCAAAACTTAGAGCAATTATGACTCTATATGGAATGCCTTCGGTAGTGTACCGTGGCAACGATCTAGCATGGCATAGACATCAATGGAAATATCATGCTAGCTATCTTACGATCATGCAATGGCAATGTAGACGTGGTGGCACATGTCATTGTGGTAGTTGCATGGCAATATATCTCGGAATGACTTTGCAAAATCCATAATAGGTAGGTATGATGGCTGTTTTGAGGGAGGCTAATGGTGGGTTTTGTGCACCGGCGAAAGTTGCGCGGCACTAAGAAGATAGTGATGGTGGAAGGTGAAGGTGCATCTAAACCATGGACTCAACATTAGTCATGAAGAACTCATATACTTGTTGCAAAAGTTTTATTAGTAATCGAAACAAAGCATTCAACGCATACTCCTAGGGGAAGGGTTGGTAGGTATAAACTATCGTGCGATCCCGACCGCCACGTAAAGGATGACAATCAATATACTAATCACGCTCAGAATTCATCACATAGCGGTTCACCATACGTGCTTGCTACGGGAATCACTAACTTCAACACAAGTATTTCTAGATCCACAACACCTTACTAGCATGACTTCAATATTACCATAACCACAACTCAAAACTAATTGAGATGAATCAAACTTCTCTAACTATTCAATGCACATGAAGGTGGAAGTTTTCGTATCCCTTTGGATAACTACCCCTTTTGAGACTACTTTCAAAGCATAGATCAACTACCAAGCCACGCACCGCTGTGCCCTAAAATATATAAGTGAAGCACATAGAGCAAAAGTATTTAGCTCAAAAGATATAAGTGAAGCACATGTGAGCTGAATTGTCTACCAAAAGATATAAGTGAAGCTCGACAAAATCACGGTGTGTGCATGTCTCTCTCTCTAGGTGTGCATCAAGGATGATTGTGACACAAAAAAAATAAAAGACTCCTACGATACAAGACGCTCCAAGCAAAAACACATAACATGTGGTGAATAAAAATATAGCCCCAAGTAACGTTACCGATGGATTGAAGACGAGAGAGGGGATGCCTTCCCAGGGCATCCCCAAGCTTAGGCTTTTACGACATCCTTGAATCTCTTGGGGTGCCTTGGGCATCCCCAAACTTGAGCTCTTGCCACTCTTTTATCTCTTTTGCCATAAGAACTTCACCCAAAACTTAAAAACTTCACAACACGAAACTTAAACAGAAACTCGTGATAACATTAGTACAAGAAAGCAAACCACCACTTCCTTAGGTACTGTATCAAACTTAAATTCTACTTGTGCTGATGTTGGGTTACTGTACTTTCAATCTTCCATGGCTACTACCCCCCCCCCGGTACTATCCATAGTTTCATCGAAATAAGCAACCAACACAACAAAAACAGAATCTGTTAACAGCAGACCAGTCTGTAGCAATCTATATGTTTCGTATACCTATGGTACTTCAAAAATTCTGAACAATTACGACAGTCTGAAGAATTTTCGTGGCAATCAGCAGAAAAAATAATCAACTCAAAAGCTCTTACAGAAAAAAAATGAAAATTCTTTTCGTGAGCAGAAAGTTTCTGTCTTTCCCAGCATGACCAAACGATCATCCTCAAGACTAATCATAACGGTTTTGCTTGGCACAAACGCAAAAAAAAACACAAAAAATCCAATCATAACAGAATTATGGAAGTGTGGAAAACACAAAACAAAAAGAAAAAGGATAGATTCATTGGGTTGCCTCCCAACAAGCACTTTTGTTTAACGCCCTTAGCTAGGCGAAAGTGATGGAATCACGTATAGTCATCTTTGGTGCTCAAACGATAAGTAGCCCTCATCATAGATTCATAAGGCAATCTTATTTTCTTTCTAGGAATGTGCTCCATGCCCTTCTTTAAGGGAAATTGAATTATAATATTCCCTTCCTTCATATCGATGATAGCACCAATAGTCCTTAGGAAAGGTCTACCAAGAATAATGGGACATAAAGGATTGCAATCTATGTCAAGTACAATGAAATCCACGGGTACATAGTTCTTATTTGCAACAATAAGAACATCATCGATCCTCCCCATGGGCTTCTTGACGGTAGAATCCGCAAGATGCAAATTAAGAGAACACTCTTCAATCTCATGAAAACCAAGAATATCACATAAAGACTTTGGAATCGCGGAAACACTAGCACCCAAATCACACAAAGCATTGCACTCATAGTTTTTGATCTTGATTTTGATAGTAGGTTCCCACTCATCATGAAGTTTTCTAGGTATAGAAACTTCTAGTTCGAGCTTCTCTTCAAGAGATTTCATCATAGCATCTACGATATGCGCGGTAAAGGCTTTACTTTGGCTATAAGCATGTGGAGAGTTTGCAATGGATTGCATCAAAGAAATGCATTCAAACAAGGAACAATTATCATAATTGAATTCCTTGAAATCCAAAGTGGGAGTTTCATTACTACCCAAAATTTTGACTTCTTCTACTCCACTCTCCACACCTTTATCATCAAGATAGGTGGACTCCGAATCATTGGAGCATTTTTAAACCAAAGTGGATTCATATCCAGCCCCTCCATAAGTAGGTTTGACACGCGAAAACAAAGATTCAAGAGGAGACACACCAAGCACTTTAAGATCTTCGCGATTTGCATCACTAGAACGCTCCCTTTTAAACCATTCATGTCTAGCGCGAATTTGGGCGGTTCTTTCTTTGCTCTCATTCATGGAGATACGCATAGCTTTCAAAGTTTCATCCAAGTTGATCTTGGGAGGAGCGCATCTAACTTTCAAAGCATCAATATCACAAGACATCCTATCAACGCTCTTAGCCAAATCGTCTATTTTGAGTAGTTTTTCCTCCATGGACACATTGAAAATCTTTTGAGAGTTATGAACTCTTGGATATTACTCTCTAGATCAGAGTGTAATTTGTTATGATTTCCATAAGTGTTGCCGTAGGAATTGCCATAACTGTTAGAGGAGTTGCTAGGAAAAGGCCTAGGAACATAGTTTCCTCTAAAAGCATTGTTGTTGCCAAAATAGTTCCTACCAACAAAATTCACGTCCAAACTAGCGTTGCTACTCTCAATCAAAGAAGATAGTGGCATGTCATTAGGATCTACGGTAGCGTTTCTACTAGCAACCAAATTCATCAACTCATCCATCTAAGCACTAAGCGAGTTAATCTCTTCTATAGCGTGCACCTTTTTGCTAGCAGGCGACCGTTCAGTGTGCCACTGAGAGTAGTTGGTCATGATATTGTCTAGGAGTTTTGTAGCGTCTCCTAACGTGATTTCCATGAACGTTCCACCTGAGGCGGAGTCCAAGATATTGCGAGAAGCGAAATTCAAGCCAGCGTAAAAGATTTGTATAATCATCCACAAACTCAAGCCATGAGCGGGACAATTTCTAATCATAAGTTTCATCCTCTCCCAAGATTGTGCAACATGTTCATGATCAAGTTGCTTGAAATTCATGATATTGTTACGTAAGGAGCTGATCTTAGCTGGCAGAAAATACTTGGATATGTAAGCATCTTTGCACCTATCCCAAGAATCGATACTATTTTTAGGCAAAGATGAAAACAAAGTTTTTGTGCGATCTCGCAACGAGAAAGGAAAAAGTTTCAACTTAATCACGTCATTATCCACATCTCTTTTCTTTTGCATATCACAAAGCTCAATGAAGGTATTGAGATGGGATGCGGCATCTTCATTAGGAAGGCTAGAGAATTGCTCTTTCATAACAAGATTCAGCAAAGCTGTGTTGATTTCATACGATTCCGCACTAGTGGCGGGAGCAATCGGAGTACTAATAAAATCATTATTATTAGTGCTCGAGAAGTCGCCAAGTTTGGTGTTTTCAGACATGATGTCTTCAACAAACAAACAAACAAGCACACAAGCAAGCAAGAAACTGGTAAAGGAAAATGGCAAGGGCAAGGGAAAACGGCGAAGGAGAAAGGCGAATGAAAACGGCAAATGTGAAGTGGGGGAGAGGAAAACAAGAGGCAACTGGCAACAAAAGTAAATGCAAGAGAAGAGTTTGTGCGACCTACTTGGATAGATCTTGATTTCTCCTCCCCGGCAACGGCGCCAGAAATACTTTTGATGGCTGTTGTGTATCCCTTGCAACGGCGCCAGAAATAGTTGTGTCGATGGCACCAGGAATCCTTCAGCTGCGGCTATGCCTTAAGGGATTTCCTAGGCAAGTATGCAAAGGATTTCCCACGCGGCCTTGGAGCCTTGCGTTGGTGTTCCCTCGAAGCGGAAAGGGTGATGTAGCACAGCGACAGTAAGTATTTCCCTCAGTTTGAGAACCATGGTATCAATCCGGCGGAAGAGTATCTCAAGATCCTGCACAAACACAAAAAGCTTTCACCCAACGCTATGAAGGGGTTCTCAATTCCTTATAGATTGTTTGCCAAGTGAGAACTGAAAGCAACAAAGTAACAAAGCAAAGTAAAAGCAGAGCTATAAACAATGGATGTGAATAGACCCGGTGGCCGTAGTGTTTACTAGTGGCTTCTCTCATGAAAGCAAGTAGACGGTGGGTGAAAAAATTACTGACGAGCAATTGATAGAACTGTGCAGAGTCGTGACAATATCTATGAGATGATTATTTCTATAGGCATCACGTCCGAAACAAGTAGACCGATACTTTCTGCATCTACTACTATTAATCCACACGTCGACCGCTATCCAGCATGCATCTAGTGTATTAAGTCCGTAAGAACAGACTAACGCCTTAAGCAAGATGACATGATGTAGAGGGATAATCTCAAACCAATGATAAAAACCCCATCTTTTTTACCCTTGATGGAAACTGCTTGATGTGTGCCTTGCTGCCCCTACTGTCACTGAGAAAGGTCACCACATGGCAGAACCCAAAACCAAGCACATCTCCCATTGCAAGAATCATAGATCTAGTTGGCCAAACAAAACCCAAGACTCGGAGAGACTTACAAGGATATCAAATCATTCATATAAGAAATCAGCAAAGACTCAAATATAAATCATAGATAATCTGATCACAAGTCCACAATTCATCGGATCTCGACAAACACACTGTCAAAGAAGATTACCTTAGATAGATCTCCATGAAGATCATGGAAAACTTTGTATTGAAGATCCAAGAGAGAGAAGAAGCCATCTAGCTACTAACTACGGACCCGTAGGTCTGAAGTGAACTACTCACGAGTCATTGGAGGGGTGATGATGATGATGAAGAAGCCCTCCACCTCCAAAGTCCCCTCCGGCAGGGTGCCGGGAAGGGTCTCCAGATGAGATCTCTCGGAAACGGAAGCTTGCGGCGGCGGAAAAGTATTTTCGAGGCTCCCCCGATTTTTTGCGGAATATTTGGGAATTTATAGGCCAAAGATCTAGGTCAGGGGGCGGCCAGGAAGGCCACAAGCCTGCCCACCGCCGCCTCCCCCCTGGTGGCGGAGTGGGAGCTTGTAGGCTCCCTGGAGCCCACCTGGCTTGGCCCAAAAGCCCCCTGGACTTCTTCCGTTCGGGAAAAAATCATTTCGGGGTTTTTCTTCCGTTTGGACTCCGTTCCAAAATCAGATATGAAAAGAGTCAAAAACACGGAAAAACAGGAACTGGCACTTGGCACTAAATCAATAAGTTAGTCCCAAAAAAGATATAAAAAGGTACATAAAACATACAAAGAAGGCAAGATAACAGCGTGAAATCATCAAAAATTATAGATACGTTTGAGACGTATCATTGCCGGACCCCTTCTCCGGGCCGATGCTTGCCATGGATCTGGCTCAAGATCGGATTGAATCATAGCATCCGGAGACCAGGGGTCAGCCTTGGCCGAGCACACTCTCTCTGCCTGCGCGTCCGAGGTTAACTCCTAAAGACTCCAGATGTCTAATCTGGCCAACTTCTCACTATTGAACAAGACACTGGCTCGAATCCAGACAATGAACATTATGGATGACCCGTCCTAAGCCTATGCTAGGATTGGTCTTGAGGTAGGCCATGGGGAATTTTATGTCCCACCCACCACCCACTTCGTAGCCACTATCGAAGATTTAACCGATATGGTAGACTACGCCTCTGAGGAGGCCGAGGGCCTGGGTGAAGCTGTCGATGCCACTCCCCCTCCCACCGCTAGACGGTGGATAGCCACCTCCTCTTACGATGTATATATGGTGGACAACCCTAGAGATAAGGGCGACTGCACCATGGGGAAGACTAGCGACGACACCCCCGATGATATTGGCTACAAGCCCGGCGAGGAGCCACCCAAGCGCTGACGTCAGCACAAACGATCCAAGGGGCGCAAGGGTAAGGAAAGCAAGACACGCACCAAAGAAAATGATACGCCAAACAATCTGGAAGACCTCGGCGACCTCGCTGCCCCCAAACAACAATATGATGACTCGGAGGAGCACGAGGATCAGGATAACCCCGAGGACCTCAATGACTCTGAAGAAAACAACTACCTTCCTCTCGCCGAGGAGGAGGTTAGCCTCGGAGCCGAGGATTTCATCATCCCAGAGGACCCGCTGGATCAAGAGCGGTTCAAGTGACAACTTATAGCCACCGCCCAAAGCCTAAAGAAGAAACAGAATTAGCTTAAAGTAGAACAAGACACCCTCAATGACAGATGGACGAGAGTCATAGCAGCCGAAGAAGGGTACGACAATGAACGATTGTATGAAAACAAAAGTTACCCGCGCTGATATTTACTGCCGCAATTCGACGACAAGGCCCTTGAGACCTCACTCCCAGATGCACTTAGGACAACCAGCCAGACCGCCCCCCTTCAGGACGGGACAAGACGGCTGGAGAAGCTAAAATTTGATCCGCACCTCCCCGCGGAAGAAGGAAGAAGCCAATACAACCAGAGGACCCATATGACCTATGACACGCCCTGGATGCTAGAGCGGGACGAACAAGATACATCTACGGAGCTAAAGGGTACACTAACGCTAGACGGGACACATGCCAGGCTTGGCTCGAATAAAACGATAGATCTCGGGAACAATACCGGGTCTGGATGACAGCCGACCTCCAACATGACATAGGTCGGGTCAGGGGCACCACTCACCCATTGTACTTCACAAATGAGGTGATGAAGCATTAGTTCCCCGAAGGGTTTAAACATAGCCTAGAACGATACTGGGTCTGGATCACAGCGGACCTCCAGCATGACATAGCTCAGGTCAGGGGCGCCGCTCACCCATTGTACTTCACAAATTAGGTGATGACATAGCTTGGGTCACGGGCACAGCTCGACCAAGACAAGGCGAGAACAATGTCGGCCCTTACATCACTCAGGACCCGCTTTTGCACGGGCAAGGACAGTTGGTTAGCTCATTGAAGCAACAAACCCCAAGACCCAGACACCTTTGAAGTTTAGGATGGAAACGGAAAACCACGGCACAAGAAGAACAAGCCTTTACACAAGACCGGCAATGTTGAGGATATGGCAGTAAATGTTGGCTTCAGCAACTCAAAGTCAGGACCACGGAAGAAGCCCTCTAAAGGAAATCGGGATGGACCTATCGTGCTGGACAATATCATGGATAGGCCTTGCCAGATCCACGGCACCCTAGGCATGCCTGCCACCCACACCAACCATAATTGTTGGGTGGTCAAACAGGCAGGGAAACTCGTAGCCGAGGAGGAGGGTAACGTCCCTCGTAGTGAGGATGATGAAGAGCCTCGCGTGCCGAACAATGGAGGTTGTCGGAGCTCTAGGACCGGGGGTATCTGGGCTCGTCTGCCTGCAGGCCCTGGCACAACTCATGCCAAGGACCGAACAGGGTTCGTTTTCACACCGTACGACCAAGGCCCTAGTGGCCCCCCTGCCTCACTAGGTGGACCCCTGCGGACGTTGTCGGGCGCCACATCAAGCCCCACCTCGCCAGGAGGCCTCCCAAGGCTGCCCTCGAGGCTCTCGCGGTGCAGATTGATCAAGGGTGGCTCGATAGGCCGGATGGTCCTGCAGTGTCACGTGGGTGACGCATGTAGCGCCAAGCGGTGCCAGGAGGCGTGTAGGCGAGCGTGGATGAGGAGGCTTTCCAGTTTCGTGCTAAGGGAGAAGGGCCTCCGCCAGATCCCAAATCGCTCCCTAAAGTCTTTCCTCTTTGGTGCAAGAAGACCACGACGGGAGGATCGCCAAGGCAGGAGGTCATTCCCAATCCCACAAATGTGTCACGATAGTAGATTTAGCTGGCAGAGACCGCTTTTGCTAGGATAGGCTGCGATCGTGTCCCCCTTCAAACTGGTCGTTGTGGCAACCCTTCCTGCCTTGTGTTTTCGAGGGAAGAGGACCGGGTCTAGTATAAGGGAGGACATGCCGCCACCATAGAAAAGAGAGAAGACACTCCATTGTAACCCCCCCCCTCACGGTTAAGCGATAAGAACAAGAAGGAGTAGGGTCTTACACCGTGAGGTGGCCCGAACCTGCGTAAATTGATGTGTCCACCATTCTCCTTCCTCGGTCTGAGCACGTCGGAGCGTTCGGCGAGGCAGCGTTGTAGAGTAAGGTTGAAAAGCTTGCGCACCCCAGAGTTCAAACCTTCTTGGGTCCCCGGAGCCTCGAATCCGATATTTGACACACCGGGTAGGGGTGCGCTATGACTCTTCACCTTCATCCCAGCTCCGTCTCCGCCCACTCGATGGTCGGTGCCCGTCATGTTTGCGTTGAGTGTCGGGCGACCCGCGTCGCCAAGACCGCATTGCCGGATTTTGGGCTCCGCAAAACCCTAAAGATTCGAACTCAGGGGCGTGTACGAAGATCTCTCTCGGGCTCGCCTCACCTAACTCGCTACTCCTCGGGGATGGCAAAGAACTCACTCGATGGTGAGGAAGAATAGAACACATCCGTTTACCAGGTTTGGTCCGCTGAGAAGCGTAATACCCTACTCCTGCTTTGGTGGATTGCCTCTCGTCGAGGTTGGTGGATGAACTAGTAAAGTGATCGAGGGCCTCCGGAAGCTAGGTGGCCTTAGTATGGTGCCGGTGAGCGAATGAATCAATCTCCCTATCTACAAAGTAACGTATCCTCTCTATATAGCGGTGGCCCGGATCCTCTTCCCTCGTCATTTTGGCAGGAAGGGATCCCACAACGACCAATTTTGAAGGGGAACAGGGGAACATGCTCCGCTGCCCAAAGGTGGTCTTCGCCTGCAAAGTGGTTGCCAATGCTGATGGGACGGGTCCAGGGATGACGTCTGTACTGCTGGCGGGCGGCGACGGCCTTGTTGCACTAGAATGGAAATCTTTAGAAGATGCCTCAGGAACCCCGGTATGTCCTTGACCCCTTTGCACTAAAGGGGAAACTGTTTCGCCCTGCTGTCTGCTGCTCGTCTGTCCTTCCCCCACGTCATCCTTGACTCCTGAGGCCGAGCGTTTCCTCGGAATATCCGCCGCTCTGGAGGGGTCCTGATGAGGCCCCCTGTGGGTCTTGACATTGTTCCTCCATGCGAGGGCCATGCCATGAGTGGTGCTACACTCGAGCGTGCTTGCTCGATGAAGTGGGCCAGCCCTGGGGCACAGGCACGCAGGTCTGGGTACCCCCGTTCCTAGAACGCCGACACGCATTGCTCAGCCACAACAACGACAGCCACCGCCAACCCATCGGCGATGCGACTAACGCCGCCCGCGACCCCGTTGGTCGCGAACAACAAGATTCCTCTTTCCACCCTTCCGTGCAGCTAGACGGTCATACCTCCATGGATTCCTCCCAAAAAGCCTGCCCTGAGCATGTGGATGTGCAAGATGCGCTACTCACGGCGCAAGAGCTGCTTCGCTACCGCCCGACGAACGCTGGCTACGATGCGTGGCTGGGTCTTATCACCGAGCTCGTCACGGTGATTGGGGAGGCACCAGTACCCTCTCGCTCACTTCGCCCTCCTCTGCCCCATGTGGGAGGTATGGCCCATGGAGCTCCTTGGGCAGCGACCCGGTGGAACCCCGGCGCAACGTATGCCCGCTTGATCAGCACGACGGAACCCCTCCATGGGCCCAAGATGGGGCCAGCTGCCACGTCGTCTGTCGCCCACCGCCGGACGCCTGCAAGGTCCTTGAGAAGTAGCTCCAGCGTCAAGACCAGATTGTCTAAGTTTTTGCAGCGACTAGGCGCTAGAAGAGGGTTGCGCTCGCTCATGGCGTCCCCTCGAGTGACGTGGGCTTCCAGCCTTCACCCGTGAGCTACAACGGGTGGTTTGTCCCGTCAAGTTCAAGCCTGAGCTACCCCTGCACCATGATGGCGTCCCCGACGCCATAGAGTTCCTCCAACTCTACGCCCTTAGGATCGACACGGCCGGTGGTGACAACAAGGTTATGGCTATCTGGTTACCCATGGCCCTAAAGGACGGCGCGCGCTTGTTGTTCATGAACCTGCCACAGGAATCGATCTCCTCCTAGAGCGAGCTCTAGAGCTATTCACCATTGCCGACAAGTGCGCCAAGGCCGAAGAAGGCCGCCTGTTCATCCATCACAATCCCAACACAACGCTTGACGACAACAAGCCAAAGGTCAAGGAGGTCAAGCGCAAGGGCCCCATGGTGCTCGCGGCAAAGCCTGAACCAAAGTGTGGTCGCGACTAGGACGTACTCGAGAAGGAACGTCTTCCGCTCTGTGCCTTCCACAACGTACACACTCGCGGCACCGAGGACTACCAGGAGCTCAGGTCCCTCCGCGACGAGCGTGCCGCCCGGCGCCCGGACCACAACGACCGCGGTAACGGCAGTGGTGGCAGTCGCGGAGGCGGTGAGTAGGACGGCCACAATGGTGACCCTCGTCAGGCCTGGCACGAGCTGTTGGAAATATGCCCTAGAGACAATAACAAATAAGTTATTATTATGTTTTCTTGTTCATGATAATCATTTATTATCCATGCTATAATTGTATTGATTGGAAACTCAAATACATGTTTGGGTACATAGACAACACACTGCCCCTAGTGAGCCTCTAAGGACTAGCTCGTTGATCAAAGATGGTTAAGGCATCCTGACGATAGACATGAGTTGTCATTTGATAATGGGATCACATCATTAGGAGAATGATGTGATGGACAAGACCCAAACTATGAACATAGCATGTGACCGTGTCAGTTTATTGCTATTGCTTTCTGCATGTCAAGTATCTGTTTCTATGACCATGAGATCATACAACTCCCGGGCACCGGCGGAATGCCATGTGTGTATAAAACGTCACAACATAACTGGATGACTATAAAGTTACTCTACACGGATCTCCGAAGGTGTCTGTTGGGTTGGTGTGAATCGAGAATGGGATTTGTCACTCCTTACGATGGAGAGGTATCTCTAGGTTCCACTCGATAATACAACATCACAATGAGCTTGCAAGCAATGTGACTAAAGAGTTGGTCACGGGATCTTGTATTACGGAACGACTAAAGAGACTTGTCGGTAACGAGATTGAACTAGGTATGGAGATACCGACGATCAAATCTCGGGCAAGTAACATACCGATGGACAAAGGGAACAACATACGAGATTAATTGAGTCCTTGAAATAGAGGTTCAACCGATAAGGATCTTCATAGAATATGTCGGAGCCAACATGGGAACCCAGCTCCTGCTATTTTTTATTGATCGGAGAGTGTCTCATGTCATGTCTGCATAGTTATCGAACCCGCAGGGTCTGCACACTTAAGGTTCGGTGACATTTCGGTATAGTTGAGTTATGTATGTTGGTGACCGAAGTTTGTTTGGAGTCCCAGATAAGATCCCGGACGTCACAAAGAGCCCCGGAATGGTTCGGAGGTAAAGATTTATATATGGGCAGTCATATTTTGTCTACCAGAAAAGTTTCGGGTTTTTTCGGTATTGTACCGAGAAGCTTCTAGAAGGTTCTGGAAACTTCCGTAGGAGTACGGAATTCTACCAAGGGTTCTACCACGTCCCAAGTGTTTGCATGGGTTGAGGGAAGATATTGTGACCTTATTGGGCCAAGTGCACAAGTCCCTCAAGGCCCATGTAGTTGGGAAAGCTGGAAAGTCCACCTATATATGGAAGGGAATGAAGGGGACTAGGATTCCACCTCCTCCCCCCTTGGCTGCGCCCTAGGGCTTGGAGGGGCTATTCCCCACGCCCCTCCACCTATATATAGAGGGGAGGGGTGCCCCAAGAGGACACACGAAGCCCTTGGCGCCCCTCTATCTCCCTAGATCGTTTTCTCCTCCGTCCGCGGTTTCGGTAGCGCTAGGCGTAGTCGTGCCGGGACAGCAACACCACCATCACTGTCACGTTGTCGCGCTACCAGAGAACTCATCAACCTCTCCATCCTTGCTTTCTAGATCAAGGAGGCGGAGAACATCATCGAGTTGTATGTGTGCTGAACACGGAGGTGTCGTCCATTCGGAACTAGATCGGGACGGATCGTGATGGGATCGCGGGACAGAATGCGATTTGGATTGCGAAGACGTTCGACTACATCAACCGTGTTATAGACGTTTCCGCTTAAGGATCTACAAGGGTATGTAGATGCTCTCCCCTCTCATAGATGTTAGCCTCCATAGATTGATCTTGGTGTGCGTAGGAAATGTTTTGTTTCCCATGCGACACTCCCCAACATTGGTATCATGAGCGAGATCTATGCGTAGATGACATTACAAGTAGAACATAAAGGAGTTTGTGGGAATTTATATTCAGATTGCTTCCCTCCTTAGTATTTTCTTGGTGCGGCGGTATTGTGGGATGAAGCGGCCCGGACCAACCTTACTCATACGCTTACGAGAGACCGGTTCCATCGACTGGCATGCAACTTCTTGCATAAAGACGGCTGGCGGGTGTGTGTCTCTCCTACTTTAACTGAAATGGATTCGACAAAGGCGGTCCATGTAGAAGGTTAAATAGCAACTTGTGTATCACTATTGTGGTTTTGCGTAGGTCAGGATTGTTCTTGCTAGATACCCATAGAAGCCACGTAAAACATGCAACAACAAATTAGAGGACGTCTAACCTATTTTTGTAGGGTATGATGTGATATGATATGGCCAAGTACATGATATTATATATTTGATGTATGAGATGATCATGTTGTAATAGTTAAATATGGACCTCCATGTCGATGGTGCGGCAACCGACAGGAGCCATAGGGTCGTCTTTAATTTATTTTGGCGCTCGATGATGCTTTGCTTTATTGCTAGTTCAGTAGCTTTAGTACTAACATCATAGTTGGCGCGACAACCTCGATGGCAGCACAATGAGGGATATCATGATGATGGAGATCATTGTGTTGTGCCGGTGACGATGGAGATCATGCCAATGCTTTGGAGATGGAGATCAAAAGCAAAAGATGATGGCCATATCATGTCACTTATGATTTGCATGTGATGTTAATCCTTTTATGCACCTTGTTTTGCTTAGGGTGACAGTAGCATTATAAGGTGATCCCTCACTAAAATTTCAAGATAAAATTGTGTTCTCCCCGAGTGTGCACCGTTGCGACAGTTCGTCGTTTCGAGACACCACGTGATGATCAGGTGTGATAGACTCTACGTTCACATAAAACGGGTGCAAGACAGTTTGGCACACGCGGAACACTCGGGTTAAACTTGACGAGCCTAGCATGTACAAACATGGCCTCGGAACACAAGAGACCGAGAGGTCGAACATGAGTCATATAGTTGATATGGTCAACATGAAGATGTTCACCATTGGAACCATCTCATCTCACGTGATGATCGAACTTGAGTTGGTGAATTTGGATCATGTACCATTCTAATGACAAGAGGGGTGTCAATTTGAGTGGGAGTTCTTAAGTAATATGATTAATTGAACTCATTATCATGAATATAGTCAAAATGTCTTTGAAAATTATGTAGGTAGATGATTAACTTGCGCTCTAGCTGTCCCGTTTGTTTTGATATGTTCCTAGAGAAAATTAAGTTGAAAGATGATAGTAGCAATTATGCAGACTGAGTCCGTAAACTAAGGACTGTCCTCATTGCTGTGCAGAAGGCTTATGTCCTTAATGCACCGCTCGATGAACTACCCCAAGCGTCGTCTGTAGATGTTGCAAACATCTAACATACACGTTTTGATGACTACATGATAGTTCAGTGCATCTCGCTTTACGGCTTAGAATTGAGGCTCCAAAACGTTTTGAAAATCACGGAACATATGAGATGTTCCAAGAGCTAAAATTTGGATTTCAGGCTCGTGCCCATGTTAAGAGGTGTAATACCTCCGACAAGATTATTTGCCTGCAAAGTGAGGGAGACAAGCTCAATCGTTGAGCATGTGCTCAGATTGTGTGAGTGCTACAATCGCTTGAATCGAGTGGGAGTTGATCTTCCACATAAGATAGTGATTGACATAGTTCTCCAAAGTCACTGCCACCAAGTTACTGAGCTTCGTGATGAACTATAACATATCAGGGATAGAGATGGATGATCCCCGAGCTATTCGTGATGTTTGACACCGCGAAGGTAGAAATCAAGTACGAGCATCAACTATTGATGGCTCGTAAAACCACTAGTTTCAAGACGGGCAAAGGGAATGACGGGAAACTTCAAGAATGACAAGTCAATTGTCATTCAATGAACAAACCCATGGTTG
Source organism: Hordeum vulgare subsp. vulgare (assembly GCF_904849725.1). NCBI lineage: Eukaryota > Viridiplantae > Streptophyta > Magnoliopsida > Poales > Poaceae > Hordeum > Hordeum vulgare. Next base: position 225,914,075 of record NC_058524.1, on the reverse strand, counting down.
AACCCAAACCCAAGACTAAGTGCTTCTATGATGAGGAGAATGATCACTAAGGCGGAACTTCCCTAGACACTTGGTAGATAAGAAGGCTAGCAACGTCAACAAAAGTATATTGGATATATGTGTTATTGATGTGTACTTTATTAGTACTCCTAGTAGCACATGGCTAATAAATACCGGTTCGGTTGCTAAGTGTTAGTAACTCAAAATAAAAGCTACGGAGTAGAGAGAGACTAGCTAAAGGCGAGGTGACGATGTGTGTTGTAAGTGTTTCCAAGGTTGATGGGATCACCATCGCACGCTCCCTCTACCTTCGGGATTAGTGTTAAACCTAAATATTGATTGGTGTTTGCGTTGAGAATGAACATGATTGGATCGTGTTTATTGCAATACGGTTATTCATTTAAAAAGAATAATGGTTACTCTATTTACGTGAATAAAACCTTCAATGGTCATGCACCTAATATTAATGGTTTATTGAATCTCGATCGTAGTGGTACACATGTTCATAATATTGATGCCAAAAGATACAAAGTAGTAATGATAGTACCACTTACTTGTGGCGCTTACGCTTGATTCATATTGGTATAAAACGCATGAAGAAGCTCCATGTTGATGGATCTTTGGTCTCACTCGTTTTCGAATCGTTTGAGACATGCGAACCATGCCTATTTTTGTAAAACATGAAGAAGCTCCATGTAGATGGATATTTTTGGACTCACTTGATTTTGAATCACTTGAGACATGCAAATCATGCCACATGGGCAAGATGGCTGAAGGCCTCGTTTTCCAGTGAGATGGCACGAGAAAGTGACTTATTGAAAATAACACATTTTGATGTATACACTCCAATGAGTGCTGAGGTACGCAGTGGATATCGTTATGATCTCACTTCATGGATAATTTGAGTAAATACATGTGTATTTACTTGATGAATCACGAGTCTGAATTATTGAAAAAGTTCAAGTAATTTGAGAGTGAAGTTGAAGATCATCGTGACAAGAGGATGAAATATCTATGATGTGATCGTAGAGATGAATATCTGAGTTGCGAGTTTGGTACACATTTAAGACGATGTGGAAATTGTTTCACAACTAATGCCACCTGGAACACCATAGTATGATGGTGTGTCCGAACGTCATAGTCGTGCCCTATTGGATATGGTGCATACTATGATGTCTCTTATCTAATTACCACTATTGTTTTGGGGTTATGCATTAGAGAGAACCACATTCACTTTAAATAGGGCACCATATAATTCCGTTGAGATGACACCGTATGAACTATGGTTTGGCAAGAAACCTAAGTTGTTGTTTCTTAAAGTTTGGGGCTACGATGCTTATGTAAAAAGGCTTCAACCTGATAAGCTCGAACCCAAAGCGGATAAATGTATATTCATAGGATACCCAAAACATTTGGGTATACCTCCTATCTCAAATCCAAAAGCAAAGTGTTTGTTTCTCAAAATGGGTCCTTTCTCGAGAAAGAGTTTCTTTCGAAAGAATTGAGTGGGAGGATGGTGGAACTTGATGAGGTTTTTGAACCATCACTTTAACCATAGAGTAGAAGGCCGCATGAAGTTGTTCCTGTGGCACCTACACTAGTTGAAGTGGAAGCTAATGATAGTGATCATGTAGCTTCAGATCAAGTTACTACCAAATCTCGTAGGTCAAACAGGACACGCACTACTCCAGAGTGGTACGGTAATCCTGTCTTGGAGGTCATGTTGTTGAAAAACAATCAACCTACGAGCTATGAAGAAGCGATGGTGGGCCTGGATTCCGACGAATGGCTGGACGCCATGAAATCCGAGATAGGATTCATGTAAAACAAAGTGTAGACTTTGGAAGAACTACTTGATGGTCATACGGCTATTAAGTACAAGTGGATCTTTAAAAGGAAGACAGACGATGATGGTGAATCTCACCATTTAGAAAGCTCGACTTATCGCAAAGTGGTTCTCGACAAGTTCTAAGAGTTGACTGCGATGATACTTTCTCACCCGTAGCGATGCTAAAATATGTTGGAATAATGTTAGCAGTTGCTGCATTTTTCAATTATGAAATCTGGCAGATGGATGTAAAAACATTGTTTCCTCGACGGTTTCCTTGAGCAAAGGTTGTATGTGATACAACTAGAAGGTTTTGTCGATCCTAAGGATGCTCACAAGTATGCAAACTCCATCGGTCCTTCTATGGACTGGAGCAAGCATCTCGGAGTTGGAATATGTGCTTTGATGAGATGATCACAGCTTTTTGGTTTATATAATGTTTATGAGAAACTTGTATTTCCAAGAAAGTCAGTGGGAGCACTATAGAATTTCTGATAAGTATATGTGGTTGACATATTGTTGATCTGAAATCATGTAGGATTTTTCTAAAGCATATAGGGTTGTTTGAAAAGTGTTTTTCAAAGGAACACCTAGATTAAGCTACTTGAACACTAAGCATCAAGATCTATACAGATAGATCAAAACTTTTGAGAAAACTTCCAATGAATACATACCATGACAAGATTTTGAAGGGGTTCAAAATAGATTGGTCAAAGAAGGAGTTCTTGGCTGTGTTGTAAGGTGTGGATTTGTGTAAGACTCAAATCCCGACCATGGCAGAAGAAATAAGAAAGAGGAAGGACGAAGGTCGTCCCCTATGCCTTAGCCATAGGCTCTATAGTATGCCATGTTGTGTATCGCACCTGATGTGCGCCTTGCCATGAGTCTGTCAAGGGGTAGAAAGAGTGATCGCGGAATGAATCACTGAACAGCGGTCAAAGTTATCCTTAGTAACTAGTGGACTAAGGATTTTTTTTTCTCGATTATGGAGGTGATAAAAGAGTTCGTCGTAAAGGGTTACGTCGATGCAAGCTTTAACACCAATCTGGATGACTCTGAGTAGAAAACCGGAATCGTATAGTGGAGCAGTCATTCGGAATAGTTCCAAATGGCGCGTGGTAGCAATATCTACATGATGACATAGAGATTTGTAAAGCACATAGGGTTATTTGAAAGGACTTTTTCAAAGGAAAACCTGGATTAAGCTACTTGAACACTAAGCATCAAGATCTATAGAGATAGATCAAAACGCTTGATAAAAGACTTCCAATGAATACATACCGTGACAAGATTTTGAAGGAGTTCAAAATGTATCGGTCAAAGAAGGAGTTCCTGACAATATTGTAAGATGTGAATGTGAGTAAAGACTCAAAGATTGACTACGGCAGAAGAAAAAGAAAGGATGATGGTCGTCCCCTATGACTTAGTCATAGGCTCTATAGTATGCTATGTTGTGTACCGCACGTGATATGTGCCATGCCATGAATCTTTCAAGGGGTACAAGAGTGATCCAGGAATGGATTATTGGACAGCGGTCAAAATTCCTTAGTAACTTGAGGACTAAGGAAATGTTTCTCGATAATGGAGGTGATAAAAGAGTTTGTCGTAAAGAGTTACGCCGATGCAAGCTTTGACACCAATCCAGATGACTCTGAGTAGCAAACCGGATTCGTATAATGGAGTAGTCATTTGGAATAGTTCCAAATGGAGCGTGGTAGCAGCATCTACAGGATGACATAGAGACTTGTAAGCACACACGGGTCTGAAAGGTTAAGACACGTTGACTAAAACCTCTCTGACAAGCAAAACAGGATAAGCCACAAAACTTATTGGGTGTGAATCACATAGTGATGTGAACTAGATTATTGACTCTAGTACAAGTGAGAGACTATTGAAAATATGCCCTAGAGGCAATAATAATAAGTTATTATTATATTTCCTTGTTCATGATAATCGTTTATTATCCATGCTATACTTGATGTGAATGGAAACTCAAATACATGTGTGGGTACATAGACAACACACTGTCCCAAGTGAGCCTCTAAGGACTAACTTGTTGATCAAAGATGGTCAAGGTTTCCTGACCATAGACATGAGTTGTCATTTGATAACGAGATCACATCATTAGGAGAATGATGTGATGTACAAGACCCAAACTATGAACGTAGCATGTGATTGTGTCAGTTTATTGCTACTGTTTTTTGCGTGTCAAGTATCTGTTTCTATGACCATGAGATCATGCAACCCCGGGGCACGAGAGGAATGCCTTGTGTGTATCAAATGTCACAACGTAACTTGGTGACTATAAAGGTACTCTACAGGTATCTTGGAAGGTGACTGTTGGGTTGGCGTGCATCGATAATGGGATTTGTCACTCCGTACGACGGAGAGGTATCTCTAGGGCCCACTTGGTAATACAACATCACAATGAGCTTGCAATAAATGTGACTAAAGAGTTGGTCATGGGATCTTGTATTACGGAACGACTAAAGATACTTACCGGTAACGAGATTGAACTAGGTATGGAGATATCGACGATCGAATCTCAGGCAAGTAACATACTGATGGACAAAGCGAACATCATACATTAAGTGAATCCTTTACATAGAGGTTCAACCGATAAATATCTTCGTAGAATATGTATGAGACAATATGGGCATCCAGGTCCTACTATTCGTTATTGATGTCTACGCACGCTTCTATTCTTGTAGACTATGTTGGGCCTCCAAGCACAGAGGTGTGTAGGACAGCAGCAATTTCCCTCAAGTGGATGACCTAAGGTTTATCAAACTCAGGGAAGTAGAGGTTGAAGATGGTCTCTCTCAAGCAACCCTGCAATTAAGATACAAGAAGTCACTTGTGTCCCCAACACAGCTAATACAATTGTCAGTTGTATAGGTGCACTAGTTCGGCGAAGAGATGTTAAAAGACAAGTGATATGTATGGCAAAACAAGGTATTATAAATCTGGAATAAAAATGGCACCAAGGTAGGAAGTGACAAAAGTGAGCATAAACGGTGTAATAATGGTGAGAAAGAAGGCCTCGGCTTCATACTTTCACTAGTGGCAACTCGCAACAACATTAACATAGTCTAATCACATGACATTTCCACTAAAACATGAAGGGTGACGTACTCGGATGTCATTCCTTTGTAATCAAGAGAGGACGAGAATTATGTAGGGCTAAAAAAGCACACCTTAGAGTTCGTAATTCACATCTATGGATTTCCCAATGTCACCACAACATTTCTCAAGGATAGTCAAAGACAAGCACCAACAGACTCTCAATCTTCAATCAATTCACAAAAGAGGAAATCACTCATGAAAATATTCTTCTAATCCATGTCCAATAGATCGTTGTCACCATGGTCTCGGGGATTATACTTGATAAGATCAAGTGAGTACATCAATCCAATACATAGAAGAAGGAGAAACATCATGGGATCACCCTAGATTAACATAGCCTATGATCACAATCAAGATCACAACATGGGAGAGAGAATTAACCACATAGCTACTGTAGAAGACCTCAGCCCCGAGGAGGAACTACTCCTGCTTCATGGAGGGAGGAAGCAACGTCGATGGAGATGAATCCAGGGGCACTTCCCCATCCCGGCAGGGTGCCGACATACGTATTCTGGTCCCCCGAAACTTGTTGGCGATGGCGGCGGAGATCGGAATTTGTTCTGAAGAAAAGGGTTCCGGAATCAACACTCCACGGGGGTAAAAATAGGAGCCAAGGTAGGGCATCAGAGGAGGTGGGCCCCACCCAGTCGACCTGTGGGCGCGGCTAGGGGGTAGGCCGCGCAGGGAGGCCGCCTGGGCAGGCCCTGGCTCCCCTCTGGCCCACATTTGGTGCCCGGGAAGCTTACGTCACGCTGATTTTTATATATTTTTCTCGGTATTTCTGGGACTCGGTAAATTGAGGTAAAAGTCCCTGCAAAAAAGACATCAGCAGAAAGAAACTGGCACTGGGTGTACTGAGTTAGTAGGTTAGTACAAATATGTGTAAAAATGTATGGAAGTGTAGGAAAACATATAACAATGTCACCCAAAAGATCATGGAACAAGCAGAAATTACAGATACATTTGGGACGTATCAACATCCCCAAGCTTAATTCCTGCTCGTCCTCGAGTAGGTAAATGATAACACAAATATTTTCTATGGTGACATGCTAACACACATATAAGAACTTCAAAGTAAAGCAAGTAAGATATGCAAGTCAATTCAAGACAATAACAAGCAAGAGTCTATATTTAGTATTGAAATTAGCAAAGTAAGAACATAAAGGTGCAAGAGCTCTCGCTGTCCGTGACTCGAATGTCTCCAAATGGTGTTTGCATGCAAGAAGTGGGGGATGGGTTTAGAGTATAAAAAAATAGTTCGTAGTTTAATTGACAACTCAATCTACTAAAACTTCACACTTAATCTCCTTCAGAATCTTATTTTGACTCATCCCCAGACCACTAATGAGGCACAAGTCAAAATGATCCTCTCCCTTTCGACTTTGAGCACTCATGCAATGGATGAGCGCAAGCAAGGTATGTTGGCACTTAGGATGGCAAAGAGAATAATGATGGGGAAGGAATACAAAAAGGTGTGAAAGGCTCACATCAATGAGGACAACCATAGGCGAGAGGAAACCAAATGATACATATGATGTGAGGAGTAGGGATTGCCATGCAATGGATGCACATATGAGCTAAGGTAAGCTCTCCAATGGAACTAGTGGGGGTGCATCCAACTTGCTTGCTCACGAAGACCTAGAGCTCATTTGAGGAGGCTCATCATTGGAATACACAAGCCAAGTTCAATAGTGTAAGGGTCCCCACATAGTTATGCATGAATGATAATCTCTATGGAGTACAAATATAACAATGGAGTACGAGTGTGGATCTTTCAAAAGGAATAGTAGTGTTGCCCCTTCTCTCTTTTTTGTGGCCTCTTTGGCTCTTCCTATTTATCTCTCATTTGTCCTCTTTGGGATCTTTTCATTTGTCCTCTTTGGGATCTTTTCCTCACTTAAGGGCAACACTTTATGTTCTACAAGAATAAAATGAAGATATTCACACTTTATAAGAAGTACTCACATAAAGACAAACGAAAACTATCACGATGTATGCAAATGTATGCATCTGCCAATGTAGCAGGATATGCAATGATATTATCGCATCATGTAGCAATAATAAGGGCAAGGCCCAACTAGCATGCGGCTCCTCGATCAAGCAAAAGCATGTATGACATGAAGATCAAGTCATTAAATGGTGAACGTTGCATGGCAATGTATCTCAGAAAAGCTATGGAAATGCCTTAATAGGTAGGTATGGTGGCTGTTTTGAGGAAGGATACAATGAGGCTTATGATGACAGAGCGTATCATGCCAAGGGTTTGGATGCACCGGCGAAGGTTACACCAACTCTCAGTATGAGAAAGGGCGATGCACGGTACCGAAGAGGCTAGAAAAATATGGATGGTGGAAGTCCAAACAATCGAATACTCACATTAGTCCGAAGAACTCATGCACTTATTATCGGTAACTCTCTATCTAGTCAGGAGATTCACAAAGAGACAAGTCCCCGAGGAGGATCGTTTGGGGGTTTGGTTATCCTTGCGCATCCTCGACCCATGGTAACGTGAGGGTACTCTATATATTCCAACCCTCTCCAGAGGTTAGCAATCTGTCTAGTAGCAAGAGTTCTCAACTATTTTTGTTTTTGAAAAACACACGGATTTCCCAAAATACGACAATATCACTAATAGGCTCAAGCTCTTGACACCAATAGTCCAAACATTACTCAAATCAATACCTCAAAACTATCGCAAGTTACTACTATACTTAAATAGCAACCTCATTTACCTACCCATGCAAGACACACAACTCAGTGCAACAAGCCAACTCTCTAAACAAGATAAACATGATAAATACAGAGAGTTCCAGAATCATCTAAATAAAATCTCTTAAAAGATAAAGCGTGAAAACTAAGAGCTAAGCATGACAATAGCTATGAAAAGATAAAGAACACACAAAAATATAAGCATGAAAACCTATGTTGTGTTCTAGAGTGGAGTGGAGCATGTTTCTCTCTCAAACAAAGAAGGCTAGGGTCCAAATTGTTATGAACATCAAGAAAAACTAAAACAAACTAAAAAGTCAAGAGCGGGACGCTCCAAGCATAGCACATAACATATGAAGTGATAAAAATATAGCATGGAGAAGGACAAACTGATGATTGTTGATGGAGAAGGGGATGCACGGGTGCATCCCCAAGTTTAGACACTTGAGTCTCCTTGGATATTTCTTGGGTGTGCATGGGGGCATCCCCAAGCTTGAGTGTTTGACATTCCTGGATCTTCTTTCATCATCTTCCATCGCATACTTGAAAACTCCCTTCATACAAAACTCATCATAAGCTGATTAGAGTGGTTAGTACCCATAATAAAATATATTTTTCTCCATTGTAAATAAAGATTTACATGAAGAGCTATTATTTCTCAAGATTGCCAAAAAGTTTTTGCAAAGAAAAATCAAGCTTAAGATTTGCAAAACGATGAAAACGCAAAACGTGGCAAAATCTGCGAAAAAACACACCAGCAGGTAGTAGATAATTTTTTCAGGGCACTTCTGCAACTCAAATAAAAAAACTCAGAACAGAGGCTAGAAAGCCAATTGTATAGAGCAGTAACATACTATCAAAACAATTCAGATCAAAAAGATGATCTGGTGATTTTTGGTGAATTTTTTCGTCAAGCAGACAAAATCTGTTTCTGGACACCATGTCACAAATTTTGAACTTTCTTGCAATCGGAGGCTAAAACTTGGCACAAAGCTTAAAAATAAAGATACAATGATGTTGCTACAGTAGTATCACACATCAATACCACTAAAAACAAAAATTGAAAACTCAAAGTAAAGATAACAAGGGTTGTCTCCCTAGAGCTCTTTCTTTATAGCCATAAAGATAGGCTTAAGATTTTAATGATGCTCTCGTAGGAATAAGAGTTGTAGAAAAAAAGAGAGCATCAAGAAGCAAATACCAAACAGATTTAAGTTTAACATGATTCCTATGCATAGGAATGTTGCAATAGAATAATTGATTGAAGCACAAAGCAATAAGCATAGGAAGGCAAAACAAGTGCAGCTTCAAAACCTTCAACATAAAGAGAGGGAACTTGATATTATTGAAATATCTATAAGCATATTTTCCCTTCTCATAATAATTTTCAGTGGGATCTTGAATAAACTCAACGATATGAGTATCACATAAAACATTTTTACCATGATCCACATGCAAAAAGGTACTCTTACTCTCCACATAAGCATAATCTTTCTCATTGGTAATAGTGGGAGTAGGACTATCATAAACAACATGAACACTATAGATTAATTGTGTATTGGGGAGATGGTGTTCAGCAAGGGAGTAATTCCCTCCATCATTATGACAAGTTTCATATGGATAATTTCTCCTTACGTCATAGGTATCTTTACAATCACTATAGATAGGAGTTATAACATCATCATGGTAGAGAAGAGCATTATTATTGCTATCAACTATATTTGTAAACATGTTGTCTTTATTCTTACTAGCAACAGAATTATCAATTATCACATCACTAATGGGTAAAGGACTTGCAATCCTATCATCCCCAAGCTTAGTGCTTTCCATATCATCATTTTCAAAGTTGGTACCAAAAAGATTTTCAAGATCATAAGTAGCATTATCATCATCTTCCCAATCACAATAAGTAACATGCATATCATAATCAAAATCATCTTCAATAGTACCTACGGACTTATCATCAAAATAATAACAATCAAGCTCACCATCCTCCATATGTTTATGTTTGTTAGGATAAAAGTTGATGCGAGGAATATGCTTAGGCCAGGTTGATACCAATTCTTCTTCCTTCTTGTTCCTCTTCCTCCTCTTCTTTTTCTTCTTCTTCACCTTAGGAGGGAGTGGTTGGAGAGGAAGCTTCTCCAAATATTTTGGTTTATCATTAGAAACAATAGGGGAAACTTGGGAGAAACGCTCCTTTTTATTAGTGGAAACATAAGAGACATTTTTATGCTTTGGTAAAGTTCCCTCCTTTCAAATCTTACTTATGTAATCATTTTCATGGAAATTAACAACACAATAGAGATGGCATTTTTTCAAAGTGTTGTTTATTACTAAGGCATTATCATCTAGCCAAGAAGTATTTTCTAATACCTCTTCACACATAAAAAATAACATAAGTTCATCATAAAGATCAGAAAAGATCATGTTATCACACAACTGGTTAACAGATATGTTTCGAAAGTACATGCATTGAAAATTAAAGTGACCCTCTATACCACAAAGTTCACAAGTAAAAGGATAAAGGTCACACAATTCTCTAGAAATTTCATTTAAATATCTAACCCAAGTGATTGTTCTTTCATGCTTATGTTGCTTACAATACTCCTCTTCTTCAATCATAGGCCTTTCACAAGGTCTATCCACTCCACAAAAATTAACAAGCTTATATATAACTTCTTTTTTAGGAATTGGATCATGCATGTTGCAAATATCATTAACAATATCATTTTCTTTACAAATATCTTTAAAAGGTTCATGATGCTTGATCCAACTCTCCTTAGGCATATTAAGATGTGAAGCAAAAGATTTGAGGAAATCAACAAGGAGTTGAGAATCAAGCCCAATCTTAGCACTAAACTTATTAAAACTTTCAGTTTCAACAAAGGCCTTAATGCAATCATACTCATAATTTACACTGACTCTTTACCTTTGTCGATCTCCCATTCTTCAGTATTGCGTTAAATTCTTTCAATGAGTTCCCATTTAGCATCAATCCTTTCATTTGTGAAAGGACCCACAGAGGAAGCATCGAGCAAGTCTTTATCATGTCGAGAGAGCCTCGCATAGAAATTAGTAATAATCATATCTTTGGGGAGCCCATGGTTAGGACATTTTAGCATTAAATTTTCAGTCTCCCCCAAGCTTGTGCCATGCTTTCTCTATCATGAGGATAGAAATTATGAACATAATTCCTATTCTCATGGACTTCATGAAGAGGATAAAACTTGGAGCGAAAGAGAGACTCGATATCTTCCCAATCCAGTAGGTGAGAATCATCTAGTAGCCTATACCATTCCAATGATTTTCCTTTCAATGACAAGGCAAATAATTTCCTTATGACTCCATCTCTTGTCAAACCTGAAATCTTAAACAACTCACAAAGTTCTGTAAGTTTCAACAAATGAATACTAGGATCGACTGTTCCAGCTCCTGCATAACAATCTTTCCTAATTATTTCAATTATCCCAAGTGGTACTTCAAATGGGATACATTCGGTAGGTGGAGGAGACTTCTCTACCACTGGTGTAGTAAAGCGGCCTTCCCCAAGCAGCAAATTAAGAGTGTAGTTTTCCATAAGCCTAACTAGTGAAAATAAAAACAAGAAACGAAAAGATTTGATTGCAAGATCTAAAGATATATTTTCAAGCACTCACCTCCCAGGTAACGCCGCCAGAAATAGCTTGATGTCTACACACGCTTCTATTCTTGTAGACTATGTTGGGCCTCCAGGTGCAGAGGTTTGTAGGACAGCAACAATTTCCCTCAAGTGGATGACCTAAGGTTTATCGAACTCAGGGAAGTAGAGGTTGAAGGTGGTCTCTGTCAAGCAACCCTACAATTAAGATACAAGAAGTCTCGTGTGTCGCCAACACACCTAATAAAATTTTCAGTTGTATAGGTGCACTAGTTCGGCGAAGAGATGTTAAAAGACAAGTGATATGGATGGTAAAACAAGGTATTGTAAATCTGAAATAAAAATGGCAGCAAGGTAGCAAGTGAAAAAAGTGAGCATAAATGGTGTAACAATGGTGAGAAACAAGGCCTCGGCTTCATACTTTCACTATTGGAAACTCCCAACAACATTAACATAGTCTAATCACATGATATTTCCACTGAAACATGCAATGTGACGTACTTGGAGGTGATTCCTTTGTGATCAAGAGAGGACGAGAATTTTGTAGGGCTACAAAAGCACACCTCAGAGTTCGTAGTTCTCATCCTTGGATTTCCCAATGTCACCGCGGCCATCCAAAGAGAGTACCACAATTACCACAACGTATCTCAAGGATAGTCAAAGACAAGCATCAAGAGACTCTCAATCTTCAATCATTCACAAAAGAGGAAATCACTCATGAAAATATTCTTCTAATCCATGTCCAATAGACCGCTTTCACCTTTGTCTCGGGGATTATACTAGATAAGATCAAGTGAGTACATCAATCCAATACATAGAAGAAGGGGAAACATCACAGGATCACCCTAGATTAACATAGCCTATGATCACAATCAAGATCACATCATGGGAGAGAGAATTAACCACATAGCTACTGTAGAAGACCTCAGCCCCGAGGAGGAACTACTCCCGCTTCATGGAGGTAGGAAGCAACGTCGATGGAGATGAATCCGGGGGGGCACTTCCCCTTCCTGGCAAGGTGCCGGCACGGGAATTCTGGTCCCCTGAAACTTGTTGGCGGTGGAGGCGGAGATCGGAATTGCTTCTGGAGAAAAGGGTTCCGGAATCAGCGTTTCCTCCACGGGGGTAAAAATAGGAGCCAAGGTAGGGCACCAGAGGATGTGGGGCCCACCAAGGCGACCTGTGGGCATAGCCAGGGGATAGGACACGCAGGGAGGCCGCCTAGGAAAGCCCTGGCTCCCCTCTAGCCCACCTTTGGTGTTGTGGATTTTTATATATTTTTCTCGGTATTTTTGGGACTCAGTAAATTAGGGTAAAACTCCATGCAAAAAAGACATCAGCACACATAAACTGGCACTGGGTGCACTGAGTTAGTAGGTTAGTCCAAATATGTGTAAAAGGTATGAAAGTGTAGCAAAACATATAACAATGTCACCCAAAAGATCATGGAACAAGCAGAAGTTATAAATAAGTTTGGGACGTATCATTTATTGATCGGAGAGTGCCTGAGGTCATGTGTGCATATTTCTCGAACCCGCAGGGTGTGCACACTTAAGGTTCTGTGACATTTCGGTATAGTTGAGTTATGTATGTTGGTGACCAAAGGTTGTTCGGAGTCCCGGATAAGATCCCGGACGTCATGAGGAGCTCGGGAATGGTCCGGAGGTAAAGATTTATATATGGGAAGTCATATTTTGGTTACCAGAAAAGTTTCTGGTTTTTGTGGTATTGTACCGGGAAGCTTCTAGAAGGTTCCGGAAACTTCTGAAGGAGTCTGGAAGTCCACCAAGAGTTCTACCACATCCCAAGGGTTTGCATGGGCTGAGGGGAGGCATTGTGAGCTTATTGGGCCAAGCGCACAAGTCCCTCAAGGCCCATGTAGTTGGGAAAGGTGGAAAGTCCACCTTTGTATGGAAAGGAAGGAAGGGGACTAGGATTCCACCTCCTCCCCCCTTGGCTGAGCCCTAGGGCTTGGAGGGGTTGTTCCCCACTCCCCTCCACCTATATATAGAGGGGAGGGTGCACCCCAAGAGGACACACGAAGCCCTTGGCGCCCCTCTCTCTCTTCCTAGACCGTTTTCTCCTTCGTTCGCGGTTTCGGTAGCGCTAGGCGTAGCCCTGCCGGGACAGCAACACCACCACCACCGTCACGCCATCGCGCTACCGGAGAACTCATCAACATTTCTGGATCAAGGAGGCAGAGAACATCATCGAGCTGTACGTGTGCTGAACGCGGAGGTGCCATCCGTTCGGCACTAGACCGGGCTGGATCGTGATGGGATCGCGGGACGGATTGCGATTTGGATTGTGAAGACGTTCGACCACATAAACCGTGTTATATATGGTTCCACTTAGCGATCTAAAAGGGTATGTAGATGCACTCCCCCTCTCATAGGTGTTAGTCTCCATAGATTGATCTTGGTGTGCGTTGGAAATTTTTTGTTTCCCATGCGACGTTCCCCAACACGAGCAGCCTCACAAGGATGCTTGGTGCGATCGCCCTGGCGAGGATGCCTGGCGCGAATGGAATCACGAGGCACGCCCCAAAGACAATGCGACTCTTCCGCCGCTGCTGTCGCCCAGGAGGGCCGACAACAACCAACGTGAAGAGGAGGCCGGGGGATATGAGGAGCCCCATGCGGTAGCCTACATCGTTGGCAGTGCCCACGCACTTGCGTTAAACTGCGTGCTCAAGCTGTTCTCTCAGGAGGTGAACGCCGCCCTCCTGAAGCCAGAAGTCATGCGACACCTCAATTAGTCGCAGTATGCCACCACCTTCGACTCCAAGGACGGCCCCCGGTCCAGAGCCACCGCGGGCGCACTCCCCATGTTGTGCACCCCCACCATCAGCAATGTCTCGGCCACCAAGACCCTCATCGACGGAGGCGCCGGTATTAATGTGCTCTCCGTCGAGACCTTCGAGAGAGATCAGGTGACTTATGATCAGTTTATGCCTACCACACCATTTTCAGGAGTGACCGATGGTTCTACTGTTCCCGTGGGACAAGTCTGCCTCCCTATGACCTTCGGCAAGCGCGACAACTACCACATCGAGCTTATCGACTTCGACGTAGTGCACATCATCCTACCATAGAACGCAATCCTGGGATACCTGACATTGGCCAAGTTCATGCGGCAATGCACCATGGTTATAACGTCCTCAAGATGTCTGGCTGCAGCGGTGTCATCACCATTGCCTGGAACGAAAAGGATGCGACCCATTCCCTCGAGCACGCGTACAAGGCTACTGCGGCCGAGCATTTGGATGGCAAGGGAGATGTTGGGCTCCGCCAGGCAGCGCCCCCAAGAAAGAAGCAGTCGCTATCCGCCCCAGGCTTTGCCGATTCCAGGAATGCACCGTCCGATGCTGGCACAGCGAGCCCCATGCCCGTGGCCAGCGTTGGCCTCCCCTTCACATAGGAAGGTGAGCCTAGTGGCTACTTCGGACAGGCTTAGGTTTTTTGTCTGGAAAGCGTCCAATCTGACCAGCGTGACGAAGGAGGTGCTCGGGCACCATATGGAGGCGTGCTTCGATGCACGCCCCGCAAGCAGGAAGTATGACGTCGGGCGCTAGGGGCACAAGGGTTCATCGCCCGACAGATCGGCAAGCTGCACGAGGTGCGTGCCATGCGCGACGAGCGAAGCCTACAATGCTCCACCAGCATGACCGCCACCCCCGAGAAGAATGACCAGGTACGCATGTGCGTCAACGCCACAAGCCTCAACAGGGATGACTCTCGGGACCCCTTCTAGCCAGCACGCACTGGCGTGAGCGGGAGCGCCACCACCAACCGCTCTTGCATGCCCTTCAGCAAGGAAAACGCCGCCGCGACCTTCCGAAGGCTAGGGTGGCTCTCGGCGGTGCCACGCAAGCCATCAAGCCCTGGCGAGCCCTGAAGATCTCAATCATAGGATGGGCTAGAGCAGAGACCCTCCACGGTATGCCCCTTTTTGCCCCTACAACGGCTTGATTTCTAAGTGGCTTTTTGGTTGTTGAATTAAGGGCACCCATCGGGTTGCGCTTACACCGAGCCGACAAGGTTTTGTCCTTACATCGCCCCCGCTTTTTGGTTGTGTATTGAACCTGATTATCATTTGGTTAAGTTTATGTTGTTTGCCTAAATCTTGTGTTTAATGTCTCAATGCCACCCAAAATTAACGTGCCCTTGTGACTCGCCCCTAGCTACCTCATGACTGAGGGCTAGGCACGATGTGTGTGCCCGAGTTTGTTTCGACAGCACTCGCCAATCTAAGGGACGGGGCTCTGCCTCACGGGCCAGCCCCCGCACATGGCACATCACAAAGTCCCTTGGTGTCCCACCCTCACACGGGTTCATCGCGGGTAGGTAAGTAAGGGCGCGACCTAGTCTGCATGATTGTCAGCTCGGTATCTCGCCTCGCACTCGGAGAAGCTTTCCCTTGAACACTTCATGGGGATTCGGCATGACGCCTACCCTCAGGTCCACCCTCGTGGTGTCGTTGGGCCCAGGCCATGGTTGGCGGGCCAGGCCCTCTCGCGCCATCGCGCACGCGCCTCCGATAGCCGGCACGTCGCGCCATGATCTCAGGGTGACCGCCCGGCGCACGTCTCTGTGGGCACTTTAATGGCAAAGGGGGTGCCATGTTTCATGATGCCCCAATGTCAGCCCCTCGACACGGGTCGCGGGGGCTGGCGATCGCCCCAAGGGCAGGATGCAAGTGGCCTAGTGGCCGCAAAAGCGGCTCCTGGGCCATCTGCCTAGCACCCTCGAAGTCTCCGCTCGTGACCCTCTCATATAAGAATGAGGTGGGGTTGTACACGCCTTGGAGCCTCCCGAGACGCCACTTCTCGGCCTCGGGAGGACTCCGGCCCATGCCAAGTGGAATCCCCATGCTCCGTGCTGGCGGAAAAAGGTCGAACCGTGACCATGCCCACACTAAGTGGAAGCCCCATACTCCGCACTAGCAGAAAATGGTCGAACCGTGACTATGCCCATGCCAAGTGGAAGCCCCATGCTTTGTGTTGGCGGGAAACTATTGAATCGTGACTATGCTCACGCCAAGTGGAAGCCCCATGCTCTGCGCTGGCGGAAAACGGTCGAACCACAACTAGGCCCACGACAAGTGGAAGGCCGATGCTCCGTGCTACTAGATGAATCAACTGAGGGTGCCTTACAAGCCGCACCAACCCCTGGGCGAGGCGTGACGTATGTGGCACCTGCCAATGTCGTGGCTCGCGCCTGCCAGCTACCCCTCAGGCCCCACACGCACGGGGGCTAGACATGGTGTCGGTGCTCCGCTCGGCCCCTTCACGACAATGTCGGTTCTCGGCTCGGTCCGTTTGCGACGGTGTCACGCTCGCACGCCACACCACCACGTTCCTTGGCATCTCAACTCCTCGCGTGGCAACCAACCGCGGGCTAGCAGGCACATTTCATTCGGAACAAAATTTGTGTGCATGAGGCTCCTCTTCGGAGTAGATCGCCCAGGCGGTGTGGCTAGTCACACCCGGAAGATGACAAACTGCTAGCGTTGCAGAGGATTGGGACAAGCAAAAAATATAACAATAAACAGGCACAACACAGAGCGTCCGACGGCTTCACGCAGCTTGATGGGTCCGGACACCACAACCTGGCGCACCAGCGACAACTGAACCCCGCTCGAGGGCTGGATCCTTGCGACGCAGAGCACTGAATCAATCTCAAGTAAAGGCACAAAACCAACAAGGAACGCTAAGAGCAAACTCATTTTTTGTGGACATTAACTAAAGGCACACGGGCCCTAATCCTTCTTACACGCCTTCCCGGGGCCAGCACAGTTTTTTCCACGGAAGGTAGGAAACAAATACAAAAGGGGTCTCGGCCTCAAGCAACACCACCTCAAGGATGCCGGCCTTGTTGCCTCCTCCGCCTAGTCCGAGGCATGCTCCTTTACGAGGGCTCCTCGGGAGATGTCGCACCCGTAGCTCCCGGAGGAAATGCTGCTGATGCCGTTGTCATTGGAGGAACTGCAGCCGCTACTGCCGCTTTCCATGTAGCAGTCTAGGCGATCACCATTTCTCCTGAAGATATTCACGAAGAGCATGGTGGCCCCATCGAACTTAAAGTAGAGGACATGGACCTCCTTCAAGGCGCGAGCGAAGGTGAACGATTTCCACCCCCTCGCCAAGTACATGAAGCCACGGGGTGTGAATTCTGTCACCACCCAGGAAGGCATGTTGCAGCAGCCAGGTGCAAAGATGGCCGCCTATCTTCACGATGAACTCATGTGCCACGTTCGCGGAGTGGCTCCACGACCGGGGCGGTCTAGAGGCCGCATCGTTCCTCTTACCTCGCCCGCGACCGCCTTGCCCCCCACTCCCTCGTCCGTGTCCTGGGCTTCCCCCTCTAGCGCCCAAGCCAGTGCGGGTCGTCGACGAGGCGCTCCTACGCCCCCTGGGAGGTTCCGCGAGCGAGGTGGTGGGCGTGTGGGGACGGCCTCGCCCCCTCACCAGCTGGACGCCTCCGCTTTGTCGGCTACCGTTTTCCCCTTATCGGGGGCGAAGAACCTCCTCATAACAGATACGAGAGCAAGGAAGATGAGCCCAAGGGCACCTTAGCTCGCCTATTTATAGCAGTTGGCAAAAGACCGACCCGTGCCCCCTCACCTATCTTAGGTGCGAGCAAAGCGAGGGAGGGCAAGAGATGGCCCTGCACCACCCGTAGGCTTTACGTCAGCCTGGGCAGTCGCCGAGGCATCATGAGAAGTGGGGGCGTCCCACATTACATCGTGTGCGACGTATTGCGCCTAGCCCGCAGGTGATTGGGGCCCGCGCCATTTTGCTTTGACTCTCAATGAGATCGCGCACACCGCGGGCCCGAGGGTGACTGTCTGGCCTCTCAGACCGAGGTATCCGGTCCCATCTGCCTCCATGCCCACGTGTAACTCATGCCAAGGACCGAACGGGGTCCGTCTTCAGACCGTATGACCAAGGCCTCGCGGGGGCCCCGCCTCACTAGATGGATCCCCGCGGACATCATCGGGCGCCCATCAAGCGCCGCTTCGTGAGGAGGCCTCCCGGGGCTTCCCTCGAGGCTCTCGCGGGGCAGATCGATCAAGGGTGTCTCGACAGGTCGGACGGTCCTGCGGTATCACGTGGGTGACGCGTGCCAAGCCAGGCAGCGCGAGGAGGTGTGAAGGCGGGCACGGATAAGGGAGCAGTGCCTTCGCCAGTTCCCAAAGCGCTCCCTAAAGACTTTCCTCTTTGGTGCAAGAAGGCCAGGACGGGTGGATCGCGAGGGCACGAGGTCATTCCCGAGCCCACAAATGCACCATGATAGTAGCTTTAGCAGGTGGAGACCGCTTTTGCGAGGATAGGCCGCGAGCCTGTCCCGCTTTTGCAAGGTTTAGCTAATAGTTTCTCCAACATACCCGAAGGAATCTCATAATAAGTATTTTCAGAAAGTTAAGTAGGTTGAGGGGCAACTTTTTCTACTTCTGGTCGGGGTGAAGATACCCCCAAACAGGCCCTTCACAGGATTACTATCCATAGTAACAAGCAACAGTAAATTTCAGCACGTACTGAAAATGTTTCCTTACCAAATTCCACTTACCAAAGATGCTTCACTCCTCGGCAACGTCTCCAGAAAAGAGTCTTGATGGCCCACAAGTATAGGGGATCAATTGTAGTCCTTTATATAGGTAAGAGTGTCAAACCGAATGAGGAGAGGAAGGAAATGATAAGCAGTTTTCAGCAAGGTATTCTCTACAAACGTTGTAAGTAAGAGTGATAGATATTTTTGTAGCAAGGTAATTCGTAAAAAGTGAAAAATAACAATAGTAGCAAGTGTGCAGCAAGATCCATTGACTCTGTTATGTGACAACACTGGTACCATTGCCTTAGCAAAGGAACCAAGGTTTCACAAGAAGACCAGACACATCAAACGACGCTTCAACCTCATCCGCGACTACGTCGAGTTAGAGGACGTACATATTTGCAAAGTGCACACGGATTTGAATATAGCAGATCCGCTGACTAAACCTATTCCATGGGCAAAACATGATCAACACCAGAACTGTATGGGTGTTCGATTTATTACAATGTAAATCGCATGGCGATGTAAGGACTATATTATTGACTCTAGTGCAAGCGGGAGACTGTTGGAAATATGCCCTAGAGGCAATAATAAATAATTATTATTATATTTCCTGTTTAAAGATAATCGTTTATTTTCCATGCTATAATTGTATTCAATGAAAACAAAGATACATGTGTGGATAAATAGACACAACAATGTCCCTAGCAAGCCTCTAGTTGGCTAGCCAATTGATCAAGGATAGTCAAGGTTTTCTGACTATGTGCAAAGTGTTGTTGCTTGATAACTGGAACACATCATTATGGGAATCATGTGATGGACTAGACCCAAACTATGAACGTAGCATATTGATCGTGTCATTTTATTGCCATTTTTTCTACGTGTCAAGTATTTGTTCCTATGACCATGAGATCATATAACCCACTGGCACCGGAGGGATGCCTTGTGTGTATCAAACGTCACAACGTAACTGGGTGACTATAAAGGTGCTCTACAGGTATCTCCGAAGGTGTCAGTTGGGTTAGTATGGATCAAGACTGGGATTTGTCACTCCGTGTGACGGAGAGGTATCTCGGGGCCCACTCGGTAATACAACATCACACACAAGCCTTGCAAGCAATGTGACTAAGTGTAAGTCACGGGATCTTGTATTACGGAACGAGAAAAGAGACTTGCCGGTAACGAGATTGAAATAGGTATGCGGATACCGACGATCGAATCTCGGGCAAGTAACATACCGAAGGACAAAGGGAATGACATACGGGATTGCCTGAATCCTTGACACTGAGGTTCAACCGATAAGTTAATCAGAGAATATGTAGGATCCAATATAGGCATCCAGGTCCCGCTATTGGATATTGACCGAGGAGTACCTCGGGGCATGTCTGCATAGTTCTCGAACCCGCAGGGTCTGCACACTTAAGGTTCGACGATGTTTTAGTATAGTTGAGTTATATGTGTGGTTACCAAATGTTGTTCGGAGTCCCGGATGAGATCACGGACGTCACGAGGGTTTCCGGAATGGTCCGGAGATGAATATTGACATATAGGATGACCTCATTTGGTTACCGGAAAGTTTTCAGGCATTACAGGGAATGTACCGGGAGTGACGAATGGGTTCCGGATGTTCACCGGGAGGGGCCAGCCAACCCGGGGAAGCCCATAGGCCTTAGGGGCGTCGCACCAGACCTTGGTGGGCTGGTGGGACAGCCCAAAAGGGCCCTATGCGCAGGAGATAGAAAATCAAAGAGAAAAAAAAGAGGTGGGAAGGAAGGGAAGGACTCCACCTTCAAATCCTAGTTGGACTAGGATTGGAGGTGGACTCCTCCACCTCCTTGGCCGGCGGACCCTTGGGGTCTTGGGCCCAAGGAAAGCCTCCCCTCCCCTCCTCCTATATATAGTGGGGTTCTAGGGCTGATTTGAGACAACTTTTTCCACGGTAGCCCGACCATAAACACCACGGTTTTTCCTCTAGATCGTATTTCTGCGGAGCTCGGGCGGAGCCCTGCAGGAGTAGATCCTTCACCACCACCGGAGCGTCGTCACGTTGCCGGAGAACTCATCTACTTCTCCGTCTTGCTTAATGGATCAAGAAGGCCGAGATCATCGTCGAGTTGTACGTGTGCTGAACGCGGAGGTGCCGTCTGTTCGGCACTAGATCGGAGCGGATCGTGGGACGGATCGCGGGACGGTTCGTGGGACGGTTCGCGGGGCGGATCGAGGGACATGAGGACGTTCCACTACATCAACCGCGTTTCTTAACACTTCCTGTTGTGCGATCTACAAGGGTACGTAGATCCAAATCTCCTCTCGTAGATGGACATCACCATGATAGGTCTTCGTGCGCGTAGGAATAATTTTGTTTCCCATGCGACGTTCCCCAACAGTGGCATCATGAGCTAGGTTCATGCGTAGATGTAATATCGAGTAGAACACAAAGGGTTTTGTGGACGGTGATGTTCGATTTGCTACCCTCCTTAGTGTATTCTCAATTCGGCGGTATTGTTGGATTGAAGCGGCCCGGACCGACATTATTCGTACTCTTACGAAAGACTAGTTTCATCACTTGACATGCAATCTCGTTGCATAAAGATGACTGGCGGGTGTTTGTTTCTTCAACTTCAGTTGAATTGGTTTTGACCGAGGCGACCCTTGGAGAGGTTAAATTGCAATTTGCACATCTCCGTTGTGGTTTTTGCGTAAGTAAGATGCGATCTACTAGAAACCCATTGCAACCACGTAAAACATTCAACAACAATTAGAGGACGTCTAACTTGTTTTTGCAGGGTATGCTTGTGATATGATATGGCCAATGACGTGATATGATATATTGGATGTATGAGATGATCATGTCGTAATAGTTAATATTGACTTGCACGTCGATGGTACGGCAACCGACAGGAGCCATAGGGTTGTCTTTAAACTAACGTTTGTGCTTGCAGATGCGTTTACCATATTGCTAGGACGTAGCTTTAGTAGTAATAGCATGAGTAGCACGACAACCCCGATGGCGACACGTTCATGGAGATCATGGTGTGGCGCCGGTGACAAGAAGATCGTGCCGGTGCTTTGGTGATGGAGATCAAGAAGCACATGATGATGGCCATATCATGTCACTTATGAATTGCATGTGATGTTAATCCTTTTATGCACCTTATTTTTCTTAGAACGACGGTAGCATTATGAGGTGATCTCTCACTAAAATTTCAAGACAAAATTGTGTTCTCCCCGACTGTGCACCGTTGCTACAGTTCGTCGTTTCGACATACCACGTGATGATCGGGTGTGATAGACTCAACGTTCACATACAACGGGTGCAAAACAGTTGCACACGCGGAACACTCGGGTTAAGCTTGACGAGCCTAGCATGTCCAGACATGGCCTCGGAACACATGATACCAAAAGGTCGATCATGAATCATATAGTTGATATGATTAGCATAGGGATGCTTACCACTGAAACTATCCTCAACTCACGTGATGATAGGACGTGAGCTAGTGGAATTGGATCATGAACCACTCAAATGACTAGAGAGATGTACATTTTGAGTGGGAGTTTAGCAAGTAATTTGATTAGTTAAACTCTAATTATCTTGAACATAGTCTAAGTCCACTTTGAAAATATTTGTGTTGTAGATCAAGGGCTCACGCGACAGTCACCCTGAATTTTAATACGTTCCTAGAGAAAGCTAAGTTGAAAGATGATGGAAGCAACTTTGTAGACTAGGCTCGTAATCTTAAATTGCTCCTGCAAGCTGGGAAGAAGGATTATGTCCTTAATGCTGCGCTAGGAGATGAACCACCCGCCGCGGCTGACCACGATGCTAAGAACGCTTGGTTAGCACGCAAGGAGGACTACTCGGTAGTTCAATGTGCAGTCTTGTATGGCTTAGAGCCGGGACTTCAACGTCGCTTTGAGCGTCATGGAGCATATGAGATGTTCCAGGAGTTGAAGTTTATCTTTCAGAAGAACGTCTGGATCGAGAGGTATGAGACCTCCGATAAATTCTATGCTTGCAAGATGGAGGAGAATTCGTCTGTCAGTGAACATGTGCTCAAAATGTCTGGGTACTCAAACCGTCTAGCTGAGCTGGGGATTGAACTCCCGCAAGAGGCTATCACTGACAGAATTCTTCATTCACTGCCACCAAGCTATAAGAAATTTGTGTTGAACTATAACATGCAAGGGATGAACAAGTCACCCGGCGAGTTATTCGCGATGCTGAAAGTCGCAGTGTCAGAACTCCGTAAAGAGCATCAAGTGTTGATGGTGAATAAGACCACTAGTTTCAAGAGAAACAGCAAAGGAAAGAAGGGTAATTCAAAGAAGAGTGGCAAGCCTGTTGCCAATGCGACGAAGAAGCCCAAAGCTGGACCTAAGCCTAAAATGGAGTGCTATTATTGCAAGGGTATGGGTCACTGGAAGCACAACTGCCCCAAGTATCTGGCTGATAATAAGGCGGCCAAGGAAAAAATCAGGTATATTCGATATACATGTTATTGATGTTTACTTAACCAGCTCTCGTAGTAGTGCATGGGTATTCGATACCGGTTCTGTTGCTCATATTTGCAACTCGAAACAGGAACTGCGGAATAAGCGAAGACTGGCGAAGGATGAAGTGACGATGCGTGTGGGAAATGGTTCCAAGGTTGATGGAATCGCCGTCGACACAGTTTCACTTCAGTTACCATCAGGATTAGTTATGAACTTAAATAAATGTTATTTAGTGCCTGCGTTAAGCATGAACATTATATCTGGATCTAGTTTATTGCGAGACGGTTACTCGTTTAAATCAGAGAATAATGGTTGTTCTATTTCTATGAGTAATATCTTTTATGGTCATGCACCCAATGTGAGAGGGTTGTTCATATTGAATCTTGATAGTGATAATACACATATACATAACATTGAAACCAAAATAGTTAGAGTTAACAATGATAGCGCCATGTTTTTATGGCACTACCGCTTAGGTCATATTGGTGTAAAGCGCATGAAGAAACTCCATACCGATGGACTTTTGGAGTCACTTGACTTTGATTCACTTGACACGTGTGAACCATGCCTCATGGCCAAGATGACTAAAACTCCGTTCTCCGGAACAATGAAGCGTGCAAGTGACTTGTTGGAAATCATACATACAAATGTGTGTGGTCCGATGAGTGTGGATGCACGCGGTGGATATCGTTATTTTCTCGCCTTCACTGACGATTTGAGTAGATATGGTTATGTCTACTTGATGAAGCACAAGTATGAGACGTTTGAAAAGTTCAAACAATTTCACAGTGAAGTCGAAAATCATCGTAACAAGAAGATCAAGTTCCTACGGTCTGATCGTGGGGGTGAATACCTGAGTTTCGAGTTCGGTGCTCACTTAAGACAATGTGGAATTGTTTCACAGTTGACACCGCCTGGAACACCACAGCGTAATGGTGTGTCCGAACGTCGTAATCGTACTTTATTAGAGATGGTGCGATCTATGATGTCTCTTACCGATTTGTCGTTGTCGTTTTGAGGTTATGCATTAGAAACAGCTGCATTCATTTTAAATAGGGCACCATCAAAATCCGTTGAGATGACACCATACGAACTATGGTATGCCAAAAGACCAAAGTTGTCGTTTCTTGAAGTTTGGGGATGTGATGCTTATGTTAAAAAGCTTCAGCCTGAAAAGCTGGAACCCAAAGCGGAAAAGTGTGTCTTCATAGCTTACCCAAAGGAGACAGTTGGGTATACCTTCTATCTCAAATCCGAGGGCAAAGTGTTTGTTGCTAAAAACGAAGCTTTTCTTGAGAAGGAGTTTCTCTCGAAAGAATTGAGTGGGAGGAAGATAGAACTTGACGAGGTTGTCGAACCTATAATTCCTCTTGATGGTGGAGCAGGGCAAGGGGAAACACCTATGTTGCGGCACCGGTTAAGGAACAGGTTGATGATGATGATCATGAAACTTCGGATCAAGTTACTGTCGGACCTGCAGGTTGACAAGATCACGTAGTGCTCCCGAGTGGTACGGTAATCCTGTCTTGACGATTATGTTGTTGGACAACAGTGAACCTGCGAATTATGAAGAAGCAATGGTGGGCCCGGATTCCAACAAATGGCTGGAGGCCATGAAGTCCGAGATAGGATCCATGTATGAGAACAAAGTGTGGACTTTAGAAGTACTACCTGAAGGCCGCAAGGATATTCAGAACAAATGGATCTATAAAAGGAAGACAGATGCAGACGGTAATGTGACCGTTTATAAAGCTCGACTTGTGGCAAAGGGTTTTTCACAAGTTCAAGGAATTGACTACGATGAGACTTTCTCACCGGTAGCGATGCTTAAGTCTGTCCGAATCATGTTAGCAATAGATGCCTTTTACGATTATGAAATCTGGCAGATGGATGTCAAAACGGCGTTCCTTAACGGTTTTCTTAAGGAAGAGTTTTATATGATGCAACCCGAAGGTTTTGTCGATCCTAAGAATGTTGACAAAGTGTGCAAGCTCCAGCGATCCATTTATGGACTGGTGCAAGCATATCGGAGTTGGAATAAGCGTTTTGATCAGGCGATCAAAGCATTTGGGTTTGTATAAGTGGTTGGAGAATCTTGTATTTACAAGAAAGTGAGTGGGAGCTCTGTGGCGTTTCTAATATTATATGTGGACGACATATTGCAGATTGGAAACAACGTGGAGCTTTTGGAGAGCATAAAAGGTTACTTGAATAAAAGTTTCTCTATGAAGGACCTAGGAGAAGCTGCTTACATTCTAGGCATTAAGATCTATAGGGATAGATCGAAACGCCTGATAGGACTTTCACAAAGCACATACCTTGATAAAGTTTTGAAGAAGTTCAAAATGGATCAGTCCAATAAAGGGTTATTGCCAGTACTACAAGGTATAAAATTGAGTAAGACTCAGTGCCCAGCAACTGCAAAAGATAGAAAGACAATGAGTTCCGTCCCCTACGCTTCAGCCGTAGGTTCTATCATGTATGCAATGTTGTGCACTAGACCAGACGTCAGCTTGGCCATAAGTATGGCAGGCAGGTTTTAGAGTAATCCAGGAGTGGATCACTGGACGGCGGTCAAGAATATTCTAAAGTACCTGAAAAGGACTAAGGAAATGTTTCTCGTGTATGGAGGTGACAAGGAGGTCGTTGTAAAAGGTTACGTCGACGCAAGTTTTGACACCGATCTGGATGACTCTAAGTCTCAAACCGGATACGTATTTATTCTTAATGGGGGTGCGGTAAGCTGGTGCAGTTCCAAGAAGAGCGTCGTAGCAGATTCTACATGTGAAGCAGAGTACATGGCTGCCTCTGAGGCGGCAAAGGAGGGTGTCTGGATGAAGTAGTTCATGACAGATCTTGGAGTTGTGCCGAACGCACTAGATCCATTGACTCTGTTATGTGACAACACTGGTGCCATTACCTTAGCAAAGGAACCAAGGTTTCACAAGAAGACCAGACACATCAAACGACGCTTCAACCTCATCCGCGACTACGTCGAGTTAGAGGACGTACATATTTGCAAAGTGCACACGGATCTGAATGTAGCAGACCCGCTGACTAAACCTATTCCACAGGCAAAACATGATCAACACCAGAACTGTATGGGTGTTCAATTTATTACAATGTAAATCGCATGGCAATATGAGGACTAGATTATTGACTCTAGTGCAAGTGGGAGACTGTTGGAAATATGCCCTAGAGGCAATAATAAATAGTTATTATTATATTTCCTGTTTAAAGATAATCGGTTATTATCCATGCTATAATTGTATTGAATGAAAACAAAGATACATGTGTGGATAAATAGACACAAGAATGTCCCTAGCAAGCCTCTAGTTGGCTAGCCAGTTGATCAAGGATAGTCAAGGTTTTCTGACTATGTGCAAAGTGTTGTTGCTTGATAACTGGAACACATCATTATGGGAATCATGTGATGGACTAGACCCAAACTATGAACGTAGCATATTGATCGTGTCATTTTATTGGTATTGTTTTCTGCATGTCAAGTATTTGTTCCTATGACCATGAGATCATATAACCCACTCGCACCGGAGGGATGCCTTGTGTGTATCAAACATCACAGCGTAACTGGGTGACTATAAAGGTGCTCTACAGGTATCTCCGAAGGTGTCCGTTGGGTTAGTATGGATCAAGACTGGGATTCGTCACTCCGTCTGACGGAGAGGTATCTCGGGGCCAACTCGTTAATACAACATCACACACATGGCTTGCAAGCAATGTGACTAAGCGTAAGTCACGGGATCTTGTATTAAAGAACGAGAAAAGAGACTTGCCGGTAACGAGATTGAAAAGGTATGCAGATACCGAAGATCGAATCTCGGGCAAGTAACATACCGAAGGACAAAGGGAATGACATACAGGATTGCCTGAATCCTTGACACTAAGGTTCAACCGATAAGTTATTGGAGAATATGTAGGATCCAATATGGGCATCCAGGTCCCGCTATTGGGTATTGACCGAGGAGTACCTCGGGGCATGTCTGTATAGTTCTCGAACCCGCAGGGTCTGCACACTTAAGGTTCGGCGATGTTTTAGTATAGTTGAGTTATATGTGTAGTTACCGACTGTTGTTTGGAGTCCTGAATGAGATCACGGACATCACGAGGGTTTCCGGAATGGTCCGGAGATGAAGATTGATATCTAGGATGACCTCATTTGGTTACCGGAAAGTTTTCGGGCATTACCGGGAATGTACCGGGAGTGACGAATGGGTTCCGGATGATCACCGGGAGGGGCCAGCCAACCCGGGGAAGCCCATAGTCCTTAGGGGTGCCGCACCAGACCTTGGTGGGCTGGTGGGACAGCCCAAAAGGGCCCTATGCGCAGGAGATAGAAAATCAAAGAGAAAAAAAAGAGGTGGGAAGGAAGGGAAGGACTCCACCTTCCAATCCTAGTTGGACTAGGATTGGAGGTGGACTCCTCCACGTCCTTGGCCGGCGGACCCTTGGAGTCTTGGACCCCAAGGCAAGCCTCCCCTCCCCTCCTCCGATATATAGTGGGGTTCTAGGGCTGATTTGAGACAACTTTTTCCACGGTAGCCCGACCACAAACACCACGGTTTTTCCTCTAGATCGTATTTCTGTGGAGCTCGGGCGGAGCCCTCCAGGAGTAGATCCTTCACCACCACCGGAGCGCCGTCACGTTGCCGGAGAACTCATCTACTTCTCCGTCTTGCTGGATGGATCAAGAAGGCCGAGATCATCGTCGAGTTGTACGTGTGCTGAACGCGGAGGTGCCGTCCGTTCGGCACTAGATCGGAGCGGATCGTGGGACGGATCGCAGGACGGTTCGTGGGATGGTTCGCGGGGCGGATCGAGGGACGTGAGGACGTTCCACTACATCAACCGCGTTTCTTAACGCTTCCTGTTGTGCGATCTACAAGGGTACGTAGATCCAAATCTCCTCTCGTAGATGTACATCACCATTATAGGTCTTCGTGCGTGTAGGAAAAAATTTGTTACCGATGCGACGTTCCCCAACAGTGGCATCATTAGCTACATTCATGCGTAGATGTAATCTCGAGTAGAACACAAAGGGTTTTGTGGACGGTGATGTTCGATTTGCTGCCCTCCTTAGCCTTTTCTCAATTCGGCGGTATTGTTGGATTGAAGCGCCCGGACCGACATTATTCGTACTCTTACGAAAGACTGGTTTCATCACTTGACATGCAACGTCGTTGCATAGAGATGACTGGCGGGTGTCTGTTTCTTCAACTTTAGTTGAATTGGTTTTGACCGAGGCGGTCCTTGGAGAGGTTAAATAGCAATTTGCACTTTAGTTAAAAAAAGAGAAAAAGAGAGAAGGGACAATGCTACCACTTTTTCCACACTTGTGCATATTAAGCACCATGATCTTCATGATTGAGAGTCTCTCGTTTTGTCACCACCATATAGCTAGTGGGAAATTTTCATTATATAACTTGGCTTGTATATTCCAATGATAGGCTTCCTCAAAATTGCCTCAGGTCTTCGTGAGCAAGCAAGTTGGATGCACACCCACTAGTTCTCTTTAAGAGCTTTCACATACTCGTAGCTGTAGTGCATCATTTGTATGGCAATCCCTACTCATTCACATTGATATCTATTGATGAGCATCTACACAGCTCATTGATATGCCTAGTTAATGTGACTATCTTCTCCTTTTTGTCTTGCAACCTCCACTACATTCCACACCATCTTTAGTGCTATAACCATGGCTCACACTCATGAGAGTTGAAAATGTTTGAGAAAGTAAAGGTGTGAAACAATTACTTGGCCAATACCGGGGTTGTGCATGATTTAAATTTGTTGTGTAATGATGATAGAGCATAGCCACACTATATGCTTTTGTAGGGATAACTTTATTTTGGCCTTATTATTTTGAACGTTCATGATTACTTTGCTAGTTTTCTTGAATTATTATTGTTTCCACGTCAATAGCAAACTATTGTTTTCAATCTAATGGATCTGAACATTCACATCACATAAGAGGAATTACAAAGGGCACCTATGCTAGGTAGCATGAAAGCATCAAAAATTCATTCTTATCACTTCCCTACTCGAGGACGGGCAGGAGTTAAGCTTGGGGATGCTTGATACGTCTCAAACGTATCTATAATTTTTGATGGTTTCACGCTCTTATCTTGTCTTCTTTGGTTGTTTTATGTACCTTTTATATCTTTTTTGGGACTAACTTATTAATTCAGTGCCACGTGCCATTTCCTGTTTTTTCCGTGTTTTTGACTCTTTTCAGATCTGATTTTGGAACGGAGTCCAAACGAAAGAAAAACCTCGAAATGATTTCTTCCCGAACGAAACAAGACCAGGGAGCTTTTGGGCCAAGCTAGGTGGGCTCCAGGGAGCCCACAAGCCCCAACTCCGCCACCAGGCCACGCGGCGGTGGGCAGGCTTGTGGCCTCCCTGGCCGCCCCCTGACCTAGGTCTTTGGCCTATAAATTCCCAAATATTCCGCAAAAAATCAGGGGAGCCTCAAAAATACTTTTCCGCCGCCGCAACTTCCATTTCCGCGAGATCTCATCTGGAGACCCTTCCCGGCACCCTGCCGGAGGGGACTTTGGAGTTGGAGGGCTTCTTCATCATCATCATCGCCCCTCCAATGCCTCGTGAGTAGTTCACTTCAGACCTACGGGTCCGTAGTTAGTAGCTAGATGGCTTCTTCTCTCTCTTGGATCTTCAATACAAAGTTCTCCATGATCTTCATGGAGATCTATCCGATGTAATCTTCTTTGGCGATGTGTTTGTCGAGATCCGATGAATTGTGGATTTGTGATATATATTTGAGTCTTTGCTGATTTCTTATATGCATGATTTGATATCCTTGTAAGTCTCTCCGAGTCTTGGGTTTTGTTTGGCCAACTAGATCTATGATTCTTGCAATGGGAGAAGTGTCTGGTTTTGGGTTCTACCATGTGGTGACCTTTCCCAGTGACAGTAGAGGCACCAAGGCACACATCAAGTAGTTGCCATCAAGGGTAAAAAGATGGGGTTTTTATCATTGGTTTGATATTATCCCTCTACATTATGTCATCTTGCTTAAGGCGTTACTCTGTTCTTATGGACTTAATTGTGACAGCCCGATGCCGAAGCCCCAGAAGATTCCCCTTTCTTTCTGTTTTCGTCGCGTGGGTATTTTCATTTCTCGCATCATCATCGCATCATTCGCATCATCTGCATTGCATCAGCATCTCCGTTGCCGCCAGTTTTCAAAAGTTGCATCCGTTGTTAGTCGCCGGTTCTCGTCGTTGTTCGTTCTGAGCCCGTTCACACACGCACGCGCCCGCGGCATCGTCAAACCTTGTTTTAAAAGTGTGCGTAAAACTTTCTCTGGTCGGGTTGAGATTTGACGTGCGGTCTCATTTTAATATAGGTAGGCCGCCTGTCAAGTTTCGTCACGATCGGAGTTCGTCTGGTACCCGAACGGTCGATCGTAGCGGACCGTATTCGGTCTACCGTCGGACGTCTGTCAGTGTTTTAAAATTCGTTGCCGCGCCGCGCGTTCTCCCTCTCGTCTCCGTATAACTACTCTACACGGCCACTTACCCATCCCCACGTTCGAGATTGTCCGATTCCGACCGCGTGGTTGGATCCGGGACGAAATTTCGCTAAACCTAGCCCCCCCATTGTCTATAAATAGACCCCCGTGCATTTTAGACAGCCCCACTCCTCCCACCTCGCGATCCGTGCCACCCGAAACCCTAATCCCACCTCTCTCTCTCCTCCAGCGCCTCAGCCGCCGCGGCCCGCGCAACCCAGATCGGGCCCGCCCGGGCCCGACCGCGCCCGTGCCCGAGGGCAGCAGCCAGAGCCGCCGAGCCCCGCGCCTCCTGCCTAGCGCCGCCTCTCTTGCCTGCGCCCCGCCGCCCGGTTCGTCCCGTCGCCGCTATTTCCTCGCGGGGAACACCACCGGCACCAGATCCTGCCGGAGCTAACCGACCAGCCCCGCCGCCGTGGCCTGCAACTCCAGCCCGCCGCCATGGCCGTCCTCCTTCCGAGAGCCCTGCTCCTCGCCGCTCGTTGCCCCGCCGGATCCAAGCGGGGAAGCTCCCGCGCCATCCCTGCCGGAGGAGCCGGATCTGGCCAGCCGCCGGCCCCGTCTCGGTCTTCTCCCCTGCGCATCGAGCCGGCCAGCGAGCTCTAGCACCAGCTGCCGCCTCCTCTCGGTCCTGATCGGGATCTGAACAAGGAGGGACGAGCACCGCGGTGGCAACTGCTCCTGGGCCGCTCCAGGCCGCCTGCCTTGCCTGCTGGGCCTCGCCCGGCCTGCCTCGTCGCCCCGGTCGGCCCAGAGAGCGCCCCGGCCTGCCTCTTCCTCCCGAGCAACCTGGGCCGAGCCCAGCTAGGGTGAGCAACCCCTAATCCCTCCATGTGCGTTTAATAGTGTCATGTGCCTTGCCCTGTATGCCCATGTGTAGTTTCGGCCCATTAGATAATTAGGATTTTTTCGGATATATAAAACAGACGATATTAGAACGCGTGTAGTTTTTATTCCGTAAGTCGGATCCAGGTGAGTTGTATATGGTTTTGGTGTAGAATTTTGCGTAGAATCCGATTACAAAACTTCAATATTTGTTTGACATAGTTTAGCGTGCCATATGCCTAGAAAAGTGTGCTGTCTTTATTGTTTCGTCCCGTAGATATTTTTCGCGCAAGACCGGATTGCTCGTATGCCGTAGTAGAAATGTTCATGTTTTAGGAACCCTCTTGCCATGTATTTTAGAGTAGACGTTGGTATTTTTGCGTGTAGGGATTTGCCGCTAGTTTATTTTCCGTGTATAGGTTTTTATCTCGCATTTACGATGGTAATATTTTTGTGTTGCAACCCCACATATTTTATATGTTTTCGGGGTAGAAAAATCATGTGCAATTAGTTTTAGCTTTTGAGCAAGTTAGTTCGCGCGATATTTTGCCATGTTGCCCTCTTGTATTTTTCATAGGATTTATTCTGTGCTTCGTTTGAAGGAGGTGTCAACTAGAGAGTTGCCCTTTGATGTTTAGTCTAGACCCTCGTATTTTTGGCTGCAATAGAAATGCATGTTTAGGTGTGGTTTGCTTGCTCTCAGGTTGCTAGAAATAGTGCTGATTTGGAGGTGCTGAAATATTTCTAAGTCTAGAATCTGTTATATTTTGTTGTTGTTTTGTTTTGCTTCTATCTTCTGATCTGTAGCTCTTTAGAGGTTGGTGCAATGTAGTTAGTTGTAGACCTTGTGATTCTCTAGCATGCTGTGAATTTTCATGCCATTTGGAGTCCTTTAGCTTATGGTTTTGATGCTGTCAATATGGCTTCAGATCGAAAACTGCACTTTCATGAAGTGTAATTTTCACCAAGTGTGAAATAGTGTGTGAGATGCCATTTTGTGACTTCTTTCCCTAGTGATCCATGATGCCATGCTAGTTGTTGTTAGTTGTTTGTTGTAGTGCTTCTTGCCCTCTATCGTCTCATGCCTTGCTTGAGCATATTGGAGTTGAGTAGCTCGTAGTTGTATGGTGTAGAAAATGCTATGTGGCTCATTTAGGCAGATTGTAGTGATTTCTTGTTTTGCTCGTAGTTGTCGAACCGTAGCTCCGATTTGATCGTGTCCTATATGAAACTTGCTTATAATCTCGTGTAGTTCTATTTTCTCTTGCTGGTTGTATGTTTTGAAGTGCTCGTGAACGTCGTTGCACACATATTGCATCCGTGCCATCATATCTTGCGATGCTTGTATCTTTTGAACCGTAGCTCCGTTGGAGATGTTCTCTATGTGTAAAATGCTTGTAACGACGCGTAGAATCACGTGAACATATTTGTTTTTCTGTTTAACAACTAATTAAATGTGTTAGTTCAGATCTGGACAGAATTGTAATTTAACCTGTGAGGTCGTTTCGAATGTGCTATATGACATTTCCGACCTCATTTAAAATGCCTAGATAGGTAGATTAATTGCGCTTCACCTCTTTCCATGTTTAACCACATTTAATATTACCGTGTATCTACTCGGGATAGAACTAAATAATTAAACGTGGAGTTTCGTCAATATGCAACTCGTTGCATATTGAACTTCACTTAATGTGTAGTTTTGTTTGTTGTGAATTGTCATGTCGTGTCTTGCATGTTTTCAGCTGCTCATGCATCAGATGTGTCTTGCATCGTGTGGTGTATATCGTGTGTTGATTTATGTTTCCGGTTTGCTTCGTCTCGATAGAGTTCCGCAAGCGTGTCAGATTGTGAGGACCCGTTCGACTACATCGGTTCGTCTGCTTCACGGAGTCGTTCTTCTTCCAAGCGGGATCTCAGGCAAGATGACCATTTCCCCAGATACAATTACTATCATTGACATGCTAGTTTTATCGTTTCTATCGTTATGTCTCGTTGCCTACCACATGTTAATATCAGCCTCTCAACAATGCCATGAAAACCTTCAACCTGTCCAACCTAGCAAACCACTGATTGGCTATGTTACCGCTTGCTTAACCTTGTTGTTAGCGTTGCTAGTTGCAGGTGCATATGCTTCCATGTGACAACATGGGTTCTTTGTTATATCACCCTATTAAATGCTATTTAATTTAATGCACCTATATACTTGGTAAAAGGTGGAAGGCTCGGCCTTTCTAGCCTGGTGTTTTGTTCCACGTTTTCCCCCCTTAGTTTTCGGCTAACAGTCTTATGTTCCATAATTGAGCGCTCCTAACACGATTGGGGTTGTTATGTGGACCCCCTTGATAATTCGTTTTAGATAAAAGCTGGTCTGGCAAGGCCCAACATTGGTACTATTTTCCCAACATAATAATTCTGTTAATTTGAAATGCATAGGCAGTTAGCGCTACCCGAGGAGTAATTCTACATAATGCAGGGGGACCAGTGCTGATGGTACCGGTCCAAACTAGAGCCGTTTGCGGGGCCAACCCGGGGCAACTCGGGAGATTTCTATCAGGCCACCGTACGCTGTGATTATCCGTCGTGTCCTGAAAACGAGATACGCGGCTCCTATCGGGATTGTCGACACGTCGGGCGGCCTTGATGGATTAGTTTTACCTTTAACGAGATATCTTGTGCATCGGGATTCCGGTGATGCTTTGGGTATTCTGAGAGTTGGGGTTTTCCACTAAGGAATTCGACGAGATCGCGAGTGTCGTGATCGAGGATTTCTATGCGGCTTGTGGTAATTTGTGATGGACTAGTTGGAGCACCCATGCAGGGTTAAATCTTTCGAAAAGCCGTGCCCGCGGCTATGTGGCAACGTGGAAAATTGTTTAACACTGGTTCTAGATAACTTGAAGTAACTTAACTAAAATATGCCAACTGTGTGCGTAACCGTGACTGTCTCTTTCGTGAGTTCCTTCTCCGATCGAGGACATGGTGGGGTTATGTCTGATGTAGGTAGGTGTTCAGGATCATTCATTTGATCATCAATAGTTCACGTCCGCTATGCGTAGATCTTCCCCCCTCTTATTTCTTGTACTCGTAAGTTTAGGCATCAAATATATGCTTAGTTGCTGCTGCAACCTCACCACTTAACCATACCTCACCCATTAAGCTTTGCTAGTCTTGATACCTTTGGGAATGAGATTGCTGAGTCCCCTGTGCCTCACAGATTACTACAACACCAGCTGCAGGTACATGTAAAGGCTACTTGACGCAAGCGCGTTGATTGTTCATTTGGAGTTGCTTCTTCTTCTTCTTCTTTGATCTAGGATGGGTTCCAGGCCGGCAGCCTGGGATAGCAAGGATGGACGTCGTTCTTCTTTTCTTGTTTGTTTTCGTCCGTAGTCAGACCCTGCTCTTCTTCATGAAGATTATGTATTGTACTGCTATGACTCTGATGTAGCTTGTGGCGAGTGTAAGCCAATTCTATATATATCTCTTATTTTCAGTACATGTAATTGTAACGATATCCATTCTTGCGACACGACGAGATGCGCTTGTATCCCTAACGAGGCCTTCATGCCAAATTGATGATAGGGTCGCATCTTCGGCGTGACAAGTTGGTATCAGAGCAGTACCGACCTAGCAGCCCCCTTGATTGATCAAACTTAGCCAAGTCGAGTCTAGTGAAAAACTGCTTTGAGTCTAGTTATATATCGGAGAGTAGGATTCTTTTTTCTCCTCTTCTATGCTCTGGTGAGGAATCTTGACGTAATAATTTATTCTACTCCCCTTCTCACTCAAAGTTTTTTAGGATCACGCAGATATTCTTGGGATCTATATGATGCCGATGTGATGGAGTTCTGTCTTGGTGCCTCCTGTCTGACTTGATTTTCTTCCGGGGAGTTGAGCTCCAGGGGATTCTCGAGCACATCGTTATCATTCAGGTTTCTTAGTATCTGAGAACGAAGGATGTTCGTAATTGCTTCAATACTAGTAGTGGCGACATAACCCCGATGTCCCAAGTACTGGTGCAGATTGTTCGGGAGTACTGCCATACTTTGTATCGTTGTGATCACAAGGGTCTATTGTAGATGAAGGTCCGAGATTCTGGTCGTGTGTTCACGGATGTGATACAGGTGACGGGTTAGTATAGGAGTTGTGTGATTATTACTCCTTGTATCCGTGTACCAGATTGCATGACCAGATATTTTGGGAATTCTTAGGTGGGAATTCAAGTAGTTACTTATAGAACAATCTTCCAACAAATGCATGATGTTAGGTTGGGGTTCGACATCTAGTGGATTCATTTGTTGACGCTCGACTTACCACGGTACATGTTGTGTCTTAAAGAGTCCTTGTAGCTTGTTATGACTCGGGGACGCTTCGTATGTCGGGTGCACTGCCTTGCACTTGATGGCTACTGTAAGGTTCGAGCCCGTGCGATCCTGTCCACGAAAATATCGGACGAAATCTTTCTCATGAGTTTGTGCTGGCTAATTGCAAGCCGCACCTTTTGTTTTTGTTGGAATACGGTAATTCAGGTTGCTTCGATGTCAAATGGTGAATTAATATCTTTCCTAGAGTGTTCTCATATTCATATGAGAGTGCTAATCCTTTTGCTTAATTAAAATTGTCTTATCAATTTCTTTTCAACCGGAGTCGCCATATCAATTCTTTTTCAACCGGTGTGCTTCTCTTCAAGTGTAGTCTATCCTCTATAATTTTGCAAGATCATACTCTTATTCCATCCGGAGTTCATCTCATCTGTCCCGAGTTGTCTTTGTTTTTTCCCGCCCTCCCACCCTTTTTTCTTAGTGATTCAATTTTCATCCAAGAGTTTTCTCTTCTTTGTGCTTCCGCTATCTGTTCTTTTCTCTCTTACCCGGTGATTCATTGTGAAGATTATCAGGAGCTTCGTGTTCGTATTTAGTCAATCTTGTCATCTATGCCGGTAAATTTAATTAAGTTGTCCGTGTTCATCATATCCTTTTCATCCTTGTTAATTATTTCCCATGTTGGAGATTCTTATCAGCCTATCCTGTTATTCGTTCATCTCTTTTCTATCCAGAGTGTTGAAGATATCTCTGAGTTTCGAGTTTTCAATTCTTGTAGTTATTTCGAGGTGCTAACCTCATCTAGTTCTCTTCATACCGGTGTTATATCAATCTTCTCTAACGGTGATTTCTTTGAGTGGGCCCATAACCCACAGGTTTTCCCAGGATCTTTCCTGGTTCTTTTAATCTTTTCCCGGAGATCTCTAAATCTTTTCAATTATGACGTAAGTATGATTTCCATCAGTCATATTACTTCTTCAAGATCTATTTGAATTAATTCTCATATTTGGCTCAACCTTCCATTCTTCTTTATCCCGGAGTGTCTCATTATCCTTGGTGCTGTTTCTCGTCATCATTCTTAGCTTGCAATTCGAAGGAGTGTTTCTCTCAAAATCTTGGTTCATTCTCTAGAAAATTCATCATTTCAGCCCGGTGCCATCATATTAATTGTTCTAATCATGAGTATCCCTGTCTTGCTATCCGGTGCTTTTCTGGTTTGTTTTCATTCTCGATCCTCCGAAGGCCATCATTTTAGAAGATTCTTCATTCTCAGCTTTTAGCTTCAGCCTCAATTCTTCTTAATTGTTGTCTCTTCGTTTGTCTCTCGATTTTCCGGTGCTTTGTTCAAGTTTTCTTTCAGGTGGATCATGATCTCTTCATTCTCATGTATCTCCATTAATTCTTGGTATCCCCATTCAATTGTGAATTCTTACCGGTGCTTCCTTCAATTATGCTTCAAGTGGTGCTTAGCTATCTCTCTCTTCAAGTTTCTTTCAAGAGGAATAAGTTGCATCCTAATCCGTTGCTTGTCATCAATTTAATTTGATGAAGGATAAGCATAACATAATTCTTATTCTTGCTTCATCAAATGGTTTCAATTTTTCTTCCAGAGTGGATCATGATGTCAATTCATTCTCATGTGTTCTTCAAGATTATTGTTGGAGAACCTCAAGCGTTCTTTCCCTTGCATTTCAGTGCATTTGTTCTTCCTTTATCCTTTGAGGTGGTATTATAGCATTCTTGTTAGTGTAGGAGCATCGAAGAGATTTTCTTTCAAATATGAGATAATTAAACCCACCAATTCTATTATCATGAGATATTTTCAACCCATGATTTCTTCATTGAGCTATCTTGGTTTGGATTTCACCTAAAGCTTTTCCTATGGATTGTTGCTATCATGGTGCTTGTCATTAATCCAAGTTCTCAATGTATCCTCTTGGTGTAAGTAATTGTTCATATCTTGTTTCTCCCAAACAATCCTTGTTCTGTTAGTGGCTGGTTGTCACTTCATTAGTTTGAAAAGGTTTCCATAAGCCCACTACTATCTTGTTCTTTTCGTTGTTGTTTTTCCAACAACTCCGTCCAATTCTCCTCGCAAGGATGCTTGCCAAGTTCATTTGAGTTAGTAGTTGTCATTCTCTCTTCATTCTCTTCTTCCGTATGAGTTAGTTCCTATTCTATTGTTCTGGAGGCATTGTGATATTGCTCTTTTGGGTCTATTATGTTGTTCTACCAAGAT
The DNA here is from genome assembly GCF_904849725.1 of Hordeum vulgare subsp. vulgare. Lineage (NCBI taxonomy): Eukaryota > Viridiplantae > Streptophyta > Magnoliopsida > Poales > Poaceae > Hordeum > Hordeum vulgare. The sequence continues at coordinate 225,875,787 of NC_058524.1, read as the reverse complement.
CATGGTGTTCCCTTGTTCTATTTACTTGTTTGTTATGAATATTGTGTATTTCTTCCATCTTATCGAATTTTTTGTTCCATTTTCCTACCGAAGTGTTGCCGAAATTTTCCGTGAATTCTTGCTTCTTTCTCATATCATTCCTCATCTATTTGCAACCTTCAAGGAACGTTGGTTTCACTCGTTTGTCAAAGAAGTGTCTAAGTTTTTACCTCTTGTTCTTTCTCATCCTCTCCCCCTTTCATTCTTGGATCTCGGGGCGAGATCCTCTTGTAGTGTAGGAGAGTTGTGACAGCCCGATGCCGACGCCCCAGAAGATTCCCCTTTCTTTCCGTTTTCGTCGCATGGGTATTTTCATTTGTCGCATTATCATCGCATCATTCGCATCATCTGCATTGCATCGGTATCTCCGTTGCCGCCAGTTTTCAAAAGTTGCATCCGTTGTTAGTTGCCGGTTCTCGTCGTTGTTCGTTCTGAGCCCGTTCACACACGCACGCGCCCGCGGCATCGTCAAACCTTGTTTTAAAAGTGTGCGTAAAACTTTCTCTGATCGAGTTGAGATTTTACGTGCGGTCTCATTTTAATATAGGTAGGCTGCCTGTCAAGTTTCGTCACGATCGGAGTTCGTCTGGTACCTGAACGGTCGACCGTAGCGGCACCGTATTCGGTCTACCGTCGGACGTTTGTCGGTGTTTTAAAATTCGTTGCCGCGCCGCCTCTTCTCCCTCTCGTCTCCGGATAACTACTCTACACGGCCACTTACCCGTCCCCGCGTTCAAGATTGTCCGATTCCGACCGCGCGGTTGGATCCGGGACGAAATTTCGCTAAACCTAGCCCCCCCCCATTGTCTATAAATAGACCCCCGTGCATTTTAGACAGCCCCACTCCTCCCACCTCGGGATCCGTGCCACCTGAAACCCTAATTCCACCTCTCTCTCTCTCTCCTCCAACGCCTCAGCCGCCGCAGCCCGTGCAACCCAGATCGGGCCCGCCCAGGCCCGACCGCGCACGTGCCTGAGGGCAGCAGACCGAGCCGCCTAGCCCAGCGCCTCCTGCCTAGCGCCGCCTCTCCTGCCTGCGCCCCGCCGCCCGGTTCATCCCGTCGCCGCCGGTTCCTCGCGGGGAACGCCTCTGGCACTAGATCTTGCCGGAGCTAACCGACCAGCCCCGCCGCCGTGGCCTGCAACTCCAGCCAGCCGCCATGGTTGTCCTCCTCCCGAGAGCCCCACTCCTCGCCGCTCGTTGCCCCGCCGGATCCAAGCCGGGCAGCTCCCGCGCCTCCCTTGCCGGAGGAGCCAGATCTGGCCAGTCGTCGGTCCCGTCCCGGTCTTCTCCCCTGTGCGTCGAGCCGGCCAGCGAGCTCCAGCACCAGCCGCCGCCTCCTCTCGGTCCCGATCGGGATCTAGACGAGGAGGGACGAGCACCGCAGTGGCAACCGCTCCTGGGCCGCTCCAAGTCGCCTGCCTTGGCTGCTGGGCCTCGCTCGGCCTGCCTCGTCGCCTCTGTCGGCCCAGAGCGCCCCGACCTGCCTCTTCCTCCCGAGCAACCTGGGCCGAGCCCAGCTAGGGTGAGCAGCCCCTAATCCTGCCATGTGTGTTTAATAGTGTCCTGCACCTTGCCATGTATGCCCATGTGTAGTTTCGGCCCATTAGATAATTAGGATTTTTTCGTATATATAAAATAGACGATATTAGAACGCGTGTAGTTTTTATTCCGTAAGTCGGATCGCGGTGAGTTGTATATGGTTTTGGTGTAGAATTTCGCGTAGAATCCGATTATAAAACTTGCATATTTGTTTGACGTCGTTTATCGTGCCATATGCCTAGAAACATGTGCTGTCTTTATTGTTTCGTCCCGTAGATATTTTTCGCGCAAGACCGGATTGCTCGTATGCCGTAGTAGAAATGTTCATGTTTTAGGAACCCTCTTGCCATGTATTTTAGAGTAGACGTTGGTATTTTTGTGTGTAGGGATTTGCCACTAGTTTATTTTCCGTGTATAGGTTTTTATCTCGCATTTAGAAAAATCTATACGATTTTTCTGTGCAATTAGTTTTAGCTTTTGAGCAAGTTAGTTCGCGCGATATTTTGCCATGTTGCCTTCTTGTATTTTTCGTAGGATTTATTCTGTGCTTCGTTTGAAGGAGGTGTCAACTAGAGAGTTGCCCTTTGATGTTTAGTCTAGCCCCTGGTATTTTTGGTTGCAATAGAAGTGCATGTTTAGGTGTGGTTTGCTTACTCTCAAGTTGCTAGAAATAGTGCTGATTTGGAGGTGCTGAAATATTTCTAAGTCTAGAATCTGTTATATTTTGTTGTTGTTTTGTTTTGCTTCTATCTTCTGATCTGTAGCTCTTTTGAGGTTGGTCCAATGGAGTTAGTTGTAGACCTTGTGATTCTCTAGCATGCTGTGTATTTTCATGCCATTTGGAGTCCTGTAGCTTATGGTTTTGCTGCTGTCAATATGGCTTCAGATCGAAAACTGCACTTTCATGAAGTGTAATTTTCACCAAGTGTGAAATAGTGTGTGAGATGCCATTTTGTGACTTCTTTCCCTAGTGATCCATGATGCCATCTAGTTGTTGTTAGTTGTTTGTTGTAGTGCTTCTTGCCCTCTATCGTCTCATGCCTTGCTTGAGCATATTGGAGTTGAGTAGCTCGTAGTTGTAGGGTGTAGAAAATGCTATGTGGCTGATTTTGGCAGATTGTAGTGATTTCTTGTTTTGCTCGTAGTTGTTGAACCGTAGCTCCGATTTGATCGTGTCATATATGAAACTTGCTTAGAATCTTGTGTAGTTTCATTTTCTCTTGCTGGTTGTATGTTTTGAAGTGCTCGTGAACGTTGTTGCACACATATTGCATTCATGCCATCATATCTTGCGATGCTTGTACCTTTTGAACCGTAGCTCCGTTGGAGATGTTCTCTATGTGTAAAATGCTTGTGAAGACGGATAGAATCACGTGAACCTATTTGTTTTGTTGTTTAACAACTAATTAAATGTGTTAGTTCAGATCTGGACAGAATTGTAATTTAACCTGTGAGGTCGTTTCGGAGGTGCTATATGACATTTTCGACCTCATTTAAAATGCCTAGATAGGTAGATTAATTGCGCTTCACCTCTTGCCATGTTTAACCAAATTTAATATTGCCGTGTATCTACTCGAGATAGAACTAAATAATTAAACGTGGAGTTTCGTCAATATGCAACTCGTTGCATATTGAACTTCACTTAATGTGTAGTGTTTGTTTGTCGTGAATTGTCATGCCGTGTCTTGCATGTTTTCAGCTGCTCATGCATCATATGTGTCTTGCATCGTGTGGTGTATATCGTGTGTTGATTTGTGTTTCTGGTTTGCTTCGTCTCGATAGAGTTCCGCAAGCGTGTCAGATTGTGAGGACCCGTTCGACTACATCGGTTCGTCTGCTTCACGGAGTCGTTCTTCTTCCAAGCGGGATCTCAGGCAAGATGACCAATTCCCCAGATACCATTACTATCATTGCCATGCTAGTTTTACCGTTTCTATCATTATGTCTTGTTGCCTACCACATGTTAATATCAGCCACTCAACAATGCCATGAAAACCTTCAACCTGTTCAACCTAGCAAACCACTGATTGGCTATGTTACCGCTTGCTTAACCTTGTTATTAGTGTTGCTAGTTGCAGGTGCATATGCTTCCATGTGACAACATGGGTTCTTTGTTATATCACCCTATTAAATGCTATTTAATTTAATGCACCTATATACTTGGTAAAAGGTGGAAGGCTCGGCCTTTCTAGCCTGGTGTTTTGTTCCACCTTTGCCCCCCTTAGTTTTCGGCTACTAGTGTTATGTTCCATAATTGAGCGCTCCTAAAACGATTGGGGTTATTGTGGGGCCCCCCTTTATAATTCGTTTTAGATTAAAGCTGGTCTGGCAAGGCCCAACATTGGTACTATTTTCCCAACATAATAATTCTGTTAATTTGAAATGCATAGGGAGTTAGCGCTACCCGAGGAGTAATTGTACATATACAGGGGGGCCAGTGCTGATGGTGTTGGTCCAAACTAGAGCCGTTTCGGGGCCAACCCGGGGCAACTCGAGAGATTTCTATCAGGCCACTGTACGCTGTGCTTATCCGTTGTGTCCTGAGAACGAGATACGCGGCTCCTATCGGGATCGTCGACACGTCGGGCGGCCTTGCTGGATTAGTTTTACCTTTAACAAGATATCTTGTGCATCGGGATTCCGGTGATGCTTTGGGTATTCTCAGAGTTGAGGTTTTCCACTAAGGAATTCGACGAGATCGCGAGTGTCGTGATCGAGGATTTCTATGCGGCTTGTGGTAATTTGTGATGGACTAGTTGGAGCACCCCTGCAGGGTTAAATCTTTCGGAAAGCCGTGCCCGCGGTTATGTGGCAACATGGAAACTTTGTTTAACACTGGTTCTAGATAACTTGAAGTAACTTAATTAAAATATACCAACTGTGTGAGTAACCGTGACTGTCTATTTCGTGAGTTCCTTCTCCGATCGAGGACACGGTGGGGTTATGTCTGACGTAGGTAGGTGTTCAGGATCATTCATTTGATCATCAGTAGTTCATGTCCACTATGCGTAGATCTTCCCCCCCCCCCCCCTCTTATTTATTGTACTCGTAAGTTTAGCCACCAAATATATGCTTAGCCGCTGGTGCAACCTCACCACTTAACCATACCTCACCCATTAAGCTTTGCTAGTCTTGATACCTTTGGGAATGAGATTGTTGAGTCCCCTATGGCTCACAGATTACTACAACACCAGCTGCAGGTACAGGTAAAGGCTACTTGACGTGAGCGCGTTGATTGTTCATTTGGATTTGCTTCTTCTTCTTCTTATTCATCGATCTAGGATGGGTTCCAGGCCGGCAGCCTGGGATAGCAAGGATGGACGTCGTTCTTCTTTTCTCGTTTGTTTTCGTCCGTAGTCGGACCCTGCTCTTCTTCATGATGATTATGTATTGTACTGCTATGACTCTGATGTAGCTTGTGGCGAGTGTAAGCCAATTCTATATATATATATATATATATATATATATATATATATATATATATATATATCTTCTTTTCAGTACATGTACTTGTAACGATATCCATTCTTGCGACACGACGAGATGCGCTTCTATCCCTAACGAGGCCTTCATGCCAAATTGATGATAGGGTCGCATCTTGGGCGTGACATTAATACACTAGATGCATGCTGGATAGCGGTCGACGTGTGTAGTAATAGTAGTAGATGCAGAAAGTATCGGTCTACTTGTTTCGGACGTGATGCCTATAGAAATAATCATTGCATAGATATCGTCACGACTTTGCGCGGTTCTATCAATTGCTCGACAGTAATTTGTTCTCCCACCGTCTACTTGCTTTTATGAGAGAAGCCACTAGTAAACACTACGGCCCCCGGGTCTATTCACATCCATCGTTTACACCTACGCTTTTACTTTGCTTTGTTACTTTGTTGCTTTCAGTTCTCACTTTGCAAACAATCTATAAGGGATTGACAACCCCTTCATATCGTTGGGTGCAAGCTTTTGTGTTTGTGCAGGATCTTGAGATACTCTTCCGCCGGATTGATACCTTGGTTCTCAAACTGAGGGAAATACTTACCGTCGTTGTGCTACATCACCCTTTCCGCTTCGAGGGAACACCAACGCAAGGTTCCAAGGCCATGGGTGGAATCCTTTGCATACTTTCTTAGGAAGTTCCTTAAGGCGTAGCCGCAGCTGAAGGATTCCTCGTGCCGTCGACACAACTATTTCTGGCGCCGTTGCAAGGTATACACAGCAAACATCAGAAGTATTTCTGGCGCCATTGCCGGGGAGGAGAAACCAAGATCTATCCAAGTAGGTCTCAAAAACTCTTCTCTTGCATTTACTTTTGTTGCCAGTTGCCTCTCGTTTTCCTCTCCCCCACTTCACATTTGTCGTTTTCACTCGCCTTTCTCCTTCGCGGTTTTCTTTTGCCCTTGTCGTTTGCCTTTGTCGGTTTCTTGCTTGTTTGTTTGTTGAAGACATCATGTCTGAAAACACCAAACTTTGCGACTTCTCGAGCACTAATAATAATGATTTTATTAGTACTCCGATTGCTCCCGCCACTAGTGCGGAATCGTATGAAATCAACGCAGCTTTGTTGAATCTTGTTATGAAAGAGCAATTATCTGGCCTTCCTAGTTCAGATGCCGCATCCCATCTCAATACCTTCATTGAGCTTTGCGATATGCAAAAGAAAAGAGATGTGGATAATGACGTGATTAAGTTGAAACTTTTTCCTTTCTCGTTGTGAGATCGCGCAAAAACTTGGTTTTCTTCTTTGCCTAAAGATAGTATCGATTCTTGGGATAGATGCAAAGATGCTTACATATCAAAGTATTTTCCGTCGGCTAAGATCATCTCCTTACGTAACGATATCATGAATTTCAAGCAACTTGATCATGAACACGTTGCACAATCTTGGGAGAGGATGAAGCTTATGATTAGAAATTGTCCCGCTCATGGCTTGAGTTTGTGGATGATTATACAAATCTTTTACGCTGGCTTGAATTTCGCTTCTCGCAATATCTTGGACTCCGCCTCAGGTGGAACGTTCATGGAATTCACGTTAGGAGACGCTACAAAACTCCTAGACAATATCATGACCAACTACTCTCAGTGGCACACTAAAAGGTCGCCTGCTAGCAAAAAGGTGCACGCTATAGAAGAGATTAACTCGCTTAGTGCTAAGATGGACGAGTTGATGAATTTGGTTGCTAGTAGAAACGCTACCGTAGATCCTAATGACATGCCACTATCTTCTTTGATTGAGAATAGCAACGCTAGTTTGGACGTGAATTTTGTTGGTAGGAACAATTTTGGCAACAACAATGATTTTATAGGAAACTTTGTTCCTAGGCCTTTTCCTAGTAACTCCTCTAACAATTATGGCAATTCCTACGGCAACACTTATGGAAATCACAACAAATTACCCTCTGATCTAGAGAGTAATATCAAAGAGTTCATCAACTCTCAAAAGATTTTCAATGCGTCCATAGAGGAAAAACTACTCAAAATAGACGATTTGGCTAAGAGCGTTGATAGGATGTCTTGTGATATTGATGCTTTGAAAGTTAGATGCACTCCTCCCAAGATCAACTTGGATGAAACTTTGAAAGCTATGTGTATCTCCATGAATGAGAGCAAAGAAAGAACCGCCCAAATTCCCGCTAGACATGAATGGTTTAAAAGGGTGCGTTCTAGTGATGCAAATCACGAAGATCTTGAAGTGCTTGGTGTGTCTCCTCCTGAATATTTGTTTTCGCGTGTGAAACCTACTTATGGAGGGGCTGGATATGAATCCACTTTGGTTGAAAAACGCCCCAATGATTCGGAGTCCACCTATCTTGATAAAGGTGTGGAGAGTGGAGTAGAAGAAGTCAAAATTTTGGGTAGTAACGAAACTCCCACTTTGGATTTCAAGGAATTCAATTATGATAATTGCTCCTTGTTTGAATGCATTTCTTTGATGCAATCCATTGCAAACTCTCCACATGCTTATAGCCAAAGTAAAGCCTTTACCGCGCATATCGTAGATGCTCTGATGAAATCTCTTGAAGAGAAGCTCGAACTAGAAGTCTCTATACCTAGAAAACTTCATGATGAGTGGGAACCTACTATCAACCTCCACTGTGAGCCCCATCCCCTCCTGCTCACCTCCGACCACGCCACGCCTCGCCGCCGCCACCACTGGACGCGGGAGCATCGCCGCCGCCTCCCTATCCTCTCGGACGCGCCGGAACACGCCGGAGTCCACCGCCCCGACCACCACCTCCTCTCGGCCTTGCCGGAGAAGAGGAGCACGCTGGCAACCTCCACTGTGAGCCCCATCCCCTCTCCGTAGCCGTCCGATCTTAGATGTACGCGTAAGATTAGATGATGAGATACCTCTTCGGTCTTTTTAACAAAACTAAACCGGTTTGTTTCACTTACTATTAGCCGAAGAAGTTTTCGTTAAGATTCGGCCGTTTGTTAGTATTCCTCGCAGCAAACATCCTAGGACCAACCAGAGAGCGCCACGTGTACACAGTGTCTGCTAGAATCAGATTTTCTTTTTTTCATTTTTAATTCCAAAACAGAGAAAGTTCCAATCTTGTTTTTATCATAACTTTTGATCCAGAATTCCACTGGAGTTGAAACTTGTTCCAATAGATCACAATGTTTCTGTAGTTTGCAAATACATATAATTTGTCTATGTTTGAAATTTTCAAATTTGAATTAGATCTGATTTAGTTTAAACCTTGTTTTGCTTATTCCAGGAGTTTAAAAATAGATTTTTATTTGATTCTTTTTGCTACTGCTTCCTAGTGATTATATCTTTCGGTAGTATAAGTTTAAAAAAAATTACTTGGGGTTTTAACAGAAACAATTTCTGCTTTAGTTAGGTGAAGTGAATTCTTTCACTTTATGCCATAGCTACTTTATGCTTGTGATGTTATTTTACTTATTGATGATTGTAGTGCTTATGGTGTGTATTTGTTTCTATCGGTAGATTACCCGGAGTGCGAAGCTTGTTACTTAGAAGCGCTCGATCAAGACAACTATCATCAAGGCAAGTCATTTTGATCATACTATTCGCCTATGTTTTCTATGCATGGTAGTTTCACCTTTCTTTGCCCAATTGCATGTTGAGTAGGTACTTGGAAATTTTAGTTATAGGTTTTAATATCTTGTGGTAGGCACACAAAAACCCCGATACTTGGCCCGGGACAACAAATTTCATATTGCTAAGCTTGAGTAGACGGGATTCTGGTTGAGTGCATAACACGAGTGATGCGAGGATAATTAAATAACCAAGACCGGTTAAGTCAAGATTTTCAAGACCTCGTGAAGCAATGCAACTCTGGGTGAAGGACGGTTTGACGGGCTCCCTGGAGAAACCAGTGGACGACCCCGAGATGCTTGGAGACGTGCCATGACATCTTGCGGAAAGCTTCACCCAGGCTCGAAGAGACGGACGGAGGCTTCAAGACCCAAGGCTTACCTGCACAGCCACAAGTCATTATGGGCTCTGGCTTGGTTGGATAACGCGGCGACTCTGGACAGGCGGTGCTAGCAGATGTAGAAGAACGGCAGGAATGGATGGGCACCGACAGGGATTCAGAGGGACCCGTTGAAAGACCATGTTTTGATCATCCGGTCTTCAAACACCCTGAAGTGCGAGGACATACTCGGAGGCGATCAAATCTTGTCGGGAACGTGTGCAAAACTCTGCAAAGTGCCCAAACCTAATCGATTAGCCGTGTCCACGGTCATGGACAAATCTTGAGCCGAAGGCATTGAAATTTCCCTGAACTCTCGACACAACTTAATAATGATGTGGGAATTATCAACAACTCGGGTACGAGAATTGGTTGGCGGAACCATCTCGTTAACAACAAATAATGTAGTAATATTTTTTGCTTTCAGCCCTCTCTTGTTGTAGGAGAAAATTTGCTTTACGCTAAAACTTATAGCCCCACCTGCCAAATATGCATGTAGAGATAGTTGGTTATTATTTTTCCCCTCTCTTTGATGACTTGCCGGCATATTCCATATGCTGACCTACAGGCTGCAACGTATCATGTTGTAGAGTACTTTTCCGACCAGGAGTGAGGCTATCATCTACGCCCAACGACATGCCCTGGAGTCGGATGGACTCGTCTACCTGATGCTTCCGCTAGTCTTCGTTAGATATCTCATGAGATGGCCTTCACCCACTTTATTGTAATTCATTATTGTAATAAAGTACTCGATATGAGATTTCGATTAATAAAGCTGTGTGATTGAACTCTTGATATATACACTGATGTACTGAGTGTGTACGAGCATGATTTTGGGATGGTACGGAACACCAGAGGCTTGACTCGTATTGAGTCGGGTCGCTACAGAAATGGTATCAGAGCACACCCTCACCGTAGGACGTTACCTCTAGGAATGGAAAAGCCTTAGGAAGAAAACTATTTTCTTATGTCTATAAATCTTCTATTTCATCTTCTAATCATTTCTGACTTCTCTCTGATTTTCAAATGTTTTAGATGGCCACCTTCATCCCCGTTAAGTTCACGGAGTTTTGCCAGCACGAAGCCACTATGCCTTTCGGAAAGGAGCTGATACAGATCACCAAGGACTTGAGGATTGCTCTGCCGACTATCACAGGGAAGCCTACTTTGTCTTACCCGGAGGATTCACGCTACAGGATTGAGGTGCACGTTCCCGGAAGGACATTCGAGCCGCGCATTGAGCCTGTGGACTTCAAGTTCATCGCACCCAACTGGATTCTTGGAAGGGACATGGCGGTCCATTGTGCACTCGGACATATCAAGGAAGTGTACAGAGGCTGCCCTATTTCACCGGACCTACTCACGGTATCCCAGAGAGGAGAAGACGGAGAAATCAACTCAAGCAAGACCAAGGACGCTCTCCTGTCCTATGCCCAGACCTTGGAGAAGCACAGCGGGACTCTGGAGCATCGTGTGATCAAGGACGCCAGGAAGATCAAGCAACTGTCGCTCCGCGAACTCGAACTCGAAGAAGCAGCTCGGGAATCCCACTATGAGCACGAATTGGAGGTGAAGGACTTCCTGGAAAGGATCGAGAAGCTGAAGACTCGTGTCGCATACCTGGAGGAGGAACTGGACATGGGCGAGAACCTTCATCCCGAAGGAGACGTAGCCCCCTTGATCAGCAATGAGGAGGACTATGAAGAAAGCTCCACCGAAGGACCCACCACCATGCTTTTCTGAGGAGGGCACTTATACTAGTCCACCAAATTTATCTTATCGTTAAACGCTTAGGCCGATTTTTAGGTTATTGAATTTTGTATCCCCGTGTGAAAACCTTTTGTGATGGTATTGAATAAAATGTGTGGTGTGATACTTGTTTGTTGCATTTCATATGGGTAGTGTATTTACTCTTTAGACCATTGTTCTATGCTAATCTCACCCCTCTACAAACACCAGATGCCTCCGAGACGTGCCCCTGCTTCCAACTTTCCGCCGGAGCTCACTCAGTTGATTCAGCAACAGAATACCCTGATGCAGCTGATCATCTAGAACCAGAACAATAACAACAACCATCATCCACCCCAGGCCGACAATCTCACCCGTTTCCTGAGGTTGAACCCTCCGACTTTCTCCAGCAGCATTGAGCCCATTGTGGCAGATGATTGGCTCCGCGAGATGGAGCGGGAACTAATCACTGCTGGTTGTACTGAAGCTGAGAAGGTGCGCTTTGCCACGCATCAACTTGAAGGCCCTGCAGCTGCATGGTGGGAGAACTACACCACCACATACCCCATTGCTGGAGTCACTTGGGAGCAGTTCAAGCAAGCCTTCCACACTGCACATGTCTCAGCTGGTGCAATGAGTCTGAAGAAGCGTGAGTTTCGCAACTTACGCCAGGGAAATCGCTCTGTGGCTCAGTATGTCGATGAATTCAGCATGCTCGCCCGTTATGCACCTGGAGATGTGGCCGATGATGCGGCCAAGCAGGAAAAGTTCTTGGAGGGACTCAATGATGAGCTGAGCATTCAGCTGACTGTAACCAACTTCAACAACTACCAGGAGCTGGTAGATAAGGCCCTCATCTTGGAGGGGAAACATCAGCAGATGGAGAACCGCAAGCGGAAGTATGGCAATGGAAAGTTCAACTCCGGCACTCAGCAAAAGGCTCGCTACAACCCCTATGCAGGGAATACCGGGACTGGATCCGGTAAGTTTGGAGGACACGTCCAGCATAACCACCCAGTGCACAACCATGGAGGCCACAACCATGGAGGAAACGGGAACCACCGCAACAACACCAACTTCAAGAATGGCGATACCGGCACTCAGCATCATTCAGCTCCAGCTCAGAAGGATCTGAATCACATCACCTGCTTCAAGTGTCAGAAGACGGGACACTATGCCACTGAATGTCCCTAGAACAAGCAGGGAAATGGAAACGGCAACGGCAACTCTACAGCAAAGAAGCCCAATCCTTTTCCTCGAGCTCAGGTGAATCACATTGATGTTGAACAGGTCTATGATCACCCCGATATTGTGGTTGGTAAGTTTTTGCTAAATTCACGTCCAGTATTTGTACTTTTTGATTCTGGTGCAACGCATTCATTCATATCAAGGGTAGTTGTGGAAAAGTATAGTTTGCCAACTAGAACCCTCAGCCAGCCTATTAAGGTCAGTTCCCCAGGAGGCATGATGACAGCCGGGATAGGATGCCATGCTTTGAGTCTCAACATCGGGAACCATAAGTTTACCACCGACCTCATCGTATTAGAGTCTCAGGGATTGGATGTAATCCTAGGCATGGATTGGTTGGCCAAGTACGAAGGGGATATTGATTGTGCCCTTAAGTCTATTTTGCTCACCACTCCCGAGCAAAAGCGGATTAAGTACGTGTCTCAGCGCCCGACATGGAGTAAATGGGTAAACTCACTCACGGGAGTAGTCCAGAAGGAAGTACCGATTGTGCAAGAATACCCAGATGTATTCCCGGAAAAATTGTCGGGCATGCCACCGGATAGAGAGATTGAGTTCCTGATTGAGCTATTACCCGGAACAGCCCCGATATCCAAGAGACCCTATCGAATGCCCGCAAATGACTTGGTAGAAATCAAGAAGCAAATTAAGGAGTTGTTGGACGAAGGGTATATTCGCCCAAGTTCTTCACCTTGGGGAGCCCCAGTGCTCTTGGTTGAAAAGAAGGATAAGTCCTTGAGAATGGTTGTCGATTATCGTGCATTGAATGAGGTGACCATCAAGAACAAGTATCCCTTGCCGATGATCAATGATCTGTTTGACCAGTTAGTTGGAGCCCGAGTGTTCCCCAAGATCGATCTTCGATCCGGGTATCATCAGCTGAAGATTCGTGAACAAGATATACCCAAGACAGCCTTCACCACTCGATACGGCTTGTATGAGTACACGGTCATGTCATTTGGACTGACTAATGCTCCGGCATATTTTATGAATCTGATGAACAAGGTATTTATGGAATACTTGGAAAAGTTTGTCGTGGTGTTCATCAATGACATACTGATATTCTCCAAGAACGAGGAGGAACACAAGGAACATCTACGTCTAGTTCTGGAGAAACTTCGAGAGCATCAGCTGTATGCAAAGTTCAGCAAATGTGAATTTTGGTTGAAGGAAGTCGGATTCCTCGGACACGTCATTTCAGGAGAAGGAATAGGAGTGGACCCTGCCAAGGTCGCAGCAGTCATCGAATGGGTAGCACCCACTTCAGTTAAGGAGATCCGCAGTTTCCTCGGACTTGCCGGATATTACCAGAGGTTCATTGAGAACTTCTCAAAGATCACCAAGCCCATGACAGAGTTGTTGAAGAAGGAGTCCAAGTATGTTTGGACTGAGGAATGTGAATCCAGTTTTCAAGAGTTGAAGAAACGTCTGGTTACAGCCCCAGTGCTGATATTGCCAAACATTCGGAAGGATTTCCAAGTTTACTGTGACGCTTCTCGTCAAGGACTCGGAGGAGTGCTCATGCAAGAAGGTAAAGTTGTAGCCTATGCATCCAGACAGCTCACACCCCATGAGTTGAATTATGCCATGCATGACTTGGAGCTAGCAGCCGTAGTACACGCTCTCAAGACTTGGAGACATTTCCTGATCGGAAATAGTTGTGATGTTTACACTGATCACAAGAGCCTGAAATATATCTTCACGCAGAAGGAGTTGAACCTCAGACAGAGGAGATGGCTAGAAGTGATCAAGGACTATGACATGAGATTGCATTATCACCCAGGCAAGGCAAATGTTGTAGCCGATGCGTTGAGCTGCAAGAGTTATGTGAACAAACTCATAGCAGGAGGATTACCCCAGGAGTTAGCCGATGATCTATGAGAGCTCAAATTGGAAATAGTTCCAAGAGGATTTGTAGCCACACTGGAAATTCAGTCCACTTTGACAGAAAAGATCCGTGAAGCACAGAAATCATACAAGGAGATAGCTGAGATTAAGTAGAAAATGAAAGACGGGAAGGCTAAAGGTTTTCGTGAGGATGAACACGGAACTTTATGGTTTGAGGATCGCATTTATGTGCCCAATGATCCCGAACTCAGGAAGTTGATACTTCAGGAGGCCCATGATTCCCCGTACTCGATACACCCCGGCAACACCAAGATGTATCTGGATCTGAAAGAAAGTTTCTGGTGGACAGGAATGAAGAAAGACATTGCCGAGTTTGTAGCAATATGCGATGTTTGTCAGCGAGTAAAAGCCGAGCATCAGAAGCCAGCAGGTTTGCTTCAACCTCTGCCGATACCCGAGTGGAAATGGGAAAAGCTTGGTATGGACTTCATCACAGGATTACCCAGGACCCGTTCTGGCTATGATTCTATTTGGGTTGTGGTTGATCGTTTGACCAAGTTAGCTCACTTCATTCCCGTGAAGACTACTTACACGAGTGACAAGCTTGCCAAGATATATATGACCAGGATCGTATGTGTGCATGGAGTACCGAAGAGTATTGTGTCAGATAGAGGGACTTAGTTCACATCAAAATTTTGGTACCAACTGCATGAAACCTTGGGAATGAGATTGGAGTTCAGTACAGCTTTTCACCCACAGACAGATGGACAGGCCGAGAGAGTCAATCAGATTCTGGAGGACAGTTGAGAGCTTGCACACTAGACTATGGGTCTAGCTGGGATGACAATTTGCCTTATGCCGACTTCTCATACAACAACATCTATCAGACTAGTCTGAAGATGGCCCCTTTTGAAGCTCTATACGGAAGGAGGTGCAGAACACCGTTGATGTGGGATGGAGTTGGAGACCGACAACTTTTTGGTCCCGACCTTATCCAAGATTCTGAAGAGAAGGTCAAGCTGATTCGTGACCAACTCAAGATAGCTCAGTCCAGGCAGAAAAGTTATGCTGACAGCAAACGCAAGGAAGTAACATACGAAGTGGGAGACCGAGCATATCTTCGGGTGTCTCCACTTCGAGGAATCAAGAGATTTGGTGTGAAAGGAAAGTTAGCACCCCGATTCATTGGCCCCTAAAAAATTCTTGAACGTAGAGGCGAAGTTGCGTATAAACTGGAACTGTCGGAAGGATTGTCCGGAGTTCATGATGTCTTCCATGTTTCCCAGTTGAAGAAATGCCACGCTGAGATGGCTGATGTTCCGTTGAGAGATACAGTGCCCCTAGAGGCCATACAACTTGACAGTGATCTGACGTATGAGGAGAAACCCGTCAGGATTCTTGAGACTGCCAACAGAGTTACCCGCAGCAAGATCATCAAGTTCTGCAAGGTGTTGTGGAGCCACCACACCGAGGAAGAAGCCACCTGGGAACGAGAAGAAGCTCTTCGTCGAGACCAACCGCACCTATTTTCTAGCCAACCCGAATCTCGAGGGCGAGATTCATCTTAAGGTGGGTAGGTTTGTAACATACCAATTTTCCTAATTGGGAATGTTCTACAAATGTAGCTAAGCATCTATGCATTTTGTTTGCAATAAAGTTTTGCATTTGAATACCGTCAAATACTTGCCTTTGCTTTTCTATTTTTCCTCCCCGAGAAAATACCCCAAAGAAAATTCTTGCACGCAAGAAAGAGCAGAGGAAAATGACCCTCCCAAGCCACGGGTGTTTTTTTTAAATAATTGAGCCAAGAAAAAAACCAGAAATTTATGGAGAAAATAATTTGAAAAAGAAAATATAGCATAAGGAGTTTTTCTGAAAAAACATTTTTAAAAAGTTTTTATTTTGGTTTTGGAAAAATGATAAACAATTAGAAAATATTTTTCTGGTCAACTTGGTATATAATACCCTATAGTAATTATTTTATTTGTTTCCTTTTTATTCTTTTTAGTTTCTGTTTTTATTAAAAATCTAAAAACGGGAAAAAAAATTAGAAGGAAAGCGCCACCGGCGCTTTAAAAGCGAACCGGCCCACCCCCGCTGGCGCGGGATTCCCCTATCCCTTCCCCGTTTTTTTCTCCCGGTCAGCCGACCGAACCGGCGTCGAGCCACCCCCGCTGACGCCTGGGCCCCGCCCCGTGCCGTCCCCACCCGCAGCGCGCCCCACCCCCGCGCGCACCCCCTTCTTCTTCCTCTTTCCTTTTCTCTCTCTCCCTCCCTTCCTTCCATGGCCGGCCGAGCCGAGCTCGCCGGGATCTCCTCGATCTGCTGCTCCTTCCCCTCCCCGAGCCCCCTAGCCCCCTATAGATACTCCCCACCGCCGCCTCGCCCCGTTCCCCTAGTCGTCGCGCCTGCCCTCGCCCCACGCCGCCCCCTCGCAAGCTCGCCGGAGTTGGCCAAATCCGAAGCTTCCCCGAGCCCTCCTGCTCACCTCCGGCCACGCCACGCCTCGCCGCCGCCACCACTGGACGCGGGAGCATCGCCACCGCCTCCCCATCCTCTCGGACGCGCCGGAACACGCCGGAGTCCACCGCCCCGACCACCACCTCCTCTCGGCCTCGCCGGAGAATAGGAGCACGCCGGCAACCTCCACTGTGAGCCCCATCCCCTCTCCGTAGCCGTCCGATCTTAGATGTATGCGTAAGATTAGATGATGAGATACCTCTTCGGTCTTTTTAACAAAACCGAACCGGTTCGTTTCACTTACTGTTAGCCGAAGAAGTTTTCGTTAAGATTCATTCATTTGTTAGTATTCCTCGCAGCAAACATCCTAGGACCAACCAGAGAGCGCCACGTGTACACAGTGTCCGATAGAATCAGATTTTCTTTTTTTCAGTTTTAATTCCAAAACAGAGAAAGTTCCAATCTTGTTTTGATCATAACTTTTGACCCAGAATTCCAATGGAGTTGAAATTTGTTCCAGTAGATCACAATTTTTCTGTAGTTCTCAAAAACATATAATTTGTCTATGTTTGAATTTTCAAATTTGAATTAGACCAGATTTAGTTTAAAACTTGTTTTGCTTATTCCATGAGTTTAAAAATAGATTTGTATTTGATTCTTTTTTATACTGCTTCCTAGTGATTATATCTTTCTGTAGTATAAGTTTCAAAAAATTTAAGAAAATTTACTTGGGGTTTTAACAGAAACAATTTCTGCCTTAGTTAGGTGAAGTGAATTCTTTCACTTTATGCCATAGCTACTTTATGCTTGTGATGTTATTTTACTTATTGATGATTGTAGTGCTTATGGTGTGTATTTGTTTATATCGGTAGATCACCCGGAGTGCGAAGCTTGTTACTTAGAAGCGCTCGATCAAGACAACTATCATCAAGGCAAGTCATTTTGATCATACTATTCGCCTATGTTTTCTATGCATGGTAGTTTCACCTTTCTTTGCCCAATTGCATGCTGAGTAGGTACTTGGAAGTTTTATTTATAGGTTGTAATATCTTGTGGTAGGCACACAACAACCCCGATACTTGGCCCGGGACGACAAATTTCATATTGCTATGCTTGAGTAGACGGGATTCTGGTTGAGTGCATAACACGAGTGATGCGAGGATAATTAAATAACCAAGACCGGTTAAGTCAAGATTTTCAAGACCTCGGGAAGCAATGCAACTCTGGGTGAAGGACGGTTTGACGGGCTCCCTGGAGAAACCAGTGGACGACCCCAGGATGCTTGGAGACGTGCCATGACATCTTGCGGAAAGCTTCACCCAGGCTCGAAGAGACGGACGGAGGCTTCAAGACCCAAGGCTTACCTGCACAGCCACAAGTCATTATGGGCTCTGGCTTGGTCAGACAACGCGGCGACTCTGGACAGGCGGTGCTAGCAGATGTAGAAGAACGGTAGGAATGGATGGGCACCGACAGGGATTCAGAGGGACCCGTTGAAAGACCATGTTTTGATCATCCGGTCTTCAAACACCCTGAAGTGCGAGGACATACTCAGAGGCGATCAAATCTTGTGGGGAACATGTGCAAAACTCTGTAGAGTGCCCAACCCTAATCGATTAGCCGTGTCCACGGTCATGGACAAATCTTGAGCCGAAGGCATTGAAATTTCCCTGAACTCTCGACACAACTTAATATTGATGTGGGAATTATCAACAACTCGGGTACGAGAATTGGTTGGCGGAACCATCTCGTTAACAACAAACAATGTAGTAATATTTTTTGCTTTCAGCCCTCCCTTATTGTAGGAGAAAATTGGCTTTATGCTAAAACTTATAGCCCCACCTGCCAAATATGCATGTAGAGATAGTTGGTTATTATTTTTCCCCTCTCTTTGATGACTTGCCAGCATATTCCATATGCTGACCTACACGGCTGCAACGTATCATGTTGCAGAGTACTTTTCCGACCAGGAGTGAGGCTACGATCTACGCTCAACGACATGCCCTGGAGTCGGATGGACTCATCTACCTGATGCTTCCGCTAGTCTTCGTTAGATATCTCATGAGATGGCCTTCGGCCACTTTATTGTAATTCATTATTGTAATAAAGTACTCGATATGAGATTTCGATTAATAAAGCTGTGTGATTGAACTCTTGATATATACATTGATGTACTGAGTGTGTACCAGCATGATCTTGGGATGGTACGGAACACCAGAGGCTTGACTCGTATTGAGTCGGGTCACTACAGTACAGTAACCCAACATCAGCACAAGTAGAATTTAAGTTTGATACAGTACCTAAGGAAGTGGTGGTTTGCTTTCTTGTACTAATGTTATCACGAGTTTCTGTTTAAGTTTCGTGTTGTGAAGTTTTTAAGTTTTGGGTGAAGTTCTTATGGCAAAAGAGATAAAAGAGTGGCAAGAGCTCAAGCTTGGGGATGCCCAAGGCACCCCAAGAGATTCAAGGATGTCGTAAAAGCCTAAGCTTGGGGATGCCCCGGGAAGGCATCCCCTCTCTCGTCTTCAATCCATCGGTAACGTTACTCGGGGCTATATTTTTATTCACCACATGTTATGTGTTTTTGCTTGGAGCGTCTTGTATCGTAGGAGTCTTTTATTTTTTTTGTGTCACAATCATCCTTGATGCACACCTAGAGAGAGAGACATGCACACACCGTGATTTTGTCGAGCTTCACTTATATCTTTTGGTAGACAATTCAGCTCACATGTGCTTCACTTATATCTTTTGAGCTAGATACTTTTGCTCTATGTGCTTCACTTATATTTTTTAGAGCACAGCATGCGTGGCTTGGTAGTTGATCTATGCTTTGAAAGTAGTCTCCAAAGGGGTAGTTATCCAAAGGGATACGAAAACTTCCACCTTCATGTGCATTGAGTAGTTAGAGAAGTTTGATTCATCTCAATTAGTTTTGGGTTGTGGTTATGGTAATATTGAAGTCATGCTACTGAGGTGTTGTGGATCTAGAAATACTTGTGTTGAAGTTAGTGATTCCCGTAGCATGCACGTATGGTGAACCGCTATGTGATGAAATCTGAGCATGATTAGTATATTGACTGTCATCCTTTGCGTGGCGGTCGGGATCGCGTGATGGTTTATACCTACCAACCCTTCCCCTAGGAGTATGTGTTGAATGCTTTGTTTCGATTACTAATAAAACTTTTACAACAAGTATATGAGTTCTTCATGACTAATGTTGAGTCCATGGTTTAGATGCACTTTCACCTCCACCATCACTATCTTCTTAGTGTCGTGCAACTTTCGCCGGTGCACAAAACCCACCACTAGCCTCCCTCAAAACAGCCAACATACCTACCTATTATGGCTTTTTCAAAGTCATTCCGAGATATATTGCCATGCAACTACCACCATGACATGTGCCACCACGTCTACTTGCCTTTGCATGATCGTAAGATAGCTAGCATGATGTTTCCATTGATGTCTATGCCATGCTAGATCATTGCCACGGTACACTACCGAAGGCATTCCATATAGAGTCATCGTAACTCTAAGTTTTGAGTTGAAAGTGTGATGATCATCATTAATGGAGCATTGTCCCATGTGAGGAAATAAAAGAGGCCAAAGAAGCCCATAAAAAAAGAGGCCAAAGAGCCCACCAAATAAAATAAAAAAAGAGAGAAGGGACAATGCTACCACTTTTTCCACACTTGTGCATATTAAGCACCATGATCTTCATGATTGAGAGTCTCTCGTTTTGTCACCACCATATAGCTAGTGGGAAATTTTCATTATATAACTTGGCTTGTATATTCCAATGATAGGCTTCCTCAAAATTGCCTTAGGTCTTCGTGAGCAAGCAAGTTGGATGCACACCCACTAGTTCTCTTTAAGAGCTTTCACATACTCGTAGCTCTAGTGCATAATTTGTATGTCAATCCCTACTCATTAACATTGATATATATTGATGAGCATCGCCACAGCTCATTGATATGCCTAGTTAATGTAACTATCTTCTCCTTTTTGTCTTGCAACCTCCACTACATTCCACACCATCTATAGTGCTATAACCATGGCTCACGCTCATGTATTGCGTGAGAGTTGAAAATGTTTGAGAAAGTAAAGGTGTGAAACAATTACTTGGCCAATACCGGGGTTGTGCAATGATTTAAATTCGTTGTGCAATGATGATAGAGCATAGCCAGACTATATGCTTTTGTAGGGATAACTTTCTTTTGGCCTTGTTGTTTTGAAAGTTCATGATTACTTTGCTAGTTTTGTTTGAATTATTATTGTTTCCACGTCAATAGCAAACTATTGTTTTGAATCTAATGGATCTGAACATTCACGTCACATAAGAGGAATTACAAAGGACACCTATGCTAGGTAGCATGAAAGCATCAAAAATTCATTCTTATCACTTCCCTACTCGAGGACGAGCAGGAGTTAAGCTTGGGGATGCTTCATACGTCTCAAACGTATCTATAATTTTTGATGGTTTCACGCTGTTATCTTGTCTTCTTTGGTTGTTTTATGTACCTTTTATATCTTTTTTGGGACTAACTTATTAATTCAGTGCCAAGTGCCAATTCCTGTTTTTTTCGTGTTTTTGACTCTTTTCAGATCTGATTTTGGAACGGAGTCCAAACGGAAGAAAAACCCCGAAATGATTTTTTCCCGAACGAAAGAAGACCAGGGATGCGCTTCTATCCCTAACGAGGCCTTCATGCCAAATTGAGGATAGGGTCGCATCTTGGGCGTGACATTAATACACTAGATGCATGCTGGATAGCGGTCGACGTGTGGAGTAATAGTAGTAGATGCAGAAAGTATCGGTCTACTTGTTTCGGACGTGATGCCTATAGAAATAATCATTGCATAGATATCGTCACGACTTTGCGCGGTTCTATCAATTGCTCGACAGTAATTTGTTCACCCACCGTCTACTTGCTTTTATGAGAGAAGCCACTAGTAAACACTACGGCCCCCGGGTCTATTCACATCCATCGTTTACACCTACGCTTTTACTTTGCTTTGTTACTTTGTTGCTTTCAGTTCTCACTTGGCAAACAATCTATAAGGGATTGACAACCCCTTCATAGCGTTGGGTGCAAGCTTTTGTGTTTGTGCAGGATCTTGAGATACTCTTCCGCCGGATTGATACGTTGGTTCTCAAACTGAGGGAAATACTTACTGTCGCTGTGCTACATCACCCTTTCCGCTTCGAGGGAATACCAACGCAAGGCTCCAAGGCCACGAGGAAATCCTTTGCACACTTGCTTAGGAAGTTCCTTAAGGCGTAGCCGCAGCTGAAGGATTCCTGGTGCCGTCGACACAACTATTTCTGGCGCTGTTGCAAGGGATACACAGCAAACATGAGTGGGACAGCCCAAAAGGGCCCTATGCGCAGGAGATAGAAAATCAAAGAGAAAAAAGAGGTGGGAAGGAAGGGAAGGACTCCACCTTCCAATCCTAGTTGGACTAGGATTGGACGTGGACTCCTCCACCTCCTTGGCCGGCGGACCCTTGGGGTCTTGGACCCCAAGGCAAGCCTCCCCTCCCCTCCTCCTATATATAGTGGGGTTCTAGGGCTGATTTGAGACAACTTTTTCCACGGCAGCTCGACCACAAACCCCATGGTTTTTCCTCTAGATCGTATTTCTGCGGAGCTCGGGCGGAGCCCTGCATGAGTAGATCCTTCACCACCACCGGAGCGTCGTCACATTGCCGGAGAACTCATCTACTTCTCCGTCTTGCTTGCTGGATCAAGAAGGCTGAGATCATCATCGAGTTGTACGTGTGTTGAACGCGGAGGTGTCGTCTGTTCGGCACTAGATCGAAGCGGGTCGTGGGACGGATCGCGGGACGGTTCGTGGGACGGTTCGCGGGGCGGATCGAGGGACGTGAGGACGTTCCACTACATCAACCGCGTTTCTTAACGCTTCCTGTTGTGCGATCTACAAGGGTACGTAGATCCAAATCTCCTCTCGTAGATGGACATCACCATGATAGGTCTTCGTGCGCGTAGGAAAATTTTTGTTTCCCATGCGACGTTCCCCAACAATTTCCCCAGCAGAATCGCTTTGCTGGAGAGAAAAAGAGCATATGTCCAGGTTTCCACCTCAAGACGGCGGTGCTTCGTCCCAAAAGTATCTTCTCATTTTTTTTTTCTAGATCAAACCCCAACTTATAGGAGAAGAAGGAGGCCTGAGCACTTGGGAGGTGGCCCCAAGCCATCAGGGTGCGCCCTGTTGGCTTGGCACCAACAGGTGCCCCCCTATGGTATATTTTTGCTCCATAAATTCATATATATTTCACAAAAATTCCTTGTGAAGTTTTAGGTCATTTGGAGTCGAGTGAATTTTCAGTCTTTTCCTTGGTTTTCAGGTCCACAATTCCAGTTTTCGACAATTTCCCTCTTTGTGATGTGACTTACAAATTCAAAGAAAAAAGGCATAAGAATTATATCATAAAGTGGAATAATGATCAAGAATCATATATATACTAATAATAAATCATGATACAAAATGGACGTATCACATATCTCTAAGCACTTAAGCAACTAGATCATCATGAGTACCTCATCCTTTTTAATAGTATTGGCTTTCCTATAGACTCAATTGTGATTACACACATAAAACAAAATATAGAGTCTTAGAGCTTTTGCCAATAAAAGTTACTTGCATCTTAGGGGATCCTTCTCATAATTCCTAGCCAATCCATTCATTGAACTTTCCTGAAATATACTTGATAAGCTTGTTAGTTCAATTAACTATGTGTAGTTGTTAATTACCGAAACCATCTAGGGAGAAGTTGTGCTTCTATCCGGGTACACCGTCGGCCTCGTAGGTGGGTGTCGAGCCACAGTCACCACCGTCACACAACCACAATAGATGTGGTCACCATCGCGCCCGCCCCGCAACGGCAACCATCGGAGAGGCCGTCACCCCACCTTTGACAGCCACCGTCATACATCGATCTCACTATGGACGACGAGGACGAGGACGGTGGCGACTCAAGACGACCACGACGATTATAGCCAAATCCAATGTTTTAATTTTTATGTTTAGTTCAAATTTCTAGTCTAATTTCAATGTGCGGACATGAATTTGTGCACTTTTTAAAAGATTAATGTAATATGTCGTGTTTGTAAATTAATTGCAATGTCTTCTTGTTTAAAATTATGTCCATAATCTGGACAAATTTTCTGAAATGCGTCAACCAATTGGATGCATCGACGGCCGGACGGCCGCAAATGGACACGAGGTCTGTTTTCCTGACGCAAACGAACATAAACCCTGACGCAAACGAACATAAACCGTGACGCAAACGAACATAAACCGGACACAACGGACGTGTGTTTAAGGTCATGTGTTGGAGTTGGCCTAATGACATAGACGAGCAGACACCCATGACACCGGTAAGCGTGCCAAATAATGGTCGGCATGGGGAGCATGACTGCTTCTCCCAATACATAAGAAGTCATGAGTTTATTCCTACGAAGATGTCGCTAATCGACTTCTCTACCCTATGTAACTTTGTAATGTCGCTAATCGACTTCTCTACCCTATGTAACTTTGTAATGCAACACTATCTCATACTAGAAGGACTGGGCGCACTTTGGTGCGCCGTTAGATTAAAAAAACTATTCGCTCTGTTTCAAAATACAGTGTGTATTATTATTTTTTTAAATGTCAAACCTTTTAAATTTGATTAAATTTGTAGATAAATATATCAAAATCCATAATATCAAATTGTTATGACTAATTCATCGTTAAATGAATTATCATTTTTTTATTTAATATTGTGGATGTCAATATTTTTGCTCTTAACTTGATCAAAATTGAATAATTTGACTTTCCAAAAAACTAATACCCCATATATTTTGAAACTAATGGAATATTTCATTTGATCTATGGGGGAGATGACATAGTGTGTTTTATTTGTATTTATAGTTTGGTATTTGATGGACATTTCGTGGTGTGATTCTGTATTATATGCTAACTAACTTTATATATGTGGAAAAAATTCTACGTCGACGGCTGCATGGACGTGATTGATATGTTTTTATACCGCGGTTGTTTTTGATTAATTTGAAAACTGTTAGTTCGGTCAAAATTGTAAATCAAACCCATTAGGAAGCATAATGTATTTGTCTAAAGAATTGAACGAGAGTTTTGAGAAATTGTTGACCCGGTCAAAATCGGATGATCCAATTTTAATTGAAGTTTTGAAGACCTCAGGTATAAACAAAATAATTAAATAAAAGAGCTTTAAGAAATTATTGACTAGATCAAAATCGGGTGTCACGATGTCAATTGAAGACCTCAATTAAATGTGAGGCTTCAATTCTAGGGAGATTAGTGTTATAGTATATTGGTGTTTTAGTCATTCAAATTGAGTGTGATTATTAAGTTAATGCAGCAACAAATGGGAAAGGAAAATAAAAGATATGGAGGCCACATTACGTTACTTCTGCGCACAGCCGCCACAGCCTCCAAATCCATATAGAGCACGCTCCATATGCATTATGGCCACTGCTCATATTGTGACTCTGCTAGTATTGCTCTTACGCATAGAATACAAGTGCTCAGTTCAACACAGGATACAATTGTGCTCAATGCCTACTGCCACAATTCGCTGATAATATCACAGAACAGTAAGTGGTCACAAGCAACAAAATAATTAAATCAAAGGTAGCGAGCTAGAGGAAAACAAGAATGAGGTACTACACGAAGGTTTCAGTTCAGCTCAACAATGAAAAAATAAGCTGAAGAGTGTGGGGAAAACAACTTTAGAGAATAATGGGTTATTTGAAACTTAGCTAGACTGGGAATTCTAGAGATAAATACAACAAAGTGTAAGGATGATGGCTAATAAAATGCAATGCGGACTAATAGTATCTGATGATATGCCACTAGTGACCATTTGCAATGCCATTGCTGCACTTGATTTTGCCGTCAACAATGCCATCGGTTTTCTTTTCATAGAACCTCCTGTACATTGAATCAACTTTTGTAAGGTAGAACGTTCCTGGTGGCAACAAGCTTATGTCTTTGCTTGTTTCAAAATCTTTTGCTCCATATCGGTGCTCCATCAGCTTCAGTGTGTCGATGAACTTCTCAGGTGAAGTCTGAAAACATGTAAAGGAGCATATCAGCTTGCTCTGGCGAAATTAAAAGAGGGGAAAGCCTTCTAAAGGGCAAACGGTTGTTGCCATTCAGATCCTAGCAACTTATAATCTAATACAAACAGCAGTTGAATCTACTATGTACAGTGGTAAATCAATTAATGGTATGTAGTAGCTATCTTCAAGAAAGGCTGTTCTCTAATACAATTGTAGAACTAAATAAATACCAAATTTGCATAGAATAAGTTTAGCAAAGTCACTACACTCTGATTTCCTTGATGAATAAAGCTCATATTGTCATAGTGACCGGGGCAAGTTTTCTGAGTAATCACATACAGAATCCAGTTTCGTGTGCAAACTTGTCCATAGTATGAAATACAAATACACTACGATTCCTTCTCTTTGATAAGCTATAATTTGGTATAAAACCTCAAAGAGTTCATCTCCAAAATACTTGTAACAAATTTCAAAGCCATGTATGGCAAACCATTGGTATGACAAATTTGTACTTCTAATCTAATTTGATGCATGGCTGTAAAATTATGACAAGATCCGCTTTCTATCTGCAACAGACTGGCTGAGGGTTGTGAGAATGGAAGACCATACCACATGTCTTGACTCAAGCTTTGCCGCCACATCAAGAACAGAAGCAATATTTGTTAAACTAAAGGGATGCTGACCCTCATTTAGTTTGAATGAAAACATAGTGGATGTCAAGCCACTGCCGTAAGAAAACATGACAATTCTTTGGCCATTCTGCATAAGAATGGAAGTTAACTACAAGGAACGAACAGGAGATACAAAGGCATACAAATATACGATAGACGCATAAAACCAAAACCTCACCAGACTAGCATGCTTGTTGTAGATTACAGATGCCAATGCAGCATACAGAGATGCAGTATACATGTTACCAATTTGTTTTGGAAGCAACGTTGACGGTTGAACTTTGATGTCATACAAATGCTTTGCCAGTTGTTGAGAGCCCTGAAAGTTCAGTAGAAGACTTAGTGCTTACATACATCAGCGAAGAAATTAAGCATCGTAAGAACTATTATCCACCTAACGAGGAACAACCTTTTCCAAGTCACGACTTTGGTAGCTTTCTTCACTAGTCAGGTTTGCAAAAGGCTGAAGCTTTTCTTTAGCATCATTATCAACCGAACTGACATCAAAGAAAACAAAAACAAATAAGTGCCTTCATCTAGGGGCCAAGACTAAGAGTGTCGAATGGGTATCGTATAACCAGACAAAGGGTGGAGGTCTTTCAGAAGTTCAGAATATTATTTGGTCCACAGATTAAAAGCTTAGTTTGTAAGAAGCAAAAGGAGCATGTATTTAAAAAGAGGAAGCACAGACCTGCAATTGCGCATGAAATCGTTAAAGTAAAGTCGAGCAAAACTCTTCTGTACAAGCTGTGATAGTAAAAAAGTAAGGAGTTTATGTCTGTATTTCCAAGAGGTCAGAGAACAGAATTGGCAAAATTAACAGATTGCAAAATCGTATACATCTCCATGGCAGCGTGCAGCAGTCATACCTTATTATATGGAGAATGAAACACACAATAATCTGCGTCAGAAATCGAGAATTGTTCTCCCACTAGCTTCTCATACCTGATTTCATGATCATAGTGTGATGTTATTGCTTGAGAAGAACAAGATGCTAGTACTGCAGTTGAGTGGGTAAATTATGGCAGTGAACTCACTTGGCACAATACTGTCTATAGCACGAATCCAGAGCCATAAGGTAGCACGTTTGAGATAGTTTCCCATCAACAACCTATAATAATCACGGAACAGAAGTGTGCAGACGATATAATACTATGAAAGAGACCAAAATTATATCTAGTTGAGAAATTTTTTGTTTACATGCCTATAACAAACAAACAAAAATAAGTCATAGAATCCTAACCGGGTATTCACTTGCAAGATCAGGCTTATAGAAATCGTAAACATGAGCCATGTGAGAAGCTCTATATTTACTTTCAAAAGAAATAGGTGCATTTGGACCAATAAGCATAGCAATTGCAGCAGCTCCACCCGTAGGCCGAGCTGGTCCCTCTGCATAAACCTGAACATAATATGGGACATAAAATGAGTGCTGCACAGAGAAAAAAGGGAGAGAAACTGAATCGACTTGGTGCAGAAATTAGATGTTGATATCGGGTGACTAACCGCGCTATCTGTGCAGACCACAAGGCCGTAGCGTCCATCCCAGCATCGACTTTCGACCCAATTCACACAGTTCAACAGGGCAGCTGTCCCACCATAACATGCGTTACTCGAGTCAACTCCCTCAATGTCAGTATTACCACTTTCCTGTATTTGTGACAAATGTCAACAATTGCAACATTGAGTGAGACTGAAACTGAACTAACAAACAACTAAATGAAGTGGAAACTGCGAGTTCACCAAGATTCAGGTTAGAGGGAATATATGTTGGATCCTAATTCCATGATTTACCTCAAAAATTTGCATCAGCCACGTTTTGATGGATTTACTTTTGTCTATCACTGTCTCGCTACCGACCTCCAGGCGGCCAATTAGCTTTGGATCTATGTGGTACTTTTCCAGCAGGGATTTGACAACTGTCAAACTGAAATAACTTTCCAACTTGAGCATTCACGTACCGAATAGAGTATTGCACTAAATATATAAGTATTTGATATAATTGATTAGTAAATTCTACTCATCAAGAAGTTCAATCCCAGCAAAAGAAGGTAGGACAAGGGAGTAATTTTCCGGTGTGACAAAATATACCTCATCGAGATGACATCTTCTACCTCGCTGCAGAAGGCCATGCAGTCTTGCCCAAGACCAATTGTGTACTTCCCCTTGCTGGCCCCGTCATGAACCTCCAGCGCTTCCTGCAACCAGTACTTCAACGCATCAGCATTCAACTCTTACTCCAGCAGCATTGAACCGACACAGCAAATTATCCATGTATTAATTGGGCACAGCCGCTCCAAAGCCACATCAGATCACCATATGCTCGCTCTGTGGGAGACGAAATACAGCACCAGGCATATGCAGCATCTGACAGCCGGTATATCAGAGTGAAACTAATAATAATTCAAATATTCCTTGAGTAAACAAATCACTTCACCACCCGTGATCCACAAATCCGCACGGAGATGGCACCTCCGAACCAAGGTTTCATTTTCCGGAAACAATTTCATCGTGGCGATCTCAACTAGTAGTCTAGTACTCCGTAAACCCGAAATCCCGCACGCCTGGCTAAAACCCCCGCGGCAATTCCCCGCCCAAAATACCAAATCGTCCGTGATCTCGACGCGGAGATGCTCGGAGCCACAGATCAGCCACGTTCGCAGCACGCAGCGTGGCACGACGGCGACAAATCGAGCGGGGGCGGCGGGAACAGCAGCTCTGGTGGAGAAGTTCACCTGCTGGACGCAGGTGGGAGGGAAGTACATGTCCATGGCGAGGATCCCGACATCCTTGCAGTCCATCTCGCGATCCCTCCTCCCGCTCTGTGCTTCCGCGGGCGCTCCCAGTGGCTGGGCTGGCTCGCAGGAGGAGGAGGAGGAGGAGGAGGCGTGTGTGACGTGAGAGAGTTCGTGTGACTTTGGCAGCGCCGGGGACGCGGAGCACGTCGGGGATAATATACGAGATTCCCAGATTCGTTGTCTGCATCCCTGAACCGGTCCTGCCGATTTGTGGGCTGCTGCGACGGCCTGCTTGGGCCAGCTGGCCTGGACCATATAGGCACGACAGTATTTACCTCTCAAAAAACAAAAAGGCTCGGCAGTATTTTAAAGGGAAACGATTCGCTCGCGAGCGTCGTTGGATCCCATCATATCTGGCGGTCCTCGTTTCTTCCTCCGTCACGCACACGTCCTTCCCCTTCTTCCCCACTTTCTTTCCCCCTGCAACCGTTATCATGCCACATCGTTGGTGGTCGGCTTGCCACCCCTCTTCTCGTCTCCTTCAGCGAGTGTACACCTCCTCTCTCCTCTCTCCCTACCGAAGCTCGGGGACTGCTTGCTCAAACCGTTCACTCGTGAAGCTGTGACCCGCTGCGGCATATGCTGGAATCATACTACACGCGAACTAAGTGATACTTCTATGCTAAAGACATGGTCCCGTCGACCGACGATGTGCTGTAACCGGCGACCCATGATGCTACCACCGACATGCCGAATTGCTATAACCACGCATATGAAAAGCTGCAAGCGTGCCATGGCGGAATGCTGCAACCGTTGACATAAAATGCTACAACCGTTGATGAAAAAAGTTGCAACCAGACATATAAGAAGCTGCAAGCGGTCATTGTCATGACAGAATGTTGCAACCGTTGACATAAAATGCTACAACCGTTGATGAAAAAAGCTACAACGAAGGACCGACAAGGTTGCAGCAAAAATCACAACGTCACCGTTGCCACCAAAAACTTCGTCGTGGCCGTTGCAGCAAATCATGTCACCGGATGTAGCTTTTTTCATTGTCGGTTGTAGCAAAAATCGCAAAGCCATGTGCGATGTAGCAAAATGCAACACTAGTTGCAGCAAATAGCGATGCCGGTTGTAGCAAATTGTGATGCCGGTTGAAGCATGTAGCAAAAATCGATGTTAGTTCCAGCATCCTATATCGTGGGTGTGCCTCGCCGTCGCAGTTATGCAGCTCGTCCGTCGAAGCTAGGAAAAGAGGTGGCTGTGCGCGCGGGACCGGGTTAATGGCATCCTCGTCGGGGATGGGCACCGTTCGCCGGGGCCGATGGTCGTTGCCGCTCGCCGGGGCTGCGCACAATCATAGCTCGCCGTGGTCGCTCGTCTGCTGCAAGTTGCAAGGGTCGTAGACGCGCGATGCTGTGAGCGACGGCAGCGGCAAGCGCGGAGTCCACCATTGACGGAAGTTGGCTAGCTGCGGCCGCCTCATATCTCGTCGTTGACTTCTTCTATGCATGCGCGGTGTGGGGTTGTTTATTTTTTACCAAACGGGCAACGCAGATCCAATGGTTACAACAACTCCAATTAAATGATGCAGGATGGACCGGCCTAAGCTGGAGCGCCGGTGCGCCGGCGCCCAGTACTGCCCTTTTAAAACCTTTTCTGCAGCTTTTTATATAGGTCCTTGCTAACTTCCGAACAATCGGAATATTGCAATAGGTCCGAGCAAACGATGCATTCTTCACTAATCATGCTAACTAATTCTGCACTAGGCACTAAACATCTAGATTATTTTCTTTTATTTGCTAATTTTGTACTATTTTATTAGAAAAATACCGTGAAGCATACTTTAAAAGATGCATGCATGCATATAAAACAAAAATGATGATGTCAGCAAAGATTTTATTAAAAATTAAAATTTACAATGTTTTGTAGTTCAAGCCAGCGTTTTGATGAAAAACCGTTTTCACATAAAAGATTCGTCGCAACGAGGCACTACTAGAGAAAATCCTACTAATAGCGATGGATATATGAGTAGCAGTAGCGCTGGTCCAAGTGCTACTGCTATCGCGTTACAGCTAAAAACTAGTAGTAGCGCTGATACTAGCAGCGCTACTCGTAAGTTTAGTAGCAGCACTTGCTTATAGAAAGCGTCGCTGCTAATATTTTTCAACGCTACTGCTAACGTTTACTATCAGAATGCATCATCATCGACAATATTAGCAGTATTCAGAATATTCACAATGCATCATCATCATCGACAACATTAACAGTATTCAGAATATTTTCAAGCTCTACGTATTTAGCATCATCATCATCATCATCATCATCGACAATATTTGCATCATCATCATCTATATCAACAACATGGGGATCGGATTATCGGTAGCTCATACTCATTTAACTCATATAACTCATACTCATTTAACAACTCATATAACTCATATTCATACAACTCATACTCATACAACTCATATTCATATAGCTCATACTCATATAACTCATACTCATATAGCTCATATAACTCATACTCATATAACTCATACTCATATCACTAATAATAATCCAGTTGACGCTTCACGGTGTAGGCGGTGGCAACCCGAAGATAAGAAACCATCACCGGATCATAGCTCGGGTGATGTCCCCGGAGAACCTGCCAGGTATTGGAGAACCTGTCATCCAATGCAGCCATGTAGCGATAGACGTGCTCGTCCTCCTCCCTGGCACGACGATGTACCACCTCCATGGGGGTCGGCTCCCTCGTCACCGATAATGGCCCACGCGACCGCCACCAAAGAAGCTTCAGGTCAATGATGAGACCCGGATTCCGCACCAAGGTGCGCCCCCCGGAAGGTAGCACCTCCCGGTGCCAGCCCGACGGAGCCCAGTCCCGCACAAGTTGGCGCCTATCAAGCAGGTGGACACCACCGAGTCGACGACGAGGATGTGTGATGGGCATCATCGACGTCGAGACAAATTCCTTTGAGAAAATTTTCTTATTGTTTAATGTTTCAACCGAATATTACATGGCTACATCATGTGACAAATTAACCAAATATTACATAGGCTATCTCAAGAGAACATGGCAACATCATATGACAAATTAACCAAGTTCATATGACAAAAACTAATTAGCTCATGTTCAGGGGATCAGCGCTCATGACAACATCATATGAAAAATTAACCAAATATGATTGTGCATGTTTGCAAGTTTGAGGTAGTATGAACTAGAGGGGAGCGAGAGCGTGGTAGTACCGTGCGGGAGCAGGGTCGGAGGTGACCGGGGGCGACGTCGGAGGTGGCCGGTGGCGATCAGAGGTGGCCGGAGGCGGCGGCGCTAACACGAGGAGAATGACATAAATAGAAATTAAACAATAAGAAATTAGTTGTCAAATATTTTTAAATAAACGATATAAATTACTTAATAAATATGGTTGAGAAACTTAAATAAACGACATATGATGGACACTCTTCTATCATGTATGGTGGACACTCCCACACCGTTTTTTCGACCGTCGATGATGGTCGCTACTCCTACTTCCCCTAGTGCATAACAAATATCTAGCACAAGGAGAAGGAGAAGAAGCGACCCCCACGACAACAGTCGGCATTCTTCTTCTCTCATATATGGTGGACACTCCCTCACCGATTTTTCGACCGTCGATGATGGTCGCTACTCCTACTTCCCCTAGTGCATAACAAATATCTAGCACAAGGAGAAGAAGGAGAAGTGACCCCCACGACAACAGTCGGCATTCTTCTTCTCTCATATATGGTGGACACTCCCTCATCGATTAAACTATTTATATTAAACACTTACCAAATAAACTATTTCTAATAAACACTTACTAAAACAGTAAAAAAACTACATTATACTTATATTGAAATATAATGTAGCACAAGGAAATAAACGAAGAAATTAGTGATTTTCCCACTAAAAAAACTACTAGGAAAAACCTTAATTACTAGGATTAAGTTCATATACCTAGCATATCTAATAGGATTAAGTTCATATACCTAGGGTCATATCAATATGCTACAAGTTCATATCAATAGCATATCTAATAGGATTAAGTTCCACCTCATACAAAATATATCATCTTTCAAGCCTACCCTAACTACTAGGAAAAACCTTAACTACTAGGATTAAGTTCATATACCTAGCATATCCAATAGGATTAAGTTCATATACCTAGCATATCCAATAGGATTAAGTTCATATACCTAGCATATCTAATAGGATTAAGTTCATATACCTAGCATATCTAATAGGATTAAGTTCATATGCTGATTTCACATATACAAGAACGACATTGATGAACTCGAATGTGAGGAGGGAGGAGAGAGGAGGAGAGGGAGGAGGGAGGAGGAGAACCAGGAGCGGCGGTGGCGGGCGACGGGAACGACGGTGGCGGCGGACGACGGGAATGGCGACGGCGGCGACGGACGACGGGCGAGGTGCACAGACGGGGGGAGAGTGAATTGGAGTGGAGAGGGGAGTAGGTGGATAAGTGGATAAGATATATTGTATCAACATCACTTGTTTAAGGAAAACGCTACTGCTATTCAACTTATCAGTAGCGCTTTACACAAGCGCGTGCTGCTAATAACGCTACCGTCTATGCACCTCGTTGGGCCTCCTTTAACAGTAGCGCGGGATATATAACCAGCGCTACTGCTAAGGTGTTAGTAGTAGCACTTAGCAGGAGAAGCGCTACTGCTAATTAGCAACATCGTTTTTTTGTTTTCCAGTGCTACTACTGTGGTCCTGCCTATAAGGTTTTTTCTAGTAGTGAGGCCTTCGAAACTAGATCTCTTATTGATATGTTTCGACAACTTCTTTTTTCGGGTCAAAAGTTAGCAGGCCCAAGCTAAGTAAGTTATCATGTCCTTGATACATAAGTTACCATTTTGTTTATATAGATATTACTGGAGCATAAAAATGGACAATCAAACTTCTCTCCACGTGCAAATGAACTACAGAACAGAGTAGTTGATGTCATCCTAGTTTGCCCCCAATTTTAAAATTTCAAAATGTTTTGCGGCGCAAACCACCAATCGATTGCAAAACGGTTTTTGC